>NC_050072.1:59051765-59659265 GCF_009764565.3 Dermochelys coriacea | reverse complement strand
GTATTGTTACAGAATTTTCCCTGAGTAACTCCACTAACAATAATTCAGTTAACATAAAATAAAGGAGCACGTCAACTTTATACAGAACCCGTACAACAAAGATTCCGTATTTCACTTTAATGTTTGATCTAACCATACCTTTCAGTTGTTAGTGTTGTTTTCAAAATCAAAATCCAGATCAGATTTAGATGTCACACCACAAATTAGGGCATAAATAGTAGTTGAGAGGTGTATTTGAAATGCCATATATAGATTTTTTTAAAGCAGTGTTTAGCAGTCACTGGAAACCAATAATAACAAAAATCATGGTCATCTTTTCCTTATAAAAAAGAAACCTAGCCTCTGTTTCAGCCTCCTTAAATATAATCTCTCAGCACAAAAACCTCATCTTTTTTTCTGGGTTCCAGAGCTGAGATCCAAAAACAAATAACCCTTTGGAATCCGTCTAAAACACTTCCAGTCTCTTTCGTAAAGAGTGAACTTGCCACACTGAAGTCAATAGCAAAACTCCCACTGATTTCAGTGGAGCAAAGGTTTTCCCCATAGTATGGATGTTCATCTGAGTTTCATCTAAACATAGCTACACTTAGGTTTGTTCCCCTCCTTCACATCCACCCTTCTCTATACTACATATTTTGTCTTCCTTTATTGCAGTTTATACAAATTCTTACCCTTCTGTATATTTCCTCAAAACTTTGAATCAGCTCCATTCCCTCCTTCTAATTCCTATGATTTCAGAAACCCTTCTAGCACTAACCTCTATCCCAGACTTTGGACACTGTACCCACATTTTAATATTCTAAACTAAATTATATAGTGTACAAATAATTCTGACTAATATCTTCAACCAAATACAACAGAGGTAATCATATTGCTTAATGCACTACTGGGTGGCACTCTGATACTACAGTAAGGAACCTAATATAATAATAGACTATAGTAGAACAAAGAATAGAAAAGTACAGAAAATGGACCAGAGATTCCCATTCTTTTACTACCTACTTACCTCCCCATTATTGGTAAACTTTGACACCAGTTCACATAGCTTGGAGTTCACTATTCCAATGTCTATTTGCATAGTATTTGTTTTAGCTTCCATCTTCTCAAGAAGAATTTGCAGAAATTCAGCAAATGAACATAATTTTATCCATTTCTCAGAGTAAGAGTCAAGTCACCTTTGCTTTGATTTCTTTCCTTTCCTATCCATTTCCTCTTTAGGCTTTCCTTCACTTATTCAGCATAGATAAGTATAATTAGAATACAGCATAAAATGCAAAAGCATTTAAAAATGTACTGGACTTCCTGGGCTTTCTTTTCCTTCTAGGGTGACCATATGTCCCAATTTTATAGAAACAGTCCTGATTTTGAGGTGTTTTTCTTATATAGGCTCCTATTATCCCCCACCCTCTGTCCTGATTTTTCACATTTGCTGTCTGGTCACCCTACTTCCTTCTGTTAACCTGACCCTCTATTTTTATCTTTTAAAGAATTGCAGAGTTTTTGGAAGAAACTCAGACATAAGGAAATACACTTTTCAGGTTGAGGCAGGATCATTAGAGTGCACTGAAAACAGAGCTTCCAAAAGGTATGAAAAGACAGACTCAAATGCAAAAAGTACTAGGGTGAATGGTAGGCAGTTTCTTATATTGTAACAATATTACTTGAAGCCACCTATATGACCCTGCGGTAATGTGTAAAATTGGGAAAGGCAGCTGAAATGGAAAAGAGAAAAATGATAAATCACTGATCGTGGCCTTATTCCTACAAAGCAAACAGTGAAATCTCTCACAAAACACAGCATGGAGTCTGATAAAACAATATGTAAAATTCATAAAACCATAAATCTGTTTTTAAAATAGCTTTCAACAGTTTTCAGGTAGTTAAGGAAGCAAAATTAATACATATCCCACAGACAAAATGGTAAACCTCTACTTTCCCTGGGTAAGTCTCCATCTTCCCAGTATCTTATGTTTTTCTGGTCTCAATTTTTCAGAAGATAAAATTAGTGGTCTAAACCACATTTTTGTATGTGTGCTGAACTTTTGAGGACTATGGTATTGTAGCTGCATATTATTTTAAATTGGCAGACAAATATATATTTTAGGAAAACCCACATATTGCTGTTTGCAGGCTTACATGGGGAGTCCTGATGGTTGACATCATCAGTCCCCGAGCTCAATTTAAGCATGGTATTTCAAAACTCTCAAGGCTTACTATTCCCAATTAAGGATTATTGAAACAGGCCTGGTGAGCCTAGAGGGTTTTGAATTGTGCTTGTAGAACATTAAGTAAACATGGATATCTCCAGGCTCACAAAGCTCTAAGAAAACTATATGTATCTAATTATATTAATCAACAGAAACATTGTGTGATATATGTCAGAGGTAGTCTCACAACAAACAGCCATAGAAAGCATTAACTGTATTCACTAAAGCCTCAAACCACACAAAATCACAATGGTGATATTTGTGCAGGGTGAAGTGAAAATGTACTACAAAATAATACAAATTCACAGAGCTTTCTACCAAATAATTTCCATGAATGTTCACATCTGCAAATCAAACAACTTCTGCATGCCAACAGTCAATTACGTGTGTGTTTATCTCTTACGTTTTTAATTTGTACTGCTTGGGAGAGATGTCAATATTACTAATCAGAATATATCCATCAAGCTTAGAAACTATGCCTGGCCAAATTTACATTGGATTACTTTAAAACTTGATCGCATTTAGGAAAAAATTGCACAATTTTTACTGCATGTTAATACAGTATTTAAATTGATATTTTAATCTTGCAAGAATCACAGAATTCACAATTAAGGTTACCACACCAACTGTAACTTGGCCCCCTTGCACATATGAATTAAAGTAGGGTTCATTATTGGCTTGACTCTGCCAATGTTAGCCACAATGACAAGTATCTATGCCCCAACCCACCAAAGCACATAAGCACATGTTTAACTTTAAGCATGTGAATAGATATTGATAAGAGCTCAAGTGCTTTGGTGGGTTGAAGACTTACTTCATAAACAGTCCCATTGAATTCAACACAAATGCAGTGAAACAAAACTGTATTATGGTTTGTAAATCTAAGGCTACAATTTGAGAATAGGTCAAAACACAATTGAAATTGTTTACACAGTTCTACTGGAGGAGAATTAAAATGTGTAGATCCTTCATACTTGGTCACTGTTCAGTCAAACTACCATAACTAGAAGCAGGTAGTCAGGAAAGCAATTTATCCCTTTTAAATCTGATGAGTGAACCTTGTGCATAGGGAGGCAGATTCCATCCCTCGAGCTGAAGGCAAAGAGCTCCCTCCTTGGCAGAGGAGACCTCAAGGAAATCTGTATTGTACGAATCTTCTACTAAGGTCTGAGATAAAAATGTTTGATTCTTATTCTGCACAGAAACACTCAGGCAGAGACTCATGCCTCAAGGGTGGGCTATTATATTGACAGGATTTAGAACCTCAAATTGGGATGAAACCTAAAAAGTGATGATGTCCCATCATTTGGCACATTTGGACTCCAATGGACAAAAACACTAAACATTAGAAGTGAGGTTTTTCACAGAAATGACTTTAATCTGTTCCTTTTGATTCTATAAAACCTTGTGGCTTGATTTTTATTTATTTATTGCTTAATCTGAACGAGTTTACCCACCCCAAAGCATATAGTTTTTATACAGCAGAGAATATGTATTGTTGGAGTGAAAAGCTAGTAGTCAAATAATGATCATTCACCTGTAAAACTAAACTAATGAGTTGTGGGAATGGCAGCTGAGCCAAAGACAAAATATTTAAAGATATACACTTTTAGAAAGTCTTAGCTTAATCTTTAACAGCTTGGACATTGGCACGAGAGGAAGTGGTATGGAGTTATTGGCATCAGATGTGAGGTTCTCAATAAAAAGACAGCACAGGAAAAATCAGCACTGTAGCTATTAATTTTATGATTCAGGCATAAAGATGGGTCATCTAAACAATGGTGCTTTCTTACCAAAGGGCTTACAGGATTGTATTACTTAAATGGTACACACCTATTTAAAAACAGTTCAGGCAGTTTCAACATAGAATTAAAAAAAATTATTGAAAAATAATTCACTGTAGCACCCAGTACAGATGTCTTAAAGCAAACATTATTGTATTCAAGATGTGTATTAGGCCTACATTTATTGCGGTAGAGCACAGATGTAGCCAAGTACAGGACAGATAGCAATACCTGTAACAAGTATACAAAAATGAATAGCTGTTATACACCTCACTTAGAAACCACCTTGTTGTATGGGCAGACGTGCCTAGGAAAGATTACAGCATAATAAAGAGGGGAAGAGTCTTGAATATGTATTAAAGCAGTTTTATTGCACATACAATACCATTGGGTGGAAACATTTATTACTGCTCAATAAGAGCCTAATATTTTCCCCCCGATTGAGTCCTTTTGTGACATATAATTTGCCAGTAGAAAGGTAACATTTACCCACACTTATCGCACACTGATATCCAAGATGGCCAGATATATGTAGAAGGGTAAATAAGTTGTAATTGTGATGTGGCAAAATGTGTACAACAGTTGTTTTGTATTGGTACCCTCTGCTCTGTTGGAAGTGGCATTTGGAACTGGAATGGGATGTTATAGCCAAGCAGAGTTAACTTTGCAGAGGATGGCTAGCATCATTATTTGAACTTGGGGATTTTGTGGAAAACATTCTGGGTTTATTCCTGTTATTTGTAACTTTGTACTGTACTCACTCACCAGTACTGTTGCAGAAATGAGTGGGAGAGAAGAGAGTAGGAACATTCCAGTGTTAATATCTAATTATATTTTATTGACTAGTATGACTGTAGGCAATTTTAATATTCTTCCAGCTATGCCAGGAGCATTTTACAAAGAATGTTCTCTCAAGTTATTCTAAAAGGAAATGAGCAGTTCCACATGTTATCACACTGATTAATAGCCGATATTATTTTGAAAGACTGAGAATAATACTAGCATTGAAGCATTCTGTTGCATCTTTTTTAAAAAGCTCTTCAGTGGAATACATTTGTATAGCTTGTTTTTACAGACATCTTCATGATACTTGGGCCCATTGAAGAAATTAGAACTATTAGGGTTTTGATCCTAATTCACTAAGGATGAACTGAACAGAAATGGGCATTCTAAAATTTAGTATACAAGAGAGGGAGAGAGAAAAGGAGGTTGGGGGACTGGGACTCTGGAGATCTGGTTTCAATTCCCAGCTCCAGCATGCACTTCCTGTTTAATCAAATCACTTAGTATCTGTGTCTTATCTCCTTATCTGTGAAATGGAATACTATTACTCCTTTTGGAACACTGTTTTTTTTTTTGGTCTTACCTGTTTAGACCGTAAGCGCTATGGGACAGGGATGGTCTCTTACTCTGTGCCTACCACAATGGGGCCTCTAGCTACTATTGTTATACTAGTTATGCTAAATAATACATTAGAAGGCTTTTATACAGTAAAATAATTCTCTATATATGGGACATTTGAAATAAAGAAGATGAATGATATTTACTATTGGAGACTATTTTGGAATAATCCAGTAAACCATTCAAAAATGTCAGAATGTTCAATTGCCAACTGACTTCCCAATGGATTCCTTTCCAGACTTTAATGTCTTTTGAGAATGAAACCAGAATGAGTTCTTACTCCAAAAATGGATCAAGGGGGATCTACTCAGAGGGGGCAATATACTTTTAAATCTCTTTTCCCCACTCTCAGGCTGAAGGAGCTCGGGGGGAGGGGGGGCAGGGGAGATGCATGTTTTAGGATATACAGTCAGATCTAGTGGAGAGAAAGACAAACTAATGAGGTAAGAAACTCAGACAGCTTTGTCCTCTCTCTTATTTAGATCAGTTTCTGGGTTGTCTGCCCACACTGTTTATTTTAAATCCTAGTTGTGCTGTGATATATGGACTAAGTTGCTTTTTCCTATAACTGTATCTCATTTCTTTCACTTCTCTTTCACCTTTCCAAATTGCCTTACATAACATACCTCAGTGTTATTATACACCTCTGTATCAGCATAGGGAATGCCAAGCTAATACTCCAAATACCAAGGTAATATTATTTGTTTTTAAGGCCGTTAACAAATTATCCAGCATGTCCAATGAACTTCAAGTCAGAAAAGAGTCCCTACACGTATTGAGAATATTATGCTTGTCCTCTACAAAGTTCTGTTTTCTAAGTACTACAATTGCATGACTCTATAACAGCAGCTTTGGAATCAGAAGAAAATGTAGAAAAATGCATAATATACTATGAAGGTTAGCTGCCATCTGATTAGCATACATTTCTTGTTCTTACCTTGCTCTGCTAACATCTCTGCTGCTATCTTAGTGCTATTTTACAGTACTATTTCAGGCAGACCCATCATGTAATTCTGTCCATCAATTTATCAAACTCCATCTTAACACTAATTAGGTTGTTTGCCCCCACTACTCCTACTGGAAGGCTGTTCCAGAATCTCATTCCTCTGATGGTTTTAATTTCTAATCTCAATTTATTCATGGACAGTCAACCACTCCCTTTCTGTCTGTGGCTAATTCCATGCTTCCCTATTCCTGGAACACATTCACTGTCCCAGTACACAGTTCTGTTCCATGGTAGAATCTACCTCTGGGTGTGTTTTGTGTGTTTTGTATTGTCTGTCCTCAGAGCAAGAGATGTGTCTTTCATAATGTCAAGCACACTATTGCTGCTTGATAAACAGAAACCTCTCCATTATAAATATCCAATTGATCTATTCACCAGCAATTATATTCCTATAAAGATGTGGTGGATTCTCCTTCTTCTTCATCAGTTCTTTTTCTACCAGAAGTCTTAATCCTCTTTTCTGCAACAACCAATTGTGGTGTCACAAACACAAGATGAAACTCTTAAACATGCATTTCATCTAAATGCCCATAGAAATGAAGCATCATTAGTAACAAAGTAACTTTATCTTTAGTCACAAAAAAATATCCAAATGACACAGAAATGGAATAACTTCTGTCCCATCTTCTGTCCTCATACTTCAATGCAACCCAATGAAGTCTATAAAATTGTATCAGTTCTATTAAGGGAAGTATTTGCAACAATTATCCAGAAAGCATATATGCAGCATCAACATTCCTTAAGTTAGATGCTTTCTTTAGTAGCTTCCACATGCAGCAAGCTATTATACAAACAACAAAAATACATTCAGTGACAACCATAGCAACAGAAAATGTGTACTAAAATGCTGGAAGCTAAATTGGAGAGCAGAGAATAGCAACTTGCAAAAACGTGAAATGATATGTGAGCAAGTTTTGTGGTTTTCTTAATTTTTTTTAATTTTGATGTGTCAGAACATGATGTGCTCTAATCCATCAAATGATGTGGCATAACAAAGTAAGTCATGATGTAATGCATCATTTGGGATGGATCAGTGCTTTCAATAATGATGTGATGGAAATTTATTTTTTTAAATGTATAAATGTATATATATATATATATATATATATACACATATATATATATATTAGATTGAGATGCCACGATAAATTATTTGCCTACTCAATCCGAAACAGTGTAAACTAATCTCTGCAAAACATGACAAATTTCTCCTTTTGCAAAACAGATCAGCCTGTTGTTCAGGTAGAAGGTATGTTATTTTATAGACTGTTACCCTTATAATCATCAAAATGTATGTTAAAATGCAGAGTCCATGTTAATTATATTTGGCCAAATTCCGCTTCTTACAAGGGAACAGAATTTAGCTCACTGTCTTCAGAGCAGTCTTTATTAATACATTGGCATCTCTGAACCACAAAACTTCTAAAGCAAATTTCTTACTTGCAAATAATAATTTCCTCTTTTGAACTGGAAAAACATTTTTCATTTCCAAAAATATTTTCGAAGCTTTAATGACCATGCCTGGTTGATAAACCTCCTTATTCATTATCATTGATAGTGGAAGGTCCATTTTCAATTCAAGAACATTCATTTTCTGGGGTAGGAGTTGCATTCTACTTTCCACCTCTTTGTTCCATAAATATCTAATTTCACTCTGCAGTAAACTTCTCTCTCTACTTTTCTTCCAATTCCACAACCCTCATCCTAATGTATTTCCACATTTATGGAAAAAAAATATGATTTGCCCCCCTTTGTTCCCTATTGCACAAAAAAGAATGAGGAAAAAGGAACAAACTGGCTCCTGAAATTGTAGATGAAGAGAGTGGCAGTTCCACAGCATGCCTCCCTGCCCTCCCAAAGGATATAGATAGGCTATAGTATCAGTAGCCTGTAGGAAATGTGCTGGGACTAAAGGGATGGCAGAGCTGAGGAGCAGCCATTCTACACAGCAAGTGCACTTCTACAACCAGTGGAAGTTCCACTTGAAAAATTTCTTCAGTCAGTCCCATCTCTCCATGAACAGTAAGCAGAGATTTTCCCCTGATGTGAACTGAATCTCAGTAAAAGGCTGTTGGTAAGATTTCTTACAACAATAGGCAAAGACAAGCACAAATGACAAAGGCATTGATCCCACACTCTAGCATGCACAGGCACAGCTGTTGGCCTGTAGAGCCCCACTGAAGCCAATGAAAGTATTTTTCCTGTATGAACTAAGTGTTTTCCTTCTCTTTTAGTGTGTATCGACACCAGTTCAGCTATAATTTCATTATTTCCCATGCCTTCTTATACATACAGGATGCAGCCAGTAGTTAGATTTAGAGAACATATATTTTCCTGTTCTTCATTTTGTGCCTACTGTTGATAACTCTGAGGAATAGTAATTCAGGAGAGAGGGAGTAAGTGTAGCATGACCATCTTTGGGAGATACTCTGAGACCATTATGGAAAGAAAACTGGAGACAACCTTAATCTCTGAGAACTTTCACAAACAAAACAGGAGCTTGTGTGGTTGCACCAATTCATTTTTAACTTTACTCTATAAAAAGTAAAATGTCAGACTCCTCCAGTCTGCACGAGCTGCCTGAGATGATGATAAATAATTCTATAGTTGTGCAAGTTTTAGTCATTAGAAGCAAAAATAAATAGAAATGCCATTTATTCTTTAAAATAAAAATAATATAAATTGGCTACACTTTCTTTTTAGATAAATCCAGCCAAATAAACAGCACTTTAAATATATTTTGGTAAACAATACAGTATCTAGAATATATAATTGGCATTACATATTTGCAGTTGTATTCATACAATTTCAAGCTATCATCTGCTTAGATCTCAATTGACAAATAGGATTGAGCTTGGTCAGTACCTGGCTGAAAAACCTCCAAGGAGAACGTAGGTACTGCTTTAAGTGGTGGGGGTGATTCAGAAGGTGGCATACTTCCCATCAAGTTATTATTGAGCTAGTGCCCTAGGATAATCCTACGTGGTCTGTAGCGATGGAGATTCTGTCTTTCTGATAAAACAAAGCCAAGATGCTGAGCTCTTGAGCATTAACCCTAGTACCTTGGCAGCATTCTTACTTGGATAATTACTGTACATTTTGCCTATCTAAATCTCTCCTGGAATTTCCACTGCATAAATTATTCTTCACATTCTATTGTAACCTGTTGTGTACTGTTTCTGTGAACTGATAACTAACTGCTGCACTTCAGTAATGAGCAAAATGTCTTTCTCTCTCACACACACAAACAAACCCACACACACGGCCCAATTCATAGTTACTCCATTACTACCCTTGGGGCAGAAAGAGAGGGGAAGGGGTCAAAGATGGATTTAAGCACTTCCCATATTTGCAGGCCTTTCAGAGGTCTGCCTGCCTCACATCTGGTGGACCCTAGGAAGCAGAGAAGAACTTTAGCACAATACACCTCATCCACATCTTTTCCCTCCCCCAACATACTTTCTATTCCCGATGCAGGGTCAGGGTAGAGACTTCAACACCATGGGCTGCGGTAGCCTCCTAAATAGAGGTTATTTTTAGGGGGTTGTTTCCATTAACACTCTGCATGCTGACAGGCTGACATAAATGGATATTATCATAACAGAGAATCATATCATTAGTATTTCCCTTTAACTGTATGATATAGGAGCCTCAGATTAGTGTCATCTGATCTAAATGCTACAATTAAGGTATCCCATGGCATCTGTGTACTAGGTAGACTTTCTCTTGTACAGCATCCTGGCAAAAGGATAGCTACTCTGCAATGTTTTAACTGTGATGCATGAAGGTCAACGTCTGTCTTAGATCTATCAGCTGCTTTCAATACAGCTGATCATAACACGTTATACATTCACCTACAGACTGCAGTGGGAGTGGCTCTATTCCTTTCTTGATGAGCACTCCCAGAGGCTAATGTTGGACAATTGCTCACCATCCCTCAGGGTGTTGTCATGCGAAGTCCCACAAGTTAATAAATCTTCTATTTAAATGACTGGAGGGTAACAGCAAGAGCATGGCACTTTATTTACATTTGGATCCTTGCACTAATTTAAAAATATAATGTAAAAAGAACTACTATAACAAATGATCGCATACATCTGAAATCAAAAACACACAGATAACTTAGACACAGACAGGAATATATTGCTGCTCTCATTAGGACTTAAACGTCATCCAGACTAGCATTATACAAGACTTCCCAGGAAGTGGCAGATCTAGCAAGTGTCCTGGGAAGAATTAGAATCAATATGTACTTTAAAAGAAAGTTACTGAACATACCCTTAACATACCCAAGCTCAGTTTACCAGAAGTATACCGTAAACCCAGGTCAAGGACACCTGACTCCTTGCTGAAGTTAATTAACTGATATATCCCATGCTACAAAGAGTTGTTCTTAATCAACAAAATCAATTGAATATCAATAAATGATCTGGATGTATTAATAAAATGTCTCTCTATTACATGGTTTAAATATGCCAATATATAAACTGGGGAACAGTTAATTATTGAAACTACTCTCACTTTACCTACTGTAACTATGGCCTTCAGATTCTCTCATAATTATTGGTTTGTTGTTATGGCTATTGATTTTGCTAATGGGATTTTGATTATAATGGATGCTACATCATCTGCTCCCTATCCAGAAAATAGCTTAGAATAAAAGCAAGATATTTTTTCCTGTATTAGAAATACGCTGTTACAAAAGAAATACTTCAAGCTGGATTTTACACGTTGATTCTCTTCTCATTTAGATTTTGCCCTGGTAGCTCCACTGAATTATTCTGGAGTTACAGTGGTGCAATTCAGCTTCACTATGTGTATGTGGAAGAGGTTGCTTCATTTATATAATTATTGTGAATTATAAGTAGAGATGAGTGAGCTTGCATATAATAAGAGAAAAAGATGAGGTCATGGAAGAATAAGGGACCATGAACCTTAATATAGGACAGAGATTAGGAACAGGGGAGTAGCAGGAGGTATCTTAAAGGCAAGCAAGCAGGTGGTTGGGAATTCTTCAGAGTTAACTCAATCTCCTGATTGCCACGGGTACTGTTCAAAGAGTATTCTGACTACACACAGAGCTGGCTACACTCTGCATTTTGCTCATGGATTGGTTCTGGAGTTTGCAGTTTATACCCTTGTCATGGAGTGCCCAAATGAGTTTACGATACACCTGTCCCATTGTTAGAGGCTAATGACATTTTTTGGTTTTAGCTGACTAGGGAAAAATATTGTTCAGATGATGAACTACTGTGCAATGGCCTGACGAGACACTCAAGTCCTCTTCTCTGCATTACAATAGTCCCTAAACATCCTTTTCTGGCTTTGTCCTCACAGGTCACCAAAGTGCAACATAAGCCGAATGAAAGACAACTCAACTTAAGGACAGCTCCACATAAGGACAAGACAATTCTGGTAGGTTGGGAAAAGAAATCTTGTTCAGAGGATTTGCCCATCAACTGTGACACAGATTTCCAACCTGCGAGTCTTGTCAGATTTCCTCTACTGCATCTTGATGCCCAAATAGCAGCTGTGACCAAGAACACATTTTTCATTCTGCTTGGTTAGGACATGCCAGTCAGATGCAATTTATATTATTATTAGCCAGCTCTTTACCACACTGATATTGAATTATTGTAATACATTCTAAACACAGGAAGCTGAGACTTCATGTGTCTCAAAAAGTGGTAGCCTTCTCAATATGTGTAGCTTCCACAAGAAGCATATTACACTTGTTGCTGTGCGAGTTGCAATAGCTTCAGATTCATTTTGAAGTACAATTCAAGATGTTGGGTGTAATTCATAAAACCCTAAATTGTTTGAATCTGGCTATCTGTGGGACTTCCTCTCCACTCATGTGGTACAACGGCAGAGGAGTTGGTTGAAGTGCTTGGGCTAGCAGTCCTCTGGATTAGCTAGAAGGAGACTAGTGACAGGGTGATTTTCAGTCTTGGGCCTTTGACAGAGCTGCTTAAGAGTTTTCTGAAAAGTATTTTCACCAAATATGAAACTTTTTGCAGGAAAGGGTCGGGTTTGACTCAACTTTCACAGGGAAGGCTTCTCAGGTCTAGGATGGAATTTCTGGTTTAAAAAAAAAAAATCAGAGAGACAGACTAGCTAATAGCCTGGTGGGTAGGCCCCTCAGCTGGGATGTGTGAGACTTGGGTTAAGCTCTTTATGCCAAATCGGGTAGAGCAGGGACTTGAATCTGGTTTTCTCAATCCCAGGTGAGGGGATTGGCTATTCTGAGGTGGGTTTTTCTTGGCTTTTTCAAGAAAAATATCAGAAGATTTCTGTTTTGGAAAAAATGAAATCTTGAAAATTTTTGCAGGATGGGAAAATCATTTCCCACCCACTTTTGACTTCTAAAATTTGTTTCCTGTCCCAGTCCAACAGAGGCCAAGTCCAACCTTCAGAGGCCAAGTCCTGTCTTTCATGCTTATTTCTACTGGTCAAAATACTATAGAAGTTTTTAAAAAGTTATGTTTCATATCCATGAAAAAAGATCTTTGAATATGATGCAGCAGCATACATCTCTCACTAGCTGGTTTCAGAATTTCATCAATAAGCAATACATACCTACACAACATTATCTTCACTGTTAACTAGGGTACAGCAGATAATATTAGACATTCCTAATTCCTCAATTCTTGTATTCACTATTAATATAATTTGATGTCTTTTGTTATCTGGGCATTTTTATTAGTATGTGTCACTGGCAAATTTCATTGAACAAGAAGCCTAGAAGCTAATTTGCACGACCAAGTTAAGAAGGAAGTTAGCTATATATGTAGGTGGATTTAAGTGGAGCTGTTCACCTGGGTAAAGGCTGCAAGTTCCATATCCACATGAACAACAAATCCTTGAAAGCATAAGCTCCCCCTAAGCAACTCTTATACTATTTGTATAGTACAAATTAGAGTTTCTAGTACAAATAACAATTCAGTTATATATCTGTTACCATATACTTCCAGCTAATATTTCCCATATTTCTTACTCTAATATTGGTGCAATGTGCCCACCCTATGTACACGAATATCTGTGACACTCACAAATATAGTTCTACCCTTTAAAAACACCAAAAAAAACCCCCAAAAATCCCTGCTTTTACTTTTTGCTTTGCTAAATGCAGAATTATTGTATTCTGTCATTATGGATTATGAACCAGGTTAGGTACTGTATCCTCACAAACAATTAAAGCTTATGAGGTGTTTAACAGAACAAAATATTCAGAAAATTTAATTAGGTGATGGGTGCCTGAATTATTGTGATGTCCATTTATAATGTGATGAAAATATTCTCACAGCCATCTATATTGTCTAGTATCTTAGATGCCATGCCACTGTATTTGCATTTCTGTAACAAAAGACTTCATTTTCTTGAAACATGTTATGGCCTGGCCTCATTAATTCAGAAAAAAGAAAATACAATTAAAGAAGTCTTCGGGGGTTCTAAAGTCATCTGAATTTTGTGCTAGTTAATGACATGCAGTATTATTAGTTTAACTTAATCCTGTTACTCTGCTGTGTTATATATAAACTATTCACATTTTAATCTAAGTGTTTTATTGTAATTTCATAGTGTGAAATTCAGGTCCAAAAAGATGTTTTTATTTTTACGGCTGCACCATAAAAAAACTGAATCTCACATTCAGGTTGTATTTATATTGTCACCAAGACTAGCTTTCAGACTCTAAAACATTTATTTTTTATCACAAGTGTCCACCACATCTTCCATTTTATAATGCCATATTGTTGTCATACTGACAAAAAAAAATTCCCTTGAGATAAAGGAAGTTGCAAAATGTACAGCAACAAGTTAAACTGGTTTGGTAGATTATTAATTACTGTACTAAATACTGTACACTTAACATCTTTGTACCAAGCCATAAAATGTTAGTGCTTTTAAAATAAGAGAGTTTATAATTTGATTAATTGGTTCCATTTATAGGATTCTGAAAGAATATTAATATACTACTATTAGCCTGCTGTCTGAATATTATAGCTGGACTCCATCTGTAATTCTTTTTAATATAGTATGTGTTGGCCCCAATCCTGCATGGCTGATGTACTCAAAACTCTGAACAACATCAAGAGGAGCTCTGAAGTGCACAAATATAGAATGTGGTCTGTGGTTGATTCATGTGATTTAAAATACATATGAAGAATCTCCAGCAATTTTGTGTTTTATAAATCACTTAATATATACTCTTCACAGTGACTGTAAATTATTGACAAGACAACATTACAAGATACAAATTGCTTGTTGGAATAGAATACAATATTCCTTTAACATGCATAGGTTTTCATTGTTTTCTGGAGGAATAAAGAAAAAGATAGTGCTCTCTTGTAATCTAATATTAATATAGATCAGTTGATCTAAAATCTGCATTGTCATATTAATGATTTAAAGGTGGGGTTGTTATTTTTTTTGGAAGCATGGTCAATGTATTGATTCAAACATGTAAGAATGTTCCTGTACTTAGGCAGCTTCCTTTTGTTATATCAAGAATGGTAATTTTATTGGAGAAAAGCACAATAGAAGATGATTGATTGTCCGCTTTTGTCATGGAGATGAATTATTGTGGAATGCATACATGAAAAAATAAAAGCTTTATTTTATAAACTGGCCCTTAGTGCTTTGCTCATTTTGGTGCATTGTTTGCCAACTCTAGCATAGGCTAATACTAAACAGTGTAGTAAATAAAAGCATTTTGCTGAAGTAAAAATTTCCTCACTGATGAAACCAAGCTTTAGGAAATCAGAGTGCCTGCCAGTGCGCTACATTTAAAATGTGTAATTTAATCTATGCCAAAAGCAGAGTAACAGAATGTTAGCATAGCTATTATCATTTTATTAAATTAGTAATAAGAGTGCATAATGAAAAATGAAAAACTTTTTATTTAAGCCTTAATGGAAAAAGCAGCTTGCAAGCAACACAGATTAAAAAGTAATACATTTAATTTTAGACAATGGGATAAAAATCTATTAAGTAAAAATATGATGGTCAGTAATCACTGAATGATTCCAATATCTTTTTTAAAAATCAAGAAAGTTAAAATAACTATACTGCATGAAACTTAAGAGCATAAAAATATTAAAAATGAACAAAGTAGCAAAAGCTTTTAAGAAGCAGGCTATGGCCTGCTTTTAAAACCACTTAACTAGAGGAATACATGAGAGTAGTTGAATACATGAGAGTACACTGAGTTGAAAGGAACGACTTACAAGCGTAGGATCAGGACCTATACTTCTAATACAAGGGAGGAAAAAAAAGATGTTTTAAAATATTTGAGCATAATGATCATTTAGGTTCCTATCCTGCATTTCTTGTAGACCCAAAACTCTCACTGAAGTCAGTTATGCATTCAAGTGGATATTTATAAAGTTATTTCATGATGGTTAATTTAAAAAAAATTCCAAAGCCTGTGAGAATCAGGTAAATTCAGCACTGCTATTTTTATATCCTTTTTAAAAAATAATTTGCTAGTACTGTACTTGCTTGGAGACAGAACACTTCATTCTGGATATAGCTATCACCTGGTGTTTGCTAAATCGCTGTGAAATTCTTGCAACAGCTGTTTGTTCCTGGGGAAACATTCACTTCATATTGCTGCAATAAACGGATCATTGCCAATTAAATGCCCATTAATTGTGTAAGCAAGGATTACTGCCAGATGTTTACATTCGAAAGAAAAATATCCTTTGCTATTTATTTTCCACTTATAACCATTTCCTTTCACATAGATAATTATGTGAAAAGGGTTTATTTTTTTAAATATGCCACAAATTTGAATTTAAGAATTAATAATATACACACACTCTCTGGATTTGGAAGGAAGGATAATATATATATATATATATATATATATATATATATATATATATATATATATTCCTAGTGCATGTAATTTAAAATGAAAAGTTTGACAATATGTACAGTTTTCTATTACACAAATTCTCTTTTAATGACAGATTTAAGTTTTCCCAAAACACTTTATTGAATGCAGTAAGAAATAGCTAGCTTTCAAAAGAGCTATGAAGTGCATGATGCAATTTTCTTGATACTTTTCCTGATGTGATTCAACATTTAAAGTCTCATACAGCGTTCCCTCATTTGGTAGTGTTCCATTCACACCATATTATGAATGATATCTTAGGCAGAAACCAATAATGGCATCATCTAATCCACTAGTAATAAAAAGAAAAAAGGAGATTTAAGCAAATATATAATCAACAAAATATAGGAACAGGTTGAAACTCTGTTAAAAGTTTGGGTTAAGCTAGGAATGCTCAATACAGGTCATACCAATCACATCTCTCATATATTATTACAGAACAACTCAAGCCATTACCCGTGTTGTCGGTCTCATCTCTTGTTAGAGTAACAGTGGAAAGTAAACCAATGAGATGAGTTGACACACTAAACAGTTCACAGTAGCCACCTTATAAGCCAAACTTTGGTGTTGCCATGAAGAGGTCAGTGAATAAAGGCTCATAATGATTAGGATTTAAGGAACTGCCATATCATTACTGAACTATTCAGACTAAAACTCTCTACACGGTTTACCGAGAAACAGAACTAAGCCAACATCCTCACTCTCTTTAAACAGTGTCCATAAGAGGCCCCAGAAACAGGTACCCAGAGGGACCTCTCAACTGGTATTTGGTTCTGAAATCAGCCCTTTCCTCAAGCAAAGATCTGAACACAAAAGAAGGGAGCTATCATTTTTGCTAGTTTTTTAAATTCTTCTTTCGTCCAACTACTCAATGCATCTTTTGGACCCAGTCCCTTTCAGGACTGCACTCAGATTTGCAACCGCAGCCCTTACATGAACAGTTACTACAGATGATTGATCCTCCCCAATATTGTTCCAAGAAGCGAGCATGTATGAAGGCAGCCTCTAAAATCAACAACCACAAGGTAAAAATTGGAAAATCTACAGGATATTTTTGGGACTATAAATTCCACTCACGGAGCCAATCTGTAACATTCTTTCCCAAACACATATGACAACTAGCTGCAGCTCAGAGAAGGACAAAAAGCAAAGCAGAAACCTGCCAGGCAAACCCATTAGTTTACCCAAATTATGATGCCATAAAACTTAGGGCATATCAGGTAAAGACACCCTATGCAGACAGGAGAGCGCTCTCCCGTCGGCATAATAAAACCACTCATGTCGGTGGGAGAAGCTCTTATGTTATATCTACACTACAGCCTAAGTCAAAACACACATGGGACATACTAAATGGATTATAAACTGGCCAACTGTCAAAATGTAAATGTAAACGGGGAATCATCATCAAGCGGGTGTTTCTCTAATGGAATTCTGCAGAGATCAGTTCTTGGTCCTCTGCTGTTTAACATTTTTACCAATGACCTAAAAGAAAATAAAATCATTAGTGATAAAATTTACAGATGGCACAAAGACTCAGGAGTGGTAAATAATGAAGAGGCCAGACCAATTATAGTGTGATCTGGATCACCTGATAAGCTGGACACACGCAAACAATGTGTGTCTCAATGTTGCCATATATAATGTCATATCTAGGAACAAAAAATGCAGGCCATCCTTACAGGATGGAGGACATTATTCTGGGAAACAGTGAGTCTGAATAAGATTTGGGGGGGTCGTAATGGACTATCACGCATACATGAGGACCCAGTGTGACACTGTGGCCAAAAGGGTTAATGCGATCCTTAGATGTATAAACAGGAGAATATTATAGTTTACCAAGGTTTGTGATGGAGTCTCCATAACTGGCAATTTTAAAATCAAACTTGGATGTTTTTCTGAAAGATATTGTCTAGTACAAACAGGAATCAATTCAGGGAAAGTGAGAGTTTTGCAGGAAGTCAGACGAGATAATCACAGTTGCTCCTTATGACCTTATCTATCAATCTGCTGCTATTAGGATAGGAAAATCTTTGCCTGATGTCATGGACTAAGAGCATCTTTCCCTGACAGCTAATGTATATGCTTGCAGTTTTAAAGGATTAACCAAATGATTGGTGTATTAACTACTGGCAAGGGAAAAGAATCCTCCAGCCGGGGCAGGCTGGGGTATTTGATCTTCTCCCCCGGTTTTTCAGAGCATAATTCCAAAGTGAAGCCATGCAGTATATTGCAGGTTCCACTTGCCATGAGACAATATGAACAACAAATTTAACTGTTTTTTCTAAAATATACAGTATATACTGGCTAACTATTACATAAGAGCAATAAACTACATTTACTCAAATAAAACATTGTCTAGGGATTTTTTTAAAATGCTAATGTCTTTTTAAACTACTGTATTCCCCAAGTTCCCAAAATGTGCCGCTGTTTTATAATCTAATTGTGTGTGAATGTATATATGGGGACACACATATTGTGCATGATGCATGTGCGTGCTATATAAGCACCCAAATACAATATACACGCAAATGGATTAGATGGGGGTGCTGTTTATATCACCATATTGAACCCCCCCTTTGGAAGATGATCATAGGGCACACTGTGTGTGTGTGGAAGACATGTAGCTGCAGCATCTGGCTCCTTAAATATCTCCACAGGTGCTTGTAATAGCATCTTTGAAGTCATTGCCGCATCTGTTACATGTGTAGACTTCATAGACTGCCGCAGCTGAGCACCATTTGATTCTTTAAGAGAGACCAGTGTAATCTATTTGAGAGTAAACCTTGGGAAAATCCATCACAAGAGGATATTATCAGGAACAAGAGAGGAGGAGGGCTTCATTCCCATATTTGATTTCTTGAAACTTATGCTAGCTTTTGAATTAAGACAACATACTTCATACTACAATTGTACAATTGTAATTGTACAATTCATACTACAAATACACTACTTCATTGTGCACACAACTTTGCCTGAATGTCATATAATATGGAGAACTGAAAAAAAATACTATGCACCAAATTGTGCACTTACACAAGCGAAGTCAAAGGAGTGATCCGGGTTTATACTAAAGTGCGTGAGTTTTAATGCAGATAGTGTATCTATCTAAGGCTAAGCCCTCTCTTTTTCTACATGTCTAACTGTCCTATTTTATTATTCATGAGTTCTGCCCAAAATCAGAATCAATTTTAACTTACCAAACTGGGTCATGAAGTACAGAAAAGAGAACCAGCAGAGTACTTGCACATCAAAGAGACTAACATTATTTAACTACCGATTTCACATATGATAGTTTAAAGTGTATGGGATTCGCAAATGCTTCAGCCAATGCAGTTGTCAAATACCCCTTTTCGTCATGTAAATTCTGCTTTTTTTAAAAAAAAATTGTGACAAGCTATTTAGAGCAATGATAGATTAAAGATGGAATTCCACACACCATGGCTGGAGTCTGAATACTGGGTTCCCAGAATTAGGCTCCAAAACCTAAGTGGCCTTATTGTCAAAAGTGTTAAGATTCAATGGGAGCTGCTAGATGGTCGACACTTTTCAAAAGCAGCCCACTTGGGTAGGCACGTAAATAAGGTTTTGAAACCCTGCACTAAGCACCCTGCTTTGAAGCACCCTGTTCTCTTATATATCAAGATTATTTTACATAAAAAGGCAGAGGAAAAATGGCTTTCCTTTAAGGATACTTAAAGATTCCCTCAACCATAATCCAAAATAAATAGAGAAAGGTTTTCTACAGCAAGTCTCAAGATAAACAGGAAAGAGTTCTGTCAAGAGAAAGTGAGATGCTAGTGAGGATAGTGCCCTCTCCTCAAGGGTAAGAAAGGTAAAATGTAACAGGAGTTAGCACTGTAGCTGGAAAAGAGGGAGAAGCAGCAGGCCACTTGCAAAATGGCTATTTGCGGGCTGCAGCTGCTTGGCTCTGCTGAAGCCGAGGGAGAACAGGGCAGCCTTGCACTGGAGAAAATTGGGAACAGACAGACAGTCACAGAGAAAGGGCTCCTAAGAAGGGGCGGCATCTGCATGTCAGCTACCACCCTGTATCCCTTTGGATCAACTCTTTCGCTTGGTATCCCAACAGAACACACACACACTTCCACCACTGTTCTCCTTACACTTCAGCTCCCTCTCCTGTGAAGCCTTTCCATACAGGACAGGCACCCTAGAAACTTAGTTTCCTGAAGGTCAGCGAAGCTCTTCCAACTGATCATCTCATTTGAGTGCCAGGGCAACTGGATGCTAGGAAGGGGATTTAACCTCATCCCTGCCCAAATCTGCATGGGCTTCTTTCACAACTATTCATCAAACCACTCTTATCCTGTCAGAAAGCATTATGGAATGGAAAAGCATACATTTTACCCTTCTACCCACTCAAACCAATGGATCAGACATACAAGGTAATTATACATCAGGCAAATACATATTGCTGTTTTAAAATTTGTATTTGTGAGTCATGTGACATGCACACTTGTAAACTGCACTCGTGTCTCCATACCAATACCTTTGACTGATGCATTCTAAAGAGTGCATCCTTCTGTAGACAATATTTACATTTCCTAATACCAAAGGGAAATGGAAGAATGTTATATTCGATTTTGTGGAAGAGGGTTAAAGAAATACGGAAAAATATGTTAGGGTCTTTACAAACAAAGACTATAGAGAGAATAATATTCCCACTATATAAATAAGAGTTACACAGTTATGTGCAGGTAGACTGTGGCCTGCCTTTTGTGGGTAGTGAAAAAGGGTGAATGGAGTTTTTTCCTTTCCCCCATATGCAGGGGCTAGACAAAATTCCAATGGTGAGTATAATCCCTGCTCCCACCTACGGCCCTTATAAATGCTAGGTGACTTAAAGGGAGCAGAGAATGAGCAAGCATGGGTTCTGCTCTACCCCCCCAAAACACACCAGCCTGTGGAGCTGGCCAGACTCTGTGGTGGGGAGTATGTCAGACTCTTCATGGGGAGTGGAACTATTGTACCATGCTGTCTGGAAGCTCCCAGGTGGTGTTTCTCCTGAGGACTATGTCTACCGTATGCCTTTTCTGCACACTCTTTAGCATCCCTAATTGTGCTTCAAATGCATGGCTAACCTATAGTTAGAACACACAGATCATGGTATGGATATGAAGTGTGTTTAAACAAATCCACAATGGGCTCCCATCCAGAGTAAAATCTATGAACAGTAACCTATGGCACACCATCTTAGAAAGACCATATACCATCTCACAACTGCAAACTATGCTGCCCTAGCCAAGGGAGAGATATCAGCTATACTATACTATACTCTTCTGCCTCTCCTGCCCCACACCAAAAAAAAAAAGGAAGTTCACAACACAGGTATGAAAAGCTTCTCCAAGTGAGGACATCTCCTACTTCCTCTGTATATAGTGTCATCACCCTACCTTTCATTGATGGCTCTGCAGCTTCAGAAAGTTCACATAGCTCTGTGCTGGATTTAGCCTGTGTGTCACTCCATTGTGGAGGATACAAAGAAGCTAAGGAGGGACAGGACTATTTAAAAAAAAACTCCTCTTCACTGGAAAGGCAAGGCTCTCTCACATCTGCTCACTATAGGGAGTCTCCTATCCCCATTCGTCAGTGGAAGTGGTGGGAGATACTAATCTCTGTTAGTCTTGTGCGATTAAGGCATTCCTCCTCCCCTTCTGTTTGGCTTGAGGGATCCTCCTTTCTGGGCTTGGAAGCTGTTCTCTGAAGAAACTTATCCTTGGATATCCTGCATTTTCTCTTTAAAATTTCTTCCTGGAGTAATTGACAATAAAGCAGGCAGTGAAAAGCCACTCCACAACCAGATAGTCATGGTCTCACAAAGTATATTTAGTGTATCCCCTCACACTGTTCCCAAGGTCCAAATTGCTACATGGTCCTGACAGTTCCCCTTTGGAGAAATAGACATTCTTGAGCATCTGTGTAATGCTGAAGGTGACATCATCTGGGCATCTCGTAGAGGGAAGCAACATCTCCAGGTGACAAAGGACAGCACACTGAAGAAAATCTATCCCTGCTTTATGTACCACTTCTTCTGCCAGATGTATCTTGGAGACACTGTCATTTTGAAACTGATTTCAGATTCTTGGTAAACTATTAAAGATTTCCAATCACATGTTGACACTCAATATAAGTAATTAAGTTTTAGTGATTTAAATTTTGTGTTACTTTTTGCAGTAGGATTAGTATATGAAATGACAAGCATAAATCCACCATGTACTTAAAGATTAATTAATGTAAGTAAAACATCAATAAAAATGCTCTGCCATTGCTTTTCTGTTTTAACTTTATTGGCCTGAAAATCATTTAAGGATTGTATTTCATTACTATTAACATACTGCTGTGTATATACAGCATCTCAGAGCATTAAAAGTAGTGCTTTGTTCAGATAGATGTACTGTACAATGCTACTGTGTATGTCAATAAAACTGTCAGAAAAGGAAAAAGACAAATAAAAGTGAATCCATTTGACTTACAGGACTTCTATATGCAAAATAGAGCACCTGTTATTGAACATGTATTATCCAGGAAGTCAGGCTAGATGATCACAATAGTCTCCTTCTGGCCTTGGAATCTATGAATTTATGAAATAATTAAATTAACTCATCCCAGAAGCAATGTTTTTTAGCAGTAGAATTCTAAGACTGTCTGCATTACCACTACTAGGATGAAAAATACCCATTTTTCTTTTACAAAAAGTTTGTGGATCTTGTGTTGGGGAAAGATGACACACCAACAGCCAGAGAGATTGACCTTTATTTAGCCAATGAATGTGTGTAGCAGAGTTTACACGGCAAGTTCATCCATCTCACTAGTGTGCCTCAATCCTGACCTGGAAGAACCAGTTCTGTGGATGAGAACATAGTCCAGAACCTATGACTATTCAACCTTTACGGTCTTTACTGAGACTAGGGGTGGATTCCCTGACTATGCCCACCTTCCTCTTCAGCCCTCTTATTCATCTCTTTGCTCCTACTTCATGCACACTGCCATGCAGGGTGCTTGCAGGAGGAATGCACATATACTGCATGGTACTTCTTTGTCCAGCCCTCCTTGCACAACAGAATCACAATAATCCTGCAGGGGGCTGTGGAAGTGGAATTGTCCCTCATAGTTTGGACTGAAAGAATACATAGCAAGATATGAAGATTTAGAAATATCTGAAGGTTCAAACTCTGAATTAGTGGAGAGTTAAACAGGTATTTACTCCAGAGAATAATTGCCCCTTTCTGACTATTCCAGAAGGAAAATCCCTTTAAGCCTAAAATGTCTTGTATATCAATACAGAAGCCACTGCAAATGCTGCCTAACTTTACCCCAGGACTTAGAAGCAAATATTTTCATATGCAGTCAGTGACCATGCATAAAAAAAAAACAGGTGAATCATTGGAAGAAGAGAATGGAATATTTTTAGAATTGAAGTATTCTAAAGTATTGTATTTTTAGAATTGAATATTGGAATCAGATCCAAGCTTTCACTTGGTTGACCTGAGTTTATTAAGCATAGAAAAAAGGCGCATTAATAAATGAGAAGGTTTGAAATTTAATGATGGATTTAATTGATTGAGCATCAGCTCGACTCAGTCACTTTTTATTCCCTTGGAGACCCAAGGAGAGCCCCTATGTTATATAAAATAAAATTAAAAAAAAGATGAATAGCTTGGATCTTAATAGGCCAACGTAGAAGTTCTACTGCCTCAGTGCTCTCCCCAGTGAACAACACACTTTACTGTATGTCACTGACCATAATTCACATAACTTGCCACCTGTCAGTCAAGATGAAAATGTCAGTCAAGTCAAAAGTCCAAGATGAAATGTGCAGTGTTTTAATGTCAGGGTGGACCAAAGGGTTTCATATTTGAGGCAGCCACAGTAACAATCTGTGTGCTACATATTTCCATTTAAAATAAAGTGTGCAGGCCTAAGCAAACACCAAATATAATGAAGGCTCTCCATTTACAACTTTATCTTACCTTCAACAGTTGTTCAAGGTCTTATGCAGGCATGAGAAGTTAGTTAACACGAATTTGCCTCCTAGGTAGGATCTCTGTAGTATTCTTGTTGGGCGTTATAACTATGTATGGGAATTGTGATGGTATACACGCACTGTATTCACTGCTTACACACTAGTTTAATAATCTTTGTACAAAGTATGCTTGGTAAGGTATCATTTGAAAACTCCTAATTTGCTGGTCAGTATTGTCCTGATAAAATGTGTGGCAATATTGTTAGTGAAGTTACAAGATTTCCCTGTATGATGTTAAGAGTGCATGTTCAAAACTCAGGTAGCAACAAACTGGTCAAACAGGCCTGTCTTGAACAATGGAGTATATGTTTGCCTTCATTTACATTTCAGCAGTAAATTGTCATGAGTCAGGAAAAGAAAACCAAAGGAAACTTAAGCAGGTGGAAAAGAAACAGCAAGGAACATCAGAAAGGAAGATTTTTTTGTCTTCTAGTTCCCAGCTGCACCCAGCTTTCAACCGGGGGACTGAAACTATATTTTAAAAAAAGGGATGGGGGATAAATACTCCAAGACACCCCCCTCTCTCTCTCTCCCTGTCTTTTTCTGGTATCACATCTAAGGCTTTGTCTACACTACCACTTTTGTTAGTAAAACTTTTGTCGGTCAGGGGTGTGAAAAAAATACACCCGACCGATATAAGGTTCACTGGCAAAAGTGATGGTGTGAACAGCGCTATGTCAACAGGAAAGGATCTTCTGCTGATATAGCTAACACCACTCCTTGGGGTGGTTTAATTATGCCAGCAGGAGAGCTCTACACATAATGTAGACAAAGCCTAAGATAACAAAGGAAAACCTCCATTGGACTTAGCGGGAGGCATCCTGATCTGAAGAGTTTGGTCAGTAACCTTGCTGGAATCATATGGTGAGAAATTTTGCTTGAATCTAATCTATTTTAAATTAGGCACTAGTAAGCATATTATCTTTATTTATTTATTTTTGTAATGATTTCTGACTTTTATGCCTCATTACTTGTACTCACTTAACTCTTTCTTTGTAGTTAATAAACTTATTTTATTGTTTTATTTAATCCAGTGTGTTTAAATTGAAGGGTCTGGTTAATTCTATTTAAAATAGTAAGCTGATATATTATTCCCCTAAAGGTATAGCAGATTTAAAATATTTGTATTGACCAGGAGAGGGCTGGGGAGATACAGGACATACATTTTAGGGGGGAAATCCAGGACTGGGCATGTGCTGGAGTCAACCTGTAATAAATGCTGGCTCTTACCAGCCTTGGTTATAACTGGCAGGCTGAAGCTACCTAGATGCCTAGGATGTGGCCTGCATGCTGGAAGATTCTTTGGGCCTGGTGGGAGCTACATCAGCAAGGCATCAAAAGTTGTAGGATACATGACACAGCCCCACCACTGAATTGTAGCCTGGTATATGACAGGATTTAAGAAATTTGCTTTGCTATGAAATAAATGAAAATCATATATTTTTCAGATGGGATTGAATAGTTTCAAGTTCTCTAGACTTCTTTCACTTCCATACAAGTTTTCTTCTGCAACTGTCTTTTTCCCCACTGTGAGTCTGAACTGTTGTAGATGGATACTTGAGGAATATCACGCAAAATTATATTACAGTAAGCAAGCGGTTTCTTTAAATTGCAACATCTTTAATTTTGATGCACACTTTTGCATTTTTAATAGAAAAACAGTTTTGCTTGTGAGCATTAGGGAAAGGCCTTGATACTGTTGAAAATGGCCGGGGGGAAACCAATTTCATTGTAAAGAAAAATATGTTTTAAAGAAAATTCACAATTCTGGGATTTCCTCCCCTCCCCCAATAAAATAAACCACATTATCTTTAAGTAGCCCTTGCAGTGAAGGTTAATTGTCCCAATAGTAGGTTCCATGATCCTGCTATGCTACTGGGTAGACAACTGGATTCTTTATTTTTAAAGGCATTCTATCAACCCATTATTTTAATTTTGTAATTTGCTGCATCATATTTGTGAAATGTAGCACTTTTATTGGAATAGCCAACTGCAAAATCAGAAGTTTGCTACTATAATGTTTTCAAATGACAGTTCAAAATAAAATGTATACATTTGCTAAAGCGTATGCTACATATAGAGATGAAGAACATCTTTAATAAGCTAGCACTCTCCTGCTGAGTTTTTACCATCAGAACATGCCTATGCTAGGCCAAGTTTCATTTCCATTCAGTTTCAATTAAATGTCAGTAATGTAATTACACAGCACAGGAAGAATCTGATGTTGTGAATTTGATTTTTAATAAGATTACTAAAAACTATAATATGCTTCCATAACTTTTGAAATTATTGCTGCTCATCCATCTTGCTCTTCATCAGCAGAGGTGACATAAACTCATTTACTGAGGTACCATGAACTGTCATACAGGGCCAGATTCTCTCTCTCTCACACACACTCACACACACACACACACACACACCCCCTTTCTCACTGAGCGATACCTTACTTTGCTAACAATACAGAGTAACTTACGACCCAACTTGAGTAAGGGCATCAGAATCTTTGGTAGTAACAACATGGTGACTCTTGGAAACAACAATACTGACATGATTCCTGAATTTGATGATTCTGAGTCAGTAGAAGTGTGAATGTTTTGACTGTTGAGGCTCCTTCTAAGCCAGCAAGAGCAATCTCATTTTTTTCAGTTTGCAAAAAATCTAATAATTTTGTGGTTTCACCTCATATTTTTAGCTCCCCCCACTAAAAGCTGCCTTTCCATCTGTCTGGTAGAAAAATGTCACCATTTCATCACTAAAACTGGCTTCATTTTACCTTGAATGTATTCATAGAAGCATCATCACTTGAGGTATATAAAATTAGTTTGGGTGAAGTGCTAAAAAATGTTAGGGTTTTTTGTTTTTTTTTGTACATGAAAATTCAAGGTTCAAAATAGGAAATTACATACAGAGGTCAGTAGTTCATGTCATATACCTATTTTACCCATTTTCCTTATCTGCCCCCCTCAAAAATGTAGAAGGCTTCTCAGGTGAATCTAAGGGTGAAGAAGCTGAAATAATTACAAAGGATGAAGAATGGAGGGGGAAGGAATGACAGGCAGAAAGGGTGCACATCACCTCCTTCTCTGATCTGCAGGGAATCCACTCAAGTGGAACTCGTTGAGGCAAAGAAACCTCCTAGTAGGCTCCACAGGCTTCTGTCCACGTTGGAGACCTATCGGCACAGTCATGTTGGCAGGGAGATGGAGGTTCTCCACGGGGGTCAAGAAGACAGCAAAAAAGCACAGGGTCTCCATGCCAACAGTCTTGAGCTCCTAGTGGATTCCCAAGCATGCTGCAGATACTGGGAAACTGGGTGTGAAGGGGGGAATGGGGTGGAGCTGGATTTGAAATATCTTGCTTCCTTCACAGGGAAGAAAGCCACCTACTTATCCCCATTCTTCTCCACAAAAAGTCTTTGGGGGAAACTTCACAACTTAGATTTGCACCTTCCCCCACCCTGCCACCACCACCCACACACACAAACAGTCCATCAGAAGGTGCGTTTTAAAACCTCAGAGAATCACAGCAAAAACACATCCATTGTGACAAATCATTTAGAGACTCAACTAGATGTTACACTATAAAATACCTCACTCCTCAGTCTACATAAAATGGGACTGGGAATTACTTGTGAGTTCTGAATAAACTGTAAACAGTGTAAAATTCTGCTTTTACTGAAATGCAGAACCCCACTGGGCTACCCTGAAGAGTGTTTTAAGGAAGCACATAATAGGAGAGGAGCATTGATTTGGCTCTGATTCAAAGCAAAGCACTTCAGCACATGCTTAATTTTAAGCACAGGATTTAGGCCATTAAAGTCAATGTGTTTCATCGCGTACTTAAGTGCTTTACTGAAATGGAGTACTGAGCAATTTGTTTTTCCTTTGCTTCTTTATAAGCCTAAACATAAATTTTAAAAAAGAACAGTGATACACAAACACCCAGAGTCATACTGTTGTGGAACGGCAGCAAAATTGAGAGTTCAGCTACATGGCAGTGAGTGCCCTGAAGGGGTTAAATCGGGACTAAGTTCCAGACCACCAAAGTCACAAAGTTGCTGATGTGAAGGACTGTCTCCAGGGGAAACAACATATCGGCTGCACCATTTACTTGCCAATTAATTCAAGGAGATACGTAGACATTAGTTCAGGAAAGAGACGCTTCCTTGCCCACTTGCCTAGAGGTAAGAATTAGGTTTGCAGCTGCCAACCAGTTGGACAGAAGAAATAAATGGAGGGAGAAATTAGCAGTAAGAATTGAAGTATTCATTCTGTGACTTTACTTCAAAGGAAGACCTCGATGCCAAGCGACCGTTGTATCTGGTACTATGCAAACACACCCTACAAGCCAGTATAGCCTCTCTAACAGGAAGAGTATGAGCCAATGCCAAATAATCAAAGATTGTCCTAAGTAGGGAGGAAGATGTCAAAGTGCATTGTCTCCCCCAACCTCTAAGATAAACAGTTTCTTCATGTAAAAGAGAAACATCTGTGTGTTTACTACACCAGATTAGGACACACTGGAGAACTAGTAAACTGACTTACACTGTCTGTAAAATCTTAGCAGTACTTACACAATCCCTCATTATTATACTCTACTTGGAGTAGTATCAAGCACTTGAAATAGACAGTTTCTATCTGTGCCACACAGGTTTGATAATCAATCATTAAAACATAATAGTAAATTTGTCAAAGTTTATTGTCATTGTTCTTTATAGGGTCTTAACAGAATTTGCTAACAACCATCTCTAGCTCCTCAATTGCAGGACTTTGTCTCCGCAATGAAGAGAGTGAACAATAAACCAATATGATGAGGTTCACATGCAATGCTGACAAAGAATTGGTCGTATCTGCACCTATGGGTTACAGTCAGCAACACACACATTTTGTAAATTGAAGGACAGTGAATGCTTACAGAGTACTTTAGGGGCATGGGATAAAGCAGTGCAAAATAGGAGCCTTGCAGGATAAGAAGAGTAGGAGTTAGCAAAATACATGAGAAAGCTACTGAATAGAAAAAGCTTTGCATACTTCACAGGAAGATTGTGCCTTGAAGTGTACCTTCCTTGAGATAATGTTTTATGTATATTTATTAGCTCTTGCTAGGAGTTCACTGTGGTCTAAGGATACTACTTTCTTCACAGGTGTAAGAGATAGAGGGGAGGTTAAGATAGTCTCTTATCTTTCCTAGAAAGTTATTGACATAATCAGACATTCGTGAGTTAGGCAATAGCAAGGATGTGTAGGGCTCTGTGGCTGCATGCGGTGCCTCATGATGTGCATGGGCTGGCCCATGATCCATATGATCTCACTTTTGTCATCAGCGGGAGGAACGTGGTCACAGGAATTCCACCACAGCAGCCTGAGCTAGCCACTGCTGCTGCCACAGAGAAGACCGAGCCAGCGAGGCGGTTCATCTGGCTTAGACCAATGCTGGATCTCAAGTGACCTTTTCTCCTCCAGGCTAGTGATGGCCAAAGCTGCCAGAGCCTAGAGCAACCTTCTTCCTCCTGTTGATCACTAGGGGGCCCTCCAAGGTGGCAAAAGCAGCTGAAGTTGCAAGTGCAGGGTGCCATAGTGAAGAGCAGCAGTGCACACGTCATAGCATCATAGAAAACAGAAGGAGATAAACTGTGTGGAGCATTCTTCTATGCTTGGTTGGTGGGGAGTTTGTGCATGGTTGAACGTATGTGTGTCCATGACTGGATCCCTCCCTGCACACGATTCCTCTGAGAATTAATAAAGCCACCACTTGCACTAACCATATCTAGGGAACCACTATGCAACCCAGTAGAACCCAGGACACGTATGACTCAGGAAACAAGAGAGATCCACCGACTTTCCTTGACATTATTCTTCTCAAGATGATGCAAGAGCAGCATAAGTGAAGAAACAACCTAACTGATATATTTTTAACGCATACATTGATGCTTATACACATAGGAAAGAGAACTCTTCATAAGTGAATGTCCATGTGGTTGTCCAGGAAAGGTTTGCAGTAGAAGCCATTGAGCAGAAACTTACTCATTTGAACCTCTCCTACATGCATAAGAAACCAAGACTGAATGATTCTGTCTCTTTTCTGCAGGCTTTTCACTCTTCTTGGCTACACACAGATGTATTTTCTGTTATCCTGTTTTTGTACCTTCCTTCTTTATTGTACATGTAATTTTGTGTAACTCCATAATTCGTACAAAAGATAAAATCTTTCAGCTACTTCACTAACTTCAAGAATCTCTATAGATTTGATCCCCCAATCCTTACTCAGACAAAGCTTCCATTTAAGTCTGTGGGAAATTTGCCTGACTAAGGAGGCAGGTTGCACTTTGTGAAGTTCACTGCAGACAGCACTTAAAGTCCTTTCACTTTTAATGACCATATTTCGATATAGCTCTTCGTTATTCATTATTTATTTCTATTATGACCATATTGTATTAGTATTTGTTACTTATGGCTTTATTTCTTGTAGTTATCCATGTGCACCTAGCTATATTCATAAAAAAAAATACCACAGAGCCTACAGTTGTCATTGAGACTTTTATTGAACCAACTTCCGCCACACAGTTAAAATGATTCAACTTCCCTTCCCCTCCGACAACTTTCACTACCCAAGTCAGATTTGTAATTTTTTTGTAAATAACAAAGGGACCAATCCTTGGTAAGTCTGAGCATATCCTCCTCTTCCATAGGCAGCCAGAGGATTTGGGAGTGTTCCACACCTCACATGATTGAGCACATCACGATCACAACAGAGTATAAATATTAGAAAGGACAGATAATATTAGAAACTAAACTCCTGTTTGTCCCTAAAAAGCCTTAACTAGGAGTCTATTTGATTTTTAAAAACTTGGGACATTGGAATATAGAGCGAACAAAGTACTAGAAAATACTTGACTGGGGACAATCTTGCAGTGGCATGAACTAGGCCAGTGGTAACCTTTAAAAACTTGTCACTTTTGCCTTAAAAAAATAAAAACAGCTATTCAGTATTTGTAGTAATCCTTATAAATTACTGTAAGGCAAACTGGCAAGCTTTTAATTGTTACCACTATAACAGAGATTTTTAGTCTCTTCTTCTAAGATTATATACTGCATGACCTGTAAAACTGTACGTGAGAGGTCTTGAAAAGAACTAAAACCAGTTTTCACAAAAAGAAAAGGAGTACTTGTGGCAGCTTAGAGACTAACAAATTTATTAGAGCATAAGCTTTCGTGAGCTACAGCTCACTTCATCGGATGCATTTGGTGGAAAAAACAGTGGGGAGATTTATATACACACACAGAGAACATGAAACAATGGGTTTTATCATCACTTTCCTTACAGCGTGTATGATAAAACTCATTGTTTCACGTTCTCTGTGTGTGTATATAAATCTCCCCGCTGTATTTTCCACCAAATGCATCCAATGAAGTGAGCTGTAGCTCACGAAAGCTTATGCTCTAATAAATTTGTTAGTCTCTAAGATGCCACAAGTACTCCTTTTCTTTTTGCGAATACAGACTAACACGGCTGCTACTCTGAAAACTAGTTTTGAATAGCTATGTTTGGGGGAATCATAGCTGTCCTTCCGGAAATGTGCCATCCATTGTAAAGTTGGATAATCATACTGTACATCACAGGAAACAAAGTGAACATTCAGCACTTTTAACAGTTTTCTTTCTTTACATAATTTTATGTGTATAAAGAGTTATTGCAGAGGAAAACATCTTTGCTTTTATTGCAATTGAGGCATACCATCCATTATCAAACAAGTCTTTCACTATACTATTGTATATTTCTATTTTAGATGTCATTTTACCACATCCTGCTTCCAAATTACACAATTACCATGCTAAACAGCTTAGCTTTATTTTTCAAAGAACACGATAATTTGTAAATGTGTCGCACAGTAATCATCTTACATTTAACGTGAGCCATACTCCTTCAGTTGAACTTTCTGATGACAACCTTTGAAATTGACAGATTAAAATTGATTTGGGGCTGTCAAAATACCGTATAGCTAGCTACACAAAATATGCATTAAACTTTACAGACGACGGACTACTGGCTTATATAGCAGTTGTCTTACTATGCCCACTACAAGTTAAATTAATACTGTCACAATCTATCTTCTATGTCAGGTGTAAATGACTTTACTCCATCAATAACTACTTTACAATGATGTCCCTCCAATATTTAAGACTGCTATTGATTTCACAGTTTGTGCCGAACAGCACATATACAAACCCCATATTTTGTCGTAGGATGGGATTTCAAATAAGCTAAATATTTTTAGCCTTGGAAAGAAGCCATAATCAACCCATATCTGTTTTTATTTGTACCAAGGCCCACCTGTAGCCTTTACCCAACAGGAAGTCCTCATGACAGAATGTACAGGCAACGACATTTTGCAACTGTAAATCTCATCTACAATAGCCATCAATGAAAAGTTAATGTTTACCAATAGTTATAGAAACAAATAGAGATGGTTGGGAATATTCCTCAACATTATTGGTAGAAATACAGTTTACACAAAATAAAAATTTTCCATGGATAAACTTAGATTTTGCCAATTTTTTATTTTATGTTGAGAAAAATCAAAACAAAGTGAGTCATTTCAACATTAATCTGTGTCTGTTTCAGCTGGCACTGTGCCTCATGGGATATGTAGTTCCGGTGCATGAATCCCCTCTTCTCCTCTATAGGCCAGCCTTCCTGGTTGAACTGCTTTAAAAACAGACAGATTTAGACTGGAAATAAAACAAAAATTCATAACAGTGAGAGCGATTAACCACTGGAACAGTTTACCAAAGGTCATGGTAGATTCTCCACCACTGGCAATTTTCAAATAAAGATTGGATGTTTTTCTAAGAGATATTCATTAATTCAAACAGGAATTATTTTGGAGAAGTTCTATGGCCTGTGTTATGCAGAATGGTCCCCTCTGGCCTTGGAATCTATGAATTCTGAATCTCCCTCATAGCTAAGTAATCTATGCCAGAATTAGTGCATATTCCTGCATATCTCCCACTCCCAGAGCAGGGAGGAAACTGGAAACCAGATTGTGACATAGAGTTACAATCTATTTCCTTGTCTACTCTTGGGGTCATACAACACCACACCGCAGTAAACCACAATTGATCCCATAGTAAGGAATCATGAAGTTCAGAAATACCTGTACAGCTCCAGAATACTTTGGTCCACCTTTGTTAGTGTTTCTGTTCAGGATGTGTTATCAAAAAGAAATTCATATCCATTAATATACCTTTCAAAGTAGAAAGTAATATAGTTCTAGCTGTTTGAACAATCCATCCCTAGCTTGAACATTTCTTCAATGTAATTTGAGCAACCCTTTAATTTCTAGGAGGATATCATAAGCCAAACTGACAGCAAAGCCTTAGAAGAAAATAAATTTAGAAAAAAGGGATTGTTTTCATTGAGTTAATTTCAAACAAATTTAATATGACTAGAGCAAGCTAACTCAACAAAATAGAACAGGAGTACTTGTGGCACCTTAGACACTAACAAATTTATTAGAGCATAAGCTTTCATGAGCTATAGCCCACTTCATCAGATGCATAGAATGGAACAGATAGTAAGATTATATATATATAATGTATTGATTCCAAATTTCTTGTGAAATATTTTCTCCAAAACGAGAAATCTTTTGTTTCAGAAAATTTCACTTCAAAAGAATTTTTTTTGTTCTGGAACTTTATTTTACTTTTTATTTTCTTTTTAATATGACTTTTATTGTTTTTATATTATTTCAGACATGTCAGTAGTAGAGTTGTGCAAATAACCATTTTTTTTAGTTTGCTGGCCAACCAAAAACATAACAAGTTGTGCATCAAAAAAAATTATTTAAAAAAAAATTCAGAAAACTAAAAAGAAAAAGTCCATTTGGGTTGAACATGGTTTTTCTTCACTTTTTTAATAAAATCAAGTTGAATTCGAAACAAAAAGGTAGTTTTGAATAAAATATCACGTTTCCTTTCAAAAAGGGTCAAAATGGAGCACATCTTTTTTTCAAAATTCTGTTGCATTTTTAATTGAAACACTTTGGTTAATTGAATACAAATTTGCAAAATGTTGCAGTCAACCCAAATCTATATTTTTCATCTAAGAAAAAAAAAAAGTTTTTGCCCTGCTCTAGTCAGTAGTAGTAATGCACATCATGTCATTTTACATATTACCACCACTGATGTGTCATGTGATGTTAAAACTAGTATAAAAATTAAAAACCAAAATCAAAATGTAATTGATTTTTAAAAAGCACAAAAATTCCAATACACAATTTTGGGGAATTTTTGCTTCATGTGAAATTTCAAAAATATTGTTTCATTAGGATTCAGAACAAAAACAAATCTTGAATTGTTGAACTTTCCCACAGAAAGTCAAATCTCCAAGTTCCGAATAGCTCTATCCCAGAACAACGATTTACAAACCAGCTTTTACAAATGTACCAATGAAACTGAGCTAATTGGTAGCAAATTAATTTCAGCTTATACACCTCCACTGTAGAAAAGATCTGAGAGTGGCAATGAAAATCAGGAAATGGATTATTTTTAGGGCACTGGTATGTGACAGTGAAAGATGCTAATGTCTTGTCATTGATGTATAAAACCCCAGGATGTAACTCTCTATAGGAAGCTTGTCTTCACTTCACTTTGCTAATGGGAGATAACTGATTTCCACTTAACCTGAGATACTCAACATATTTGTAAAAGGTTGTGGCCACTCCCCACATTTGTTCCTGGCAAACACTTGTTCTTTATGCTGGCCTAGACTGATCAATAGGTTAGACATTTCCAGAGGGTGCATCCATACAAGAAAAAAGGTATGTTCTCACTTCATGTTAGCTAACACCTGGTAAATAATACAAAAACTCCGTGAAGTAGTTTCCATATATCTTAGCATGTCAATATAATTGCTAAGAGCCTAGGCTTTACCTGGACCTGCAAACGTGTGAAAACTAAAAACTGCCTTGTCTTCACTAGGGTTTTATCTCATGTTAGTTACCCATTATTTGTTACCTGTTATTTGTTAACAGATGTTAAAAATCACATCTTTTTGCATAGTGAAGATAAGGCCCGAAGAGAGTATAAGATGACATTCAGTAACCCCAATAAGAGAGTCATTAAGGCTATTGTGTGGGTTAAAGGAATTGTCTTTGTTCTGGTCCTTTCAATTTCCTGAACTCACTTTGTACTGTAGAGCAGCTACACTAAAGGAAAGTTAAATTTCAGGCCACCACTCCAGGCATGTGGTATAAGGAGAATGATGGACTAAAATGTGAAGTACAAGTGCTGAGGGACAAAGAGTAGAATGAGTTTAAGTCACTGGATTTACCTTAGATTATGTGAATCCTGGAAAGAGAGAAAGGCACAAATCAGCTGTTTCTTGGGATAGGGAAGGGATGACTTACCTGAGGTTTCTGTAGAAGGGAGCAGCCTATGCGCCATTAATAAACCATTAATATTCAAGGAAACGGGACTAGTGTACATTTGTAAGTAAACAAATCATACTAAGAAAATCCCTGAGTAACAAATTTCTCCTCCAAATAGGCAACTGAACTGACCTACAGGCACCTATATGTTCCACCAGTTTGCACAGGGGTAACAATACATATATCACAAAGTGCACTCTGATGAAAACTTATCCGTTTGCATGGTTTGCAAAGAAAACAAATGCTGTCATTTTCCTGAAGACCCTTTGAATACAGTTAGTTAAGAAGCTACAGAAAAAGAGAGGAAACTACTTCCTGTATTCAGAAGTTGGCAATTAATCACAGAAGACAACCTAAGCCAAAATATCTTTCTACATAACTGAACAGCTTCTGCAATGCTCTTGCCCATTTTTTGTGTGTTGTCGCATTTGATTACATGTTCCTTGGATTCATCACCTTTTTTGCACACATTTAAGATTTGTAAGTGGGGTGGGACCTTATTTAGTAATTTATTTATAATCCTTGATTTGTTTTTAATGTAATTTTCATCAAAAATAGCATCCGTTCGCCATTAGCAGGTATACATTATACTTTTGTGATGCATTTACTGTGGAACAGGGAAGAGGAGGAGAAGAATACTGGCAGTGTTCTGTAATTTAACATATGGATCTCAGATCATCATATACTCTGTCTTGGGTAATTGTCAAGTGTCAAAATAGTCCATACAGTAAAGAAGAGAGACTATATATTGTGACAGGGTCGGGCCAGATGGCTACAGGAGAGTGATAGAAGGCAGATACATTAGCCCCACGTTAAGTAGGTCCCTTTTCCCTGGGTAAGATAACAGGGAAGGTTCCAGAACAATCAGGAACCTTCTGCAGACAATTAAGACAGACAGGCTGATTAGAATACCTGCAGCCAATCAAGAAGCTGCTAGAATCAATTAAGGCAGCCTAATCAGGGCACCTGGGTTTAAAAAGGTGCTCACTTTGGTTTGTGGTGCGCGTGTAAGGAGCTGGGAGCAAGAATGCATACTGTTGGAGGACTGAGGAGTACAAGCATTATCAGAAACCAGGAGGAAGGTCCTATGGTGCGAATAAAGAAGGTGTTGGGAGGAGGCCATGGGGAAGTAGCCCAGGGAATTGTAGCTGTCGCACAGCTGTTCCAGGAGGCACTCTAGACAGCTGCATTCCACAGAGCCCTGGGATGGAACCCGGAGTAGAGGGCGGACCCGGGTTCTCCCCAAACCTCCCAACTCCTGCTCAGACACAGGAGGAGTTGACCTGTGACTGAGTTCACGAAAACGGCCAAACTAAGGGCTGCTGTGAAGCTCCAAGGCAAGCAAATCCGCCAATAAGACCCACCAAGGTAGAGGAGAAACTTTGTCACAATATACTTGTTAGAGCTGTTTTGTTTGAACCAAGGTACTTGCCAATTAAGACACAGACAGAGCTAAGTAACCTGTTTGTTTATGCAGCTTCTAAATTGCTTCTTGCTTTGCCATACTCTACAGCTCAGCTACTAGGGATTTTGATACATACAGATATCCTCTAGTGATTAGACATGAAAAATGCACAATCACATAATGTACATTACAATCCTTCCCACTTATTGAGTTGTTACCCTCTCCTCCAACATGTCTAACCTAACATTATAATTTGCAACTATAACTAAGCAGGTCAGAATAGATTTAGCACCAGACAGAATGAGAGGATTATTCTGCCTCTGTACCATTCATTAGCCTTAACTATTTCAATTACAGATTTAAGTCATTCAGGTGGTTTCCTTTAGTATTGTCAGGGTTTGGAGTAGACACTTGAACAGATGCTTCAAATGACAATTCAAGTTCTGATTCCTCTGTGCTAGAAGTCAATGGAACTACAGTATCCTGAACTTCAGAATGTGGGTCAGCCAAACGAGGTACAGATGGCGTTGCAACACTTGATTTGGGGGGCAAATCCCAAATCTGCTTGATATGACAATGTCATATCACAGCAGGTATCACTGCAACAGCATAAGATTAAGGTCCCTTCTGAGCTTGAATAGTGGCAAGAACCTACTTGTGGTCATCTCTAATCTCAAACAAGAGCACGCTGTCCCATCCATAACGCTAACTGAAGAGCATCCATGGTCCGTTGCTTGTTTGGTTTGCTTGTTATTTTTTATTTCCCCTTGCAGATCATGTATTAACAAATTCAGGCAAGACTGGAGGTTGCAGACTAGGAACAAACTTGAGGGTGGATGGTTTGTTGTATGTACAATGTTCTGATATGACGGCAAGAAATCTGCAAGTTTGGCCTGTAATTAACTTGGTTGTTCTGTTGCAGCTCACAAAGCTTGTTTCATGGTTTGAATAAAGTATTCTGCTAAGCCATTTGTTACAGGATGGCATGGTTTATGATGTAATGTGTTTGATGTTATATGCTTGTCAATGGGTCCACAATTTGTATCAGCAAATTTACAACTTGACTTTGAATTCCCATGTGAGCAAAAAAGGCTTCATAGAACTTGTGTTACTTGCAAAAGTTGTGGATGACATGCAGAAAACTTTTTGGAATATCAGACCACTACTATTAGAAAACTGGTACCCAAGAACGGACACCCGACATATCCTCTAGCCAATGTCTTCATCTTCACTGCACCAACATGCCTGTATGCAATGCCTCCAGTACTCTTACGTGTAGTTTCAGAGGAATGATAGCATGAAGTCCCCACATCAGATGACCTTCAGCAACTGTGATTTCTTTCCTCTGCTGGAAGAGTGACGTTAAGCTCTCTATTGGTTCTGTCTTCCAGCCTTTATGCACCTCCTCTAAGGTAATGTCTTTCCTTGTTTCAATATCACCTGAGTAATAGGAAGTATACTAATTACTGTGCTACACTGAACATTTCAACAATTATACGTTCATCTTGTCACATGGAGCTTGTATCCAACACTGGTAGTCATGATAACCCATCAGCATTACAACATTGAGCTGTTCCCTTAAATTTGACATCCTTATTATGGGCTGCAAAGAATAAAGCCTACCTATGAACCCAAGTAGCAGCCATTTCCAGAATGCCCCTTTTGAAGACAAAAATAGACAACAAGGATTTAGGATTTGTCATAAAGTATAAGCTTCATGACAGGTAATGTCAACATTTCTTAATTCCCTAGACCAGAGTCAAATTTTCACGGTCTATCTGGGCATAGTTGCATTCTACTGGATTTAGGGATCTGGAAGCAAAAGTAATAATCCATTTCAGACCATCGGATGGTCACATAGGACATAGTTGCTCCAGTTCTATAGACTGATAAGTCGCATGCCAAAGAGATGTCTAGATTTGGGTTGTAGTGAGTTTACAATTGCTCAGATAGAACTAGTTGCTTTTTCTTCTGGAAATCCTTTTCACATTGCTTAGCTCATTTCCAGCATTTCCCTTTCTGAAGCAACTGATTCAGTGTCTTGCCAGATTTGACAAGAATTTATACTAATAGTTAATGAACCTGAGGAATGAATGAACGAACCTGTGACATCTTCAGGGCGAAATGCCTTCATAACAGCTTCCACTTTTTGCAGAGTCTTATGCAGTCCTTTAGCATCTCCAGCTCCATGTTAAGGTATTTTTCATAGGTGTCTCAAATGGCTTCTTTGCCTTTGTCCTGCATGCTAGCCACTTCCAGGCATACAGTCCTTAATTTGGTAATTCACCCTCACTGCTATCAACTTCTGCTTACAAAACACGCACCTTCTGGTGTGTTTCTGGTCTCTTCTTCTTGTGACTTGCCATTTTGTTCTGTGTGGTAGACCTGTAGAACTCTTGGATGTGCCCCTTTTTGCTACAGCAACAGCAGTGCTCATGTCGGAAATGGTAATCAGTTGCACTGTGTCCACCCTTGATCAGCGATATCCATTTTCCCTATGACTGTCTTGTCTCTTCACGTTGGACTGTAATGTAATTTGTCTGAAGCGAGTTCACTTGTACTCATTGATTGAAACATATGTGATATTTAGATGGCAGCCTCCATAGATGTAACTATCTCCATAGCCCTCGAGCACAACAGTGGTCTGAGGGCATCTCCAAAATTGAAGTGTTCTACTAATCTTGGTAGTGCAGCTCCATATGTCACAATTGTATGGCTGGCTTAGCTGACACAGGTTAAAACTAGACATGCCTGAACAAGCCCAAACAAATAACTGCTGAAACAGCTAAGTATTGTGAACATGTTTATAGTAAACAAGGGAGGCTGAAACACCAGATGTTAGTAGCTAGAAAAGATGCATTTAAACTGTGGCATGTGACGTGATTGGAATTAAAGTATCACCCTGTATCTAGGAGTACTTGTGGCACCTTAGAGACTAACAAATTTATTAGAACATAAGCTTTCGTGAGCTACAGCTCACTTCATCGGATGCATTTGGTGGAAAAAACAGAGGAGAGATTTATATACACACACAGAGAACATGAAACAATGGGTTTATCATACACACTGTAAGGAGAGTGATCACTTAAGATAAGCCATCACCAGCAGCGGGGGGGGGAAAGGAGGAAAACCTTTCATGGTGACAAGCAAGGTAGGCTAATTCCAGCAGTTAACAAGAATATCAGAGGAACAGTGGGGGGTGGGGTAGGGGGGAGAAATACCATGGGGAAATAGTTTTACTTTGTGTAATGACTCATCCATTCCCAGTCTCTATTCAAGCCTAAGTTAATTGTATCCAGTTTGCAAATTAATTCCAATTCAGCAGTCTCTCGTTGGAGTCGGTTTTTGAAGCTTTTTTGTTGAAGGTCTGTAATCGAGTGACCAGAGAGATTGAAGTGTTCTCCAACTGGTTTTTGAATGTTATAATTCTTGACGTCTGATTTGTGTTCATTCATTCTTTTACGTAGAGACTGTCCAGTTTGGCCAATGTACATGGCAGAGGGGCATTGCTGGCACATGATGGCATATATCACATTGATAGATGCGCAGGTGAATGAGCCTCTGATAGTGTGGCTGATGTGATTAGGCCCTATGATGGTATCCCCTGAATAGATATGTGGACAGAGTTGGCAACGGGATAAACCCATTGTTTCATGTTCTCTGTGTGTATATAAATCTCTCCTCTGTTTTTTCCACCAAATGCATCCGAAGAAGTGAGCTGTAGCTCACGAAAGCTTATGCTCTAATAAATTTGTTAGTCTCTAAGGTGCCACAAGTACTCCTTTTCTTTTTGCGAATACAGACTAACACGGCTGCTACTCTGAAACCTGTATCTAGGCTTTGCCAGTGTGGTCAAAGAGCTGTTACATGCCTAATAAGGTAACCTGAGTGATGAGCTGGAGTCCGAGAGTGGACTGGATGAAGTGTTCTCCCAGAACTGGCTGAGGTGTTCTGGATAAACTGAATGGAAAAGTCTCAGAGGGAATCCCTTCCTGTGGATTGTGTTTATAGAATTGAAAGTGCTCAGCTACAAGGGTTTTGATGCAAAAATGTTCCTGTAACATAGTCACTAACTTGTCAAAAGTCTTGGCACACAGATTGTCTAGAGATTGCAGTCTGTGAAGTAGGCATCATGTCTTGCCACCCATGTAATTCAGCAACACAGGCACTTCTCATCCGGCATATCACAGAGCACAAAATCTTATTCCAGCCACTTAATGTACATATAGGCCATGCTTCCACTGTGCTGCCAAGATGTCCTTTTGGGGACCCCATTACATCTCAGGCTGCAAAACTGTATTTTCCACTATCTGCTGCTAAACCAACTCTGCCTCTTTAAATCTTTTTGAGGCTGTTGAGGGTGCCTCACATGCCTTGTCTAGCTATAGGGATATTGCATGCTCCCTTCCCTCCCTCACTAAGGCTTGCTGCTCCACTGCTAAGAATTGTGATACGTACAGATGCTCTCTAGTCGGTATGCACAGAAGATGCACTATTACGTTGCATAGATTACAATACCCATTAACATGGAGTAAGTGGGTGACGCTCCCATCACAATCAATAAGCATAGCACTTGTTTGTTCAAAGGTTGAATTGGGCTCCATGTCTTAATTCTCTCCTTGGTTTCTAGTACAACTAACAAAACAATGTTTGCTGTGAACATCAAGAGACTATTGTAACTCCCCTTTCCCTCCCAGGTTACTTGGAAGTAGGCAGCACTCACATGTGTGCCAGGGTGCCTGATCTTGTCAATAGTAAAGGAGATCCTGGGCATACCAGTGGTGATGCTCAATAAATGGGAATCCTCTATCCACCCCTTTGCCCCAGTTCTTTTACTTAAGAAAATTAATCTTGGCAGTGCCTCCATCTGGATGGACCCCCCACCCCCTCCCACACACACGCCCCTTGGGATTGTTGGGGACACTGGGCATGGCCACTAGGTAACTCAAGGGGATGGAAGACCACGAGTGTCAATGAAGCCCCCTCGCTCTAGGCCCAGATGCCCCCCCTTCCCTTTTCTGCCCGGAGATACTCACAGCAGTCACGCTGAGGAGTTTGCAACAGTTTGTTGCAGGCACAAACTGGCTGAAGCAAGATAGGCCTAACAGGACAGAAATGTTAGATAATGCTGAACAAACAACTCCATATATGGTGAAATAGATGATAAGAGGAAAAAGGGGAACTGGCTGGTATACCGGATTGGCTATATGGATACTCAGGGCAGCTTGCTAGTGGATAAGTATGCTAAAGAATGAATGTATAAAAATATGTGTAACTGCTTGCACTGGTGTGCAGGATTTGAGATTGTTGTCTCCCTGTACCGCTTGAAGCTTCAAATAAAATTTTCTACTTCAACACCCTGTTGTGATTATTGGGCAACGCACACCGGACAATGAATCCAGCTGTTGCTTGCCTCAGGTACTCTGTGCCGGCAATAGGATCCTCCAGGAACAAACCTGAGCTAATCTATTCAATGGGTTTAACCCAAAAGTACCAATTATAAAATCTATACAAACAATATATTCTTAGATTAGAGTTAACATACCTTAACTTAACTCAGAACAACATGATATAAGATTGAGATTAATTAAAATGTTACAACCTCTTCAATCAGTAGGTGGCACTTCAATAACTCAGCAAATGCAATTTACAATAGTAAATAAAACTTAAATCAACTTACATCTACAGCGCCTCCTGCTACCCCATCTCTGTATGCACACCTCTTAATTTTAGAGTTCTAGACCCTTGTTTGCATGGACATGCTTGAAGATCCTGAAGTTGGGGACAGCCCTCAATCAGAGTCATTATAACTCGCGGTAATTAACTCTGCATTCTGGTTAAACAATAAGACCTCTTCTCAGGGACAAGGAAACTCCTTAAAGTCCCTTCATTATTCCCATTCCCCTGAAAGCATTTTCCCAAACAAAAACAGTCATGGTTACTCTCACCATTTTCACTGCATTCCAACCTCAATCAAATCTGATCACAACAACAGTCTTTGCGCTGGCTCTGATGAAGCCCAGCAATAGCCTCCTTGGCCCCCTGCTTGCTTGAAGCCCCAGCAGTTTCTCAATAGCAGCTATTGGCTGTCTAGCAGCAGCTTGTGTCTTGGACAGAACTCCACAAAATGCTCTCCCATTGCCTGATCAGAGCACCAGTAACACAACCTCAGCTCCCGAGTCAAAGTAGGGTAATGCGGCAGCAGGCCTGTGTCCCACTTGGTCAGAGCTCAGACAAGACTCCCTGCCACATAGCAGCTACTCTCTTTCCTTTTTTAGGTTTTGTTTTGTTTTTTTAAAACCCCCACAAAATGGAACACACCAAATGTTTTGGATGCAGAGGCAACAAGGCTCTCTCCCCAAAGACATCATGGGAGCTTTAGTCTCCAAGACTGGATCAGAACATTCAGCATTACCATAACACCCCCAGTGAAGTTCAAAAGCCCTCTAATTGGGGATACCTATGCTAGTAAAACAGCATCATTCACAAAGGTGTTATCAATTGCATCAGATTACCTGACAGCATGGATAGACTACTTAAACTCAGGATTGGTTTATGATGTACAAAATCAAACACTTTGAAATGTGAATTGGAGAGGTTCCGATTGAGTTCCAGAGCATGCCACATTCCACTTGTTAGAATTAGACTGGGTTGGGAGGATGACCAATTAGAAAGTCATTGATGCAATAAATAAGATTTTCCCCTCTATATTCTCAAATCAACACTTCTGTGTTTTCATTCCTTCATTCAGAAGCCAGAGTGCTAAATATAGATTAAGGCAAACCTGATCATTTGGGCCATTTTGGTCCTTCAACATCCAACCCACTTGGTACTTTTTCCAGATGAGGCTGCCTGAGATACCCACTAAAAGTTTTTCCTATGAATATAAAAATAGCCACAAAGGTAAGTTATCAAACATTTAATGAGTTTCATGAGAAAATACTAAACTAATATCTCAAATTTAACACTGCCCTCTAGAGGCATTAATTATTTTATTTAATAAACCCTTTTGGGGGAAATTTAATCCACTAACATATGAAAAATTTAAACTTTCCTAACTGCTGTATTGAAAAAAAAACTATTCTGAAAATGAAATTAAAAACAAAGCAATAATCCAAATTACCTTTTTAGGATTTACATTAATAAATGTTAAAAAAGGTTTCTGAAAACTATACAGAATTTATAGAAATGCTGCCTGAATTAATTGTTTTTGGAAGCAAGATTTTCTTTAAAGAGAAACTCCTACAAAGAATAAATAGTTTGTGGCTGAATATACTTATTTCTCCTACTGCACAGAAACATTTCTAAGATTTCTACTTTAATACAAAAATCTTTATTTTCGAGACACAAGAGCTTTAATAGTGTCCAGACTGAATTGGAAAATGGTGTCCTGCAGCATAATGACCTGACATTATGTAGAAAAGAAAATATAAAACAAAACAAAAAAAACACCATAGTCACAGTTTGATTTCCTTAGAAAAATTGCATGTTTCCTTCCCACACTTGAAAGAAGAGCAATTACCTAGTGTGATATTCAGTGTTGAAAATGTAGTTTAATTCCTACCCCCCTTCTTGTTAAGGACAAAAGAAGCTATTATTTAAGAAATAAAATGCAATGTCTGTTTCCTACAATAGGAAAGGAATTCAAAAGTGTTTGTATTGAAAGTGTTGATTGCTATCGATACAAAGTCATAAATTACTAAATCTAAGGAATTATACAGCCATTTTAAAGAAAAGAAACAGCTTGTTGAAATAAATTACTGCACAATTATCTGTAAAATAAATTACTTCCACTCATTTCTCCATCTTGTGTTTTTAACCCAGGCTTTTCTCCCCTATAGCTAGGGATTTTTTCTGTGTCAGTATAAATTTTTTGCAAAGCATAAAGAGTAACTACAAAAGCAATTGTTTGGAGACATTTTATCATTGTTTTATCAAACTTTTAACTTTCACTACAAGTACATTATACAAAAAGGTGTGTCCACATCTGAAATTGCTCCCTATATATACCCCATCCTGCATTAAAAAAATTTGGGGGGGGGGGACAAAGGAGGAGATAGATATCTGCACTTGAAAAAACATTTCAAAATATAAAACTAGGGTTACATGAGCCTTTTGCATCAAAACATGCCTGGTTTCAAGTTCCAATGAAACATCAAATTTGAAGTTGACCCTGATTACCCAAAGACCTATCTTCCTCTGATCCCCAACCCAGTTATCAGTGTTTGTATTTTGCTCTTTTCACAGCAAGAAACCACAAAGGGCAGATTTTTCCAGGTAACTATGTTTACAAAATACACAAGCAAACAAGGTCTAGCTATAAACATACTGCTGCTCTTGTTGGTTTCTACCACACAGACCACAATGAGTACCAGTGAAAGTTTTCAAAACTATTTAAAAGGATACTACCCCATCCTATTCACCACACAGATTCCCTTCCTATAGCTGCAGAGGGTAGCTACCCAACTCATCAGACTTCCTGGTTTTTGAGGGGGCAACCAGCTTACACCTTTAGGAGTGGTAGGATAGGCTGGCCAAGCAGACAATTGCAAATTTTAAAAACCACAACTAAAACGAAGAAAAATCCATATGCCCAGAAGCCCCCAGAAATGTGTACTAAGAATGGCCTACCATATATTTTAAACAATAGAGTTTCCACTTCCTAGAACCTTAATAAAAAGCCATCTTTTTCTTCATTATTTATATAGAACATACTACAAAGGCCTGATCCTCAAAAATGCTGAACACTCACAGAACTCAGACTCGGGGCCTAAGTGTTTCATTTTGTTACAATGCCAATAAAAAGGAGCCTTACATTAAAATAGGAGGGGCAAGAAGAAATGCAATCCTGCTTTTTATTTTTCCTTCCATGTGGTGCAGTTTTTATGAGCTTTCCCAATTCAGTGTTTTGATATCTTTAAATGGGAAAACCTTAAACACTCTGCTATGTATATGAGAGAAAAGTAATAAGCAAAAAGTTCAGCCTTATATTTTTAACAGTACATTGTTAGTACAACAGTACATTGTGGGGCCCGTAACATGCTAGACAAGCCCTGCCACAGAATCAGTCAGTCCAGGATTGCAGCATCATAAAAGCCTAATTGCAAAACTAGGGCCTTAAAGTTATATATATCTCCAGGGGCCTTGTGAATATATTGGTGTTTATCTGGTCCAAACCATATTCCATGTAAAATCAAAAAAGACTAAATGAAAAAAATAGTTATGCCATCTCAAAAGCTGTGAATCTATCTATCTATAAGCATAGCTAAGAACTGTAATAAAACAAGTCATCTGTAGAGCTGGGTAAAATTTTTCTTAGAAATAGTTTATTAGCTGAAAAATGCAGTTTCATTCAACCTGAAACTATTAATAAATTTGACACAAATGCACCAAATGGTTTCAGCAAAAAAAAATTTCAGGCTAGATTAATTGGGCGTATGAGAGAATGACTCTATAGCCTGCTAGATATGGCACTCACCTGGAAGAAGGAAGATCAAGGTTCCAGTCCTCTTGCTCCAATGAATAACTAGTTATACATAGTATAACTGTTTCAACAGGAGAGACACGCCCACATCAAAAAGAACAGGAGTACTTGTGGCACCTGAGAAACTAAAATTTATTTGAGCATAAGCTTTCGTGGGCTACAGCCCACTTCATTGGATGCACAGAATGGAACATACATATATATATATATATATATATATATACACACATACATATACATACACACACGCACACACATGCACCCCCCATGAAAAGGTGGAAGTAGCCATACCAACTGCAAGAGGCTAATTAATTAAAATGAGCTATTATCAGCAGGAGAAAAAAAAAACTTTTGTAGTGATAATCAAGATGGCCCATTTAGACAGTTGACAAGAAGGTGTGAGGATACTTAACATGGGGAAATGGATTCAATATGTGTAATGACCCAGTCATTCCCACTCTCTATTCAAACCCAAGTTAATGGTATCTAGTTTGCATATTAATTCAAGCTCAGCAGTTTCTCATTGAAGTCTCTTTTTGAAGCTTTTCTGTTGCAAAATTGTTACCTTTAAGTCTGTTACTGAGTGACTAGAGAGGTTGAAGTGTTCTCCTACTGGTTTTTGAATGTTATGATTCCTGATGTCAGATTTGTGTTCATTTATTCTTTTGCATAGAGACTGTCCAGTTTGGCTAATGTACATGGCAGAAGGGCATTGCTGGCATATATCACATTTGTAGATGTGCAGGTGATTGAACCCCTAGTGGTGTGGCTAATGTGATTAGGTCCTATAATGGTGTCACTTGAATAAATATGTGGACAGAGTTGGCATCAGGCTTTGATGCAAGGATAGGGTCCTGGGTTAGTGTTTTTGTTGTGTGGTTTCTGGAGAGTATTTGCTTCAGGTTGGGGAGCTGTCTGTAAGCAAGGACTGGCCTGTCTTCCAAGATCTGTGAGAGTGAGGGATCATTTTTCAGGATAGGTTGTAAATCTTTGATGATGCACTGGAGAGGTTTTAGTTGGGGGCTGAAGGTGACAGCTAGTGGTATTCTGTTTATTTTCTTTGTTGGGCTTGTCCTGTAGTAGGTGACTTCTGGGTACTCTTCTGGCTCTGTCAATCTGTTTTTTCACTTCAGCAGGTGAGTATTGTAGTTTTAAGAATGCTTGATAGAGATCTTCTAGGTATTTTTCTGTCTGATGGACTTGGAGTGGCTGGGTCATTACACATATTGAATCTATTTCCCCATGTTAAGTATCCTCACACCTTCTTGTCAACTGTCTAAATGGGCCATCTTGATTATTACTACAAAACAGTTTTTTTCTCCTGCTGCTAATAGCTTATCTTAATTATTTAGCCTCTTACAGTTGGTATGGCTACTTCCACCTTTTCATGTTCTCTGTATGTGTGTGTATATATCTTCTTACTATATGTTCCATTCTATGCATCTGATGAAGTGGGCTGTAGCCCACGAAAGCTTAGGCTCAAATAAATTTGTTAGTCTCTAAGGTGCCACAAGTACTCCTGTTCTTTTTACGGATACAGACTAACACGGCTGCTACTCTGAAACCCACACCAAAGTACCTTATAGCTCAGTGGCTAGGGCACTCATCTGGGAGTGGGGAGAGATCACTTCCAGACGAAGGATTTGAACTTGGATCATATCTCAGAAGAGTGACCTAATGACTGGACTAAAAGGGGAGTGGGGGACAGCACCACTGCCTCCCCTTATCTTGTGAATCTAGACCTTTTAAAAAATGATCAGAAATAAAAACCAGGTAGCACAAAAAATATGTTTAGTTCCCATAGGGACTTTTTCAATTCCAATTTTTTTTTAATTATGAGATTCAGTTTGACCGAAATCATTTTTTAAAATTTTTCTAGAACTCCCACCGAACTGAAAAAATCAGTTATTTCCCCAGCTCTACTAATCTGAACCACTACTCAGAACTTGAGTTCAACTAATCCCCAAAGGCTATGAACATTCAAAACACTTTTTTGTTTTCCTTCACTTTTGCTGGTTTAGGCCAGGACTGGAAACAACAATATTAAAATAATGAAAGAAAACTTAGAAGAATCATAGAAGATTAGGGTTGGAAGAGACCTCAGGAGGTCATCCAGTCCAAACCTCTCCTCAAAGCAGGACCACCCCAACTAAATCATCCCAGCCAGGGCTTTGTGAAGCTGGGCCTTAAAAATCTCTAAGGATGAAGATCCCTAGGTAACTCATTCCAGTGCTTCACCACCCTCCTAGTGAAATAGTTTTTTTTTCTAATAGCCAACCTAGACCTCCCCACTGCAACTTAAGACCATTGCTCCTTGTTCTATCATCTGCCACCACTGAGAACAGCCTCAGGTAGTTGAAGGCTGCTATCAAATCCCACCTCTCTCTTCTTTTCTGCAGACTAAATAAGCCCAGTTCCCTCAGCCTCTCCTTGTAAGTCATGTGGCCCAGCCCCCTAATCATTTTCACTGCCCTCCGCTGGACTCACTCCAGTTTGTTCACATCCATAGTGGGGAAAACTGATGCTCCATGACTTTTCTGGGGACTGAGGTGAGACTGACCAATCTGTAGTTCTCCAGATTCTGCTTCTTCCCTTTTTTAAAGATGGGCACTATATTTGCCTTTTTTCTAATCATCTAGGACCTCCCCCGATCACCACGAGTTTTCAGAGATAATCGCCAATGGCTTTGAAATCACATTAGCCAACTCCATCAGCATCCTTGGATGCATTGCCTCCAGCCCCATGGATTGGTGCATGTCCAGCTTTTCTGAGGAGTCCTTAACCTGTTCTTTCACCACTGAGGGCTGCTCAATTCTTCTCCATACTGTGCTGCCCGGTGCAGCAGTCTGGGAGCTGACCTTGTCTGTAAAGACCGAGGCAAAAAAAAGCATTGAATACTTCAGATTTTTCCACATCATCTGTCACTAGCTTGCCTCTCCCATTCAGTAAGGTCCCACACTCTCCTGACTTTCTTCTTATTGCTAACATACCTGAAGAAACCCTTCTTGTTACCCTTGTCACATCCCTTACTAGCTGCAACTCCAATCGTGCTTTGGCCTTCCAGATTACACCCCTGTATGCTCAAGCAATATTTTATACTCCTCCCTTGCCATCTGTCCAAGTTTAAACTTCTTGTGAGCTTCCTTTTTGTGTTTATGCTCACCTAAGATTTCTCTGTAAGCTAAGCTGGTCGCCTGCCATATTTGCTATTCTTTCCGCACATCAGTTCCTGTACCCTCAATAAGGCTTCTCTAAAATACAGCAAGCTCTCCTGCACTCCTTTCCCCCTCAATTAGCCTCCCAGGAGATCCTGCCCATCAGTTCCCTGCAGGAGTCAAAGTTTGGTATTCTGAAGTCCAGGGTCCATACTCTGTTGCTCTCCTTTCTTCCTTTTGTCAGGATCCTGAACTCGACCACCACCACCCATCTCCTCCTCTTGGTAATGGTGGTCGTGGAACCCCAATCCCTAGGACAATGCATCCCATGCCTTCCGGTTGATAGGGTCCACCACTCTAATACCTGTGCAGAGAGCCTGAAAATGGCTCTATCTGCATTGGGGGTACATGAGTTCTCCTCTCTCTTCTTCTGGAGGTCACATGCTGCCAATTTTCTTCCCCATTCTGCACTGCCCTCTCCGATTCTTCAGCATGCTGTGCCTGCAGTACCAAACACTGACTTCTATCCAGAAAGGCTTCATTTTCTCTGATGCAACGCAGGGTTGATACTTGGTCTCTAGCCCTTAACCTTCCCTTCCAATATGGAGACCAGCTTGTACTTCATACAGATGAAGTCACTTGTATCATCCTAACTTATTTTTATCAGGGCTAAACAGCATATATTAGTGTAAATCTGAGAAGGAAAGGTCCATTCTTATCAACATTCCAGCTCCATCTCAGTCTTCTCTTCTCCAGTCTAAACAAACCCATTTTTTTCATTCTTCCCTCATAGGTCATGTTTTCTAGACCTTTAATCATTTTTGTTGCTTGTCTGGACTTTCTCCAATTTGTCCACAACTTTCCTGAAATGTAGTGCCCAGAACTGGACACACTACTCCAGCTGGGGTTTAATCAGTGCAGAGTAGAGGGAAAAATTACTTCTCCTGTCTCGCTTACAACACTCCTGCTAATACATTCCAGAATGATGTTTGCTTCTTTTGGGGGTGGGGGCAACAATTTTACACTGTTGACTCATATTTAGGTTGTAATCTACTATGACCTCCATATTCCTTTCTGCAGTAATCCTTCCTAGGCAGTCAGTTCCTAGGCAACTGATTACTCCTGCCTAACTGAAGCACTTTTCATTTGTCCTTATTGAATTTCATCCTATTTACTTCAGACCATTTCTCCAGATCAATTTGAATTTTAATCCTATTCTCCTAAATACTTGCAACCCCTCCCACCTTGATACCATCCACAAACTTTATAAGTGTACTCTGTATGCCATTGTCTAAATCATCGATTAAGTGAACAGAACGGAACCCAGAACCGATCCCTGCAGGATCGCACTTGATATGCCTTCCAGCTTGCCTGTGTTCCACTGATAAGTAGTCTCTGGTAATAGTTTTCCAACCAATTATGCACCCACTTTATAGTAGCTCCATCTAGGTTGACACATGCAAGTGAGATATGAAGGAATTTGGAATTGATCCTGATCAATGGAAAACCCTGGCAGGTGCCGTTGTCTTCATCAAGGTATCAATGTCCATGACAGGAGCTGGCTCCTACAGCTTGAAGAGAAAAGAGCCCGTAGGAAGCAAACAGCTCCCAACTAAGACACATACATTTGCAATAACTGCCAAAGATCATGCAAATCTTGGATTGGACTATTCAGTCATGAGACATTGCAAACCGTCTACATTATAGGCTGAAATTCCCATCATCTCTTGCAGACTAAAGGATGCCAACATGCAACATTTCCCTAGTTTGTTTACGAGAGGGTCATGCGAGACCAGATCAAAAGCCTTACTAAAGTCAAGATATAACACATCTACCACTTCCCACTATCCACAAGGCTTGTTACCCTGTCACAGAAAGTTATTAGGTTGGTTTGACAAAATTTGTTCTTGACAAATCCATACTGTTACTTACCACCTTACTGACACCTCTACGTGTTTCCAAACAGATTGCTTAATTATTGGCTCCAGTATCTTTCTGGGTACAGAAATTAAGCTTATTCTTACCTTCCCCGCTTTTATAATAAATAAGTAATCTTCTCAGACTGTATAGCATATGATGGTGTTATTCCTAGTGTGTGTGCAGGGACCCCCAGGACACCCATCCTCCTCCTCCTCCCAAAAGCAAATAAACAATTTCATTTTTTTAATTAGACCTATCTTAGGCAAATGCTAACCCCGAGACTTTTAGTTAAAAAGTGAGGGGCAGTAATATAGCAACACTAATTACATGGGCTGTTAGTTGTTCAGCAGCGTGATGCCTTTCTCCCAGTAGGTGTTCAGTGTGATATGCATTGATATTATTACTCATCCTTCCTGACCTGGGAAACAGGATACCAGGAAATCACCCATTGTGCCCTCTATACCAGTGTAAGCTGCCCCCAAATAGATAAATTTGATGATCTTCCTGCACATCAGTGCCTCCCTCTCTTAGCTCTTCAGTCTCTCTTTCAGATGAAAGGTAGAACTGCCTGTTAAGATCACCTTTTAAAAAACAGTAAAAATCACTCATTATTTTCAAGCTGTTATCACTGGAAAATACTGCTGAAAGTATATTCTGAAGACACTGTTGTAGGTGGACAGCTGAGATAATAAAAGGCCATCCTAGCTAAAGTATGCACATCTTGGATTTCTATCTCTAGTTAAAGATCATTATTAACACCACCTTGGAAACCACCATCTCAAGCAGTGTTTACAAAGGTCTCATGACAGGTTACAATATTGCAAATGAACATAGTGGGAACCTGATAATCTTTGGGGAGAGGTTTGAAGGCCTTAACGGAAAAGGGTATATCTGTCCGAGACTCAAGAGGAGCAAAAGGCAGAGAAGCATCAGTGTTGAAATACCTTATATTCCTTGACATAAATGCCTTTACGTTATTAAAATGTCACTAAGAAATGAAACTAAGAAACAGCAAAGCAATGTAAGGATCTAAAAAGGAGATTAATATATACTATAAATGATTGCTGCATGTATTGACTTGCTTCCTCTATCAAAATTTCTTACATAGTTACCTTGAAGAGACTAGAAGAATGGGACATTGTTTGCATAAATGTCTTTTTAAACAATGAAAAGGAATGACATGGCTTCAGCAGATGTTGTCTGAAGTCATATTATGGACAGATGTCTCGGAGAGACAGTTTAAAGTAACAGGTTTCATGAGTCTTTATAATCATTAGAAGGACTCACATTACAGATAAAAACTAACAGCAATATAGCAGAAGCATGAAACAATCATTGGGACCAGTGGACAATCAAGTGCTAAAAGAGTACGCAAGAATGACAAGGCCATTGTGGAGAAGCGAAATGAATTCTTTGCATTGGTTTCAATGCAGAGGGAGATTCCCATACCAGAGGCTATTTCTGGGACAAATCTGAGCAAGTATTCCAGATAAGGTATCTATAGAGGCAACTTTGGTACAAATTGACAAAGTAATAAGTCATCAAGACCAGATGGCATTTACCCAAGAGCTCTGAAGGTACTCAAATATGAAACTCAAGAATTACCAATTGTGATATGTAACTTTTGGCTTAAATTAACCTCTGTATCAGATGACTGGAGGATAGCGTAAAGTTGATTTTTAAAAAAGGCTCCTGAGGCAATCCTGGCAATTACAGGTCAGTAAGCTTAATCATAGAATATCAGGAGGTCATGTAGTCTAACCCCGCTCGAAGCAGAACCAATCCCCAATTTTTGCCCCAGATCCCCAAATGGCCCCCTCAAGGATTCAACTCACAAGCAGGCCAATGTTCAAACCACTGAGCTATCCCTCCCTTATCATTCAGTACCAGGCAAAGAACAGAATAATCAGATACAAAGATGAACATGATGTGCACAAAGTCAACATGGCTTTTGTAAAAAGAAATCATGCCTCACCAATCTATTAGAATTCTTTGAGGGGGTAAACAATCACGTGGACAAGAGTGATCAGGTGGACATAATGTACTTGGACTTTCAGAAAACACGGGCCCTCACCAAAGGCTCTGAAGCAGAATAAGTCATGGGATAAGAGGGACCAGCTCTGTTCAACATATTCATAAATAATTTGGAAAAAGGGATAAACAGTGAGATGTGAAAGTATGCAGATGATAAAATTACTCAAGATAAATAATTCCAAACGTGACTGCAAAGAGTTTCAAAGGGATATCACAAACCTGAGTGACTGGACAACAAAATGGTAGATGAAATTCAGTGTTGAGTATGTTTTCCAAACTATACATACAAGATTATGGGGATCTAAATTAGCTGTTACCACACAGGAAAGTTCTTGTAGTCATTGTGGATAGTTTGAAAAAAAAAAAACCTGCTCAGTGTGCAGCAGCAGTCAAAAAAGCTAACAATGAAAAGGGATACAAAATATTATATTATACTATATAAATCCACAGTACGCTGTATAGCATCCCTTGAATACTTCATGCAGTTCTGATCATCTCAAAAATATATTAGAATTGGAAAAAGTACTGAGAAGGGCAACAAAAGTGATTAGGGATGTGGAACATATTCCATATGAGGGAAGATTAAAAAGACTAGGATTGTTCAGCTATGAAGAGACACTACCTAAGGGGGCATATGACAGAGGTTTATGCAATCATGACTGGTGGGGAGAAAGTGAATAAGGAGGTATTTTTTACCCCTTCACATAACACAAGAACCAGGGTCAACCCAATTAAAATATGTAGCAGGTTTAAAAACAAACATAAGGAAGTACTTCTTCACAACACACAGTCACCCTGTGTAACCCAATGCCAGAGGATGTTATAAAGGTAGAAAGTATAACGGTGTTAAAAAAGGAATTAGCTAAATTCATGAAGGATAGGGTCCATCAAAGGCAATTAGCCAAGATGGTCAGGGACTCATCCCCGTGCTCTGGGTTTCCTGAAACCTCTGACTGCCAGAAGGTGGGACTGGATAACAGAGGATGGATCACTCATTAGTTGCCCTGTTTTGTTCATTCCCTTTGAAGCATTTGGCACCAGCCACTATCAAAGGCAGGATACTGGGTTACATGGACCATTGGCCTGACTCACTATGGCCATTTTTATGTATGACAAAAAAAAACCCACCATTCCAATCCAAACTTATTTTGCTCTGCTCTCTTATCACATCAGATGTTTCAGCACAAAAAAACATGAATCTTCCAAATATTTGCCACACCTGGTATGCCAGGTTGGGTTTTTAGAAGAAAAAAAGCAAAAATATGACGAATTTTTACATGCCTGTATACCCTAGCTTAAAATAGCATGGGAGAACTTAAACCATGAGTGTCAGTAAAATATAGTAGTGACTCATGCTAATTTTATATTCATCAGGAGATCCAGAATTTACAACCCTGTGCATATAGTCACGTAGATGTGAGTTCAGAGTTATTATAGAAAATTGTCAGAAGTCTGATTTTTATTAAAGCTCAATCTTGGCTGACAAAATGCTGACATTTCTAGAAAATGTGCCTATCATCTGATAGAGCTAGAAAATGTTAACCAGCAGGCAATGAGTACCCCATGATAAATGTATTTAGAAACTAAATAATTCTCATTCTAGTGGTAAAAAAAAGTAGAAGAGTGTTTAATATACTTAATAAAAGGCAAAAGTACCTAGATGGTCCCTGCCTCAAGGTTCTTACTATCTTTTTGCAAAGTGTGCATCCCCAAAATAATGGATTCTGAGGCCTCCAGGAATAACCTATATACCAATAATAACAAAATTGTAATGTATTTTGCATAAAGTTGTCCATTTGATTTTTATGAAAAAATTATCTTAGTTCTGCACATTTTTCTAAGCAAAAAGTAGACCAATTTCTACGTAAATTTTCCTTAGGTGTTTTGCTGGCAGTTAGTTTTCATTAGTCTCTTTTCTAGTTTTACTTCTAGCTGGGCAGAGGGAGAGGAATGAAGGTTCACTGCTAGTGACTGAAGTAGATGTTTGTATTTTTATCAAAAAGAAAGACCTTTTGGAGATAAAATTATAGAAGATCTATGACCCAACCCAATCCAGACCAATATTCTTTCATCATGGTTCTCATCCATCTTCAATATCCAATAGTTGTTTGGAAGTATCTTGACTTCATTACTGAACACCTTCAGCCAGAGTCTCTTCTGCACCAAAGCACAAAGCACACTTGGCACAAGGTCAACAGGAACATGATTATGGTCCCAGCACTAAATTAAAGAACCTTAACTTTAACAGTTGGGATTGTTCCTTCTGAAGCCATATGCCAGATGTTAAGTGCTTTGCAGAGTGCTAATCCAGTCTACCTTCCTGACATACTCCCTACACTCAGAGTTGGAAGAGACTGGCACAGGAGCTAGTTCTCTCAGCTTTACTCTACTGAGTGAATTCTCAACTGGCTTGCTGCAGCTCAGGTTGTAAAGTCCTCTTTATGCCACTCAGGTGGTACCACAGTTCAGGCAAATGGAACAACCGTGGTCGAGAATCTAACCCAGTGTGTGGATTTGTATTATACATGTGACATGCGAGCACAGTGGCACTTACATTTGACACTATTCAGGCTTTGCTCACATCTCATTTTCACAAGGGAAACATTTTTCTTTATTTAAAAAAAACAAAACAAAAACGCAACATGCCCAAATCTAAATCCTAGTTCAGTATACTTACCAGTTTGTTGGGTATTTGAAGTCCAAACTTGCCAGACGTTCCCCATCTTTATAATAGCCATTGCCAAACCACAGACCTGAGCACTTCCATACGTTGGGGTTGCTCACATTCAAATTTTTCCATTGACCCTTATTTTCAATCTTACTAGCTGTGAGGTCCTGAAGTAGACTAGAAGGAAAATTTTGTCATTAGGTCCTGCAAGGTATATAAAAGAAAGAAGACTAGTGCCAAAAGAATGGCTCCATTTTATTTAATGGTACTGTAGTTTTTCAGTTTAGAACATGTATACAAACTCATGTAGTCCCTCAAACCTCCTCCCCTCCCCAACCATTCCACTATCCCAAAGCTACATGTGATCTCACAAAATGTTGTTGATTTTTCTATTAAAGTGTGTCATTTTTGTTTTTTAAATAAAACCAAGGAAGTGAATGCAAAACACTAACACACTAATTTTATTTGGAAAAATAAAAACTGATTTAGAGTTAATGCTACAGTTGCCACAATTGGTATTGTGCCCTTGGTATCAGAGAGTTCTCAGAACAGTGCATGGGATTTTATGCCATATATGTGCAACAATACACAATGGCACGCACAGGATACATTAAGGATGCTTCAGATTAAATGAAAATTTTACCATTAACAGACTTTTCTGTGTGCTAATTTAATCTTTTTTTCTGTGCGCTAATTTAATATCTTTTCTTCTGTGCATATTTAGTTTCATTTTAATAATGTTTCAATAATGGATTATAACATTTTAATAGATTTCATTTACTTATTTTTCTCTTTTATAGAATCTCTTTTGGGAACCTTAAATGTTTATATCAGTAATCTGCAAAAGCAGTGTGATCTCCCTTATCTTCAGCATGGCTTTCCCCTGTGAACTCTGAAACGTGACTGATATAATTCTATACTAGAATACACTGTACAAAATCTTCAATGGTATATGCCAATGATGTGTGGCATAGTCCCTTAAAATTGATTGGATTTAGCATACTGTTTAGGTTACATGTTTTGTCATCCATGAACCTATAGGTTAAACGTCTGTCATTCATTAACCCATTGTATAGCCTGCATGGAAATACAAAGTGGTACTTTTAAAAAGGAGGGCCAGTTCACAAACCCTAACCTATTTTCTTTGACATGTCAGGAGAATATATATTTTTCACTTCAAAACTTGCAAAAATTCTCAAAATTCTGTCAATGATTTTTTAAGGGAATTTCAGCAACAGTAAGTATGATGGAAATATTTCCCAGAGTTAAGAAAAGAGCATAAAGTACAGAGAAATGATCAGCCTAAGTGGTTGGGGCTTTGTGACAAGATTTGATATTGGAAAGTGGTAAGTATCTTGGCAGGGTCAGCCTCTTGCAGCTTTGCAGCAGGGTCATAGCTATCATCATGCAGCACACTGGTTCCATTACTTTATGCTTGAATCAAAGCAAGAGGGTAAATCACAGTTCTGTAACCTCCCACATCTTGTGTAACAGATTAAATGCAGTCTGATTTCTGAAAACTGCACACATCATCCATCATGATGCTTTTGCCATACTGTCCTCTTTCCTCTAAGTTTCTGTCTACATTTCTTCCAACAAAAGTTGTGAGGGTTCACACTACATCAGTGGTCTGATAACAGGCCCACATATTGGTGGCGATGAATTGTCTTCCCCAGACAACTCCCCCAGCCAAAAAATGAGAGCCTCTGGGATTGCACATGAGACCTTTTGTCAGTTTGGCATTAAGCAAAAAAAAGAGCCAGGGAGCAAGTACTATGGAATTTAGTCCAAGCCAGCAGGCAGAACACTAATCAGCCTGTCAGCTGGAGGAAGATAAGGAGGACAGGCAATTTAAATGAGAAAGTGAGTGCACAATTGCACACAGTAGCATATTTAGATGCTTGATTTTTCTCCCTAAATAGGCCCCACTGTTAATGTAAGCATGACAATCTGACCTGTACAGCACACACAGACAATCCCAATCTGGAAACCAGGCATTGCTGCCTTTTCCAGGCTGCTGCTACCAACAGATATCACATCAGCAGTTATTATGACAAGGCAATGACAGCAAATTAAAGCCCTCATCCAGAAAATCACTTAAGCATGTGCATAATTTTAAGCACGCTAGCAGACTCTGAAGTTAGACTGCTCATGTGCTTAAAGTTACAGGCATTCATATGTGTGTTGTTGGACCAAGACCTACAAGAACATCTGCCACTAAAGCAGTATGGTGAGGATCATGCTGTTACAACTGTTCTTCTGCTTTCTGAACTTCCTACTGACCACTAATAATTTGTTACTACTTCTTAACCATTTTCCTTTGCTCCCCCACTCCCTATTGGCATCAGTCATGGTGATATTATTCAACTCTTTTCTGATACATTAATATGCCTGAAGAATCCTGCACTTGAAACTCACTAGCAGTTCCCAGATTACCTGTGCCCCAAACAGAGGCCATGTCTCCACTCATGGCAGCATGTAGGATATGTGCAGCTACATGCCGCAGTAAGAAGCAGGCTACATCCACACCATGGTGTGTAGGTACATGAGGCATCAAAAATCTCTGGTGGGGGAGGCAGCAGGGAAAGACTCGAGGGTGGTGTCATTGGAGCCTTTGCCTACTGCCTCTCCACTTCCAACAAATCCATTGCCAGCTGCCAGAGACTTTTATTGCAGTGGGGTGGCAGCTAGGTTTGCCAACTTCCTAATTGCATAAAACCGAACACCCTTTCCCCAAGGCCCTGTCCCTTCTGAGGCCCCGCCCCCACTCACTCCAGCCACCCTCCCTCCATCACTCACTCTCCCCCACCCTCACTCACTTTCACTGGGCTGTGGCAGAGGGTTGGAATGCGAGAGGGGAAGAGAGAGCGGCTCCAACTGAGGTTGCAGGCTCTGGGGTGGGGCCAGAAATGAGGGATTCAGGGTACAGGAGGAGGTTCTGGGCTGGAACAGGCGGTTGGCGTGTTGGAGGGGGAGGAGAGGAAGGCTGTGGCTGGGGTTGCAGGCTCTGTGGTGGGGCTGGAGATGAGGGGCTTGGAGTGCAGGAGAAGGCTCCAGGCTGGGGCAGCGGGTTGGAGTGTGGGGTCTGTGAGGGAGTTAGGGTTCAGGGCGGGTTGCAAGCTGGGGCAGGAGGTGTGAGCTCCAGGAGGAGGCTCAAGGTTGGGGGAGGTGGTTGGGTTGTGGGAATGGGCTCTGAGTGAAAGTTTGGGTATGGGAGGGGATTCTGACCTGGGGCAAGAAGTTTGAAGTGCGGGCTCCGGCTGGGAAGCATTTCAACAACCTAGGGTGGCTCCTGGTTACTGGCATAGTGGGGCTAAGGCAGACTCCCTGTCTGCCCTGACTCCATGCTGCTTCTGGAGGCAGCTGCATGTCCAGCCTCTAAGTGGAGACATGGCCAGGAAGTTCTGCATGATGCGTGTTCCCTGCGCCCGCAGATGCCGCCCCACAGCTCCCATTGGCCACAGTTCCCAATCAATGGGAGCTGCAAAGCCATTGCTGGGAGCGAGGGCTGCATTCAGAGTTTCCCTGATCACCCCTGCACCTAGGGGCTGGACATGTTGGCCGCTTTCAGGGAGCTGCACAGAGCCAGGCAGGCAGGGAGCTTGCTTTAGTGCTATTGCGCCAACCGCACTTTTAACAACTTGGTCAATAGTACTGATCAATGCCGCCAGGGTCCCTTTTTGATCCTAGAGGCAGCAGGACACTATGCTGCTAAAGTTAACATTGTAGACATGTCAGGCACTATTTGGGCATATGTAGAGCTATGTAGGGAAGCTACCTTAAGGTCCTGACATATCTTTACTTGCATATGCTGTGCCTCACCATCTACACTACTATTTGTACCCAAGCTGAGGGGTGTGCATGTACTATCTGTAGTCTACACACCACTGTAAGTGTAGGCACAAAGTGAGATATCCTGATAAAATTTAGTAATTCAGACCTCTGCTCTTTTGGTGGCAATGTTCTGGAGATAGAATTGCATTATTATTGTTACTCTTTCTTGATATGAACAGCTAATCAAAGTTTGGGGCCCTGAGGATGTTCCAGCTGAGAGCAGAATTGGATGATGGACTCTCGTATTTTTTTGATGCACTCTTGCTTGGCAAGGAATGTACTCACTTCTCAAAAGTTTCTCCAAGGTTCCTCAGGTGCTAAATCAGGCCTCCTAAGATTCCACAAAGAACTCTTTCCCTTGTAGAATGGCACACTCATAATAGGATACTATTGCATACCTTCAATGTAACAAGCTAATCAGCCTGTATAAGTCAAGGCTGTATGAATCTGCTAATCAAAAAGCTTAAAGGAGTTCAGGCCTTGGTCCACAAGGAAAAACACAAAGCCTAAAGGCACAAGATAGCACACATTCAGGGGCTCTGTTCCCCTTAGAAAGTGTTATAAGAGTCTAGTGTAATTTCAAATACAGAAAAATGCAATGGTATCCAGGCACATAGTTAATACCATAAGCAGAGTCTAGTGCTTTGGACAGTTGGTTGGTTTGTATTCCCATGACTAACTCACACAAAAACTGAAGCCTCTCCTGAGAGCCTGAGTCAAAATGACTTCTGCTGATTTTTGTAGCACATGGCTTAGTCAATCCAGAAACCATAATATCATGCAATTTCAAGCAATTGGTCAATTACAATGAATCCAGCTCAGAAATTTAAACATGCACTCCAAAAAGCAGCGGTAACATTTTTGCTGACATCCTGATCTCCATCTAAGCATTTATTCCTCAGTCATTACTGATAGCTTAGACAATTTGCTGAGCTAACTTTGACATTCACAGAAATGACAAATTTAAATATGAACAATGTTTTTTCGTAGGAGCTACACAAAACACCCCAAAAGAAATGGAGAGTCTTCATTCTTCTACCAGCAATGTACACTCAAAGGATGATACAAATAGCTTTTGGACAAACACACTATATCCTGCAAAAGTCAGTGGAGGGTTTAATATAACACATTCTAGAGCTCTGCTTGATTTCACATGTATATAATGCTGTTGTAGAATTTAACAGATAACTTTAAAGATATTGATATTTAAAGGACACATTATATACACATTAAAATCATGCCTGTAATGCACCATAAAGGATTTTTTCTTAAAAATAACCAGATATTTTAATGTTCCAGTGTTAGAATAACTATGTCTTAGTGGCACTAGCACTATTATAAATGTATAATATTTCACTACCTTAACAATTAAATAAACTTTCCCCAGCTTTACTGTTATAATTTCCAAGGACCAATGAAAAAAATCTTTTTTTATCCACACTTGGGGTCCTTTATTTATATGAAGTTGTTTTCACATATTTATGCAAAGATGCATTTAAAAGTGAACTGGTCTTTAACAAATTTAGTTCTATAATGTTGCACCTGTCAACAGGGTGTTTTCTGTCATTTTTATTTGCATATTTGCTACCTGCTACAATAAAAAAATTTCTAACATATAAAAAGAAAGTAGGGATTGATTTCTCTATGGGGCTTATCATTCTGCTTTGTTAAGATAGCTACTATAGTACATCAAACAGCTGAGGTTATTCATTTGCTTCATCAATTAAAAAAAAAAGGGGGTAACCAAAATAATTTTCCTTCCAAATTCTTCGCTGCCCCGATGCTAAAAGCCAATGATGTGTAGAAAAAAATCCCTCATAACTCCTTGCCTGATAAATGAGTAGGAAAAGTTTGACAGATCAGAATGATACAAAGCAGCCTAAAACATTTGGCACAATGTGTGTTTGGCATACAGAGACTGCCTGTCAAATGCCTATGACTCCATACAGCAGCTAGGGACCCTATGGAGCAGCAGATGGACCATTAAGGTAGTATTAATGTAGATGCCATCAGTTTTCAGTTCTGACTGGGACATACTCTTTAGAACTATGAGCAGCTGCTGCCATTTATTGTGACAGCTTCCTGCTAACTTTTGCCAACTGGCACAATCTGACTCTTTGTACCTGAGCTATTAAATGTCTGACTTCCACCATTTTATTCCTCCAGAGAACTCTTAATAATCCTCTAAAGAAGAACTGAGGCATTTATCAGCAAAGTGAATATACATACGGTACAGTTCTATTGTCCTTTTACAGTGCTGTGTACAGTATTTTACAGATGCTAAATAAATAAGCATACTGCATAGAATTTGTATTTTTATACCGTCAAGACTGAAATTCTTGAGCTGTATTTAAATGAGAAAAGTTATTACATTTTAACTATTGATTTACAAGCTATTGACATATCTTAAGATCTTTAGTACCAATAAGTAAAACAGTTAAATGTTGATGGAGTGCATAGCATAGCAATTAGTAATCCAAAAGTAGGGAGTCTTCGTTTTGAATTCTGTTTTCGGATTCAATGTGTAATTTTGTACACCTGCTGGTCTATTTAATGTCTCAAAAGAAACATTTAGATAACAAAGCTGTCCATTCTTGTAATGTCTAATGCACATCAAGAACAATGCATTATAAATGATAAGTGATCATGCATTTGTTATCACCTGCACAATAATTTCAGCAAAATATGCTACAATACTACTGGTAGAAAAAACTCTTGCATATTTCTTTGAACCTGCTAGACTTCTATGGATCCATTACATTATTTTTGATTGTGCCAAACAAGAAAGCTAACCGTATAGCACAGCATAAGGTTTGACATACAATAATACTGCAGCTAGTCATTATAAAAATAGCTGGCAGACATTCATTATGCTGAGCTAACGTCTTTTCTGTTTCAAATTTCCCTGCAATCTGACTAATAATGTATATTTCTATAGCAATTCTCAGCTACTTGATAGGTGTGTATGAGAAGTACACTATTTTCCTTTTTTTTGTGAGAAAAAAATTAAGATATTGTTGTTCTGATTTATGGAATGAGAAGTGTACACACTATTGAATCCATTCAAAATGAAAGGGTTGAGCCTGCATATAATGGGAAAATTATAAATTAAAACATAGCTAACATTAATAAATCCTGTACCATTAAATTTGAAATAATAGTTTCAGTAAAAAGAAACTTAGAGAAATGAAAATCTGGATATCATAAAGAAATGTTTTTAACTTCACAAACAAACATATTATATCCTTTTCACTTATCCCTATTTTTCTAATTAAAAACTCATCTATTTTTTCCTGTCTGTTTTGTTTATATTTTTATAAACCCATATCAACTCTATAAAATGAAGTTTTCTATAAAACTAACTATTCAGTCCATTGATAGCTATCAGTGTATAATAAATTATTTTAAAGGTGCAAGTAGCATTCACAGCAAGACACTAAACAGGCCAATCCAGGAAAGCCAAACAGATTTAAGGATGCTCAGTCCCTTGCAACATTAGGTCCTAATACCATTCTTAGCAAGACATAATTATTCAGCATATTTTAGCATATGTTTAAGTCCTATTAACTTTTGTTGCATGTAAAGGCCTCATTCAGGAAAGCATCTCATCTTAGGAAAGTAGTTTAAGCACATGCTTAGCTTTGCATACCTGCTCAAGTCCCATTGAAATAAATGTAATTTAAACATGTGCTTAAGTGCTGTACTCAGTCAGAACCTTAGAGACACCAATACAATTACTGTTTGAAGTTACAGGGCCCATGTACATCATACACCTTCACTTTACTCATGCCCAGTTAAGTACAAGCTAAATGAAACCACACAGCATATTATTTAATTTTATTACAAGTCTATTTCAAGCTTCAGGCACTTAATATAACAAATAACTCACAACATGTTTAGCACAACTAGTTTAGAAGACTACCTATGCAGTATTACAGGTTACTATATCAGATAAATATTACTGTAATAGCCCCTTATAAAACAACATTACACTTAATCCATTCACTACCCAATGATTGCTTTTCCAGAATGCACAGCAAGTTAACAAATCCAGACTATGCCAAACCAAGATGGGGGAGTGAGTTCTGTTGTCAAGATTGTAATATTAATATTTGCTTTCTTAAGAGAATTTGCATAAATATTTTATATAAGGTTCTACTAGAAAAGACAATATGTATTGGAGCTGTTGGAAATAGTATGGAAGAAAAGGACTAAATATAACTAACCAAGCCCCAATTTTTTTTCACTATGTCCCTTTTTGTCTGTCACCATTTTGAAATTTTACATTTAATTGTCTTTCCAAGATTAACTATTTCACAAAGTTATGAAAACATCAGGGTGGAGGTCTCACACAAAAGTAGAAAAATGTTCACAGCAGATAATTCCCATAAAACCACATAAACTGAATCGTATACTTGCAACTCCCAGCACAGAAGGCAAGCACTGAATAGACATTCAAAGAAAACTACCTTCTTGCCCCTGCAGGTCAAGCGTTGAAAAATAAATATTGGCAAAGCAATGTGAAAAAGATTGCATAGTAGTTGCCTGTCTTCTGCCTGTTCTGCGGATAAAAATGGGTCCTCAGTTTCCAGAGCACTCAATCCAGCTCCTTTTATGAACACTAAATCCACTTAAAAAAAATCAAAGTTCATAGGGACACCATGTGGCTTAGGTTCATGATAGGAACTGTGGCTGAAGGATTAAGACATGGTAAACTGCTGCTGCTCCATACCAGGGCAAGTCACTGCCAGGATTGAAACAGCAGAATAAAAACAAGGATCATTCTTAAGTTGCAGTGGGTTTTGTTGTGTGAACTTTTGGGGGAGAGTTCCCCCCTCCCACCCCGGGAGTGGGAGAATGAAGTAGAGTCTGATTCTGGAAGGTGCTAAACACTCTTGGCTCCCATTGGCTTCAATGGGAACTGAGAGGACTCAGCAACTTGTAGGTTCAACCCCTTATAGCTTTACACTGGTGACTAGAATATGAATTCCCTAATGTAGATACTATGGAACACATTCCACTCCTCTCCCATCTTCTAGGAATGAAAGAATGTTGCCTCCTTTTTTCAAATAGAGTTTAAAGGCTTACAGTTTCCTTTAAGAAATACCTGCTTCTCCTCATCAATATGCATATTTTACCAGTTTCAAAAGCATATTAATATCCTTTGTGACTTCAGTTCAAGTAAACAGAAATAATTGGAAGGGTGATGGCTAAATTATTAGAAGACAGTACTTAGTACTTGCAGTACAAACTAAGAACAAAAGAGGGTAGCATCAGCAGGTATTCCTCACAGATAGATAATTAAGAAGAATGTAGCACTTTTACCTCAGTGGAGACAGTTTATTTAGAAAAGTGCATTAAAAAAGATACTGAACAAAGAGTTAGAAAATCCCATCCATTCATTTTGTCCTAAACTGCAGGTAATAAACTTATTTATTATATTCCTTGCTTTCACCAGAACCACCACCACAAAGAGTAAGAGGTCAAATGTAGAAACAGTTGACTTTAAAAAAATGGTTAAAACATGGTTGTATTTCTGTGTTCTCTACTAATTACACAGAGCCTGGTTCTACTGTTACATACTTCAATGTAAATCAAGAGCAACTCAACTGAGGTGAACATAAAAGTGTTGCAAGTGATGTCCAGATCAGTCCCATAGTGCATACCAACACCTTGTACTCATGATGGAAGAATGCTACCTTAAGATCCTTAACTCTCACTTTGCTACAGATGTCTAAACACAATGAAGACTGTATAACTTTTACCAAATTCTGTTATATCAGAAAAGTAGACATGCCTAAGGGCAGGTTGTAGAGGTAATCTACAGATTCACATGGTTGGGGTCCACAAATAGCAAGCATTCTACCCAAGGCTACACAGCAACATTTGTTTTCTTTAAAAATATTTCAAGCCGTTTTCTCCAAAGATATGTGCCAGAAAATGCTGCAATCTTTATTCCTTTTTGGAAATATAATCTCTAGGTGACAACAAGTAAAACTTGATGGGTAGGAACGGTAGTGTAACTATTTGTGATATGTGACATTACTGGAAGATGATGTCCAACTATCATGGAATGGTCTTTCACATTACCAGTTATATGTTTCTGCCAGAGGACAAACATCCTATTTCATTTATTCGCTTACAGGTGTTTCTATGGCACCCATCCCCACAGTATCTATCCAAAGAATTGTCAATCAGAAAATACTGCTCTAAATTAGGGAAATTAACATAATTTCAGGTAATGCAATGACTAGGAATGTCCCATTGATGGTCAGATCGTTGGTCAGCTGTAATGAACTAGCCCATAAATTCAGATCAACACAACCAAGCTGTACAATACAAGAGGATCTGAACTTACAGGATTTCATTTCTGATAGCAAAAGCTACTTGTGTGGTGTACTGGTTTGAAAAGATGACCTTCTTTGCCTTCTCCATCTGAAACAGGAGTGACAGTGGGATCTGTATTTGAACAGTGGTTTCCAATGTGGAAACATTTCAAAGAACATTAAGTTAAACATTTTACCAAACAAACAAAGCACAGCACTTTTCAGAGATAAATGTATCTGAACTCAAACACTGGGATTTTACTCCAAATGAGATCTCATATTTTTAAATATTAAAGTTTGTATGGTCACTTTTAGCAGCCCAGTGCGCCTTTTTATATGAATGGTAAATGAATTATTGTGACAAACATAGGAGTGCTGTTGGATAGTTACTCAGACTGTATCTTGACTTGCTACTGACAATGGTATTTTCTGTAGGACTATTTTTTGATTAAATGCTTCCAAATAGAGGACTGTCTGGGACAATCCAGCAGGAGCAAGAAGATGTCTCAAGATGGTCACCTCAGAACTTCCACTTAAAATTAATTAAGGGACAATGAGAGAACTATTAATGCTGATTACTCTGTAGCCCTTCCAACAGCCTACAGAAGAGGTTTGATCAGGAGAGGCCAAAGCCAGAAGCATTCTGTGAACAAAGAAACTTTGCTGCATTTAAAAGGACACTCTTTGGGTGGGGGCAGGAAGACCAGACTGGGACACCCACTTAGACACAGGAACCTGGGGAAGTGTCTGGAGAAGTTGAGTCTGCCTACATTACCATTATGGGATGGTGATTGTTTATGAAAAATAGACCTCCATACAGATTATTTTATTGCCTCTGATGCTTTGTTCCATTTGCTAAATGAAAATTCATTGTTTTAAGGCAGGCAGTTGCTTGCCATGGTCACAGGTTCTCAAAGGGTGGGAACATAGTAGCATGAAATCCAGTGGAACCTGCAAGTTGTTAAGCAAATGGTATACATGGGGTCTCAGACTCAGAGTGAGATTCCACCCCGAGATAGAGCAGGACAAAAAAAAAGGGGAAGGAATGAAGAAAGGATTGACCTAAAATCATAGCAACTACATATTGTTTTATTAGGCCATTTCAATTACTCTGAATATACTCTTAATTGTTTTGTTGTTGGGTTTGGGTTTTTTTAGATTTTTTGTTTTTTATAGTGGATATTCTGGATGGGGATGAAGCCAAAATATTTTATATGCACCCTACTGTTACTCTTCTACAATTTGGTATATCAGTCATGTGTAATTGTTTTGTACTTATTGTTTTACAATACAAAAATTTAAAATAATTTTAAAAACTAACATGCACATTCTTTGCATCAGCCTTCACTACAGAGGATATGAGGGAGAGTCCCACACCTGAGCCATTTTTTAGGTAATAAATCTGAGGAACTATCCCCGATTGAGGTGTCAATAGAGGTGGTTTTGGAAAAAAATTGATTAAACAAACAGTAATAAGTCAGCAGGACCAGATAGTATTCACCCAAGAGTTCTGAAGGAACTAAAATATGAAATTGCAGAACTACTAACTGTGGTATATAAACTATTGCTTAAATCAGCCTCTGTACCAAATGACTGGAGGATAGCTAATGTAATGCTGATAAAAAATAAAAAGAATTTTAGAGACAAACCTGGCAATTACAGGCCAGCAAGCCTAAACTTCAGTACCAGGAAAACTGGTTTAAACTATAGTAAAGAAAAGAATTACCAAACATTATAAATTGAGGAAAAGTTAACATGGCTTTTGTAAAGGGAAATCATGTCTCATCAACCTATGAGTGTTCTATGAAGGTGCCAGCAAGCATGTGGAATAAGGTGATCCAAAGTACTTGAACTTTCAGAAAGCCTTTCACAAGATCCCTCACCAAAGGCTTGTAAGCAAAGTAAGCAATAATGAGATAAAAGGGAAGGTCTTCTCATGGATCAGTAAATAGTCAAAAGATAGGAAACAAAGGGTAGTCATAAATGGCCGGTTTTCACTGTGGAGAGAGTAAATAGCGGGGTCCCCCAAGGATCTGTACTGGGACATTCAGAAATAATTTGGAATAGGAGGTAAACTGTGAGGAAGAAAATTTTTCAGAGGGTACAAAATTACTCAACATAGTTAAGTCCAAAGCAGACTGTGAAGAGTTGCAAAGGGTTCTCACTAAAGTGTGTCATTGGGCAACAAAATGACAGAGGAAATTCAATGTTAATAAATGCAAAGTAATGCACATTGGAAAAAATAATCCCAACTATATATACAAAATTACGGGGTCTAAATTAACTGTTACCACTCAAGATGTTGGAGTCATCATGAATAGATTTCTGAAAACATCTGCTCAATGTGCAGCAGTATTCAAAAAACTAACAGAATGTAAGGAACTATTAGGAAAGGGATAGATAAGACAGAAAATATCATAATGCCCCTAAATAAATCCATGGTTCACTCACACCTTGAATACTGCATACAATTCTAGACATCTCATTGCAAAAAAAGATATTGGAATTGGAAAAGGTATAGAGAAGGGCAACAAAAATGATTAGTGGTAGGGAACCGTTTCCAAATGGAGAGAGATTAAACAGACTTTTCCACCGAATGCATCCGATGAAGTGAGCTGTAGCTCACAAAAGCTTATGCTCAAATAAATTTGTTAGTCTCTAAGGTGCCACACGTACTCCTTTTCATTAAACAAACTGTGACTGTTCATTTTGGAAAACAGATGACTAAAGGGGGATATGATAGAGGTCTATAAATTCACAAATGGTGGAAAGTGAATAAGGAAGTTTTATATACCCCTTCCTATAACACCTGAACTAGGTGAAATTAGCTAAATTCATGGAGGATAGGTCCATCAATGGTTATTCGCCGAGATGGTCAGGGTACTGACCCCATACTCCTGGCAGACAGAGGTTTAGAGACACCCAAAGCTGGGACTGGAAGACAGAGGATGGATCACTTGCTAGTTACCCTATTCTGTTCTTTCTGAAGCATCCAGCAGTGGTCAATGTCAGAAGCCAGGGTATTGGGCTAGATGGACCATTTGTCTGACGCAGTACGGCCATTGTTATGTTCTTATCTCAAGTATTTCTGAAATTCCTATCATTAAGAGCTAAAAGTACAAACCTCTATTCAACTAACGGAGAATCTTCATTACTTTAGCAGTATTAGGACCTTTGCCCTCTGGGAGCAACGCAATCACATTTAGCTTCTCTGTACACCATACATGATCAATTACAAGTTGGTTGGTGTACTTTGGGCAAAATCATATTTTAAAGTATGGCAGCTTCTGTTTTAGCACTTCCATCTCAAATATTGTGCTTTTTCCCCTCATACCTTCCAAAAATGTATGTTATGGTGTTAATATCTGCAAAATTTCAGGTGCCTGGCTTTGGCTAAGTAGTGGGGGGGAAGTCATACTTAAAATAGGAACTTTATTTTAGCCTTAGCTATGATAGAGCTTTGTGCTACAGACAAAGTACAAGAAAATAGAAAGTATTCATCATTCAGAAGGAGCATATGCATCATTTAATATCTACTCAAGAAAGCTAAAACCTAGTAAGCTACTGTTCCATATAAATGGAAGGCCTTTTATTTTATACTCAAAAGTCTTCATACCAAATTAAAAAATAACTATCGACGTGTGTCTTTTCAAGCTGTCTATAAATGGATTAATTGTTCTTGACCAAGATGACTGTCTCAAGCAAAAGTCATCTACTTTCCACAGGAACCTGCTACAGGAATTCAATGTTGTATACTAACAGGCATCGGATTCACTCAAAATCTGGCTCTCCAGGAAGAGAGTGGGTATCTTCAACTTCCGAGTCCAACATAAGTCTATGACTCTATTTTGGTGAATAGGATTGTTTTTATCTCCAAAAACTGTTGCAGGTGTTCACAGAAAGTACTGACAGACCAAAGCAGCATATACAAATCAGATTCCATTCTGGTGCTGAATGACACACTTAAGTTTAATTATTATCAGGACAGGAAAGATTAGTTCAGCAGTAGAGAACATTTTTTTTCTCTGAGAATAGCTTGTGCATTTTGCTTTAATAAATTCCTAAGCACTTTGACTAAAATTATTAGGCACTACAGTTAATTAGTCTAACTTTTTTCTTCCAGGCTTACTTTTACTGATACAGCTGAATCAATTACATTCACCAAGAGAAATGGGCAACATCTTTTCATACCATATTTCCCATAACACTTAGCTTCCTGCTGCAAATCATTAAACAGCCAACAGATGCATTTTGTTTTCTTCTTGCACACACATGCAAGCAATTCTTCTTCAAGGGCAAAAGTAACATTTTTTGCTCCTATTTTAGTTCATCATAGTCTGTCACCATTTAAAATTCTATGTTACTGAACTAAATGGTTTGGGGGGGGGAGGGTTGTTTTGTTTTGTTACTGAGAATCTTCCATATCACTCGCAACTACCCAAAACACAAACAGCATACATCACACAAGTTCTTGGGTAGGAAAGGAGGTTTGAAGTTTACACCATGAACAAGGCAATGACAGATTGTTAATAAAAGGTTATAGTGTAAATCCTGCAGATAAGGTGAGGACCTTGCAATTATCATCTTCCCGGCAACTGCATAAACCAGCCCTTATTCTGGATTTAAGGTTGTTAGAAAGTTGTGGGGTTTTTTTGTTTTGTTTTGTAATTTTCCCCTTTTTGTTTCAGCAGTAAAATGCAAAAGTAAATAGACTTTAGTGTCATGTTTTTTTGCTGGCATGTTTCCATAGCCAATTCCATTCATGCAGAAAAGGTATGAAATTCCATCATTCAAGCATGACATCTCAAAATTCAAACTTAATGAGAGCTTTGGCAGCTTCTGTCGAAGGCAGACAGTGATTAACAAAACACTTCAGAGTACAAGGCACAGCAGTGCTCAAAGAAAACAGTGATGATCTCCACTTAATTGTAGAAAAGCCCAAAGCATCTGCCAGCAGAGGAGAGCTAGAGCCATAAGGAGCTATTGCTCAGATAGGCTGTCATCTCCAGAGATCAACAACCATATGCTCAGCTCAAGCGAAAACTCCAAAGAAGTTAATTTTCTGACAAAATACAGGGATAAATATGACATTCAAACAAGTGTGCTCACTCATCCTGAACACACGTTCATCTGTACATATCAGATTTATGCATCGTTTAAACACAAGCAAATATAATTTGTTTGGAACACAAACACTGCTGTATGAGCACAGGTATAATTAATCTTTGTCCGCTCCACAGGTTCTTGTGTTCTCCTGGTTAACCATGCTTACAGTAAACTTTTGATGAATGGAATTGGTTACTTGTTGCATTCCACCTACTGTATACTATATAGAATATAATACTATCCTTCCTAGCTACCTGGAACAAATGTATTTATTTCAACCTCAGCTGAAACAATAGATCTTAGCCAGTGTTTTATGACAGTATGAAGTTCATTTCCAACTGTCTGGGCAAGCTGAGGGACCTTGAGCAAACTCACCTAGCAAGCAAGATTAGTTTTTAAGAAAAAAGGTAATTAAAGCTTAAAAGTACAGAGAAAGCTCAATAAAAGTCTGAGGATATTAACTCTTTCATGTTCATTGTCGGCAATTGGACATATCCTATTAAAAAATCAGATGTCTGTCAGCAAGGAATTAATGGAAGGGAATGGGAATTACAAAAGATGATTTAATAGGAAAACTTATTATTGAATATAAAGTGGAAAATACTTTCAGTCTAAGGCTGTGTCTACCGAGGCAAAAAGTGTTTTAACAAATAATTGGCTGGAATGCCTTCCCCTGGCACTATCTTGCTGTTCCCAAAATATCTGCCCTGGTATTTTAGAAACACTGGTTGTACCAGCTGGGTTTCAACACCTGGGATGAAGTCTTTAGCTCAGGTCCAGTTAAACCAATGCAAACTAAAATAGCTTCTCTGCATGAATGGTAAATCACAAGCATTCAGACTGTTCCATTCTTACCACTGGTATCCTGGAGTTGCCCCCAAACTCCTGGCTCCCAGTGTAAGGTACTATGGAGCAGGCGCTTCAAAAACCCACAATGTACTAGGCAAGCCATGTTTGTAAGTCACACTTGCTTGTTAACTCTTTGCAATGATGAGTGTGACAAGCAACCATTTAATACAATCAGCATCCCTGAAACCTTCCTTTACTACACAAAGTTTAGTAAACTGGTGTGCAACAAGCTTTTTACCTGGATCTGCAGTTAGACCCAAACTGGGCCTTTCTGAAAAACAGTTGTTTGCTTTTGTATCTGCAAGCAAGCTGGTAGCGGTTACTTTTTTGAGACAATCCATAACTGCAAGCAAGCAAACAAGCAAGCAAATAAGAAAATAAATGCTCTGGCACCCAGTGGCCTTCACAACAGGCCTGTTTCTTGTTCAAGAATGCCTGTTCTCATTATCACAACTGGTAGGTGTTTTCAGATATTAAAAACGTTTAGGTATCAATAATCTTGTCTGGAATTAAACAGCCACAGGTAATAAAGTACAAAACTATTCAGCACTAGTGAGTTATATGTAGAAAAGTTACTTTAATCTTATCAAATCTTACAACAGCTCTTGCTATTCCAATGGTTTGTTCAGGAAGAGATCGTGGGCATTTACTGATAGATTGTTCGTTAGTAGGCGAAGCATTCTCAGGCTGGCAATAAGACTAAACCTGCATCCTTTGTTAGGAAGTCCTTCAGTGATACTCTACACAACGATAGTACCAAATATCATTATCAGTATGTCTCTTTATCTGGGCAGTGTTTGTTATCTCAGAACTTGCCGTGCCTGGAGGAGGAAAACCCATTGATGTGGCTGTTGTCATTAACTTGCTCTTTTCTTATTGCAACTTTTTCATTATGTTTGAAGAAAAACTGTGGTAGACTACTAGCCTATAGCAGTATCCTATGGCCTGAGGAAACAGCCTAGGAAAATGAGAGGGGGGGAAAACACAAAGAAAGAAAGAAAATCACTCAAAATTCCATTGCTTGGGCTGGGTTGGTGGTAGAAATATGCACTAACATGTATAATGAATTTCAAGTAGTACAATATTGCAAGAGCTGTGTTTATTTGTAACTCTAGGAACATAGAAACAGAGCATAGAACTGCATTGAGAGAGACAATCTTAGCAACTTCCTTGATCCCTGTCCTCAAGAGCTTCCTGACTGTTGCTGCATCTTTTCTTACTATTTAGGAAATTGTAAACTTCATTTTTCATTTCAACTGAAAACAGCATTTAATGCAAGATGTGAAGACTTCAGTTGTATTTTCAATTACAATACACTCACTGTTGACTTCCTACTGGAGCAGACTACTTTCTTGAAGAGTGTGTGGAAGAACACCAGCAGAGGAAACAGTACTTAGTACAGTCACAATATATAAATAGCTCTGCTGAGAACAAAACAAAGGCTCTGTTATGCTATCACGCAGCAGAGCCAATAACATACAAAATAAAAATCTCTGCCAACTGCATAGAAAATATAGTCAGTGTTGTGCCATTGCTCTCAATGGGCTTTTTTTTATGTGCTGCACAGTTTGCAAGAGATGAAGCCAATGAAAGTCCACCGCACCCCAAAACAACAAATCCTCAATAAAAAGAAAATTCCCATTTAAACAAAAATCTGGCAATATAACAATACTAGCAATGCTTCTCCAGCAAAGTCTTTCAACGCACTTGAAAGGCAACATGAAATCAATTTATAAGTTTTTAAAATTATATTGCATTTAACTAAATGCATGGAATGTGAGGTTGCCTCTCTTATTTACCATGTCAAAACTGATCTGGTATAATAGCTATAAGGATATCAAAGAAATCAGGTGAAAATGCTGTGGTGTGCAAAGGAAGGAAGGACACATTTCTTAAGGCCCTGATTCAAGAAAGCATTTAAGTACATGCTTCACTACATATATGATGAGTTTAATTAAAGTCAGTACGACCACATGTGCTTAATGTGAAGTACCTGCTTAAGGACTTTTGGTCAGATTCTGTCACTCTTAGTTGATGTCAGTTGAACTACAGTACTTAAAGAGTGAGGTAGTAATCAAGATGAGTAAGAGTGACAGAATGTGGACCTTGGGTAGCAAGTTTCCCTCTTGGATTAACATGGCCAAATTTCTAAACAGAAAGAACTGGCATACTCACAAAAATGAATGCACACTTCTATCTCCTGAAAAAACAAAAACAAACAAAACCCCACCTTACATTCAATGAGCATGTAACCATAAGTCTGCATGTGCACATGCATAAAAGTAGGCTTTACCTGGTAGAATGGGGCAAAAGATTGTGTATGTGTGAATTACAAATAGGGCTTGTAATAGCATTCGACTGGAAACTTAGAGCCCATCCTATTCTACAAGTAAGCATACGAGTAGTTCCTTTAACATCAATAGATTTACTCCCTCAATTATCCATGTGTTTAAGTATTTCTAGGACTTGGGCCTTAAATATAGAGCTGTAAACTAATTCAATAAGGAATATAAAGCGTTGTCCGAGTAGTGCTCATGATGAGCAAGGTAGCTTTACAATAAATTTTGCAGCTCCCCAATTCTGAGATTAGCTAGGGGCTGATTTGACCACAACATAAATTAGAGCAGTCGCTAGGCTGTTCTAACTTATGTCTGACTACCCTCAGCCCCAGGAGGCTGTTCCAGGAGCAGGGAATTGCTGAAGTGAAGAGGCACATGCTCTTTTCCATAGCCACATCATCTACACCAAGGGCTGAGATGCGGTGGCATCTCCATATTCCTTGGAAGAGAGATGAAAAAGATGACCAAACGTGGGTGGGGGAAATGACCCCATTAAAGACTATGGCAAAGCTCCCAAGAAGCCAAGATTTCACCCTAGATCTCTTCTTTTAAGATGTGTAATTTTTATGTTTTTATTATTTTATGGGGAAAAAATATCTCATACCTTTTTTCCCCACCAACCCTCTAAGTGATATGCTGACCAAGGACTAATAGTAATCATACAGTATCATTTTACCAGTTCTGTGGTCTCCTGTGCTTTGAGATATGTTTTTCTTAAATGAGAAAAGAGAAATATGCTGTGAGCTCAACTCACCACCATCTCCCCTTTGCATGATGAAGTCTTGTCTGTGCCAGCTGTGGGTCAACTCTCTGAAACCACAAGACTCTGGCAATACAAGAACCTTCTGCTCACTCTCCTGTATAGGTTAGCAGTAGGTACACACTCTGAATTCCCTAAGCATTCCCTGCAGTGTCCAGCCTCTTATCCACTCAACACTCTCAGAATTACCAGGACTGCTGTTCCCAAAGGAATAGTAGACACCAGTTTGAAAGGTTCAACCCCCAGGATCACCACTTTTCTTAAAACCACAACACTTAAATATAATTTTAGTGAAAACAAGGATAAGTTTATCATCAAACAACAGAGATTTCTAGTGACCGTAAGTATGACTATTGAAAACAAAGTCATAACATGCTCTCTAAAAACTAAACTAACAAGTTAAGCTTCTTCAGACAGGTAGTTCACACCCAAAATTCTCTCCAACGTTTTCAGCCAGGCCTTCTGAGACTCCACTTTCATGAAACAAACTCACTGTCTATTTTCTTCCTAGGTAAAGGATGCCAGCGTGCCTTTATTGGCCCCAAGTATGCTACAGAAAACCTTTGACGTGCACCTCAATATAAGACTCCTACTCCCACCTAGTGCTTAGCTCCCCATTACACTCTCAAGTTTTCACAATCCTTCATTAGCATTCATTTCAGACTGGGGAGAGAGGGCATTGTGAACTATACAATACTTAACTTATATGTGAACAAACAGGTAGATAAATATGTTTTGTCTGTTTTTCACCTTTGTTGGTGAGCCTAGACACAGACCTTAACAACATATTTTTCAGTGTAAATACATAACTCCTTACACAGCATCCATACATGCATTTCATAATGATACTGATAATCAGGATGATGCTGGCTTTTATTTGACAAGCTTTGGTGAACTAGAACGTGTATCCCAGAGCCAGGAGATCACCATAAACTTTATGTATCCACATCTATGCTCCTTGCCAATTGACTCTAAAAGTTCCTGAGTCATATTTGCTCTTAGCCAGCTATTTTTTTCTTAGGTTATCCTCTTAACCAGACAAACAAGTGAAGAGACCTTAGAGAGTATTATTCACCAGAGTTCGAAACAGTAGCAAGCTCCAGTGGAGTACTGAATTGTGAACATTATAGATACAAAGCAAAGTATTTACAGTAGCATTGGGGTGCTCCACCTATTACAGTAAATTGCAGGTCTATTAATTTATTTGAATGTTAAACATATCTTTAGGCAGAGAGCTCCTAAAATTACTTAACTCAGAGAGCCTGACTTTGCATGCATTTAATTATGAAGCAAATCAGAAAACTGTGCTCTTAAGTGTGCTGTAGTTTTGCTCTGTGTATGCAATTAACTTGATAACTAAAATATTAGATTTTATATTTACAGTTAAATGAGATTTTAAACTCAGTAGGCTCCTCAACTGAAATTAACTATTCACTAGTAACAAAATAAGAAATTCTTCACTGTGTCGCACAATAGCAGAGAAAAGCTAATTGAATTTCTCCTTTTAGAATTACATCTTTTACCAAATGTTCAATTTGTTGATGGGAAGTTGTGTAAATGCTTAAAACTGATTAGGCAAAGTTTTTAATATTTACCCTCTAAAAACTTTCATTCTGTCATGGAATTCTTTCCTTTCACATGCTCATGAAAAGAAATGTTTTCCCCTCATGTTCATTTAATTTTATTTTTAAAAGTGTTACTGGAACTAAGCAAATTCTGCTAGTTTGTCTCATTTTAACATATTTAAATAAATTCATTCCTTGGGAAAAATGTGGGATAGAAAGCCTTCATAGACATGACATATAATGAAATGCAAGCTTTCAGATTTTATTCCAGCATGCATCTATCCTGGTCACCAGTGTGCTAGCGGTAGTGGTGGCTTTTGTGGCACAGACAGAGAGCACAAATCTATTTCACACAAGTCATTAGGCAGCCAAAAGTGTTTAGCTTATTTTGTATTTTAAAAAACAATTTTTTACCAAGATAGAATTATTTATCAACCTGGATGTTTATTTAATGATCTCACTTCACACAGGAAAAAAATTATTTTCTCAACCCTAGCTGTGGTATACCCTATTGTCTACTGTAATGTGGTTTAGTAAAGAAAGACTAATCAGTAATGCATATGTACAAGGACTGAGAGAATGTTGCTACAAGAACCTTTACATCTTAGTTAATATTTCATTAATATTTTTTGCCGTATTGAATGTATGATTGTCCATTCACTGTTCTTCTGAACCATAGTAAAAAATTAATAGCAAGATAAATATTGGGTTGTAATCTCTCCACTAAAGCCGTCACTTGTGTTCCTACTTTATTGAATAGGTTTGCTACTAACTGAAACTTGGTATTTTCAATTAACAAGCTCATACAAAATATGTATCCCTTGGCATTTCACCCCCTAAATTTCTTTTTCAAATCAACTCAGAACTCTAATCATAATGCATCTGAAGCCATTTGGTTGTGCTTTATTTTAGAATAACCAGCCTGCACCTTTAAGGGGGATGCAGGGGAGGTATTTGGCTGGCTGGCCAAATGAAGGAAACAGTGCTTTCTGGCAGGTGTGGAGGGAGGGAATGAAAACTGTTGCAAAAGGGTCAGCATGGTTGCTGACTCATCCCCTAAGAATGCAGGTTTTTACACAGAGTAGGCTGAAGCAGGCCCCACCCTTCCTCCCCTTTAGGTGGTAAAATACCAGGTTTGGTCAAGACCTGCTGTGGGCATTACGCTAGCTGCCCCTTTTCAGGGGGGCTGGGAAGGAATTTTCCCTTACCACCATATTGGCAGTTGGAGCTTTTTTGCCTTCTCCACAGCATGTTCAGGAAGGGCTTTGTTCATGCCTGGCATGATGGGCGGTAGGCTATGTCGCAACTCATTATTTAAGCGTGGGGCAGATATCCAGTAGAAATACTCGATAGGGAAGGCATACAGTGACCGGATAAATGGCATAGAAAAGGAGTTAAAAAGAGGTGTTCATTAAACCAACAAATGGGGGTGGTTGGGGAGTCCTATGATTGGTGTGGTGTGGAGCCAACCCATTCTTATAGCCCTCCTTAATCCTCCTACGAGGATGGAGGGGTGGGATGGTAAGGTCCTGGTGATGGATTTGCTGGAGGGAAAAAGGGGAAGCTGGTGGAAGCTTCCCTGAGTAATTACAGAATAAACATGGGGTTACCTGCCCTGTACACTTATCTGCCGGGTAGACCCAGACATCTAATAATAAAGTTGTGGCCTGATTAAATCCAAGTCAAATGTCTCCTGTCCTTCTTTCAGTATAGCCAGACAACAAAACCATTGTGTTTTTTATGGTTTCCAGCAAACTACAGATGGACTGAATTTGGAGAAGATCTATCCATCATTTAGTAAACTGTCTCAGCAAACATGGTTCAACCTTTGGATTTAAAATAAAATACTTAATCAGTTGAGTTGCATCAATAAAATTTGTTGTGTGTCCCTTAATATGGTACTGATTCTGCAGAGACTTATGTACATTTTCATAGTGCTTGTGATAAATGAAGAGGGGAAGCATGGTAGTTCCCTTTTATGGACACCCAACCTGTTAGCTATAAAGTCCGTCTTGGTAGCTGTTCTCTGCTTGCTTTACTTGAAAGGGTTAAAAAAAATCCCCAGGGAAAGGGATCTGACCAAAAGAGCCAATGGGAAGGCTATAATCTTTTAAAATGGGAAAAAAAAACTTCCTGTGTGTCTGTTGTGTTCTCTGGGAAAGAGGGGAACAGGGAGCAGTTACGCTATGAGAAGCTTTAAACCAGGTATGATTAAATGATCAGATCATACCTAGAACTACTTATTTGGAACTCCCAAATGTGTAAGTAGATCAGGAATGTTTAGAAAGATGCTATTTTTGGCTTGTGGACTCCTCTGTACTAACCCAAAATGCTTTTGTTTTACTTCTAACCTTTAACCTAGACCTCAAGGTTATTTCTGATGTTTAAATTTTGTAAGTTTTTTTTTAAATCTAGCAAAAGCCTACGTTCCAGAGGTATTTTCTTTCTTCTAGTTTTTAAATAAAATTTACCTTTTTTAAGAACAGGATTGGATTTTTGGTGTCCTAAGAGGTTGGTGCATATGTTGTTTAATTAGCTGGTGGCAACAGCTGATTTCCTTTGTTTTTCTTTCTAAGCTCTTCCCCAGGAGGGTGGTGGGGATGAAAGGGCTTGAGGGCACCCCACAGGAATGAATTCCCAAGTGCTCCTTTCTGGTTTCAAAAGGTGTGTGTTTTTTGTTGCATTTGGGTGATAGCAGCATCTACCCATCCAAGGTCAGAGAGAAACTGTAACCTTGGGAGTTTAATACAAGCCAGGAGTGGCAAGTATTAATTTTTAGAATCCTTAGGGACCCCCACCTTCTGCACTCAAACTGCCAGTGCTTTTGACAGAGCTTTTCAACAGTTTCCCTCAGAAAAACTGTTAATTGAAGATTGGGGTTTTGAGTAAGTGAATGTTTTGAAAAAAAAAAAAAAAAAAAAAACCACTGATTTCCGCAGGAAAAAACTGATTGATAGGTAAAAGCCCACAAAATTGATTTGTTAGACACTCACAATGGGAGTGACAGCTATAGTTTGATTGGCTCATCACTCCCTTCTCTTCTATGGGCCAAGCTGCCAACTGGCCTTTATCTCCCCTGATATACCATTGGAGATGCAGTCCAACCAGGAAGCCCAGCCCATTGATGAGAGTAGGTACATGAGACATTGAAACTACAATTTCTATGAAGAAAAGTGACAGCATTGCCAAACTGAACTGTTTCATTTCTGATTTTTTGAAGAGAAAGCAATTTTCTGAAGAAAGAAACTCCATGTGTCTTCACGCTAATTACTAACTTTAAGCATTTGAGTAGGCCTATTGAATTCAATAGGACTGATCACATGCTTAAATAAATCATGTGCTTAAATCTCTGCAGAATCAAAGCCTAAGATTTTAACCCTTTCACATACCACACAAACTTTCATGATTACCTTTTTCTATGTTTGTGTACAGTGGTTGGGTCCCTGAGGGCTACTGTAATGCAAAATAAAAATAGATTTAATTGCAGACCTATAAGGGCAATGGAGCAGGATTGGAGAAACACCTGGCAATAGTTTACTTTCTCCCCTATGATCTTAAGTCAAATAGCCAACCATATATCTGAGCAAATGGAACTATAAGAAACTGACCATTTTTAGTGTTATATTAATTTGTTTTAATTACAAACTGAAGACTCAAATTGGGAAGGGAGATAGGAAGAGATTACACATAAAAAGAAAAAATGGACATACATTAAGAAGAATCAAGATATAATTTGGGGAGAATTTCCAGCCTCTGAGTCAACTCGAAGTTTGCTTATACAAGGTCAAATTATTTTCTCAGTTACATATGTGTAAATCCAAAGTAAATCCGTTGAAGTAAGAGTTGCATATGCTTATTCAATATAAATTTGTCCTTCCACTAAATTAGAGAGTTTCATTAAAAATAATCAGAGGCCACATGATGTAGTGGATCAGACATTCAGGAGACCTAGGTTCTATTCCCAATCTGCCACTGACCTGCTGTTTGACTTTGAGTAAGTAACTTCACCTCTCTGCATCTGTTTCATCTCCCACTCTTTGTCTGTCTTGTCTATTTAAAATGTAAGCTCTTCATAGCTCTCTTTTGTGTTTGTACAATGCCTATCATAACAGGGTCCTGATCTCAATTGGGACCTAAGCACTACTGAAGTACAATAAAAATGAATTTTGGATTTAAATTTCTAATTTGATAGTCCCTGCTTTTCTTGCTTGAAAGCAGGAGCGTGAACTTTGCTGTGATGGCAGCATAAAAAAACTGGACAGAAGGTATCATGCCTTTCCGTAATAAAATGCATAAATAATGCCTCTAAAAAGCCTTTTTAATAATGTTAAATATAAAAACTTGCCCTACCTAGTTCTACAGATATAACAAAACCAATGGATGTTTAAGCACAAGACCCATTCACTAAATTCAAGACAACTGCTCATTCAAAAAAGGAGCAATAAGCATTCTACAAAGAAATACAGAACAACTTACAAGTAGGTCCTCAGCTGGTGACTACATAGAATGCTTTGGAGTATCTCTGAAAGCCATGTCTTTTACCCTCTCTTTCTGAAAAGAGGAACCTTTTTTTTAAAAAATGCAAATAAGCTTGATATGTAACAGGTGTAGGGCCAACTTCATGGCTATTGTAAGCAGGTGTAATTCCCATTGAAATGTAGCCTTTTAAATCAGGACTGAATTAAGTGTAAATAAACTTAAAACAGACAATTTTATCTGTTACTTTTATTTACCATTCATACCATCTACGATCCTAAGCACTTACCGACAGAGGCTGCTAACATAATATGGATTTTTCTCCCAAGAAAAAAGTTACATGGGGTAGAAACAAAATTAGAAAACTAGAAGTGGGCCTGAAGCAAACACCCAGATCAGAATACCCCTACGAGTTATGCTAAAGGTTTGTTTAGAACACAAATCTAGATCCAGATCATTTTGTAACTCAGAACTATCTTTATGTCGGGGGACTAAACCAAACCTCTGAGTCTTAATGCCTTCAAACCTGAAGAATTCATAATCTGAAGTTCATAGTTCAGGCTTATTTCAAAAGGAAGCAAGAAAACCCTACTTAGCCAGAATCCTATAAATTGATGCAACAAAACACACCTTTCACTGCTCAACGCCACTCTTCCACCATCTTCCCATCAATGAGCCATTTTAGTAGTTATCCCAGGTGTAAATCCTTAGCTGTCAGATAGGAGTCTGGCCTTATTACCTAAAGCCTTTTCACCTGGGTAGGGGTGGGCCCCCAGATACTTCAGTAAGCATTTGACTGACTGATTAAGCCAGGGTAGAGCCTTTGCATTCTGTCACATGGCAAATTAGGCACATAGTTAACAAGATTTACTTATAATTCACAGCTGCACCAAGAGAACTATATCGTTTTTCATAGAATAGGTTCAGAGCACCCACTAAAGATTTGCTACAATAATAAAAACATAGCACCACAGGACACAGTGCCAAGGGATGACATTCAGGTTCTACTTACTAATTAAGCCACAACAGGATGTACATTAGTAGGCTCTTCATGAATTTATTAAACTGGTTGAAGAGAGAAAATTGCTATAAACAGCAGCTGGGATCTCTACCTGGTTAGGAACAGAAATAGCTAAAATAGGGATTGCTGCACTGGGGGAGAACTAGGGAAAATGGGGCCCAGAGGGGGTTATCACCCCCTGCCCCCAGCTGGAGCCAGAACTGTGCAGGGGAAACCCCATGTACACATATGCTCCTGGGGGGCACTAGGACTCAGAAAGTGTCTCCCCTCACCATCCCACTATGTGTGCATGGGAGTAAACAGCAAAGAAGAGCTAGTCAGAATCTTCTGTCAGCTGGAGCAGAAACACTCAAAGCAGGGACCCTTAGGAGAATTTTCTGTAGTTTTGACTGAACTTTCTCTTCCCTGTGCTGATTGGCTGTTTGCTCCAACCATCCCCCTCCCTTTCACAGTCTCTTCACCTCAACTTCACCCCCACACCTGCTCCTCTTACTCTTTCCCTGACCCCCTCACCTGCCTTTCCTGTACTTTTCTTTCCATTTAGCTGATTGCCTCCTAAGTAAAATATCCCCCCCCCCCCGTTTAAAAAAAATTGGAACTAATATGATACTTGTCACATGGTTCATTCTGCTTGTGTGTTATATCCCTTCCTCCATTCTCTTTTCTTAGTTTAATAAACATTTAGTTCGTTTAATAGAGAATTGGCTACAACCATTGTCTGATGTCTGGGATTCAAATCAACCTGAGTGAGCAACTAGTGTCTCAGGACTGAGCATAACCTGAATGTTTTGTGATTTTTGGCTGTAAATGACCATTTAACACATAGTACAGTTTGGCTGAGTGCCAAGATGAACTGCAGTGTCTACAAGGACTGTATGTGACTCCATTATAAGACTACTGTAGTATTTTGGGACTGCTATATTATAATCTAAATTATAGAACACACCACCAGCAGAGTGGACTGCTTTCTGACAGTCTGCCCTGAAGTTGGTACTCAGGGTTGAGAGCCACTCCAGATAGCATGACAAGTTGTCAACAAACACATGGACAAAGCTGATCCTATGGATATAATTACTTTGGACTTTAGGAAACTTTTTAACAAGGTCCTCACAAAATGCTTTTAAGAAAAATAACTTATGGGATAATAGGGAAGGTTCTCTCATGGATCAATAACTAGTTAAAAGATAGGAAACAAAAGGTAGAAATAAAAACATACTTTTCACAGTGGAGAGGCAAATAGCGGGGTCCCTCAAGGATCAGTACTGGATCAGTGCTGTTCAAAATATTCATAAGTGATCTGGACAAATGGGTGAACAGTGAGGTGGCAAAGATTGCAGGCGAGAGTAAATTATGAAAAATAGTTACGTCCAAAACTGACTGCAACAAGTTACAAAGGAATCTCAGAAAACTGGATGACCAGGCAACAAAATGGCAGATGAAATTCAGTGTTGATAAATGCAAAGTAATGCACATTGGAAAAAATAATCCCAACTATGCATACAAAATGGTGGCGTGTAGAATAGTTGTTATCACTCAAGAAAGAGATCTTGGAGTCATCATGGATAGTATTCTGAAAACATCGGTTCAATGTGCAGTCAAAAAGCTAATAGAATGTTAGGAATCATTAGGAAAAGGATAGATAATAAGACAGAAAATATAGTAATGCCAATATATAAATCCATTGTCAACCCACACCTTGAATACTGCATGTAATTCTGGTCACCCATCTCAAAAAAGATGTATTAGAATTGGAGAAAAGTGTAGAGAAGGGCAACAAAAATGATTATGGGTAGGGAAAAGCTTCCATAATAGGAGAGATTAAAAAGACTGGGACTGTTCAGGTTAGAAAAGAGATGGAATAGATGAGGATAGAAATGATAGAGGTTTTTATTCACTTTTTCCATATCATTCATGATTTTATAGAAGTGTTATCTACCTCTTCACATAACATATGAACCAGGATCACACAATGAAATCAGTAGGCACCATGTTTAAAACAAACATAAAGAAGTACTTCTTCACACAACTCAGTCAAACTGTGAAACTCATTCCCCGGGGATGTTGTAAAGACCAAAAGTATAACTTTGTTCAAAAAAAGAATTAAATAAGTTCATGGGGATTGGTTCATCAATGGCTATTAGCCAAAATGGTCAGGGATGCATCTCCATGATTTGGGTGTTCCAAAACATCCAACTGCTAGACACTAGGACTGGACAACCGGGTGGATCACGTGATAAATTGCACTGTTCTGTTCACTCCCTCTGAAGCATCTGCAGCCCCAGTTGGAAGGCAGGATACTGGGCTAGATAGATCATTGGTCTGACCCAGTATGGCCATCTTATGGAGTCCTGGACCATGCTTAGGGCTCCTAGGCACTGTTGTAATACTAATTAATAATAACTGCAATGGCTTCCACTGAACTATCATTTATGCCCCTTTGCCTAGATAAGCCTTTAGAGATTTTGTTAAAAACTGAACATTGTTATTTCACCTGGCCATTGGAAGAGCATGCTGCCAATTGAACTTTACTTGACATAGAAATGTGCCAGGTTTTTAGCACATCAAAATAGTATGGCAGGTGCATGCAAAAAACTAAAACAAAAACAAAAAAAACCTGTATATTTTAAAAAGCCTCTCAATCTGAGTAACATTTTAGGGCCAAATAAAGGACAGTCAGAGTAATATTAGGATAAACAAAAGGCAGGTATTTTAGTACAGATAAAGCAGTCAAATATCTACAGTATGCTGATAGAACAGATTCATCTTATGAATATGTTGGTGCATTTTAAAATTAGAGGAATGTTGACTTGTGGTTAAACTAGGAGACAGATTTATGATTAGAGCGTGGGGAATGGTTTTCCAGATTTCTTTTCCTCAAATATTTTGAAGATTTTGGAAGTTACATCCCTGCATTTGGGATGATACCAAAACCCTTTGAAGTTTTGTCCACAGCATGTGTGTGTGGAAAGATCCCAGAACAGTAGTTAGGGCATGCACCTGGGCTATGGGAGACATGGTTCAAGTCTTTGCTCTGCCTGATATGTTACCATCACAGATGAGTACCTAAACAACTGGGCTATCAAGTCAGTCTCTCTCTCTCTTTCTCTGGCTAATAACTATTTAAGTATTTTATACAAATTGGAACATCTTCAACAGGCGCAATTGAGAGAGCTGCAACCCAGAATATATGATAGCCTGGCAAGCCTGGCATTCAAATGGGGTATAGGAGATCTGGGTTCAACTTCCTACTCCAAATCAGGCAAAGCACTGAAACCAGGTCTTCCTCACTCCCAAGGAAGTGTCCTAGCCACTGGGCTATGAACTGTTCTGAGGTCCCTTTTCTTTTGACCAGAAATTTCATCCTCAACTCAAGATAACTTTCCCGATAAAAGTTTAGCCAACTTGATGTTCCCGCAAAAAAACCCTGATCTTAATGAATCACCATTTTCCAATAAAAAACATCTCAGGGAAAAATCCTTAACTAGCTCTATTTATGAATTCTATTCCCGGTTCCTCCCATTGGCTCAAAGCAATCTATGGCAAGAAACTGAGGGCCAAATTTTCAAAAGTTTCCTCTGACTTTGGGTGCCCAACTTTAGACACATAGGGTAAATGTTTTAAAAGTGATTTTAAATTATCTATCCCAATGCAGGCAGACACCTCTGAAAACAGCTTTTGGCAATCATCTTTCCTCTCCTTTGGCACCCATCAAATACAAAACAGACCTTTATATTGCTACAGGTGGACCACTATGTAAACACAGCTTGACAGCATTAATGGGAGTCAGTCCCCCCATTCTTTCCTCAGACCCACATGAACTTCATACATCCTGACCCCACATACCTAATGGTCATATTCATTCCACTGCTTTCAGCCGTTAGACACCCACACAAGAAGGGGTGAGCTCTACCTCTTAGAAATATTGTTTACTAAAAAAGATTTTGATTGCCGTGACTATACGAATAATATATTAGTAATGAAAACTTCAAACTAATATTTGCATTGCTACCATATATGTGGGAATTTACAAGGTCTATTTTCTGTTTATTTTTTTTAAAAGAAAGATATACTTTATTCCTTTCCTAGTAGCCTGGAAACCTCTTACACAGATGACAAATATTTGCCTAGCATCTCTTCATCTTGTGTTTGTGATTATGTCATGGAAGATTAAGCTGTATCTGGTACAAAAGTCTCTGGCTTGACTAGAGCTTATTGAAAAATTTCTAAACTAAAAAGGGACACCTTTCCTTTGCAATAAAATGTCCAATTTTCCAATCACCTCTATTCCTGACCCATGGAAACTGTTTCAGCCTCCTAGGCTATGCAGTCACAAAAGACATTTACCATCTGAGAGGCTATTCCCCCTCAACAGCAGCCAGATCCTACAAATTCCTAGATTCCAACTTTGCAGCTCTACAGTCACCTGCCCTACCCTCCAGATGCTCACCATGACACCCATCAGTCATTAGAGCAGGTTATACATACCACTTGACTTGATTTCTAGTAAGGGTTAAATTAATTCTATATACATGTATTTAAATTACTATAAAGTCACAATAACTAGTTGTTGCAACTGAAAGCATAATCTCTGTGATAAGGCAGGAGTTACTTTAATCTACATTAGGAAACAGCTATGGAGAGTTGAAAGAGCACAACACCTAGACTGGTTAATTTCTAAAATTTCCTCTTATACTTTTCCATACTGTGTCTTGAACCATTAATGATCTCTGCTTCAATTTTCTGTCGAGAGGTCTTGAGGGACGGAACTATAGTTTATCCAGTTATTCCATTGCAGATGTAAAGATCTACAGAGTTTGGGATACACTTTAACCCTCTTGAGAAGGTCTGATTCCTGCAGAATATAGTACAGAACCAGTGAGCCCTCTGTTGGACAAATAAAATGACATGACAGTTACTCTAATGTATATTAGGTAAGTATTGAATTAACATCAGGGTAAGGACTAAGGAGCGAAGAAACCCAAACAATGAGAGGAAGTTCTATGTCTGTTCTGAAATAACTCATTTGATTTTATTAAGTCAGAACTTTGAGAGATTGGACCAGAATTCAACCAAACTTGGATATTTCAAGGTTTATCTGTCCCAAGGTGAGGATTAATTGAGATGTAGACCAATATATAACACAATTATCCAACCATAAAATCTGCATTGTGGTTAGCAGTGGTATTATAAAGACAAATGTACTTTATATGATAGTTTAACAAAGGTCAAAACTCAACCTATAGGGAAATGAAATATGCCTTTTTAACTTGAATCAGTACTAATGGTATGTTTTGCAAAGATCTCCTTTTGCCAACTAGATTTAAGCTTCTGAGCCCTAACTACAGTAGGGCATGTTCATCTGTGGCGAAAGAAAGAAAGGAACATAATTAAACCTTTGAAGTTCAGAAAATATAATTTCATGGGAAATTAAACACTGAACAGACCTACCTTATCCAAGCAGATTATTTCAGTTTGATTCCAAAAAATGTTGTGAGAAAATTAGACTTGTATGATTTAGGATTACTTATAAGGACACTGTCAGCTCACATTTGGCCCCAAATTAAGATTATTTTAAAAGAACAATCTTTTACAAAACCTAATACCACTAAAATGTTTCCATGGACTTTTGTTAAAAAAGTTAAGTAGAAACAGTTTTTTTAAGCAACCAACCATTGTCCAGCAGTGCTTGCAACCCAAACATTAGGTCACTAAGAACCTGAAAGTGATACTGTTATAAATATATGAAAGTAGAAAAAAGTCTAACATTAAGTGAAATAGAACTAATTAGATTTTGATAATCTGTGAAAGAGAATTTCCTGAATCAGTTAACAATGACAACAAAGCTCTGGGAATCAAGCATTATTTATCAGATCAGTTTTCTGATTCATAACATGTTGGACTTTGCTTCAGGATAATTTAGTATGAAAATATACAGCTAGTAGATCTGCAGCAAATTCTCATGTTTTACCCACATGAAGTTTTAGATGAAGCACATCTCCAATAATATCCTCCCCAACAGGATGTGTATGGGAAGAAGTAGATTTTCCTAAGGCACACTTACTGGGGGAAATGAAAAACGCAACTCTGCTATATAGGAGCTAAGTATATGCCGCTCATGAAAATAATGGGAACATAAGAACAGTCATATTGGATCAGACCAACATCCATCTAGCCCAGTATCCTGTCTTCCAACAGTGGCCAATGCCAGGTACCCCCAGAGGGAATGAACAGAACAGGTAATCATCAAGTGATCCATCCCGTCGCCCATTCCCAGCTTCTGGCAAACAGAGGCTAGGGTCACCATCCCTGCCCATCCTGGCTAATAGCCATTGATGGATCTATCCTCCATGAACTTATCTAGTTCTTTTTTAAACCCTGTTATACTCTTGGCCTTCACAACATCCTCTGGCAAAGAGTTCCACAAGTTGACTCTGTGTTTTGTGAAGAAATACTTCCTTTTCTTTGTTTTAAACCTGCTGCCTATTAATTTAATTTGGTGTCCTCTAGTTCTTGTGTTATGAGGTGTAAATAACACTTGCCTAATTACTTTTTCTACACCAGGCATGATTTTATAGACCTCCATTATATCCCCTTAGTCATCTCTTTTCCAAGCTGAAAAGTCTCAGTCTTATTAATCTCTCCTCATATGGAAGCATTCCATACCTGTAATTATTTTTGTTGCCCTTTTCTGAATCTTTTCCAATTCTGATATATCTTTTTTGAGATGGAGCGACCTCATTGTATGCAGCATACAAGGTGTGGGTGTACCATGGATTTATATTGAGGCAATATGATATTTTCTGTCTTATTATCTAACCCTTTCTTAATGATTCCCAACATGCTGTTCACTTTTTTGACTGCTGCTGCACATTGAATGGATGTTTGCAGAACACTATCCACCCACAATGACTCCAAGAGCTCTTTCTTCAGTTGTTGCTGCTAATTTAGACCACATCATTATATATTTATAGTTGGGATTATGTTTTCCTTGAGCAATAGTCTGAGCTGGAAAACTGCATTTGATGTATTCAGAATACACCTTTCTCTCCTCTATTGTGAGTGAAGTGAATTAATGGTTTTACTTTTCTGAAAGCTGGGCAAGACATTTTTTTCATAAAGCCTCATTCACACAAGCAGTTAGACCATGTTAATGTATTCATTATTAAAGGTGTTTTGAAGAACATTTTTAACATATGCAATTGTTCCAGCTGCTAACAGAATAATATCCTTTAGAGCAGACTGCTATATGGTGAAAGTGCCTAATTGGTATGCTCTATCTACAGAGAGGCTTAAACCATGTTAGCAGAAACATTCTTATGTAATTGCATTTGCTTGGCTAGTGTACACTGGGAAAAATCACTTTGAAAGCCATGTCCTAGACTTAGGTCATTGTAAGACCATAAGGATTTAGGACTGGAGGATACTCCTAGGTCATCGAACCTACTCTCCTGCTATTGCAGGCAACCATGCCATATAATTGTATTCATAAATTTATCAAGCTCCATCTTAAAACCAGTTGGGTTTCTTGCCCCCACTACTCCTATTGGAAGGTTGTTCCAAAATCTCACACATCTGATGGTTACAAACTTTCTAATTTCCAGCCTAAATTTACTGATGGCCAGTTCAGACACATTTATTATTGTGCCAACTTGTCTTCTCTCTCCCTGTTGTTAACCCCCATGACTCTGTGCAAAATAAATACCTGTATTTATGCTTTATGAAAGTGCAGCTTTATGAATGACTCAAATTCACTAAAATGTAGTAGAACCATATCTCAGAGAGGACTTCCAGTGAATTTCACCAAGATTAAATAACATTTGCACTGGCAATGCTAAAGACAAACCACTCCTCCCAAGCTCATTTGTGCTGATTCTAGTGCCATTAACTCCCATTTAAAAGTATTTTAACTCCATGGATTTATTTGATTTATTCTGGTTTAACCAAGAACAGATTTTGGCCCAATTATCTTTGTAGGTGGAGGAGTGGATGGATGCTATATTTAAATACTTCACTGAAGTTGTTCCCCCTTACATTAGGGTTGAATCTATCTAGCTTTTATATTGTAACAAATAAAACATCCAAGTTTCTTATGGAAAATGCTGATTAAGGGTATATCATATTATGGAAATCAAATGTGTGATCTTGTGACTGTCATATAGACTATGACATGTTTAAAATGATAATTTTACACTGTTCTGATAGCAAATTTAAAGAATGTGTTTTAGCCCAATATATCTGGATCGTAGGCCTGGTCAGCACTAGGAAATGAACTGGTTTGGACAAGTCTCGATTTTTGTGCTCTAACGTTTTAATGTTTACTCTCTTAGCTGTTGTGGGCCAGGCCTGTGAAGTGCATTCAGGCCAAAGCAGTACCTGAGTGTGGGGTTGAAACTTTGGGCCTCATTTAGAAGATGAACTAATTGTGTTTATCTTTAAGATCCAAGGACAAACACGGTGAGGGCACAGAGTAAGCTGGGATCAGGTGGTGGTGGGTATATCCTTCCCCTCCAACACACACACACACACACACACACACACACACACATTTGCCAATAGTTTTCACACACACACAGGTATTTTATAGGGCTGTGGAATGGATAGGGATGACAAGGGGTATCTGGAGTCATGGCAAGGTAAGGATTGTGTTTTGTTTTTATTTATTCTGGTGTTGGTTGGAGGGCTGTTGGAAGGATTTAGCTTTGGGTAATCTAGCATAGTTCATTCATCTGTGTGTGTGTTCAGTAATTTTTAAATCCAAGCCCTGCCATAGGTAAGGCTTTCGTGGAGTATGGACTGCCTACTAGTCTCATCTGGGAATATATCACTTAACCCATTCCATGCCACTGCAAAGGTCAAGGACATTGGAAGCATCTCCGTGTCTTCTATTCTCTGTGGCACACAGTTTAGTCTCTTGAGGACTGAAACGCTTTAGGTTAACTAACTAATTGGTCTCAACATAGACACATTTGGGTGAAATTTAGTAACCTGTGATACACAGGATGTTAGACTAGGTGATCTAATGGTTCCTTCTGGTCTTTAACTCTATGAAAGTGTGGAAGTTTTAGAATAACCTGCTTTGAGGGAGGGTCGTTGTCTTACATCCTGAAACATGAAGATTTCTATTCTTTCAAAAGCTGTTGGTTACTGTTTGAACTTTGGCTACCCTTGTTATCCATATAACTGTTCAATCCTATATTGAAGATAAACAATTAGATAGTGATGCTTCTTCTGTTGTTCACCCTTAGTTTTTCCTCCAAGCGGAAAAGGTAGTTTTTACATGCCATCAGTAGATGTTCCAGTGAAGTAACCAATGAGATAAGGCACTGAATATGCTTCTGTCCCAACCAGTGCTATGTCTCTGAGTTGCTTCAGTCCGCTATGGCAACCATCTGGTGGAAGTGTGTTTGCACTACCACAGCCACCTTCATCAGGATTTTCCACCTCTGGGAATCTGACCCAGGATTGACACTGGCACACAGGACAGCCAAATGTCAGGCCTCGGGCATGACACTCACATTTGTCAGCCTTGTTGTGCTTTCCTGCAACCCAGCTGCATCATCAGGCATTCAGCTGGGCTCTGCGCTGGGGCTTTAGTTGTACCAGGGGCCCCTGCAGACAGCCAGGAGGCTTCTCTGTTTTCTTTCTTGATGCTCCCTGTAACAGGGGCCCTGCCCGCACTGGGCTGAGAAAGTCATACAGAGACCTTGGTGCAGTGCTCACCTGATGCTTTTATTTTCAGTTTGTGTTCCCACCACTTTTCCACCATACACATAGTCCCCTTCTTACACTCCACCAGCAGGAGAGAGGGGGCAAACTATGTCTCCCTGCTTCCCCTCACTGCCTTTCCTCTAGTACAATTTACACCCTGTCCAGCTCCTCTCCTGGCTTCCTTCCCCTGGGGCTTTTATCCAGCCCCAGCCTGATGAAGCAGCAGCTGTTCCAGCTTTCCCAGTCAGGACCAGGTGATCTACCCAGCTCCAATTCATCTCCCTTAGTTGGAGCTGGAGTGACAGAGGGTTGGCTAAGCAGTTTTCTGCTTAGCATCCTGTCACACTCACTTGTTGGATCCCAGCAAGGAAGGAGCAGCCAGGAGGACAGGTGGAATGAGGAGGTAGTGGCAACAGCAGCAGCAAGAGCAGGCTTACTGTCTGAGACAGAAGCTGAGGCCTTCCTAATGTAAATCATGCAGGGAAATCTCAGCTGTTTGTTATCCCAGAGTAACACCATCCCCTGCCAGACCCGAGATCTACCCCTCCAGAGAGACCCTTCCCAAGTCCCTAACACCAGGAAGACCACAGCCAACAATCCACCAGACAGTCTCCAGACTGTTATCCGTCCCCCCCATATGCAAGTCTTCTTTTCTCAAGACTTAAACATGCCAATTTTTTTAGCCTTCACTCATAGGTCAGGTTTTCTAAACTTTTGTCATTTTTGTTGCCCTCCTTTAGACTCTCTCCTATTTGTTCACATCTTTCTTAAGGTGTAGTGCCCAGAATTGTTATACACATTTCCTTCAACAGACATATGCCAACAGTATATTTTAAATCATAACAAAACTATCCCATGTGATGATAAGAGACAATGAAAACATTTAAATATCACTAACATAAAATAAATCTATAGTACAAATGATGCACTTATCAATTGTAATACCTTCTGAAATGAGACAGAAAACATAATGTATTATAGTAATAATTTTGGATTTTAGCCAAGTGCTCAGTAGAGGATTTTTAACATCCACTGAATAGACACATTTAATAGCTTTTAACTGTACAGAGCTCTGCTCTTATCAGTGAGTAGCAGGAAAATGATTAATACACTTTGGGTAAACTTACATTTAGTTTTCTTTAGGTGAAAAGGAAGGCATTACTAAGGGCTGAAATTTCTAATTATATAAGAGGATACACAAGACAGGAGCTCACAGACATCAGATGCATATTTTGTAGGTCTACATAACAGATGGTGGTGTCTGGCAACATCTTTTAAAAAAAACAGAAAAATATTGTTATAAAAATATACAGAGTACATTTTAATTACAGAATGAAACATGTGGAAGAATTAGGGATCCATAGGAAATTAGAGTGACGATGTTGGGTATACTGGAGCAATAATTTTGTATGAAATCTAATTATTTAGGATTCTGTCATTCTCATATTGCTTTCCTCTTTGAGACATATCAGCATGTTCATGTCTTTACTGCGATCTATTTAAATACAGCCTGAACCCATACATTTTTGATACATTTAATTTATACTGTAGTGTATTGGGATATTCTGTACATCACATTTTTACCTCATCCCAATCCATTATTGCTAAAAAGAATTACTATTATCAGTCACAAAGGGAATTTTCCCATGTAACCAAAGTTCTCTGAAGGTAGAATCCTCTGTAGACCTACGTTTTTGAGTGACAAGTTCTTACACATGCCTCATTAGGAGTCAACTGAATTAGCATATTCTGCTGGGTTGTAGAAAGTAACCATAGCTAGTAGCTGAAGATGTAGGAAATAGTCTGTAAACCTGACTGTGATGAATTCTACCAGGACAATACAGTATTTTTGTGAGTCAAGTTAAAGTATTACATTTATGTCCAAGATTAAGTAAATCAGATGCATTTGGACACTTTTGTTGTTGAATAAGTACTTCATACTCTTCCCCAGAGACATCACTCCTTTCTAATATAATTCAAAAATGTGGCACTAGAGTGAGTTGGAGTGAAACTGGGCAAAGCTTGAATTCCAAACTGCAAGTATGTACCTCTGTACACAGTAGTGTTTCCAAAGTCTGCAGGGAGATGTAAATTGGTGGGCTGTGTCCATCAGCTTGAAGAGAACTATATAATCTCCTTCTTAAACAATTATTTAAGTAAATCAAAATAGAATAGGACTCAGAGCTTTAGGGGACACGGGGTGAAGGCAAAAGGTTTATCTGAAAGCAGTTTAGATTTCCAGACACACATCTAAACATCCAAGCAAAGTGTTGTTGACTTGGAAACTTTTCTGTGTTCTCTCTACCCTTCCACCCCTCCATCTCACACCCCACCCTATGATGCTAATATTTAAAGTCAAACTATTAGGAAAGTTTTATTCAGTTTTGAAAATGTAAACTGAGTCCAAGGATCCCCCTACTCAGAAAATGTAGAAATACCAACTGCAATTTCCTGCATTAGATCCACAGGTTCCCACTCTGGGCACACAAAATCCAGGCACACTCATTCAAAAATGCAAAAGTAAATAAATAAAATAATAAATTAATAAACTGAAGCATATGAATTGAGTATTAGTGTAGTAAATCCTGCTAAAGGGAGATCTTTAGGAGACCAGTACTCATACTTGTGGACATCATGTTTTAGAAGGGACAATACTAGACACCTTATTATTATTATTAAGTTATTATAAAGGGGCAGTATTGTGTAGTAATAATTCAACACACTGCTGCCATCAATGGTGTTAATTCAGTATTTTAGTACATAAAGAAATAAAGAAATATATAATGTTCATATGTAAGTTTCATGTATACATATACACATTTATATATAAAGCTACAACCTATACATGGAATTGTCTAAATGGAATTTCTGTCAAAATGTTTTGTAATTAAGACTTCATATAAATATTTAAATATGGGATTATTTCACTGCCTGCAGAAAATATAATTACTTTTTCTCAAGGTTCATCAAGAAAAAAATAACAGAGACTGGGTAGCAGATCAGATGAGTTTAAACTCATCTCAGAATTGTATTCACTTTGACATTGCCAAACATAAAGTTGTGTGCCAATAACAACTTTCCCTTTTCAAGTATAATACTTGCAGAGGAAACCTGACGTTTTCACAAGAATTCCTGAATCTCATGCATTGGGAAACTCTGCCATTCCTGCCAGTCTGTGAAACTTTTCACTGTAAATATGGCAATGATTTCCTTTATGTGGCTCAGATGGACATTTCAGCATCATTAATTCTGCCCGCTGCCCCAGTGAAACAGTCCTTTCATGGTAAAATTAGTGTTTTATCTGCATAAATTGCTCTCTCATTTTGGAGAAAATACCCACAAAGGTTGGAAGCAAATCCACAACATGATTAGCGTTTCAAGAAGACAATGATTTACCTCTGGTTTAGCTGATTATAAAAGTCTGTTACAGAGCTCTACCTTGGTCTTAAACCTGATAATTTATTTATCATTCATTTTTCTTCTAGAAAGACGCTCCAATATCTGCCTTATAATCCTTCCTTTGATCCCTCCTCTCCATATGCATAAAGGCCCTGTAGAGTGGGAATGGCTTCCTTTGAGATCTCATCAATTCCTGTTGCTTCTGTGGACGGGAAGAGTCATTGGAGAGTATGATGAGTCACTTCCTCCATTCAAGGGGCTAAGGAATTCATGGCTTTCTAGCCTCTGATACGAGGATCCAAACTTTACTTTGAATAGGTGGATCCTTTCCTATAGCTCTCCTTGGAAGAAGGTCTCAGAACAGTGTTCCAATTCCATCAAAACATAGATAAGGTTGTTTTATTCAGGTTTAAAACTGTCCTCTTTTATCTATTTGTATGGCATCATGGGCAACTGAAACAGCAATCTCAGCCTAAAATTAACTAATTTCCAATAAAAAGACATTAGTGGTGTTACGGGCTTAGGTTGCTGATACTACAATTCTGGGTGATGATCGCTGATAATCCTGTAGGCTGAAAGTGAACCTGTAATTTACCAGTTAAGGAGTATTCGGGTGGTAAAGGAGACACAAAGAACTTCATTCTGCAACTACTTCATATTCTTATTCTCCGCCCACTGCCTATGACTCCAGTAATAAACAGTTCTATACCCTGATGCTGGTCATAAGATCAGACATTTGATTTCCATAATATAGTATACCCTTAATCAACATTTTTCATTAGAAACTAGGTTGTCTCATTTGTTGCAATATAAAAACCAAATAAATGCAGCCTTGTATAACTGAGCACAGCTTCACTGAAGTATTTAGCTATAGCATCCATTCAGTGATCCACATAGAAACACAATTGGACCAAAATCTCCTCTTGGTTAAACCAAAATCAATCAAATAAATCCATGGAATTACACTAGGTTTAAATGAGAGTTAATGAAATTACAATGAGCACCACTGAACTAGGGAAGAGTGGTTTCTCTTTAGAAGGAGAGGAGACACTTCTTATGGATTTTAATCAGCCCGCAACTTTATTATATAGATATCTGGGTCCACCCGGCAGATAAAGTGTACAGTGTAGGCAAATCCATGCTTATTCAAATCAGTTCTCCAGGGATTCCACCAGCCCCCGTTTGTTTCCATCCAGGTCCCCCAGCCGACCCATGGCTTGGACCTTACCATTCACCATCCTTGTAAGAGGGCTAAGGTGGGCTATGAGAACGGAGGGGTAGGGGGTTGGCTCCCTGCTGTACCAATCAGAGGAGTCCCCAACCCCCTCCCCCATTTTGCTCCTTTATCCAGTACCGCCTTTTAAATCCTGTACCAGGCCATTTATCTGGTCACTGGCTGCCTTCCCAATGGAGTACCTGCACTGGACATCTGCCCAACCTTACAAAATAAGTTGCAACATATGGCCTACCACCTTTTCTTCTCACCGGAAAAGGTCCTCCCTCAAACCCGCTGTAAGGAAGGCAAAAAAACCTCACTCCACTAAAGCCAATTCAAGTGGTGCGGGAAAAATTCCTTCCCAGCTCCCCTTTAAAAGGAGCAACTAGCGTAATGCCCACAGCAGGTCCTAACCCAGCATGCCATTCGCCTCCATTAGGGGAGGGAGGGTGTGTGCTGGCTTCCTTGCAGCATGGAAAAGAAACTTGCCCCACCCAGGTCTCATATTTTTATACCCTTCAGACCTCACATTCCTGGGGGAGGGCGGGTGATTCATTGCTGCAAAGCTGACCGCTGAGCACCATTTTTACAGCAGTTTCTGACCTCCTTCCCCCCACCCCCCACACACACCATAAAGCAGAGCTGTCCTTCCTGGGTAAGCCCCAGACAAACTCTGCCTCACCTTAGTTGTGCTGAAGTCATTCTTAGTGCACAAGTTATTTAATCTTGTTGCAAGGCACTAGAAGTTCTCTCTGAGATATGGCTCTACTATGTTTTAGTAATTTTGAATCATTCATAAAACTGTGTTTTCATAAAGTACAAATATAGGATATTTATTTTGTAAAGTAGGATTATTGTGTACCCTATGTTGTACAGAAACTACAGGGAAAATATTGGAAAACTTTATATTGTATCTTCATAGCTCCAGTACCATTGTGTATATTCAGAAGAAGATTAAAGTGCAGTATATGTCATTTAGAATGATCACTTGTGAGTCTAGACTGCCAGCACACTCTGACCTACAAGAGCTATATTGAACTATTCTACACTACCTTTGTTCTCGAGTCTGAGATGCAAAAGTATTGGGTTTTTTTTCTCTTTTGAACTTTTTTTTTTTTTATAGAATGAAAGTGTTACAACAACTTTCATGGTCTGATCCTGAAGTGGCTGTATCCATTCCTGGGAAATAAAAGTAACATGTATGAAATATGAAAGTAGCCTTAGGTTGTTCTTTGATCAAAGCTCTGTTTATTGATCAAGTACATTAGGAGAAAAGATCCATTTTTAGGAAAGCTAGTGCATTTGGTTTGAACTAACTGTGATCTAAGGGTTCTGAATGAACTGAGTAAACTGTTTATGTACAAGTCTGTTCTTTTTGTTCCACTCTCATGAGGACAATGTATGACTAAAAACCAGAGATCCTTCTTCCACAAGCTGACAACATTTAAATCGTGGTAAGGATACACATTTTCCCTTTATATATTACAGATTACCTGATGTTTCACAAGCTTTGATTTAAAAAAAATCCAAACAAACTCCATGCCACAAATTCAAGCCAGTGTTGAAAAGACTGTAAAAACAAGGTGATAACTAATATTGATACAAAGTTTTGTGTAATTTTGATTTCAATAGAGGCTGCTCATTAAGTGGAATTTTCAAGAGGGAGTATGTGGCACCTATCGTCTGTGATCTGCTGTGACTTCTTGTTGCCATTGACTTTTAAAACTCTAAACTGGGCCCTTCCTGCTTAAGAGACCTCCTCTCTCTCCTTGCCATATTGCCACAGTTGTGATAATCAGAGGTGCTTAAACTGGAGGCTCCTTATTTTAAAAAGAAGAGGGGTCTAGTGGTGGAGCATTCTCTGAGGGACCTTCAGCTTTGGAACCTGCTTCCCACATTTATTCTGAAACAGTACAGGTCTAGGCTAACCTTCAGGACATGCTGAAAGGGGGATCTATTTACTCATATTTTTGGGAGGCAAGATGTCTGAAATTTGTGTGGGGGAGCAGGGTGTTTGTGAGAGTTGGATTTTGCATTACATTTTGATGGAATGTTTCAGAGTAGCAGCCGTGTTAGTCTGTATTCGCAAAAAGAAAAGGAGTACTTGTGGCACCTTAGAGACTAACAAATTTATTAGAACATGAAAGCTTATGCTCTAATAAATTTGTTAGTCTCTAAGGTGCCACAAGTACTCCTTTTCATTTTGATGGAATGGTTAGCTACCAGTTTCAGCTGACTTGTTTTGGAAATTCATATATAAACCCAAAGAATAATGATAATTGTTTAAGTAGATAGGGCTCTCTGAAAATTATTTGAAATCCTACAGAAATGAAGATGTGAAGGTGCAGTTGTTAGATGGAAGATAGACATGGAAATCTATTATTTTTTCAAATAGGGAAGAACATTTATTAATAAAGTAAATAAATAAAGTAAATCCTCCCTTTAGCAGGATTTACTACACTAATACTCAATTCATATGCTTCAGTTTATTAATTTTCAGTTTCATGCTCTATTGTTCCTCCTCTCTGGTACTCCTTCTGGAATTCTTGCTTTATAAAATGCTGTAGTGAAAGGTTGAAGGATTTTTTCCCTCCCACTTGCATACTGCCAGGGGATTGTTTTTGAAGACCATCAAGAGCTAGGGAGGCAAACCTGGTAGTCTTATGGGATTTAATTAGAGTTCACCAAGTTAGAATCTCCAAGCTCTCAAAGCCCTAATTTAAATACAAGTTCACTCACTTTTCAACTGTTCCTTAGGTCCTTATTAAAATTTCAAGTTATTAAAGAGAACATTCAAAGTTTTTGCAATAGATGCAAAATAAACCCAAGATGTACCAGCACCGAAATAGTAGTGTTTTAACATCCACATAAAATGGATGTTAAAACCCTGCCAATTGCTAGTGAGAAAACTAAGCCATGAATTATGGTATCACTGAAAGTGTGTGTGAACTATTCAGTGACCAAATCAAATGCTGAGGCTACATCTGAGCTGCCAGAACAAAGAAACTGAAGGTGTATAATATGCAAATTTCTAAAACATTGGTTATTTGGGCAGTTGACTTAATATAGACTTGTTGTAATAATAGGTATTATTATTATTCATTCTTCTTTTGTGTGTGGTTGGTGTAACATTCCTTCTGTTAACATGTCAACCCGAAGCCTTGTTACACACTGATGACACATCAAATCCATTTAAAATAAACTTTCCTGTCAATCAAAACCTTGTAACACATGGATATGATAAAAGAACCTTGTATAACAAGGGTTTTGACTGACAATATAGCCACATAGCAATTTAAAATCCCTATAAAACATGCTGTGTGGATGGTAGGGGTTAGAAATGAAATGCTGGCAGCATCTTTCTCACTCCAGGAGTTACTGACTCCACGATGAAGCCTTTATATGGGAAAAGATGGCACGGATCAGAGTTAGCACACTAAAGGCTGCAACTTCCCTGATGCTGAGGACTTGAAGGTTAAAGCAGCAGGAGCCAGGGAAAGCAATGTGGCACAGGGTAACACCAAAGGACTGAACAGCTAGAGGAACCATCCAGAGGAACGGGAAGACAGAGTTGCAGTAGCAAGTATCTCAGCTTCCCCTGTTGAACTATTTAACAATGAGTGGAGTATAAAATTGATTCTTAAAATAACCCTTTTAAGGAACCCTTGAAGCACAAGGATTTCCACACTGTGTTTTATATTCCTGATGAAATTAACAAATCACTTCATTGGAGTTCTTACAGTTCACAATGCCACCAGAAAGAAGCACTGGATAGAACAAGATCCTTGTTATACGTGACTGGTCATTTTATCAATTAACATTTTTATGTCCTGGAATCCTAAACTTGGCTATTTAAATTACAAGACAAATTAACTGCAAGGTGGCTAATGTAGCAATTATAGAACAACAGTAAAAGGGATAAAAGATGAACAAACAATTTAAGATCATCTATGTACTTTTAGTAGTGCTGTTATGTGTATGGTCCTACATTTTAAAATAGCCTGTATATGTGTGTTTGATACATTGAGTCATTTAATTCTCCAGAAATATACAAATGTTAAAAATATAAATATAATGGACCAAAGCTATTCCTTGTGGAACTCTGCTGACTTTGGGATAAAGTTAGCCCAATATATTTTAAAGATGTTTACATAATATTTATTTTTGCACTAGCTAAAGATGAACCCAAGCTTTAAAGTTTGGATTTAGATGTCACTCTGAATTTGAGATTGGAGCCAGAAGTGGGTTGAGGCCCACTCTTAGCATTTATACACAGAAAGTAGATAGCGGGATACAAAGCTGAATATACTCATACACTTGTTCTCAATTACTTGATAACCATTCACAAAAAAACTTCACAAAGACATTATCAAAGCAGTTCTCATAACTATAAATTCATTTATCTAATTCTAATCGAACATGGAAATTTAAAACCTGTGAACACAGCCCTACTGGCATGGGTCCAGGTTCATCTTTGCCATTGACTTCAATGGAACAACACCAGGAAATAATTTGGCCCACAGCACTCAGAGAAAGCAAATTCTAGGTGATAGACAGTGATTTCATTGACACAACCTGGATGCTGCAAGATCCTGAATTTGGTCTTGCAGAACTGTATAACTGTTAAAAGTGATGATGGTGTAGTTCAGTCCCTCTCTAGTCACTGATGAGCTGCAAATCTCTCCATCACAAACAACAAAAAATCTTTTATTTTTTCTTCCATTATCTGAACTAAATTTAAGTCCTGATCGGGTGCAGGAGTGGGCCATTAGTCCATCAAAAGTTTAGTAAATGAGACTGAAATTCAGAAGGCAATTTAGACAGACCAGAAACTGTTCTATCTTGTCAATATTCTCTTTAAAAGTTAGCAGTAATAAGTGCAGGCCTTATTAAGGCAGAGTATGAATTAAGACATCACTTCATTTCGATCCCTAAGACCCAGTTACAATATCATAGCATTATCAAAAAAGGTATGATAATCAAGCCCAGATCTATTAATGATACTGCCAAGAGAAGCGTAAAAATATAAAAATAAAGGAAGATGAATAGAGCCCTAGAGGACCACACATTTTACAGAAGCTATATCTGATGAGCTGCTTACCCAATATAGAATGCTGTGTCTGCTGACAAAGATAATTACATTTCAAACCAGTTTAAAACTGTCTTAGAAATTCCAATCCATAATTCCAGAAGATCTAACAATATATCATTGTCTGTTGTATCAGAGGTGACTGACAGATCTAACGTGAAGAGCTCTGATAACCTCTCTTTATTGGCAACCATTCAGATATTACTGTAGGGACTCAAATGGGCACTTTCAAGACAAACAGTCACAAAGCAAGCTGAAAGCTTTTCAAATTTCCATTATCAATTCAATGTTTCTACAGCTGTGTTGCTTCAACATCTTCCCCTGTGCTTTGCAAGAAAACACAGATAAGGAAGTGGTCAAAAACTTGCAAGACTTTCATTGGGAAGACCAGATTAAATTATATGGGCAATACAAACAAACTGGAAAGACTGAAATTTCAGTTTAGCCATGTGACTCACATTAACAATGGAATTGCATAGTACATCTTGACATACTACTCTAGAAAAAAATCTCAAAACTTCAAAATGACTATCTTCATAAACAAGAACACAGTAACGGTCAATAAGCGGTCCAATTGGCCTTGATTTAGGAATGAAGTTGAATGTATGCAGCTGTGGAAAAAAAGCCAACTTTGCTGCTGTAGGAACACACGTTAAGAGGGCATTTCAAGTCACCGCAACTCAACCAACAAAACAAAAATAAAAACAATCATTCTCTCCCTCAGCTGCTATTTACATTTGTGCCTCCTCTCAGTTTGTGTTGACACCTTACAGATATTCTCACCCCATTGTTAAAAACTGTGTAACTGAGAAATAAAACTGTTCAAAACTGAGGCTATTCTCTGTATTTGAAGGCCTAGCTAAAATAATATTATCCGAAGTAGGGCAAAAGGTATTCCACAGATGGCCAAGAACCAGTTTCTGGTCTGGAGTGACCTCTAGATAGAAGAATACAGAAGAGACTCACCTTAATTTTGCCAATGATAAAAGAACTCCTATATACATACAGACCCCACCCATATACACACACCCCACCCTTATTATAATCACACATTCTCTCTCTCTCCAATACATTCTATTATAGCCGTCTGTTCTCACATGCTCATAACTTTCTTTAAAAATTAGGCTTGCGCTAGAATTTTCCAAGTTTTGACTCATACCACAGATAAATTGTTCTACAATATTTGTGTTAATTCCCTTCAGACATTTATGCAACAGCAAGAAAGAAAACACTTTTTTTCCATTTGATATACTTTTTATTACTACTGAGTTTATTGCTTCACATGCTGTGGTGGATTATGGCTATTAGAATCCTGGCTCCAACCCAAGAAAAAGGATCCTACCAACCAGCCAAAAAATATCTCCCACATGCAACAAAATTCCTTGAGATTGTATACTTTTTTCTGTTTCGTTCTAATGTGCATTATAATTTCTGTTATTAGTTAAATCCTATTGACTAGTAAATGGCTGTTTTGTATAATAGGTTTTTTAAAAAAATTATTTGAACATTGCATAGACACGAGGATATATTACATACTATAAACACATGCACAATTTGTACAGTTTGTTAGATTATTATATTCATTGCAAATCCTGAGCACAGCTGAACTAATAGCGGGGGGGGGGGGGTGAGAGGAAGTAAATATTTGTTCAAATTTGAAAGCAAATTTTGATCATATTTGCAATCTTTTTGGTCTTGCTTTTTGTAAACATTAAAGTATACTGAGCTTTACTACTGCAAACACTGAAGAAAACCAAACTTAAGATCAAATGCTTGAATATTTACAGAAAATTAATTTTGAATAGCACATTAATTGCAACAGTTTTCACAATTTGATTCGGTTCAGAAACCATCCAACCATGGAACAGAAATAGTACCATGTGCATTTTATAACTAACCAATATTAATTGCAAGTTGTGAATATTCACAATAATTTGCTTGTGAAATATATACAGATAAGGGACTATCCATGCAAGAAATTTCTAATAATTTTCAATTGAGAAGAATGTCATGATTTCTTCATGAACCTAATGGGGACCAATGAAGTGAGCTGTAGCTCATGAAAGCTTATGCTCAAATAAATTTGTTAGTGTCTAAGGTGCCACAAGTACCCTTTTCTTTTTTGCGGATACAGACTAACATGGCTGCTACTCTGAAAACTATTCATAGTGATTTATTCCTCAACTCCATCTCTGCCCATAAGAGAATTCTTTCCAAATGAGTCCGACTTCAGTTTTTATAGGGAAAATGAAAGAAAGACCCCACATGCTCCTTTGTCTCTCTTCCTCATTTACTGTCCTCCCTACAAGCCCTGATAGTCCTTCTGTCTCCTCCTCTTCTGTCCCCTCAGGAATATCATGGATTCATCTTCTGTCTCCAATGTCTTTTCTTATTTCCCTGAGAGACTTCAGGCGCTTCCTTAGTTCCTGTCCTCTATTCGTCAAAAGAACCCTCCTCTAATACATGGCTATTACAGCTGGGTGGAAAATAGTTTTCCCATTCTGGGAAAACTTTTGAGATTTAAAAAATTTGTCCCATCCAAAATCTGGATAAAAAACTGAAAACTTGAAAAATTTTCACAGAACTGAAATCCTAGAATATTTCATTTGGAAACAGAAAACAGTGGTGTTTCTGAGTGAAAATATGAACCAAGAGATCCCAGCCTGCCTGGTAGATTGCTGTGGAGCTGGGCACCTGGAAGTCCCACAGTTGCTTTCTGAAAATGTATATGATTCTTGTCAATTTCACAGCTGCCCATTACTGAATAACAGTCATGAAACAGACTGACTATTGTTGTCAAGTTTCTGTAAAAAATGGTTCAGTTTTGATGAAGCAGCAAATTCTGACAAAAATATGTTTCTTCAGAAATTTTCTGCTCAGCTCTAACAAGTACACCTGAGGGCATTGGAGTCAATGGAATTGCACACGTATTCGAGATCACAGACTGAATGCAGGGCTGAGAATTAGGAAAAGCAACTTTTTTACTTGCAAATTGAGAAAGTTTGATTTAGAGTCTTTGTGTGACAAGGAATATGGTACTTTAACTTGTCATTTTTACAGCCATAATTCAGAAAAGCACTGCATTTTAATTGGGGGATCTTAAAAAGTAGCCAAAATTATTCCTGATGTAATTTAGCAAGTGTTCTTTGTTACTGTGTCTAAAATGTGTTCCGCTGACTGCACTGCTGTTCCATCCACAGCCATTTCAAAGTGACTTTTGTATGCAAAACATTTTTCTCTTTCAGGCAAAGGAGATTAAATATGTGCCTGTAGCTAGATCATTGTCATTCCTCACTGGAGTGACCTTCTCAATAAGTCACAGGATCCTACATAGGTGTTTCATAAAACTGCACTGAACTAAGCCCCCTCTCCCCCCATCACAATGCTGTAACATTGAAAACTCATCAATGGCTTCAGACGGCCCAAAAATGGAATTTTGCCTGCTCACTATCAGGGTGTTTTGAAAGCATAGCTCTCCCAAGATAAGGTGAGATTTTGCATCTAATAGCCAGCAAATTTTTCATGTTCTTTTGCTTGGTTAAGAAGCCTTGACTAACACAGTTAAGATAATGTGCAGACATGACTGAGAGAAATTCCTTGTTTTAGATGGAAATGCCACATTTGTTCTATATTATAAGGGAAAAGAGAGTAGGGGAAAACTATCTTGAGTTATCTTGTCATATAAGGTCTCCAGTGCATTCACTACCTTATTTTTTTCTTTAAGTCCTATGAACTGTGTCAGTTTTTTATGGACAAATGGTTGGCAGTAGCAAAATAGGTGTCTTGGTGAGGTGAACCGAAAAGAAATAACATCTAGTGAATTGTTACATACAATGAGTCATTGGTCTATCTCTCAGTTTTAGCAGTATGGTAGGAAGATTATTCTATAGTAGGTTATTTTCATCTTCACCTAGCATGGACCTTTCATATTTTCTTCATGTTTCAGATACTTATATTCCCATGTACAATTAATTAGTTGCTTTCTAATTTAAGTGTTTATAACTTTCAAATATTTGCAGATAGTTATGTTCCCCTTAATTGTTCCTTAAACTTTATTTAATAAAGTTATATTTAGTTCTTTATATCTTTCCTCTTATTCACTTCAACACCTTAATCACATTTGTGGCTCTTCTCTGAGATCCAGTTCACCATTATTTTTCGGGTAATGAGGTGTCCAAAACTGAATGCAGTATTGATGTGAGGTTGTATCAGAGTTGTATAGAAAGGGATTATCACTTCTCTGCCCTGTGATGTGATGCCTTTGAGTATGCAGCCAAGATTCACATCAATTTTTTATCCATATTACATTGCAAACTCCTTTTGAGTTTGCTGGCTATGTCTGTTTGGCATTACTGCTTTCCACTATTCTTCTTCCCCTTGCATATCTGTATTCCAGGTTATTATACCCTATAACAGGAAGGTCCGATGAGCAGTTTGCCTAGTGATCAGGTTGTGGCCTTATGGTTTCTGATGGCTTAGTTGTCCCAGAAGGGGATCTAGCTGCAATCAAAGTATCAAGCCTGGTTATTGAGCTACTCAAAATTATGTTTTCCCCTGGGTCACTTTCTACCAGTCTGGAGCACCTCAGTTGGGGCATGATCAGTGGCTCAGCAAACTTTCCTTGGTTCTCCTAGAATCCTGTTCAATCAACCTCTTTTAGGGCTTTCAGCATCAACCTTGTTTCCTGATGTCACATGAAGCTCATTCACCCCTTTTCCTGAACTACCAGTGTCCTTTTAAACTGTTCCTCCTCTGGGATCATGCCTTGCACCTGTTGGGGGGGGGACGACGCACTAGCCCACTGTTACTCTATTCTCAGCCTTGGTTCAGTGGGGGCTATAGCCCTCATCAAACACACCATGTGCCTTAGCTTGTGTTTTCTGAGTTAAATCTAATTTTTTGTTTTATTGTCTGTGAGGTACACTCCAAATTATATTCCAAGATGATCCTCAGGCATCTCTTCTATTTGCTTTTCATTGTGGTAGTAAAACCCACACAGGGTGAATATCACTGAAAAAGATATCATTCTCCAAGTGATTTCAAGAAGTTTAGAATCTGGTCCAAAACCAACCTTATTATCATATAAAACACAAAGCTTGAAGTCTGATCATTTTTTTAGGTTCCCCATTACAGCTGTTTTGATTATAACTAGTTATTTTATAATTTGAATAAGACAAAAAACTAACAATCGATCTACTAGAAATTTCAAACTATGTATTAATTAGAGCTGGTCAAAAATTTCAACTCAAACTATTGTTTCACAGAAACTGGCACTTGATTCAGTGGAAAATTTTTGTGAAAAACATTCCATTTTCATTTTAAAAAATGGTTTTCAATGAAAAACCAAAAATCTAAAAAGCAAGAAATGTTTTAGTTTGTGGTTGGTCAAAACCCCAAACTTGCTAAGAAAAATGAATTACACCAAATTTTTTCATGAGGAAAAAAATAATTTTCCCAACTAATTCTAAGTTCTGGAGGAAGTGAGAAATGGTAACCGTATAGTCATGGATTGAACACCATTGTGCAAGGTGCAATACTCAGAAGAAAAAGATGATCCCTGCCCCCAGGATTTTACTAAGGCAAGAGACAACAGATGGGCAGAGATGGGGTAGAAGTAAACGACACAGTATTAGTCACCATGGTAGGCAATAGTCTATTAGTTATCAAGTATTTTTGTAGACATGACAGCAAAGGAGGTTTTGAGGAGGGATTTGAAGAAAGACAATGAAGTAGCTTTGTGCAAAAATCTCTACAACTATTCAAAAAGGTAATATTAAAATCACAACATTAATATAATTGTGGACCTCCCCAAATTATTTTTAAATGCAAAAATTTCACAAATGTGGCTAGGGATTTCCTGTCATCAGATGAAAAAGTCACTACAATTTCTCAAATATTGTTTGTGTATTTGTGAGAGAGAAAAACATTGGAAAAGACAGAACCTTGTAATTTTCACAAACAGAAGTACAGTACAGTTGGTTATATAATAAAGAAATATAATATTTGGTTTGAAATATTTTGTGAAATTTATATATAGTTGAAATTGTACAGTGAAATTATATAGCCCAGCTGTATAAACTGGATGATTAATAAAAATATTAATATTAATATTTTTATTAATATGATTTAAAAAGTCATCCAATAATGTATTTGAAAAATACCATAAACTGGCCCTTGTTCTCATGCTAAATCTATATTGAAATACACTTAGATATTATCACATATAAAACAGATAGTGTTATGTAACATCAAGTTTTACCTTAACATAACATTGGTCATTCTTATATATTTTCACTAGTAAAGTAATATGTAAAAACTATTATTTACATAATATTCCTAGAAACAAGTGGCCTACCCAACCAATTATAAGAAAATGACTGTGTGCAGATATGTATGCATAAGCTTGAATATTGGGTCACTCAGTATGTGAAGAATAATACCAAGTATGGCTAAAAACTGTTCACTGAACAGCTCACAATAAGCACAGAATTGCCTCAAAATCACTTCTATGATTTGCTGAAAGGTTTAGTTTAACAACCATGTCTGATTTTAATACAACAGTTCAGATGTCCCATTTTTAGAGAGTAATTGTTTTGAATGGATTGGCTTTACATCTGAATTTGGCTGTGTAAAAAACAATATGAAGCTGCTTTCAATACTGATCTGCTTTTGAGTAAATCAATGAAGAATATAGTGGTAGAGAGGCTGGAAATGTCCTAAGGATATAATCTGTGGTAAGGTTTAGTGGAAAAGAAACATATGAGTTCTATAAAGTCTAATTTCCTAGCTCAATTAAAACAGACCAGAGAGTTGCTTGATGACTCCCCCTTCACCAGGTGAAGTGCATGATGAAAAATGTTGAATACTGATTTTTTTGGTGAACATAAGAATGGCCATACTGGGTCAGACCAATGGTCCATCTAGCCCTGTATCCTGTCTTTTGACAATGGCCAATACCAGGTGCTTTAGAGGGAATGAACAGAACTGGCAATAAAGTGATACAACTCCTTATGTCCCCTCCGAGCTTCTTGCAATCAGAAGCTAGGGACACTTAAAGCATGGGGTTGCATTCCTGACTGTCTTGGCTAATAGCCATTGATTGACCTATCCTCCATGAACTTATCTACCCCATTATAGTTTTGGCCTTCACAATATCCCCTGGCAATGAATTCCACAGGTTGTGCATTTAGACTAAATGATTTATGGAAGAAGAGATAACTCTTCTTCTTTGTGGTGTTGTCCTTGCATGTAGCTAGAGAGTCTGCATTAGGTGCAGACCCATAAGACATCGGACCACTATATATATATGCATTTTCATCTATAAAAAAGTCCTGCAAGCCCTCCATCTATAACATTGGTTCTATGCCACCCTGACATTCCCCAAGGAGGGCTATACCAGGTCGCTAGTTAATCTATTTTTATTGGTGCTATGTATTACTAGAGCAGAATAAGGGGTCTGGAGCAGGGATGAGAATCTGGACCAGTCCATCTGAACTGAAATAAAAAGACCTATTTTTAAAGGAACAGAAATAAAGCAGAACCTAGTAGTTTCTGTACAACTATCTAATGAAATTCATTTTAAAAAACCTCTCCAGGCCCAATCCTGCATGTTCTCTGCATGTGACACTTCCATTGATCTCACTGGGCATTCCAAGTGGGAAGGTTAGCTAGCTTAGGTCCCACTTGTCAGCCTTAGACATAGCTATAAGCTTTAGACAGAAGGTGTAATATATCTGAAAGGGTATTTATTTGGGAATGGATGTGCATCGTGACCCTTTCCTGGCAAGGAGTTATTTAATAACAAATTAATATAATGAGGTTCAGTTTCTTCTCCAGGCATTTTATTAGACTTCCAGGCTGCATATAACCTGTTGTGGAATTCGTGGGAGGATTTTCTCTCATGCTGCCTCATGTTAGCTGCTAGGGTGACCCCTGCCTGCCCTGGATGTATATTTCACTCCCGCAGGTATAGCCTTAAATGGTTTTTCCCTGGCTTGACATTCTGGTGGTAATGCAGTCCACAGGGCCTGATCCACTGTGAGATCTTTACCAAATCCTCTTCCTCCAAACCTACCAGAGTGACTATAGATTCAAAGAGTGCAGTGCCTGCTGGGTCTCCCTTCTTCATTGGCTTACCATTTTCACTACTGCAGCTATGGTTTTAACATTATCACCACTAATATTGGGGAGGATGCACTATCATTTGAGTCTGAGGACTGCAACTCTGCAGGGGGTGGTGGAAGACAGGAGTCTATGACCACTGTCATCAGAGAACTTCCTCTCTGGCTCCAGAAGTCCCAGTTCTCCCTTCTTTATGATCAAAAAGGGGAGCACCTGTTCCTCCTTTTTCGAAGGAACTGCTATCTCCCAAGCTTGAGTGGCTTTTACAGTGGATAGTTTAGGATGGGAATCTAGTTTCAATCTTTTAAACTGCCTCCTGGTTGGGTTGGGTGATTCTGGCATGTGCCAAGGGTTACTTGTGTCTGCCGGCAGAAGAAGTGACATCAGCAGGCCTCCTTATGGGGATTCTGTTCTTGGCCATCCTGCCAGGCTTGGAAGAGGCAGACTGGAATTGGAATGGGGGTATGTCACTAGCTCTATTCACTATTCATTATTGGCCATGAAGTAAGAGGACTGAAGAGGCTGGAGTTGTCTTCAGGACCCAAAATGTGCAAGGACTTCCATGATGAGATGCAGCCACACTTGAGATTGCTTTCCTCCAAGCACCTACAGCACATTTTATCATTTTCTGGATGTCTTCTACTAAGCAACACAACCTGAGGATGGCCAGTGCCATTCCTGGACTTCTCCTCACTTGGTCACTCTCATTTGGCTGGGATTCCTGTGCCTGGCACTCAACATTGCCACTAGTCTTTCTCAACCCGCTGTTCCTCATCCTTGCCTAGGAGCTCAAACTCCTGGTCTTTCTCTGATTCGTCACTGTCTGACTGCACTTCCTCTTCCCCTTTTCTAACATTGCTGGTCTCATTTGACTTGTTCTGTTCCTCCCTCAGATGTTCCTCACATGTTAACTCTCTTCCTCCTTCTGACTCTAAGATCGGATCTGGCTCAAGATACCCCAGTGCTCCTTCCTGCCCATGTTTAGCTTATGACCAAGTGAGTGGGGGTGAAGGTCTCTGCCACTGTGATGGCTTGGCTTACCATGACCACTGGAGTACAGGAGATTGGGCCATGCTCAGGATTGCTTGTTCTCACCCAGATGATATATATGAGTGGAAACTGCATCTCTTTCCATGGTTTCTTTCTACTCAGGGTCTGCGGGATTTTTTGGATTCACTGTTGGTTACTGCTTCCTGCAATTGCTGCCTGAGTGCACTGTCTAACTCTCCCTCTGGTATTTCATAAGTCTGTTGGCCCTCTTGGTTAGCTCTGTAAGCCTTATCTCTTGCTCCAATGAGCATTCCTGCCTTGTTACTGCTTGATCCCTCCAAATTCCAATAGCACAGCAGGCTATTGTAATTGTTGGTTACGGAGGGATAATTCTTTCTCAACAGTCTCTTTTTGCCTACCTAGAACAAAGTTTACCTCTGTCTGAATCAGCTGCTCTCTTAACTCCTCATTAACCCTACTATCCTGTGTTAATGCTTATTTGTGCTTCACTTAACTGTTCTAGTTTCCTTTTTAATTTTCTCCCTGAAGTGTTACAGGGCATGAATATACACTGCATTATTATTCCCTTTATCTCCTGGGATTTTTTCCTTGATTTATCTATCTCAAATTGGAGACACACTAGTTCCCAGGGACTTGGGTGATCCATGAGGCTCTGACTAGCCAATGAAAGCAACCATCCAGCAAGACAATGAATCATCCGAGTTTAGTAGCGATACTGCTATGAACCAAGGCTGAATCTTAGTGCTCACTGGCTCTGGTATCTTCTATCTTCTTAAGTACACTTATGGAAAAGATCATTCTGGCTTGCTAATTGAATTGAAGATAGACAGCAGCTTGTTTAACACCGGACGATTCCAACGCAGAAGGCATGTCACCCAGTTTACTATTCGGAATCTGCTGTTCGCAGATTATGCTGCATTTGTCTATAATTCACCTGATGAACTGTAGGTCATGATGAACTAGTTTTCTGATGCATGAACCAAGTTTGGCATGGTAATCAGTATCAAGACAACAGTTGTCATGTCATAAGTTATCAACATTTCACCTAAAATTTATGTCAATAATTAAGCACTGGACAACATGGATCATTTCTGCTCTCTCAGATTAATTCTTACCTCACTTAACCTTGACAGGGAACTTGATGTTAGAATTGATAAAGCTTCTGTTATCTTTGCCAAACTTACCTCACATTGCTAACTCTAAACACAAAGGTGTCTGTTTATCAGGTTTGTGTCTTTAATACCCTCCGTTACAGTTGTAAAAGATGGATTACATACTCCAAGCAGAAGTGAGATTGAAGAGTTTCCATCTCCACTGTCTTAAAAAAAAATCCTTGTAGTTACTTGGGACCAATGCATCATCAATAATTATATCTTTGAGAGAACTGGCCTACAGTCTATACAAACTATGCTGGACATTCGCAGGTTTCACTGGTTGGGACTCGTGTTAGAGAGCTTATTTCTTCACTCTCCCACTTCCCTAGTCCTTTTCACATGAACAGAGAGCAACAATACCCAAAGTCCAAAGGTGCAAACAATTTGATGTTTATTGGGGTGAACTTCCAGCAAGTGTAAATCCAAGTTCCTTTTTCCTTATTTTTCAAATCCCAACCTGCTTCTTGTTTGCTCCTAATTTATATAATCTATACCTTAACCAATCATTCTACTGAAATTTACCTAACCAATCCTAACATATTGTAACATGATTAGCTAACCAATTATATCCCACCACCTTTATTAGTTTACATCCAGCAAAATTAATTATACAGAAGACAGAAACAATCACAGAACCAGACAGAGACCATGCAAAACAATAGTAAAAGGAGAACTATAATGACAAAACAATACAGACGTGAGGATTTCACAATTACATCTAAAAAGACATAAGGGTTTCCCATCTGTTTCTATTGATAAGTGAGTTCTTACCAAACAGAAAACTATTAAACTAAATTTTCTTTTACATCTTCTAGACTCTTATCTTTCTTATCAGATCACCCTTCTAACAGCCCAGATTGCCTTATTTTAATATGACTAGTTTGGAATGTGAGGATGTGACCGTACGCTTCCCAACTTATGGCTACCTCTGCTGCTTGGCCAAAGGCATTAGCCTAAGAACAGGGCCTCAGACTGTCACAGTGAGAGAAGGCCCTTACACAGATTCTCTCCTTTATACTTCTATAACTAGCTAAATGATTAACATATACAGTTCCTAAATTCATAAAGTATAGGCTTTTATAGACAGGCCTGAATATCTATATCCTCATCCCTCATAGAGCTCATGCCTCAAGATCATCTGCCAAAGGCTGTGCTCTATGGCCAACTTGCAGAGGAAAGCCAGTGCTCCAATAGAGTGACAAGGTCAAACAAGACCTCAAGAAATTCAGCATTCCCACTGACACCTGGGGAAATCCTGCCCACAATTGTTCAGTTTGGAGAAGCCAGGTTAAGTCAGGGCAGTCAATGCGAAGAGCCATCAGACAGCCCAGGCTGAGGCCCACAGGTGAGCCAGGAAGCAGAGTATGCTTTAACCTCCATCTGGCAAATGGACTTGTAACGACTGTGGGAAGGTTTGCCGTTAGCGCATTGGGCTCTTTTTCCATACAATTGCTAAGCAACACTGACAGACCAACTTTGTCATGTCTCCTTTCATTGGTCAAGATGTTGGACAGCCATATAAACTTAAATCCCACCCCCAAGAAGTACTTGTGGTGCTTTCTTCCCCTTTTGCTATTAACAGCCAGGTCACAGCATGCCACACTGAAAAGAGAGGTGGTGACCAATGTATCCCACACAGTTTTCTCAATCCTCCATTGCTGGTGCAGTCCAGGGGGCCTGAAATTTTGGGGAGCTTTATAGTCTGACTACTGACAGCCCATCTACCACTTATGACAGGACCTCTGCTCAGTAGGTAGGTGCTGGGCTCAAACACTACTGCTTACTTATTACTTGGTACCAATATATCACTATACCCTATTAACATCTATTTAGTTAAAACAATGTAATTAATCAGCTTCAGTTTACCTTATTTCCCATACAAGAGTGTTGGTGCCCTTTTAGTTTTCCCATAAATTCACTTCTGCAACAAGAAGCACACAGGAAAAACAGGAACAATATCCTTGGTACCAGCAGCTATAGTGAGATTACTTCTGCTCTGCCTTAGATCCTAGCAACAATTATCTCTCCTGGTATACTGGGAATGTCTCAGATTTTCCCCAGCTATTACTGGTCTTTTTTTCTCTCTGTATGCTTTGGAGTCCCATTTGGGGTGCCAAAAACTTTATCCTTTATAACATGGATAGGTTGGTACTGAAGAATATCATTAGGTTTGGAGACTCTCTAAGAGAACATGAGGAATGATAGCAATGACCGCAACAACATTCACAAGTTCTCAATCATCCCTTTATTGCAAATCTTATTACACCAATCATCAGTGCCACAGTTATAGAAACACAAATGAAGATGGAGAGAAACCATAAAATGTCCAGCATCAATGTTTTCATACGCACATCCCCAAGTGTACCATAGAGATCGGTGGTTTTCTGAACAGGTGGTCAGCTGTAGAGGGTCTCCGGGTAGGGTGGTCTTCCCTTATTCATGCTGGAAATCCCTTTTATCCTCTGGTACACTCATACCCATAACCTTTATGCATATGCATGAGGGTTCCAACCCCATTTTCCTTATCTGGACTTCCACACCACATAAATGCTGGGCTGACCTGCTTTTCATAGGTTATCCTCTTAGTTCCTTTTATCTTTTCATTAATATTTACATCAACAAGTCCCTATGGTAACTAGCTGTCACTTGCAGAATTTACCATGATGTTACAGTTAGGAATCTTGCAGTAGTGATAGGCCCATTATGGCATATTTTCCAGAATATCACCCATTAACACAGCTTTTTATTATAATCTTACAATTTTACTGGTACAGGATTACCCTGGAACAACTACCATGTCAACTTCTTTCAGACCTAAGGCTTGCTATGACTAAGCTTAAATTTTGACAGGCTTCAGTTCTATTACTTTTGCACTCCCAGCTATCTTTGAGACACCACTGACTTCCTGAGGAAACTACAGTCCATTGGTGATCTTCCTAAAAACACCATCCTAGCCACTATGGATGTAGAAGCCCTCTACACCAACATTCCACACAAAGATGGACTACAAGCCGTCAGGAACAGTATCCCCGATACTGTCACGGCTAACCTGGTGGCTGAACTTTGTGACTTTGTCCTCACCCATAACCATTTCACATTTGGGGACAATGTATACCTTCAAATCAGCGGCACTGCGATGGGTACCCGCATGGCCCCACAGTATGCCAACATTTTTATGGCTGACTTAGAACAACGCTTCATCAGCTCTCGTCCCCTAATGCCCCTACTCTACTTGCACTACATGGATGACATCTTCATCATCTGGACCCATGGAAAAGAAGCCCTTGAGGAATTCCACCATGATTTCAACAATTTCCATCCCACCATCAACCTCAGCCTGGACCAGACCACACAAGAGATCCACTTCCTGGACACTGCGGTGCTAATAAGCGATGGTCACATAAACAGCACCCTATATCGGAAACCTACTGACCACTATTCCTACCTACATGCCTCTAGCTTTCATCCAGATCATACCACTCGATCCATTGTCTACAGCCAAGCTCTACGATATAACCGCATTTGCTCCAACCCCTCAGACAGAGACAAACACCTACAAGATCTCTATCATGCATTTCTACAACTACAATACCCACCTGCTGAAGTGAAGAAACAGATTGACAGAGCCAGAAGAGTACCCAGAAGTCACCTACTATAGAAAGGCCCAACAAAGAAAATAACAGAACACCACTAGCCATCACCTTCAGCCCCCAACTAAAACCTCTCCAACGCATCATCAAGGATCTACAACCTATCCTGAAGGATGACCCATCACTCTCACAGATCTTGGGAGACAGGCCAGTCCTTGCTTACAGACAGCCCCCCAATCTGAAGCAAATACTCACCAGCAACCAAACACCACACAACAGAACCACTAACCCAGGAACCTATCCTTGCAACAAAGCCCGTTGCCAACTGTGTCCACATATCTATTCAGGGGATACCATCATAGGGCCTAATCACATCAGCCACACTATCAGAGGCTCGTTCACCTGCGCATCTACCAATGTGATATATGCCATCATATGCCAGCAATGCCCCTCTGCCATGTATATTGGCCAAACTGGACAGTCTCTATGTAAAAGAGTGAATGGACACAAATCAGACATCAAGAATTATAACATTCAAAAACCAGTTGGAGAACACTTCAATCTCTCTGGTCACTCGATTACAGACCTAAGAGTGGCTATCCTTCAACAAAAAAGCTTCAAAAACAGACTCCAACGAGAGACTGCTGAATTGGAATTAATTTGCAAACTGGATACAATTAACTTAGGCTTGAATAGAGACTGGGAATGGATGAGTCATTACACAAAGTAAAACTATTTCCCCATGTTATTTCTCCCCCCCACCCCACCCCCCACTGTTCCTCTGATATTCTTGTTAACTGCTGGAATTAGCCTACCTCGCTTGTCACCATGAAAGGTTTTCCTCCTCTCCCCCCTCCCCGCTGCTGTGATGGCTTATCTTAAGTGATCACTCTCCTTACAGTTTTCAGAGTAGCAGCCGTGTTAGTCTGTATTCGCAAAAAGAAAAGGAGTACTTGTGGCACCTTAGAGACTAACAAATTTATTAGAGCATAAGCTTTCGTGAGCTACAGCTCACTTCATGAGCTGTAGCTCACGAAAGCTTATGCTCTAATAAATTTGTTAGTCTCTAAGCTGCCACAAGTATTCCTTTTCTTTTCTCCTTACAGTGTGTATGATAAACCCTTTGTTTCATGTTCTGTGTGTGTGTGTATATAAATCTCTCCTCTGTTTTTTCCACCAAATGCATCCGATGAAGTGAGCTGTAGCTCACGAAAGCTTATGCTCTAATAAATTTGTTAGTCTCTAAGGTGCCACAAGTACTCCTTTTCTTTTTGCGAATACAGACTAACACGGCTGCTACTCTGAAACCTATGGAGAAATAGTATATCAATATATGTTTTAGTGCAAAAGTTAGAGTTGGTCATTCAACGTTTTTCTGCCAATCCAGACTTTTGTTCATGTCATTTCTCAGAATTAATATTTTAATGGAATATTAGTTTAAGGAGCAGTGCAACTGAGAGTGTTAACTTTATCAATCAGCATACTGGACTCTTGTTAATATTCATATTACAATCCCACATCCAAATTGTGATGTCTGAACTGTACACACAACTTCCACTGAAGTTAGATTGTAAGCACTTTGATGTTGGTATCTTGTTTTCAGTTATTTTTTGTGTTTATAAAGTACTGTCTTCTCTCACTGTGTTGATTACCTATGATGATACAGAAATTTTGTTTATTTTTATAAATCAGACAAAAGCAATGATACATAAAATGTCACAATCTATTCCACACCTATACCAATTTGCATCAGCAGACATAATAATGTAATATGAAAATAAACTCTTCTCCACAGCAGATGTAATAATTTAAAATTCCCTCATGTAGAATGTCCAACCAGCTATTCCCCTTCTTTTGCAATCAAAGGGGTTCAAACACCTCCATGACCTCAACTGGAGTAGTTCAGCACAAGGAGAGAAATGGTCTCTTAAATAATGCAATCAATTTAGGGCTTTATAAGTTAATACTAACACCCCAATAACACTTAAACTTCATACTTAGGCACCAAGAAAGTCTGAAGATTTTGTGTAGTGCCAGAATTAACTTGCATCTCCTTTACCTTTCTCTCCACTCACCATCCAAAAACGAATATTAATAATGAAATTGGACTAATTAAAATCTATATGAGTAATGCTACTGTGGCTTTTTTTTAACTGTTTCAAAATCATGTTTCAAAACTCACTGTCCTAGCCATGGAATATAGCTTTTTGCTGATGCCATGATCATGACACATGAAATTTGCTAACTGGTAGAGAAATAGTCTATTAGTCAGAATTATGTATAGACTGTGTGTGTGTGTGTGTGTGTGTGTGTGTGTGTGTGTGTGTGTGTGTGTGTGTGTGTGTGTTTACAGAGGTCACCATTACCACTGTATACAAAGCATTCCTCTGTGGTATATTTACTGAGGTAATGTTAACCAGCAGAAGGTAACATCGTAAAAATTTTAATGGCAACTCCTCTTTACTTTTGTTTAGCTTGATTCTAGTCAGCTGAAACCATATCACATGACCATTATAATTTGACACTATTTCTTAAAGCATTGACAACAATTGAGAAAAGTGGGCACTGTTCTGTACAGAATGCTCGGGTATATTAAGATTTCAACACACAGAGTAATGGATGGAAAGTTCAGTGAGACAGAATAAGAATCTAAGAAAATACAATTCATTGTGGGAAGGTATCAGCGTAGCAGTTTGTAGCTGGCAGTGAGGCAGCTAGAAGTGGATAGTGACAGTTGAAAAGAGACTGAGGCAGAGTTAGAGATAGAGAGGTGACTAGAACTAGTCTCCATACTAATAAAGAGCAAGAGACATTTTACAGAACAAATATTTTAAAACAATTCCTACTGAGACTGAGTAAGACTAAAATACACGTTAGCTACAGCAGATGAAAGCTTCCTGTTATCTAACTTCTATCTGGTGAAACAAAATAGAAATTAATGGGAAATTTCTATTTCCTAAAAGTCTCCTTTCTGTTTGTACCTGAGAACAAGGATGTCTAATTCAAAAACAAAACCAAAGGTGAAGTTGGAAAACAAACCTTCATACCCTCCTCTGCTATGCTACAACCACACCTATGGGGGAATTCTGCTCTACTATGCCCATACTCCATCAGTGTAAGATCCTTTACTTATCCCATCAAAACCACTCACTCTGCCCTCAGGCTACTTATTTCCCATACTCCCCACCACTCAGATCAAACTGATATATTTTGAAAGGTGAACATTTTATTATAATAAAATGGCTTTAGAAATAGAAAATATGGCTTTTAGATAGGCTGTCAGTAATATAAAAACCCTGCTACTAATGATTAGTGTTAATCAGATACTTTACCTAGCAACTGGTAATGACTGCTAGTCAGACAGGATACTGACCTGGGTAGACCTGAGGTCTGATCCAATATGGCAATTCCTATGTGTCTTTATGTTTGGGTACATGGAGAATTCTATTTCATAAAAGTATAATCCAGGCAGCACATTACCGGCCAAGTACTGCCATGATTGAGTAGCTGATGACACTTGACGTTCATCATGATGCCTTGTACATTTCCAGCATAAGGCACATTTTAAGTATCCAGATATACACTGTTTGTGAGATATCTTTGCCAGATAGAATAGGGTGAAAACCACATATTCCAGACATTTAAAAATGTGTTAATAATGCATGAACCCTTTAGAAACAGCCCAACTATAATTAATTGAGCTGGTAGTTAGACAAAGTGTTTTAGGCCTTTGCTTTATACATTATTTTACTACAAACTGCAGGAAGAGTTGCAATTCCTAAGGTGAAAGTCATAATTTACAGCTGTAAATAATCAGTCACTTTAAAAAAATCAGTTCAGGATGTCAAAAGTAATCAGGGGCCAGATTTGGCCATCCCTACATGAACTATCCTACTACACAAATACTCCAAGTGCAATCAGTGGGGCTACTTGACTAGTGAGGCCTTGATTCAAGACTCTGGGTGGTTACTCATGTACTTAAAATTAAGTATGTATTTAAATGCTTTGCTGGACTGGAGTCAATGGTATTATTCTACATGTAAAAGCCGCAGAATCTGGCCCTTACATCCTCAGTTAAAGCCCACTGAAGTTACTAAGAGGCTTTCTATTGATTTCAATGGACTTTGAATCAGGCTCTCAGAGTTTAACATGTGGGTCTTTTCTACTGGAAAGGGGATATAAATTTAACCCAGCTCATTGGTCAATGTATGTTCTATGTCCCCCTCTGTGCATTATCCACAAAGGATATGAGTTGGTTACAGCTCTCAATTTCTGAGATTGCCTGTTTAGTTCAAGCTGTAGAGGCTCATGTATTTTGTTCTGGAGGCCCCCAGTTCAATAGCTGTTGTCGTAGATGGCAACCATCAATTCAACATGGCTTGTTATAATAATACAAATCTAGTAAATATTAACCACCTTCAAACACACTACAGTATTATGTATTGTTTTATGTCACCAGTAGATTGGTTTATTTTTTTCTTTTCCATAACTCTATATTCAGAATAGAAAATAGCTACGTTCCTCATTTAAAGAAATAGGAACATTCAAGAGACTTTTTTTCCCTGTCTTTGAAAATATGAAGTTCTTTGGGTGGAACTTCAGCAAAAGTGGCCATTAGCTATTTTGATCCATTTGCCTTTGTTGAGTAATCCCGGATAACCAAACAGGATTTTCTTACTTTGATTTGTTAGCAACATTTAGGCAGCCTGCAAGTTTTCTTAAGTTAATCTTATAAAGTTGACATAGATAGTTGTGGAAGAAATCAAATCATTTAAAATATTCAGAGTTTTATTTTCCCACTAGGCAATATTATGCCACTTGTGACAACTGTAAATATGCTATTTTCCAACCTCCAAAATAATAGCAATATCCTTCTAAAAGATCATTTAATTTATTATTAATGGTTTGAATCACTCCTGGGGGGTCAAAGGCATCTTTTACACCAATTTGCAAAAGCAAATGAATATTCTGAAGGAAATATAGAAGTCAAGTTGCTTAGGAGTATATTAAATTATATGCTAGTTAATGGTGTTAGAGAGATGGTTTAAAAATAAATTGCCTATAATACCTTTAAACAAAGGCACTAAATGCATTTTTGTGCCTACTAAAAGCAGATGCCTATTTGGCTCTGTTATGAAGCCCATTTGCCATGTATATTTTGATTAATACTATGCTTGGTAATCTGCACTGCATGGGCTAGGTTCAGTAACCTCACTGTAAAATAATGAGCCTTCAAGAATAAAAAATACATTCACTATAAAGTTGCATATCCTGAGAAGCACTGAACATATTCAAATGAAATGAAAAAAACGAGGCTTTCACCCAGTAAATTTGCTCAAAAGCGAAACTTGCATTTCTCAATTTGTATTTAGCTGTCAGTGTGTGCTCTAAAAACTGGACAAGCCATCAACCTTTTGCACATTATTTCTATAAATACCTTTTCTTCTCTGATTCAGCTGCCATAGAACTATGCAGAAGTACTAGTCTTAAGGGAGCTTATGGCAACTGGGATGCAGCCAATAGCAGTGAGTTCACCCACTAAGTAGTGTCTTCAGAAAAAGACCAGCTCTCATATTTTATAAAATATGTAACATGATTTACCCAAGGTTGTCAAAAGAGATGAATTTCAGCCAAATGCAAAGTAATAAATAGGGATATCTGCTGAATATAGTTGACTTATAACCCCTGGCATTTTGAAACAAAATTCTGTTGAAGAATTCATTTTATACATCATAAACTTTTGTATTGTTTTTCTTTTTTTCACTGTCTTTGTCATCAGATTTCTTATGAAAAGCTGTACTGAAAACTACAAATGAAGCACTATATTTCAACAATACTTACATAGGGCTTTATTTCTATGGTGTTCTTTGAATAAGAAAGTTTGTCAAAAATGATATATTTCATTAAAAAGAAAAAAGGCAATACATTAATATATGTGTGTGCTTTTTTATTTTTTTCATTATTATAGAAAGGACTTTTCCAAAGTTGAAAATTATTTGCTTTCTTGACACACTAACATTGTTTTGAGGCAAAGGACAATTAAATGCATTTCTTTTTACCAATCTGAAGGTACAACTGGTATCATGTGAAGTGAGTGCAATTTTAAGGCCAGAAGAGACCATTATAATCATTTAGAGTGCACCTTTTATATAACACAGGTCATAGAATTTCACCCACTAACTCCTGCAGCAAGCCCATAACAAGCTAGAGCGCAGCTTGATCTGGAGGCAGCCTCTCCAGGAAACTTTTAGAAAATACTTGAAAATTTTCTCTTCTGGACTATTTTTAGGGGTTCAAGCATAATTCAGCTATATCAAGAAATAGGGGGAAATTCCATCATCACAAACAGGAAAATTACCCCAAACTTCCCTTACATTTGGTGGCAGAATTTTAATTTAGGTCTCCTGAGTGCATATCTCGGGGCTGCACTTTGGTTTTCAAACTTGGGACTTATTGGATCCGTCACTGCACCTACATCCTAAGGGGACAGTGATGAGAGGAGTAAGTAAGTGGATGAATAATAGGAAAACATCAAGGTCAGAGTATGAAATCTGGCATTTTATGTTTAGGATTCAAGTCTGGCACAAATCAGTGACCAAAGGTCCCTACCATCTAGCAGCTATTTAGTGGCCTAGCAGATATGAGTTATTGGTCTTAGTCTTTTTCTTTGTGGATGTATGCCCCCAGTAGAATTAGGACATTTTTATTAGTATCATGAACCATTAGGAAAGTGATAGATAAGAAAACAGAAAACATCATAATGTCACTATATAAATCCATGATATACCCACATCTTGAATACTGAGTGCAGTTCTAATCATTATATCTCAAAATATATATATTTGAATTGGAAAAAGTACAATGAAGGGCAACAAAATGAGAAGGGGGATGGAATAGCTTCCATCTGAGGAGAGACTGAGACTGTTCAGCTTGGAAAACTGACCAATGAAGGAGACGGAATAGATGTCTATAAAATCATGGATGATGGGGAGAAAATGAAAAAGGAAGTGTTCTTTACCCCTTCACATAACACACAAACCAGGGGTCAACCAATGAAATTACTACGCGGAGTGTTTAAAACAAAGTATTTCTTCACACAATGCACTGTGAATCGGTGGAACTCATTGTCAGGGGATGTTGTGAAGGCTAGAAGTATAACTGGGTTAAAAAAAGAATTAAAAAAGTCCACAGAGCATAAATCCATCAATGGCTATTGGCTAGGATGGCCAGGGATGCAACTCCATGTCCCTAAACCTCTGACTGCTAGAAGTTGGGAGTGGATGTCCAGGTGTATCACTTGATAAAGTTCCCTGTATTGTTCCCTCTCTCTGAAGCATCTGGTACCAGTCACTGTCAGAAGATACTCTATTGAGCTAGATGGACCATTGGTGTGACCCAGTATGGCCATTCTTAATAAATTGAAGCATTTTTTGTTGTTGTTTGTTTGTTTGTTTTTTAAATAAGTGAATACAGATCAGGTCTTCAAAATCTAATTTTATCTTTCCATTTGGCTAATGTTGATTTGTTTTTCCTCTTTCTAAATGAGTGGAAGCAGACATGGCTGCTTTTTGCGCACTGTTCTTTCTATGTAGCTCTGGGAGTAGACTTGGTTAGTTAAATGGCTGCTATGGACAGAAAGAGGAGAGCTCACATATTTAATTGTACAAATTGTACCAAATTGTTAATTTTTAAAAGATTTAAACCAAAAAATTCAAGTTTGGGCCCCTACATTTAGGCATCTAAATAAAAGTGCTAAGAATTCAAAAGTCCTGCTGAAACAAAGATTTGTGTGCCTAACTTTCGATACATATTTTTGAAAAATCTTCATCTTCTTTTCTTGAAAACAGGACAGCAAATTTTGAATTCATTTAACATTTCCAACCATATCATCTCTGGTTTTGGGTATTCTTGACATACTATAAACAAGTTATCTTTGTCCTAAACACTTATTGGAAAGATGAACTTGAAGACTTTTGGATCAGATCAGAATTCTATTGCCTGTAACATATACAAAAATAGACCTTTTTCTAGCTACATATTTTTCTTTATTTTAAATGAAAACCTTATCTTGACAATATGCATCAAGGATGCAAGCACCAACTGGACATTAAAAAGCTGACACCAGGTTAGTACTCCACTACTTCTCTCCAAGCTCTGCTAGAGACAGGAAGTCAGGCATGCAGAAGGAGATAGTGAATTAGGAGAAAATAATGTTTTACCAGCCACATAAAAGAATTTCCTTCTAAAACCAGTTCCTGCATAAAGAGTCAGGCTGTGTGACCTTTTTTTCTGAAGCATATTTGCCCTATTTTTTAAAAAATAAAATGTCTTAGTAGTAGTCCCATTTACCTACTTTGTGAAAATCGTACAACAGAAGAGTTCCAAGGACAAGATAAGTGCTCTGGCAGATGTTCTTTGATTCACTCATTTGGAGGGAAGGGCATTTGGAATTGGCATTGACACAGAATGACATTTGAAATAATGGCCTGTGATTCTGTTGGCACTTTTAGTGTTAAGCAAGTGATCTGCAAGGTAAAGTGGATTCACAGTTAGAGTCAGCACCAGTGCACAGGTCGCCCATAAAAATAGAAGATTCCATTATTCTTCAGGCTCCCTGGAGGGAGCAAGGTCTCTAGCATCATTACCAGGACTAAATCTGACTTTTCTACCTCCCCTAATTTCCTCCTAGTAATTATAGGTCAAGCAGTCTTTTGTAAATTATAAAACCTTTGTTCTTATCAAAAATGAATAGCCTAGGAAAAATTATAAAGAGAGTCCTAGGAAAAAAATTTCAATTAGAAAACCAAGCTAATTTGGTATGACCAAAGACTGTCAGGCATACTGACAGAGCTCTATTATACAGTCATTTGGGCTCTTTCAAATTAGTTATGTTAATGTCCTGTGAGTGAATGTAACACTTGGATGGGACAAGATTTCTGCAATTAATTTCTGCAGTCAGTGGAGAGACAAGCAAATTTATTTTCCCCCTCTCTGGGAATTGGTAGTGGAGGGTGTGAGGTAGAGAAGTGCATTTAGGAACAGAGTACAAGCTAAACACAAGCCCTAAATAAAGCAGAAACAATGGGAGCCAATGCCTCCCCATTCATTCAATTGACAATGTTTTGCAGCTTAAACCTGTTTTATTAATTATGTTTGACATTTTCTTAATTAGTTTCATTTACACCAAATCAATCCCTACTGCTGTATGGCATCATTTATCATTTTGAAAAATTTGCATACTGAGTGCTGACTTTTTCTACTTAATTATACATTAAAAGTGTCAAGCATGCTTGCTGCCTGGCATTATCTGCGCCAGAAAGGTTTGTGGCTGGACTGTGATGGTATTAATCATTAAGAGTCCCCAAGTGCTGCTGGGTAATATCTGGGGAGTAAAGTGGCTCTCATTTTAACGCTAGGGAGCAGAAGTGCTTTTGTAAAATGACCCAGAGCAAAAACAAAATAAATGACCTAAAGCATCTGGTCTATTGTAATGCTTTGCTCTTTCAATAGAAATATGTTCTGGGAAAAAATGTTTACTGTTAACTATTAGCCTCCTGCATGTTGAAACTGCAGGATAGCTGGTGTTTTCTCTGAATGAAAAACATGACATTTCAGTTAAGTTATATTGATGGCTGACTAAGACACCAACCAAAGCAGTTATATGTCAGCTGGCTTTAACTTTTATCTTAAATTCCTTACTTTATAACAAAAGCAGTGAAATGCTACCAGTCATTAATACTTCACTTCATATTGCCCAGAGTTTACATGAAGCCTGTTAGGAAATAATCAGCCTTTTTACCGGTAAGTGAATCGTCATATACTCCAGGGGGAAAAATGGATTCCAGGAGGGAAATGAATGGATGCAGGACACAAAACATTGTATTCCTCATCAATTTAATTTAAAAATATTGACACTTTGACATAGGGATTCAATGTTGATATCTCAAAGATGCACTTCCAGTATGGGCAACTGTGTTTGAACATCTTCAACTAACTAGCAGCAGTTTCTCTCACAGCTACCTCTCCCAAGACACCTTTCCTCCAAAAATGCTGTGTCTGTCACTTAACTCCATCCCAGACATATTAAAGATCCTGTCTGTTAAGATGGTCACTAAGGCTATATCTACTCTGCAATAAAAAATGTGTGACAGCTTCAGAGCTCAGGTCAGCTGACTCAAGTAGACAGAGCTCAGGCTGCAGGACTAAAAATTGCAGGATATATATTTGGGCTCAGGCTGGAACCCTGGCTCTGAAACGGGAGTATCTCAGCGCCCAGGCTTCAGCCTGAGCCTGAACATCTACACTGCAACCTTTAGCCCTGTAGCCCGAGGCCCAGGAGCCTGAGTCAGCAGATGCATGCTAGCTGTGGCCATACCACTGGTCTTTTATTGCAGTGCAGACACATTCTAAGGGCTCAATCCCACACCATTGAAGTCAATTAGAGTTTAGCCATTGACTTCAACAGGTATTGAATCAGGCCCCTAGTTACCACTTTAATCATGTTGTCTACAACCATCCAGGGCTCATGCAGGAATTGACATTCTTGGCTAGACGGAGAAAGTATCCACGTTCATGTATTACAAATGAAAAGGCTGCTTGCCTCTGAGAATAGGTCACAAGGGTTGTTCTGATAATCCTTAGAAGTATCTGCTAAAGCTTCTAGGCTGAGGTGTAATTGAGGAAGCTGCTGTTGACCATTTCCAAAGCCATGTCAGCTATTTCATTTAATTAAAGTTATTAGTTTAATTTCTTTCCCATTTTTGCCACAACAGTACATAACTGGAAATGTATTACAATTCTAGCAATGTTATGGCAACACTATGAATGTTCAGTAACTCAGACACTACAATTATTTCAGTGCATCTCTTGTCCAAAAGATGTAATGTTTTGTAAAAAACTGAAAGAGTTAAAGAAAATCAATTTTCTATACGACACATAAACCATGCCTGCCTTCGTGTCAGAACCCAAACTTATTGTGTTTAATATTCAAGTTCATTTTCAAATTTTTGCCCATTAACATAATATATACCATTTTGCAAGCCTGGTCAGAGAAATCTGTAACTAAATAATTTTCAAGTTTCCTTCATATCAAATGCATTATATGCAGTGTGAAATTATTTCCCCACTCTGTCCTTTATAGAACAGTAAAAGAGCAACACACAATATACTTGTTATAGTTCTAAAATATATTACAGACTTCAAAAGATACTGCATGTATGTACATTTATAATAACTAATCATAAATGAGCATTTAATTGTATATTTTAAGTTATACTTGATATGCTATTACAATGTCAGTATTTGAAACTTGTAGTAGAAGAATATTATTGATGCTAACATGATAAAAATAAAGCTCTCTCTTTCTTTCTTGCAGTAGTACAATATTATGTTTCTAGGTAAAAAATTTCATTCACACACACACACAGGTGTCAACATTGTTGTGGAAATCACAAACATAAAAGAAACTGGGAAGGTTAATGCCATTCATTAATTCATAAGTATTTTTGTTTTCACCAAAATTTCAAATACAAGTGTAATGGAAAAAGATCAAAGCTGGAAACTGTGTGAAATGTTTGCAACAAAAGTCAGGATTTGTAAGAAACTTGCTTGATTTAGGGTTTTGTTACAAACTCTAAGTTCAGCACCAGTTTGTTAAAGATCATTAAAGTCAGTGATCTAGAGTGAACCTAGGCCCAGTGCTGAGCAAACTTGCCCAAGTGTATGGTTTTGGAAACTCAGAGATTTCAACGGAATTTGCTTTCAGATTTCAGATGCATTTGAATCTGAAATTCAAAGCAGATATCAACTGGTACAAAGCCACACAAACAACATCCAAAAATAATACTGTAAATGCAACTCTATTGATCTGAGTTACACCATTTACACCAGAGTTGAGTTTGACTCAATGATTGCAAGAACCTCTGAAAGCCAAAGCCAAAGCCTCTGAAAGCCAACATTTTATAGGGAAGTCCAAGGTCCACCACTTAAAAAATCCTTTGGTTGTTCCCATTGAAATCAATGGAGTTTTGCCATGGACTTCAGTGGGTCAAGGATTTCATACCCTGAATTTTGTGTATTAAGATTTTCAAATATAATATATAATCAGTGTGTGTTTTGTTCTGAAAATTTTTGGTGTTTTTATTTTGGTTTGGGATTTTTTTAAATGAAAAAAGTTATTAATTTCTAAAGTGCAAGTCAAATGAACACATGATGAAATCAAAACATCTAGGTGAGAATGTAAAAAGCACATTGTAAGCATTTATTTGATTTTTCTGACAAAGACAGATAAACACAGCTGCATTTATATTCATTGTGTGGCACTCCAGATGTGCACATATCTCACGCGCCAATACTATGTATAGTATTAAAAAGTAAGTAATAATATTCATGCGCTGTATGCAGATTTCAAACACCTCGAACAAGGCTCAGATTCTGCAAAGTGCTGAAGCATGAAGTTAACTCTGAGCACTTGAGGAGTCTCACTGAGCTAAATTAAGCAAATACATTTGTGAATACTTACAGTATGCCCATGAGAAGTCCCAGGGAGCTCAATGATGAAAGTTACACACTTTGATAAGGGTTTACGGGATCAGGTCCTAAGTTTCTTTAAACATGTTAAACCATTTGTCCCTACAGAGGATTAAATCTATGGTAATTTCAAAGTTTTCAAGTGAAGTTAATTTTCTGAGTTTTGTAAACAGGAAGAAAACATTTGAAACATTTAATGAAAAGCAAAAAAATACTGTTTTTATACTTGAGGACTCAAAAATGGCCAAAGAGATTTTTTCCAGACTTTCCCAAAATGTCAGAACAAGCAGTGGACATTTTGACAGAAATATAATGTTTTCAGAAAGTTGTAAGAGATACTAGGTGAATAATTCCTAAGAAATAATATATGTCATGAATTTTTGCTTTTCTTGTGTTTTCAAATTTTCCATAAAAGTAACTCAACTTTTTTAAAAAAAAAATTGAGTTTCTTGAGATTATTTTCTAAATAATTTTTGTAGCTCATTCCCAAGCAGTTCATTCCCAATATTCCATATTTTAAAATTGAACTATGTAATTAGTCAAATAATCATATGTTATGTTCTAGTGTCTGTTTAGATTAACATTACTTCTAGAAATCAGGTTTCCAACAAAAGTGCTCATGGAATGTGAATCTTAAACACTGGGTTTTTTCTCACACTGGTTTCATACCATTGTAACAGTCTTGGCTTCAGTGGAGTTACTCCTGATTTACAATGCTGTAAATAGAAATAGGAGGAGAAACAGCTCGGTATTCTTCAATGTTTACTTAGAATGTACTGTGCCAGTGATCATTACTTTCACTAACCTCCGTCTCTAGAAAAACTACAGAAAGTGAATTCAAAAGGGACACTAAAACAGTTGAAGTGAATTCATTTAAAAATGAGAGTTCCTTCAGAATTTCATTTATTTATTTTGCATTATTCATCCACCTCTGGATGAATAATAATACCTCTGGATACATGATCTTTGAAATTATTTCCTCAATCGTAGCTAACATGCTGCTACCACAGCACCAATTTATGTATCCAACTATGTGCAATCAAAGGCCAAATTTTCAAAGAGGGTTTAACCAGGACTCTAAATTTCTACCCACAATTTTGCAGACACAATCAGTTTGTGCTTGCAAAAGCCAGATTTTGCATACACACATCTTTCTCTCTAGTTCAGATGACCCCATCGCCTTAAAATCTGAGCACTTCACAATCTTTAATGTATCAATCCTCACTAACCTCTGTGAGGTAACCCCATTTTCCAGGTATTTAAATATACACGGGAGCAGGAAGACTGGAATCTGGGTTTTTCCTCACCCCACCTCACCCCACCCCACCCCAGTAAGTGTACTAATCACTGGGCTATAGCGTCATTCTCACTTGCTCTTTGGCCCAATAGATATTCAAGTATTTATAGAGGGGAACCAGGGTTGCCAGGCATCCAGTTTTTGACCAGAACGCCCAGTTGAAAGGGACCCCGGTGGCTCCGGTCAGCACTGCTGACCATGCCATTAAAAATTTGGTCGGCTGTGCTGCAGGGCTAAGACAGGCTAGTCCCTACCTGTCCTGGCTCCACGCTGTGTCACGGAAGCAGCCAGCAGGTCTGGCTTCTAGGCAGGGGGCAAGGGGTCTCCACACACTGCCTCAACCCTGTGCACTGGCTCCGCATTATCAGTGGCCAGGAACAGCAGCCAATGGGATCTGTGGGGGTGGTGCCTGCAGGCAAGAGCAGTGCATGGACCCTCCTGGTCCCCCTGCCTCGGAGTCAGACATGCTGTCTGCTTCCGGGGTGCAGCGCAGAGCCAGAAAGGCAGGGAGGCTGCCTTAGCCTGGCTGCACTGCTGACCAGGAGCTGCCCAAGGTAAGCCCACGCCCCAACCCGAGCTCCCACTCTCCTGCCCCAGCCCTGAGCCCCCTGGATCCCAGATCCTGCTCTGCACCCCAAACCTCTCATCCCTGGCCCCACCCTAGCCTGCACCCCCAGACAGAGCCCTCACCCTGTCCTGCACCCCAATCTCCTCAACCCACAGCCCTCTCCTACACACCGAATCCCTCAGCCCCACCCCCCAGCCTAGATCTCCATCCTGCACCCCAAACCCCTACCCCAACCCAGTGAGGGTGGGGAGAGTGATCCACCGAATGAGGGGGAATGTATTGAGTGGGGGTGAGGGCCCAGGGAAGGGGAAGGGCAGGGGGCTGCGGGGAAGGGGCAGGCTAGGGGCAGGCTAGTTTTGTATGAGTTGAAAGCTGGCAACAGCTTGAACAAAAGAAGCCTCCCCTAGAATGCTGCATAGCTCCAATGGTTAAGATATTCTTCTGGGGTGGGAGAATCAAGTTCAACTTGTTTCTCCACATTAAGCATAGGGGGAAATAGAACTGCAGTTTCTCACATCCTGGGCAAGTACTCTAACTTGTGGGCTAAAAGTTATTTGGGGGCACCATCTCCTGTGTTGGTTTGTGCAAGGCTCTGTCTGGTAGGCAGATTCTGAGAACACCTCCCATGTGAGATAAGAGGGAGAATGCCTAGTTTAAGGATCCCATTGGGGCTTAGGTGTGAGCTGAACGTCTAGACTGAGGCAGCTGTGTACATGCTCACTGGCAGAGTTTCAGGCACCTAAAGGATTTTACCAGTGGAAATGTAGGTGTCATGGGAATTTAGATGCTTACAGTGTTAGTCAGCAGCTGAGGAGGAGTTCTGAGGTGCCTAAAGTGACAATTAGTTGCCTACATTTCTTTGTAGATCAAGCCATTAGTGACTTGCACAGGTCACATAGGAAGTCTGTGGCACAGCAGGAATGAACCCCAGTCTCCCTCAGCCCAGATTAGCACTCTAACCAATGAAAAAAGTTTTGAGCAGCCTGACTGACAAGGATTTGTTACAGTAATAAAAAGTTTTCCAGGGCTAACAAAAGAAAAGTAATCAAGAGGATTTCACATTCATGAGCAATTATGTGTGTTTTGAGATTTCTCTCCTTCATCCAACACAGCTGCTGTATGTAGCTGCCTCCAACTTCCAGCCCTGTTGTGATATTCATATGGATGCAATTCACTCATAGTTGCTTATGCTGTGCGGAAATCTCTGTGCTGACATTGTAACATGTTACGTGGTACTACTTGAACCTGTAATTTTAAACTACTCTCCATTTGCTGGTGTCTTCCATATGAGTATTTGGGCAACCCTTTTGTCTGCATAGAAATTATTTTCCAGTAGTGATTTAGGACTCTCTTTCTTTCATAAAGAAGGGAGAAAAGGATATTTTATTTTCAGACCATTGTCACTGTTTTCAGCCAGTCTGCCTACTGTACTTTAAAAGTGAGATACTTTTCTTCCATGCATTAAAGGAATATATATATATTTGTAACAAGAGGGGATAAGATACCATCTGTTTGTGGAAGCAGAGATTTGCAGAACCAAAATGGTAGCACACTGAGTGTGGGGAACCTCAGCCTTGTAACATGCTTCTTCTTCCCGCATAGACTACACTAGCTCCCCCATGTATGTCCTTTGTTTTTCCAGGATATCTGTCTCCCAAGTACTGTAAATGTAGGGATGAAATATCAATTAAAGATATTTTCTTTTCTACACAGCAAAGTGTCCTCCAGAGACCTCTAGTCATGGAGACTATGAGAGATAAAGGAATGTCTCTGTGTAGCGGGGTACAGAAGGCATAATAAAAAAAAGCTCATTAAACAGCAAGAGATGAGATACATTTAATAAATTATTTTAAAATAAAATATACTATGGACCAATCATTCAAATGATATGAAATAAACAAGTATGAAAAAGGGACTGAGTCATTCAGATTGGGAATAGCCCTTGTCACATAGCCAAGTAAAATTCTGATTTCCTAGGCCTGGAAAAAGCAAACAACAGTGTTTTCTGAAAGTGTGTAATGAACTCCATATCTCAGGAGGCAGGACTGACCTGAGGCTGAGTACTATCATTTCCACCACTCTGGAGGAATGAGCCTTTATTTGACCTTCAAGTGACAACCCTGCCAAAAAATAGCAACAAGAAATGCATAAAAGACAACAGTTCTGCCAAAGTTATTTTTTGCCTGACCTAATTTGTTGGCAAAAAAAATAAACTTAACAAAAAGGGGTGAAAGAACGCTATTGAATATGATTTTTCTCTATTGCAGATGGGAAAAAATCAAGGGAATTTTAAATAATGTTTAAAAAAATAAGACTTCACAGAAATAAAGAGCTGAATCCTGTCTACTTTGCTAATATGAGTTCTCACATTGATCGGGGACAATATACCAATGAAATTTGTTCCTAAGTAAGGAAAAAACAAAATCTATTCATCACATACTTCTCAGTTAAGTCTTCAAAATGGAGGTGAATGAGGGTGAAATTCACCCTGTAAGAGTACAAGAATTTAGTAGTGGCTCCCCAATCTAGCAAAGCTCTTATGTGAGTGCTTAAGGACTTTATTGGATCAAGGCATAAGGAACGAAAAGAAACTTTGTAGGAAACACAATTAAGGGCACAGCAACAAAGTTTGGAAGGCCCTTTAAATTAGCATGCCACTCTTTTTCATCTTTAAAGGGTAATTAAAGTAACTTGGCTTGGAAAAAATATATTATTTAATAAAACTCACGGATTGACTACAAAGCTGGGGTGCACATCTTCCCTGCACTAGGTTGCCATGGACTAAATAGCCATGTGCTCCCTACTGACGTGCATTAACAGTTCATTAACATGCTTTGATCTAGACCTGGTTTCAAAGAGGACTAGATCAAAGCACATTAATTAACTGTTAATGCACGTCAGCAGGGTCCACATGGAGAGTTAGTCTGCAGAAGGCTAAAGCAGGATAAATTCACAGCCCAGAACTTGCTGAAAATTAAATGGTTTCAGAGTAGCAGCCGTGTTAGTCTGTATTCGCAAAAAGAAAGGAGTACTTTGTGGCACCTTAGAAACTAACAAATTTATTTGAGCATAAGCTTTCGTGAGCTGTAGCTCACGAAAGCTTATGCACAAATAACTTCGTTAGTCTCTAAGGTGCCACAAGTACTCCTTTTCTTTTTGTGAAAATTAAATGTTTGTCTAGGGAAGTCTTCACCATGATGATTTGGGCAATCTGTCTTTACAATTTATTAACTTTGTGTGATTATGAACTCTCTGTATGTATCTTCACCAAATTTCAAACTCCAATGTGCAGCCCTATGCCTTCTCTTATTATTTTTTTGCCTCCCTGTTGGACTGAAATGCCATAAATGGCTGACACTAGACGGTCATTAAATGTGGAGGGTCCTCTACTCAACTACAGATAAAAGATTGACTCTCACCTAAACAAAAGATTGATTCCCACCCTGGAGAACTGTCTTGTCAGGAGGTCACCTGGCAACAAAAATCACCTGGTGGGGGTCTGCAATCAGGGGCTGGGCCTGACAGAGGGACTGGAAGGTTATAAAAGGGCAGAACCTGATCTATTTGGGGTCTTTGGCCATTTTTTGATCAGCTCAAGCAGAGGGAAGCTACTGCAGGAGCCTGATGCAGCAGGAGGAATCCTGCCTACTGAATTCAGACAGTCTCCCAAGGCCTCCCAAGGAAGGTGAGCTAGAGTGAGAGGCATTGCATTAGGGATGTTTGTTGTTTTCTAAATGATATGTACTCTGTGCACTATTAAATAGAGAGCAATGATGGTTTAGAATCCTGTGAAAAGTCTTTCTGTATCTGTGGGTGTGTTAGAGCTGTCACATCACCTGGAAGAGTTAATCTGCAGACCCAGAATACCCAAACACCTGGAGTTCTGGGAGAGGGTGTGTTTAGGCTATGAGGATATGGGGAGGGGGGAGGAAATCAGCACAAGTTCTAGGAGATAGGCAATTAGGTCACAGAGGTCTCAGCTCTCAGAAGGGAGAGTTGGACAGAAAATCTGCATCCCAAGAGTGTGCCTAGAGACCGCAAGCTAAGCACAATGCATGGATTCTATTCAGATTACTGAGACTTAAAGTACCCGGGGATCCTTTCAAATCAGTCTAGTCAGTGCCTAAGAGGGGATGTTCAATTAGATCTGATACCAATTATATAATTTTCCAGCCAAATTATTTGAAGCCATGTCTATAGAACGGAGATCATTGAAAGGCCTGGATTTTAACATTTTAAGAAACACGTCCACGTTCTACTACATTTTAAGAACATTGTCACAGAATTTCAAACTTGGATGCCTAAAAATAGTTACTTAAATCAACACTTATGCATCCCAGAGGCACTGAGGTCACTGAAGTCAGTGGAAAGTTCAAAGGTGCTCAGCACCTATGAAAATACGGTCACTTATTTAGGTGCCTAATTTTAGACACCTATTTTTATAATTTTACGCATTGTGTTTTATTTCTGGAATTTCCTCTTTTGCCTTCTTGCTTTCCAAAAATATTAATACATTTTATAACCCATTATACTTTTAACACATTCCAAGATACTTTTAGGGCCTTATCCAAAGGCCAATAAAGTCAGTAAAAATATTTCTTTTGACTTTAGTAGGATGTGAAATGGGTTCTCTCTTTGTGCATCTCTGCTTTCAAGGTTTTCCTCCTTTCTCCCCCCAACCCCCGCTAGTGATGGCTCATCTTAAGTGATCACTCTCCTTACCGTGTGTATGATAAAATCCATTGTTTCATGTTCTCTGTGTGTGTATATAAATCTCCCCATTGTATTTTCCATCGATATATATATTTATATATATAAAAATTAGTATGAGTTTTCACCACTTCTGATAGGTTTAAATAAAATTCAGAATACCATAAATGTACATTTTATTGGAAGTGTTAACACAATTACAATAATGGATTGCTTTATAGACACTGACTTACTTTCATTAGTTCATGGAAAGCATCGACTTTGATAAATGTTGATGGTACTTAAGTATTTCGCAAAGGTATATAAATGGATTCACATTCTTACCTTAACACCAGGATGAAAAATATCCTTTCTTATACTTCAGTATGGAATTCTTTTTGGTACTGCAAAGATGCCTGTTTGGATTAATTAAAAAAATAGTCCATTATATTCAGAAGCTGTATTATTGGAAAAGTTTAGTTCTGGCAGGGAGAGAGACAATTTCTGAGTGATCAACTTTCATTTACACTTGCAGTATAAAGGATCAATTAGATTGATTCCACTGGAAATATTAGTTAGGACACTACTTCTTGTTGAAAACTTGTCTTTACAATCTATTAATTTCAAGCTTTTCAATTCTTTGAGCATTTTCCATGATGAAATCATCTGCTCTACAGCTGCAAATATCCCCTGGCAAAATTAAAACCAGCTTTTGCTTGCTGAAAAGATGTTTTATTCTTCAGGAGCACTTACATCTGACCAATCTTTATTCAGTTACCAAAGGACATTATTCTCTCAGTCTGTAGTTAAGAACCAATGATTCTTTATTAATTCGTTGGTGTTGGTCATTTTAGCATTACAATGAATATAATCGCCTAATAATGTCGAGTATCAGAGGGGTAGCCATATTAGTCTGGATTAGTAAAAGTGGCAAAGCGTCCTTACAGATTAACAGACATATTGGAGCATGAGCTTTCGTGGGTGAATACCCACTTCGTCAGATGCATGTAGTGGAAATTCCCAGAGGCAGGTATGAATATGCAAGCAAGAATCAGGCTAGGGATAATGAGGTTAGTTTAATCAGGGAGGATGAGGCCCTCTTCTAGCGGTTGAGGTGTGAACACCAAGGGAGGAGAAACTGCTTTTGTAGTTGGCTAGCCATTCACAGTCTTTGTTTAATCCTGAACTGATGGTGTCAAATTTTCAAATGAACTGAAGCTCAGCAGTTTCTCTTTGAAGTCCGGTTCTGAAGTTTTTTTTTGCTGCAGGATGGCTACCTTTAAATCTGCTATTGTGTGTCCAGGGCGGTTGAAGTGTTCTCCTACAGGTTTTTGTATAGTGCCATTCCTAATATCTGATTTGTGTCCATTTATCCTTTTACATAGGGACTGTCCAGTTTGGCCGATGTACATAGCAGAAGGGCATTGCTGGCACATGATGGTGTATATTACATTGGTGGACATGCAGGTGAATGAACCGGTGATGGTGTGGCTGATCTGGTTAGGTCCTGTGATGGTGTTGCTGGTGTAGATATGTGGGCAGAGTTGGCATTGAGGTTTGTTGCATGGATTGGTTCCTGAGTTAGAGTTACTATGGTGCGGTGTGTAGTTGCTGGTGGGAATGTGCTTCAGATTGGCAGGTTGTCAGTGGGCGAGGACTGGCCTGCCTCCCAAAGCCTGTGAAAGTGAGGCATTGTTGTCCAGGATGGGTTGTAGATCACTAATTATGCATTGGAGAGGTTTTAGCTGAGGACTGTATATGATGGCCAGTGGAGTTCTGCTGGTTTCTTTCTTGGGCTTGTCTCGCAGCAGGAGGCTTCTGGGTACACATCTGGCTCTGTTGATCTGTTTCCTTATTTTCTCATGTGGGTATCATAGTTTTGAGAATGCTTGGTGAAGATCTTGTAAGTGTTGGTCTCTCTGTCTGAGGGGTTGGAGCAAACGCGATTGTACCTCAGCGCTTGGCTGTAGACAATGGATCATGTCGTATGTCCGAGATGGAAGCTGGAGGCATGAAGGTAGGCATAGTGTTCAGTGGGTTTTAGGTATAGGGTGGTATTAACGTGACCGTCACCTATTTGCACTGTGGTGTCTAGGAAGTGGACCTAATATGTAGGTTGGTCCAGGCTGAGGTTGATGGCAGGGTGAAAGCTGTTCAAATTGTGGTGGGATTCTTCCAGAGTTTCCTTCCCATGGGTCCATACAATGAAGGTGTCATCAATGTAGCATAGGTAGAGAAGGGGCGTGAGTGGACGAGAGCTGAGGAAATGGTGTTCCAGGTCAGCCATAAAAATGTTGGCATATTATGGGGCAATGCGGGTGCCCATAGCAGTGCCACTGGTCTGGAGGTATATATTGTCACAAAATTTGAAATAATTGTGCGTGAGGATAAAGTCACACAGCTCAGCAACCTGTTGTGCTGTGGCATCATCAGGGATACTGTTCCTGACAGCTTGTATTCCATCTGTGTGTGTGGAATGTTTGCATAGAGAGTCTCTACATCCATGGTGTCTTGGATGGTGTTTTCTGGAAGATCATCAATGCATTGTAGTTTTCTCAGGAAATCAGTGGTGTCACAGAGATAGCTGGGAATGCTGGTGGCATAGAGTCTGAGTAGAGCAGTAGTTCCCTACCTTTCTTGTGGGAATAACATATTGTTATTCCCAGAAGACTGGCATGTGCCAGACACCCCACCACCGAAATGCCGCCGCCGAGAAGCGGCAGCGGCAAGAAGCATCACCGCCAAAATGCCGATGAGAAATGGCAACGCTTCTTGGCAGCATTTCAGCGGTGGGGTGTCCTGCAGGTGCACAAAAATGCCCTGGCGGCACCATGACACCCGTGGGCACTGCTTTGGGGACCCCTGGAGTAGAGAGTCCACATATCCGGACAGTTCTTCAGTGAGAGTGCCAATGCCCAAGATGATGGGGAGTACAGGATTTCCGGTTTGTGAATCTTGGGTAGTACATAGAATAGCCCTGGTTGGGGCTCTAAGGGTATGTTGATTTGTTCCTGTGTTAGTGTAAGGAATGTCCTGAGTAGATGGTGCAGTTTCTTAGTGTATTCCTCAGTGGGATCTGAGGAAAGTGGCTTGTAGAATTTGGTATTGGAGAGTTGTCTGGCAGCCTCCTTTTGGTAGTCAGACCTGTTCATGATGATAACAGCACCTCTTTTATTAGCCTCTTTGATTATAATATCAGGGTTGTTTCTGAGGCTGTGGATGGCATTGCGTTCTGCACGACTTAGGTTATGAGGCAAGCAATGTTGTTTTTCCACAATTTCTGCCTGTGCAGTCATCAGAAGCATTCTATGTATAGGTCCCGACTGTCGTTTCAACCCTCGGGAGGAGTCCATGTGGAGTTCTTCTTGTGCTGTTGATGGGAGGGTATCTGTGTATCAGTGCACTGTTCAGTGTTATCTTGAAAGTATTCTTTGAGTCAGAGATGGTGAAGTAGGCTTCCAGTTCACTGCAGAACTCTATCATTTTTGTGGGGGTGAGGGGGCAAAAAGAGAGTCACCAAGATAGGACAGACTCTTCTGCCGGGCTGAGTGTGTAGCTGGAGAGATTGACAATATTGCTGTGTGAGTTAGGGGTAGTTTGCTGTTGTGGCCCCATGTGGCAGGTAGGATTTTAGACAGTTTACAGTTATTTTTTCCTTTGTAGAGAGGTGAAGTGTGTAATGTAGATCTCCTGTCTTATTTTAGTAAAGTCCGTTTGTATGGAAGGTTGGTTATTTATGAGAGTCTCCAGGTTGGAGAGCTCTTTTTTGATGTTTTCCTGTTTGCTGCATAGGCTGCTGATCAGGTGGTTCCTCAGTTTCTTTGATAGGGTATGGCATAATCTCTCACTGTGGTCTGTGCAGTATGTAGATAGCAATGGATTTTTCACCTTTAGTTCATTTGGTATGATGTCTATCCATTTGCATTTGGAAAGAAAGATGATATCTGTCTGTATTTGTGCAAGTTTCTTCATGAGATTGATGGATTTCCACTGTATATGGTTAAATGCAGTGCCTTGCATGGTGTCGAATATCAGAGGGGTAGCCGTGTTAGTCTGAATCTGTAAAAGCGGCAAAGAGTCCTGTGGCACCTTATAGATTAACAGACATATTGGAGCATAAGCTTTCGTGGGTGAATACCCACTTCGTCAGATGGATGTAGTGGAAATTTCCAGAGGCAGGTATAAATATGCAAGCAAGAATCAGGCTAGGGATAATGAGGTTAGTTCAATCAGGGAGGATGAGGCCCTCTTCTAGCAGTTGAGGTGTGAACACTAAGGGAGGAGAAACTGCTTTTGTAGTTGGCTAGCCATTCACAGTCTTTGTTTAATCCTGAGCTGATGGCGTCAAATTTTCAAATGAACTGAAGCTGAGCAGTTTCTCTTTGAAGTCTAGCCTGATTCTTGCTTGCATATTTATACCTGCCTCTGGAAATTTCCACTACATGCATCTGACGAAGTGGGTATTCACCCATGAAAGCTTATGCTCCAATACATCTGTTAGTCTATAAGGTGCCACAGAACTCTTTGCCACCTAATAATGGTAAGCCATCAACTCCTGTTAAGAAACAGGGACTCAAAATATGACTACTCACACATGGAGATGACAAGTACTTCAGATAGTTTCTACATAACTTATATTTTTATTATCTCTATCCATAATTTGCCTTGTAACATTGAAATAAATTAGTTTCTAATGATCTATTATGGCAGAACATAATAAATAAGTTTCATAAATAATTAGTGTGACCCAGGAACCTCTTATTGCCAACTGGCAAGGGGCCCATAGCAGCTTTTTAGGGGTTACAGGCATCTCCAGAGTCCGGTGTGCTCATTCTAGTTCATATGAGGTCTCAAATAAAAGCCAGTGTCAAACTAGTCATCAATATCATTGCAAAACCCACCTATGGATGTTGTGCATGGAGTTATGTATATACACTGAAAATCATAAGGTGTGTGTCTAGGCACTGGTCATCAGCAAAAGTGAAAAACATATTTCCAGTCAGACAATAAATGTTTATCTAACTGGCAATTTACATATAAATTAAGTATTGTATACTACACAATGGGTCTCTGTGACACAGTGCTGGGAGTTAGCAGGTGATCCAGCACTCTGATCATTAGAGCAATCTGATTGGGATTGGGACATAATTATCTAATCAGGTTGGCAGAATGGGGGGGCAGTACTATGGGATTAATTAGTTTATCAGCTGAGGAATGATAAAATGGCACAGGAAGGAAGAGCTGGGAGAAAGGAAGAGGGCTACCTGAGTGCAGTCTCACAGAGATCTCAGAGAAGGGAAACCTCTGCTCCTCTCAAGTTCTGGGGAAAGGGTTGAAAGCACAGGGGACACTGTAAACAGCGTTGCTGTATGGGACAGTAAAGGTGTTGGTGGAGGGAACATAAATAAATAGCACAGTCTGGATACACAACCATTGGAATCAGAGCAGTTTCTGTGGTGCTAGAAGACAGGAGCAGAGCATGCCCTGTTATCAATCTGAACTGAATGCAAATGAAGGATTGTGAGGACTTCAAAGAAAGATACTAACAGGAAAAGAAAAAGGGGAAGGGTGAAGACCCTATGTGAAGGTCCACATCAAAGGTTTGCTCTACTGTATTTGTTGAGCAAAGACGACATCCTTTCACCATCACTAGAGGAATAAAAGAACAGTGAGTTTGCTTCATGAAAAAGGAGTCTTAACCAGGCATTGGTTCAAAATTGCTAGAAAGAACTTTGGGTGAGAAAATTCTTTAGACAAGAAGTAACCCAATAGTTAAGTTTAGTCTCTAGAAGGCATATTATGATTTGGCTTTATATGTAATCGTTTGTTTCCAATAATCTTATTCATGATGACTAGAATCTCAGTTCTTTTATAATAAACTCAATCTTGTTTTCACTATAAATATATTTAAGTGTTGTGATGTTAAGCACAGTGGTGATCCTGGGTTGAATGCTGTGTACTGTTGCTTTGGGAACAGCAGGCTGGTAATTCTATGAATGTTGAGCGGATAAGAGGCCGGACACTACAGGAAATGTTCCGACAACTCACAGATTGGTGTGTGCCTATCACTACCTGTACAGAGAGAGCAAAGCTTGTGGAGGCCTAGAAGTCAGTCTTGGGCTACCAGAGGCTGCTGGCTTCAGGGAGCTAATCCACAGAAGGTAGAGACAAGACTTCCTCACACTAAGGGCAGGTGGTGGTGAGTTGCCTCACAACCCTAGGTATCCCTGGGGAGCATCAATTAGTTCCACAACTTCTTGGGAACACTCTCTATCCTTCCCTGAATATTCATGAATCCTTAAGAGCAAATAACTAACAAATTTCAGAAGCTGGAATTTAATCTTCTGAACAACTTGTTCTCTTAGCTTTTATCATTGTAACTCCAAATCTTTTATATAACTGAATTTATAACTTTACTTTCCCTTTCCATTTAAAAAAAAGTACATAGACTTGCCTCTTTTCTGCTTTTTATATAGGAGTCCTATATTTTGTTATGAAAACACAATTTTTATATATATAAATATATAAAGTTACCTGTCTGATTAATATACCTGTTCTACTCCCACAAAACAAATATTAGAGAAGGGAGACACATCTAGACTGCTATGAAATACTTGTAATGAACCATTAAATCACATGAAACTCATTTGGTTTCAAATTTCATTACAACTTCTAAATTAACCCTACATGCACCAAAAGGTTTGTTAAGCCTCACAAACATTACCCAAACACAGGCCTACTTTCAAACAAACAATTTGATGTTATGGTTTTGTGTATAGTTTCAGGTGGTATCAACATTAAAATATAATTCAGTGTTTTCAATTAGGGATTTTGAGTTCCAATTGAAGTTAAAAGTCCAAAACGAAACTAAGGGATTGCAAACCTACAAAAATCAAAACCAAAATATGATGTTCTCAAGAACCCCTGTGAACCAAATTTTCTGTTTCACACAGCTCTAGAATCACCACAATTTTGCTTGAGGCAGTCTTTCCAAATTTCCACTCCAGACAGCTGAATTTAGCTGTCATATTTTAAAAGGACTGCGTTATGCAGGTGGTACAGAATGTGATCATTGTTAGAACCTCCTCAAATATACATGCACATTCATATGCATCTTTCCCCAAGGTGATTCACACAGCTGGCTGTAGAATACATTTACTAAGCTCCTACACATAGGACTGTATTTCTGTGTTAATCTTTCTTTTCATAGGACAATTTGTGGGACTCCATGACATGCAGCTAGTGATGCATGTACTCCAATGAAGTGATACTGAATTCCTCTTCTGCATGTGCATGGGAATCCTAGCAGCTCTCCATAAAGATTTTATTCACACAGTAGATTTGTTGTTACTTAGCACAGAGTACTCAAACACATCCCAGTATCAAGTGGTACCAGAACATTCGGATATCAAGGATGGTACAAAAACATTCCCCAAGGATAACAGGAACACACTGACCCCTTCTAAAAGATAAGGTTAGAATAACAGTATGTAATAAAAATGTTTTTATCAAACCAACATGTACAAGGTAATGGGTAATAATTAGCCACGTCAGGGGGCAGTAATTAACTATGTCCAAGGCAGTGTAACTTGTTTGTATTAGGGTATAAAATATATCTCAAAGAAAGTATCTTTGTCCAGCCAACGGGGGAATGGAAAAACTCACCATTCACTGAGCTGCATCCATTGTCACAGGCATACATGTCTTAGTATCCTCATAAAGTCTGTCAGGTGCTATTGTCAACAATAAACTTGGCCTGGTGCCTTTGTTTAATGGATCTTGTGATCATTGGGTGGTTCGCTTGAGGTGTTCTTCTGTGCCAGCTGTCTCTGAAGAGCTGAGGCAGCACACAGGAACAACACACACGCAGCTGAATATCTAACCACACATGAGCAAGAACCATCCAACCTAGCTCCAGAGAGAGAATGGTCAGTGCTACCTTGGAGTCCTGACCCACCATGTCCCATCTTCAGCTGTGGCCATCCCTGATGCTTCAGAGGAAGGAGATTTAAAAAAAAACAGAATACATTGTTGGGGGAGGAAAAATGCTTTCCTGACCCATGCTGAAGCCCTGAAACATGAGCTTTAGGAACATAAGATATAAACCAAAAGGGACCTCCAGGGCTACCAAGCCCTGTCCCTGACCATCATAAGAACCCCATCATATGATCACATTCATAAATTTGTCCCGCTCTCTTTTAAGACTGACTAATATGTTTGCCCCACAACTCCTACTGGGAGACAGTTCCAGGGTCTCTTCAGGGAAATACCACTGCTGGGACTTCTGCAGAGGTCAACAAGCTAGTCTCAAGTTCGGAAGTGTGCTACCCTATTTTGCTACCGAGGAACTTTCTTACTTGATGAGAGGGGGAAATAGCAAGGGTCTTAGACGCTCCCTGTGAGAGATGCGCAGTCTTATAGAATCATAGGAGTGGAAGGGACCTTGAGAGGTCATCTAGTCCAGTCCCATGCACTCATGGCAGGACTATGTATTATCTAGATCAGTGGTTCTCAAAGCCGGTCCGCCGCTATGTCAGGGAAAGCCCCTGACGTGCCAGACTGGTTTGTTTACCTGCCGGAAGCGCAGGTTCGGCCGATCGTGGCTTCCAATGGCCACAGTTCACCGCTCCAGGCCAATGGGGGTTGCGGGAAGCGGTGCAGGCCAAGAAACATGCTGGCCACCCTTCCTGCAGCCCCCATTGGCCTGGAGCAGCAAACTAGTGGGAGTCACAATCGGCCGAACCTGCGGCTGCGGCAGGTAAACAAACCGGTCCTGTGTGCCAGGGGCTTTCCCTGAACAAGTGACGGATCGGTTTTGAGAACCACTGATCTAGATCATTCCTGACATGTGTTTGTCTAATCTGCTCTTAAAAATCTCCAATGATGGAGATTCCACATCCTCCTTAGGTAATTTATTCCAGTGCTTATCCACCCTGACAGTTAGGAAGTTTTTCCTAATGTTCAATTTAAACTACCCTTGCTACAATTTAAACTCATTTCTTCTTGTACTATCCTCAGAGGTTAACGAGAACAATTTTTCTCCCTCCTCCTTTTAACCAGCTTTTATGGACTTGAAAACTGTTATTATGTCACCTCTGTCTTCTCTTCTCCAAATTTAATAAACCCAATTTTTTCAATCTTCCCTCATTGTCTTGGGACAACCTGTAGCAGTTGGGCTGAAATACAGATGCTCAAACTGCATGAGAACAGTACCAGAATGAAATGGGGGTCTGATCCTCTGGAAAGAAGTCAGATTTTGCTAGGGAAGGATGAAAAGACAATGGAAAGGGAGATAGTCCTGACTTTGGAAATCTAAATTTTGGCCTTTCCTGAGAAGGTTCACACAGGAGAGGGGAGGAGGGAGTGCTGGGACAGGTGTTCCTTTCTCTTGAACACTCTTCAGGTGGTAGATTTCATGCATCAGTGTTCACTCCTTGAGTATAGTGGGATGTTACAACATTGAATGGCCTACTACAATATATGCTACTCCTTTCCATAGGATGTAGCAAAAGCTGGTGATGAATACACTCCCTAAGGGCATTGCCCTTGCAGATAGATATCTAAAATGGGACTGAGGTAAATTAGAACAATATTACTAGATTGTTTGATGCTAGATCCAGCTCTTCAATACAACTTGGAATGGATCATTAGGTAAAATCAACCACTGCTAATGAATGCTGCAAATAGTCGATTTTGTCAGATATATGAAATTTAAATGGCATGTGTGTGTAAGGACAGGACCCTCACTTTAATGTGTTTGCTGTGTAAACTTAATATAAAGATTAGTAGGCTTGTATTTGTATTGGACCTTGATGAAATGCTGTTCTGTTGTTCTCAAGTATCCATTATTGTTACTGGATCAGTGCATTCCAGACTTAAATGTAGATGAGCTACCTAATCTTTTAACTTTTGCATAATCTCTTTCTGATTCACATACATGATATTGAAGAATGGACAAAAGATTTTTGGGTGCAGATTTATAAGACATGTAAATGTATGAAATTGACATTATTTCCTTACTGCCTTCTCCCTGCTTGTTTACAATCTTTCTCTCAAATGAATAAAAATGGCTTTTGATAGCTCATTATCTGGAATTTGCATTGACCTGGTAGCAGGAATACTCACACACTGAAGAAATCCAGGGAATGATTTGACAGCAGGTAATCAAAACCATTCTCCAGTTGTCTCACCCTGACTTTTAAAGGGAATACAACCTCCAAAGTTCAAGCCTCCAAGCCTTTGCCTTGCTAGTTGTGCATCTGAGAAGAAATTATGGTAATCTTAAAATCCTATTGATGCTCAAAGGCATTTCATCAACTGCAAAAATTAAGAGAGATGCAGAGGTTGTTTTTCTATTTAGAGGAAACCCTGCTTATATGAATAGGCTTCATGTGGAGACTCTTTTGATGCTGAGGACTTCAAAGCAGATCACTGACTTCCAGTGGGATAATCACTTCATGCAAGAGTGGGTGCATGGAATTATTACCATGCAGTCAAGCTAGATTTCTCTCTTTTTAAGAGAACAAGAAAAGTCTTTGCTTCTATGTCCCCATGTTTCTACAGCGGTAGTGACATGTTGCTAATGGTACTGAGCACCCAGGAATCTGCTGAATAGTGGAGTAAACTAACAAAAAGTTAGAGTATTCACAGAAGTTTGGGTGACTTCCATTCATTTATAATGGAGAAAATTCAGGAATTGCCCTCCAAAAATCTCCATAAATTGTTCATCATAAAGACCACTGTTCACTACATAATAAATAGGAACAGATCAGTGTACCAATATATCACTCTGAACAATAAAAAAAAATGTTAAATGTTAATCAGAGAGGTGATATATAGAGATTTACATGATCATATGTGTACACATGCTCAGAGACAAGGTGGCCGAGGTATTATCTTTTATTGAACCAACTTCAAGAGAGCTCTGTGTAAACTCAAAAATTTGTGTCTCACCAACAGAAGTTGGTCCAATAAAAGATATTACTTCAGCCACATTGTGTCTCTAATATCCTGGGACCAACATGACTACTACAACACTGCTTATATTTATGTACTCAAGGCAACCAGAGCAAAGTACGTGTCTTGCAAAACCCTATATATTTTATTCTGGAGGTGTCATTTGCAAATGTTCTCTAGCAGTTTTTAGCTGGGAAACGTTTGGATAAAGATATTTACAACTCTTCAGATAGTTTCAGTTATGTATGTTTTCATTTATCTCTGATTTGGATTTTGGTAATCTCTTGCAGTTCAATTCATTTGAAAAGAACCACAAGCAACTGTGGTTTCTCTGTTTTATAATAAGAATAGATGAGTTAAGTGGGGAGATTTAAGACACTTAGCTTGACATAAATGGATTTATTCACATTAGTGAGAATCAGGTTGTCAGTAGATCAGTGAATATGTTGTATCTCTGTATCTCAGGCTTTTACTCTATTCAACTTAGGAAATAATTATAACATTTTCAATGCCACTAAAATGTGTGATGTAATGATGAAATACATGTAGCCTCTATGTACACTTTAAAACACAAACCTTTCTTGCAGTTTACAGATCAGTTTTCTTTTAAATAGCAAAATTACAGCCATGTGATTTCCTTCTACTGTAGGCTTTTATTTATTGAAAGCACTGGAGTTAACCATGCATCTCATGTCACATGCCTGACTGTTCAAGCCATGGTATGTGCTTGATACATCTGGACTGAGATGCAGCAAGAACCCAAAAATGCTTTTCAAACAAAAACATAAGCCCTGAATTTCAAGAGGGCTTCAACCCAGATTTCATTACCACATGCACCTGCAAGATGTGTGTTGGGGCAAAGTTGTCAAGTACAAACCCCCATTTTTGCAAATGGGTTTTTCATGTAAAAATTCTATTGCCTGATACTCAGATATTGGAATTCAACTATGTATGTAGGGGGTAGTGCACAAAGTGTTCATTTAGTTGCATGCTCATGCAAACTTGTGTGTGCACAGGCTGAGACCAGGGATTGAAAATCAGGAAAGTTTGAATTTACCTTCAAATTGTTATAAACCATCCTACCATTTTTTTTCCAGTTCTCACCTGTACAACATCCACATGCTGATAATGCTCATTATATAAATATTTTTAAAAGTCAGTGGGAGCTACTGGATGCTCAGAACTTTTGAAAAGCAGGCAACTTATCTGAATATGTAAATATGGATTTAGGGGCCTAATTTAGGCACTTCTTTTAAAAAAAATCTTGGCCTAAGAGTTGAGGAAAAGAAGAACACCTAGGAAATTCCCTTCTCAACATCTCCCCCCGTTGACAAAACTGAAACGCACACTTTACTAGGTGTTAAATACAAGCACCCTCTAGTGTTCATTTTCCTCCAGCTGCACTGCATTTCAAAGGACTTCAAGGCAAAATGAACTGGACCATTCACATATGTTATAATCGTCTTTCAGGCGAACAGTACTTGAAGTATAACTTATGAATATAGGGTACATATTTTCTCCTTGATTCCTGGGACTTCTGCATACAGATACATAGTAAAATATCTCTTATATTATAAGATCTGTAACCACAAATTGTTACTTTACTGTACTTACTAGAGTAGGTTTTTTAATTTTTTCTTTTACCAGCTCTCTACTAACGAGGATCTGTGATTTGCACAAACCAACATAGCACCAATTGCATTTTCTATCTACATTTTGTAAGGAAATAACATAAGGCACTTTCTCTAAAAAATATTGTGATAAAAAATAGTTACACAGCAGAAAATAGTGGAGAATATATACAGTAGTATCATTCATTGCTAACGAGTTAAAAGGATACCACAATGCCTTTATAAATCACTATAGAGTGCCATGTAGTTTATTTAAATTCATTGTGTCTCATTATAACTGAGCTATGCACCTTTAGGTCTGAGTTGATTAGGATTGCTATAGCTCAGAATAGCTTTTAATTCAGCGAAACATGGTCTGACCTTTACCATAATCCTGTGTGAAACACACTATAGTTTAGCCATTAATAATGATATTACCTCTTTTTCATACTGGTAAGATGCTACTTAAAAAAATTGTATTATTAGTTAACAGGCCCATGCCAATTTATCATAACCAAATTATCCTTCTGTGTATTACTACAGTACTTAATTCTGAGTCTTCATGTCTCAAAACTATTACCTACTCTTTAAAAATGCTAAAAACTAAAATGTAATAGTGTCATATCAGAGTAATAAGTCACATATACACATCTACTGACTCCCCATGGACTTGCACTCTATTCAGTTAGAGATCTGTGCAACATGATATACATTTTACAAGCTAAGGTATCTCTTGTGTTTGACCTTTGTCTTTATATTTAAATATAACATTTCCTTAAGCCACCTTCTGGTATCTCTGCCAACTCAGCTAATGACTCATTGTAGCTCTCCAAATTCTAAACTGAAGGTGAAAAAATATGTGCATTTATTTTCTATAATATTTGCTGCAGGTAAATTCATGACTGATTCATTCTGGTGCAAAGAGAAATGCCTGACCAGCTGGTTTCATAGTTATGGCCCTGATCTTGAGATCAATGGGAGTTCTGTTTGGGTAAGGACTGCAGGAATGGAATCATGTAAATATTAGTAAAGAGAAGGCAGCATGAGACAGGACTTTGTGTCCCTAAACGTTAAAGGTTAGAAAAAAGGAAAAGATCCCATGTCTTCAAGTTACTGCAGTTTATGCATGCCATACAGATGAAGAGAGGACCCCATCTATAACTAAATTGTACAAAAGAAGAATCAGCTCATGCCCAGTCACTGAAAATCTTGGAGAGTTTCCTCAAAGTCCCAGCTAGCTAAATCTTGTAACTGAGTTCAGAAAAGCAAGTCATGCCCTCCCAAAGGAGTAAAGAACTTTAGAGTGGGGATCACATACCCCAAAATGGGGACATTACTCCTTGCTTATGGTTTGCGTGAACAAATGGAGATACGTGACACAATGAATCCTTTTATTCTCCAAGTTTGTCTAAATTAGGAAATAAGGTCAAGATTAGATCAGGGTTAACTAATATGATAGGTAGCACAGACCTTCTCCCTAATTTTAGACTTTTACCTCTATTTAGCTGGTCAAGATCAACAGAAAGCTCCAGCTCAACCTCAACCAACTAATTCAAGGTAAAAGATGTTAACTGAGGTCTAAAACTAGGAGAGGTCTGGGCTAGCTAATATGTGTTAGTGAATTCTGACCTAACCTCAACCTCTGTTCTTAATCTAGACATAGCCCTCTGGAGCTGGTGGAACTGAAGTCTCCTTATCTAGATACTTATATAGCCATCATCATCATGATACGTAAGTACCTTCCAAATGTTTGAAAAATAGAAAAATACCAACACATACACATTGTTTCTTTTCTCCCAACCTATAAGAGAGAGGAGATTGATTAGTTTATAGAGGGTTTGCTTATTCACATTTAAGTATGAGAGTGGGTGTGTTGTATGTGCGCATCTGTAAAGGAACTACTGAGGGAATGAATGGTAAATCAAAGAAAGTAGTTTTGTATTTAGTTCTGAAAGTCCTACCTAGGAACTAACTGCTTCTCTGATGAGCACTACGGTTTGCATCTGCACCCTCTGGCATTGTCTGCTTCATCACCCAGAATACTAAATGAAAATAGCACTGTGCCAGAGCTGAAATCTATGCTCAATGGAGAGAAGAAAATTACCTATTTTTCTGGCATGCAGTTTGACCTGCTAACTAAACACAAAGACTCAAGTAATAAACACTAATCAATACATTTTCTCAAGTCCTCCAGTTTTTAAAAGAAAATACAAAGGCATTTTCCCTTGAAAAATATTGTCCTTCATCTTCTCATTCTTTAGAAAACAGGTCTTTTCAAGTTTTCTGGCTAACATGTTGCTTTGTGATGTATCGTGTGTTATATCTAAATGCATCTGTCATGAAACTTTAAGTTGACATACGTTCCTATTTATACCTGCTCACTCAAGTAGTAATTATTGCCAGATAATTTGATTAACACAATGTAAACTTTTAATATAAATATTCTAATTCTAAATTTGTCATATTAACTATATTAGAGGGGAAGTCACCCAGATAAACACATGGTAAAAGAATGGATTAGCAATGGTCAAAGCATGCATTACAAAGAACTTATCCAAATCAATGTTAGCAACCTGCAAATATGAATTATTTCCAGATATTGTTTTCATTCTCTTTGCAACTTTATAGGTGGTCAAATAACAGTCAACAAACAACATGACCAATTTTTTCCATCAATCCTAGAGTAAATGATTGGCATTGTTTGACCAGCTCTAGAACAGACCTATTAAAAGCAGTGTACTGTATAATATACATTAGAAATGGTGAAAGATAGTAACTAGCATTCCCCTTTCAATTAATGAGAATGCCAAGTGACTCACATTTCATGGGAAAATTCCTCATTGTCTTGCATCCTGCTTTGCCCTGTGGTGCACAAATTCATGCTGGCAGAACTGCAAGGGAAGCACACTGGTTGCCATTCCATTCTGCCTAAGCCAAGATAGAAGAAGACTGCTGATCACAGAAGCACTCCTCTCCTCAAATCAGGAAATAGTATACAAATGGAACAACTGTCAGAGGAAATAAGGGTAGATAAGAAACACCATTACTTTTGCTTTACACACTAAGAGCACATTAGCTGGATGTTAAAGGCCAGAAGATACATCTGTGTTTATGAATGCATTTTACATACATAAAACAAAAGAAATGCAGCAAAACACTTTAAAAGAATATATGGCAAGGGCACAAACCTGTTCAAAGTATAGACTTCCACTACAACAGACTCTGAAATGCAACAGAAATTTGACGTGAAAAAGAACAGATCTGATAAATGAATTATATTGAGTATGAAAACAAATATAGTTCACTAAAGACCAGAAATTTCAAACAAATTCTTATTAAAGGAGAAGATCAGTAGACTCTTTTTGAAAGAGTCGAGATCAATTGTGGTGCAAAAAGGTTGGCCTTATCAGATTTTCATCGTATTTACCACACCAGAAGAGAAAACTTAAAAGGGTATTCACAGAACAGATAAAATTCATGCATGCATATTGAGTTCTCTCTTTTACTTATTTCCCAGAAATGTGAAAAGTTAAATCATTTATCAACATCCAAAAGCCATGATTTTTTAAAAAGTGTATTTTATACTTTGGAAAGATGCCGTATTGAGAATGTTGGAGGCCGTGAGAATCTCATGTTTATCGAAAAAACAGGTAGAATAAAGTCAGTAAAATGCCTCAACCCTAATCTGGAGGGATAAGCTCCTCCACTTGATTTTTTTTTTTAGGTGTCTGGAAATGAATAAAGATTGAATACCACTGCTTTATGGGATGAAGGATCTCCATGATCATTCAGTTGGTCAGGGTGCCAATCAGTACCAAATGGAACAATTGGTTTTATGATAAGAACCTCTTTTCAAGCACCCAAAACTGTCTGTTTCAGGGCACCTTTGATCCCTCTCCCCAAACCTTCTTCAAGGGCACCCACTTAAGGTTACAGGCTTTATCAGGCAGAGACCTACGTCTGCTTCCCTCCAGATGGACGGTATAGGCTTTCACTAATCTTCTCACTGTGATTTCCCCAGCAGGTCTGACTGGGAACCAGCACCTGTGGTTAACCTTTCTCCAGGGGCTACAACGGTGCATATCAGTTACCAAGAAGCTGTCAAATACCAAAACACATTTATTCTCAGGGAAAAAGCATTACACAGAAGACATATGCAAAACAATAAATGAACCCATTTTAAGCTTACCAGAGGTCACCTCTAGGTTCACTATAGGGATTTGTTAGGTGTCAGACTTTCAAACAATTCAACTGGGTTTGCTTTCCTGGGTGCCAGTTCATATCAGGTTTCAGACCTGGGACAGTTCAGCCATTTCTTTATATGTTTTGGCCTTTGATCTTTGGCCTTCTGTAACAGGTAATCACCAGAAAATGGCCCTTTCCCACAGTGGAAATCTCCAAAAGGCTAGGTTTTTTATAACTGTTATTGGGGAATTTGCATTAATCACCCACTAATGATTCCAAATTTCATGGGGAAACCCAATTCCAGTGAACCAGGAACGCACAAATACACATCACCTGTATTGATAGAAAAAGCACAGCACATTCTACCACTCATGTTGTCTGGCCCATCTCAACATATTGGCTTTTTTGAGATTTTCTTGTTTTAACCTAAAATAGAATATGCTCCCCCAAAATGCTGCATTGCGTTGCAATATCTTTAACACAAATCATTAGCCCATTTCACATAAATAGGGCCCTGCCAAATTTATGGTCCATTTTGATCAATTTTGTGGTCATAGGGTTTTAAAAATCTTAATTTTCATGATTTCAGATATTTAAATCTGAAATTTCACAATGTGGTAACTGTAGGGGTCCTGACCCAAAAAGGAGTTGGGGTGGGTCACAAGGTTACTGTAGGGGGGGGGGGTGGCAGTATTGCCACCCTTACTTCTGTGCTGCTGCTGGCACTGCCTTCCGAGCTTGGCAACCAGAGAGCGGTGGCTGGGAGCCTAGCTCTGAAGACAGTGCTGCTGCCAGCAGCAGCAGGGCAGAATAAGGATGGCATGGTATGGTATTTTCATCCTACCTTCTGTGCTGCGGCCTTCAGAGCTGGGCCCTTGGCCAGCAGCCACTGCTCTCTGCTTGCCAAGTTCAGAAGGCATTAGCACAGAAGGAAGGATGGCAATACTGCAACCACCCCACAATCTCCTTTTGGAATGGGCCTCATTTCATTTTGAGAAATGAAATCTGTGTAGTATAGGGTAAAAGCACACAAAACACAGATTTCATGGGGGAGACCAGATTTCACGTTCCATGACACGTTTTTCATGGCTGTAAATTTGGTAGGGCCATACACATAAACCAATGGCCATCCTTCAGCTGGTAAATAGTTTATCAATAGTGACCTGAACCAGATTAAAGCCAGTGACATAGAGATGGAAGTTTCTGTAACACAATATAAGCCCTAAGAAACATCAAATTCCCATAAAAGTGATATCTATTTAAAATTATAAGGTTACAAAAGTAAGCCTTGCACTGAATATGTTGGAAAGGTTTATTTATTTGCATTAATATTTAGCAAAATAAATGGACATACTATAGATTAAGGGTGAGCATTCAAAAGTGGGCTAACTCTGGTCCCACTGAACAATGGTAAAAGTCCCACTGACTTCCATGGGGGGCTCGTTCAGCCATTTCTGAATGTGCTTGAAAATCTCAAACTACCTCCTGGATTCTCCTCTCTCTTATGTGGATTTACACCAATATAACTACTGATGTCTGGAGAGTGAGTTTTGATTTACACCTGAGCTAAGCAAGAGGAGAATCAGGCCCCGAGTGCATAGCACTAATGTGTGCACACATTAGCAGGATACATATAAATATGAGGAGGCTGAATGTTGTGAACTCTTTGTGAACAGTTCATCCATTTTCACAAGACACTTATTATGAATTTTGAATTATTAGGGCTGCAGATAACAGGACATGTGTTATAAAAAAAACACAGATCAGTCATGGTAAATTTAGTAAGAATCATGGATCACTAAATGTACCATGACTGCTTCCTAATTTTTTATTTAAAAAAAAATCCGTCCTTCTTGCCCCACTGAGGGGGCACCAACCATCCGTAGCAGCACCCTCTGACTCCAACACCACAAACCTAATCCTAGCTCTGTATGGAGGAGAGGCCACAGTGGGAATAGGGCAGGTGAGCAAGCCCATCCCCTCTTACCCCACAGCTGTGGCTTATGAGGCTCCTGTGTTCCATAGAATCATAGAATCATAGAATATCAGGGTTGGAAGGGACCCCAGAAGGTCATCTAGTCCAACCCCCTGCTCAAAGCAGGACCAAGTCCCAGTTAAATCATCCCAGCCAGGGCTTTGTCAAGCCTGACCTTAAAAACCTCTAAGGAAGGAGATTCTACCACCTCCCTAGGTAACGCATTCCAGTGTTTCACCACCCTCTTAGTGAAAAAGTTTTTCCTAATATCCAATCTAAACCTCCCCCATTGCAACTTGAGACCATTACTCCTCGTTCTGTCATCTGCTACCATTGAGAACAGTCTAGAGCCATCCTCTTTGAAACCCCCTTTCAGGTAGTTAAAAGCAGCTATCAAATCCCCCCTCATTCTTCTCTTCTGCAGACTAAACAATCCCAGCTCCCTCAGCCTCTCCTCATAAGTCATGTGCTCTAGACCCCTAATCATTTTTGTTGCCCTTCGTTGTACTCTTTCCAATTTATCCACATCCTTCCTGTAGTGTGGGGCCCAAAACTGGACACAGTACTCCAGATGAGGCCTCACCAGTGTCGAATAGAGGGGAACGATCACGTCCCTCGATCTGCTCGCTATGCCCCTACTTATACAACCCAAAATGCCATTGGCCTTCTTGGCAACAAGGGCACACTGCTGACTCATATCCAGCTTCTCGTCCACTGTCACCCCTAGGTCCTTTTCCGCAGAACTGCTGCCGAGCCATTCGGTCCCTAGTCTGTAGCGGTGCATTGGATTCTTCCATCCTAAGTGCAGGACCCTGCATTTATCCTTATTGAACCTCATTAGATTTCTTTTGGCCCAATCCTCCAATTTGTCTAGGTCCTTCTGTATCCTATCCCTCCCCTCCAGCGTATCTACCACTCCTCCCAGTTTAGTATCATCCGCAAATTTGCTGAGAGTGCAATCCACACCATCCTCCAGATCATTTATGAAGATATTGAACAAAACGGGCCCCAGGACCGACCCCTGGGGCACTCCACTTGACACCGGCTGCCAACTAGACATGGAGCCATTGATCACTACCCGTTGAGCCCGACAATCTAGCCAGCTTTCTACCCACCTTATAGTGCATTCATCCAGCCCATACTTCCTTAACTTGCTGACAAGAATGCTGTGGGAGACCGTGTCAAAAGCTTTGCTAAAGTCAAGAAACAATACATCCACTGCTTTCCCTTCATCCACAGAACCAGTAATCTCATCATAAAAGGCGATTAGATTAGTCAGGCATGACCTTCCCTTGGTGAATCCATGCTGACTGTTCCTGATCACTTTCCTCTCCTCTAAGTGCTTCAGGATTGATTCTTTGAGGACCTGCTCCATGATTTTTCCAGGGACTGAGGTGAGGCTGACCGGCCTGTAGTTCCCAGGATCCTCCTTCTTCCCTTTTTTAAAGATGGGCACTACATTAGCCTTTTTCCAGTCATCCGGGACTTCCCCCGTTCGCCACGAGTTTTCAAAGATAATGGCCAAGGCTGGGCCTGGCTCCCTGCTCGGAGTATTGCAATCTAGCTTGCAGGGGTCACAGCATCACTCAGGTTTGGCCTGCCCATCATAACGGAGGGTCGGGCAGGTCAAACCTGAGCAGTTCTGTGACCCAGTGTACCAGGTTGCAATGCCTATAGCAGGTAGCTGGGCCCAGCCCCACAGGACAGGAACAGCAGGAGCTACCACTGTGCAGCAAAATACGGACAATAGGACAATCACGTAATCCATGACTTTTTCCGCCACCATGACAACCCTGCACCCCTATTAATGAGTAATTTTACCCTGATGAAAAGGAGTGTCAAGAGATAGGTATGCAGACACACCCACAGGCATCCAAACAAACCAATTAGTAAGTATCTGATTTCTTTTTTAAGAAAAATAATTTCTTTTTAATTTTCTTTTTAGTAGGATGTGTTCCAAGTAGAACAACTTGCCCTACATTTCCAGTTTCATTCCCCCTTTCAAGGAATGTATTGCTGAAACATAATTCATGCTTCATTTGCTGGAAGACAAAATTAGCTTGATGATTAAAGGGTTTTGTTTTGTTTTTTGTTTTTTGAAACATCTTTTGGAAATACCTACTTTGATCCTAAGTGGCTGCCTGGGATACATCTCTGATGCAATAACTTATTCCCTATCAGTGAATTTAAATCGCATGTAGAGGGCCTATGATTTAAATCCTGTCAGCCAATAGCAGCCTTCCTCATCTGTGAGGGCTGTTATTGGCCAAACCTAGTACTACTAAGTAGTGTCAAGAATGGCTGGCAGGTGATAAAACCACCCATAAAAGCCAGCACTGGGTGGAAAACAGACCTTTTCCTGATCTGTCCTCAAAGACTACAAACATTTCAATCTCTTCTGTCTTTTGCAATACTGGTTACCTGGAGTTACCAAGGTGTCATGCGAACTCGGGGTGCGGGGGGGGGAGAGGGGAGGTCACAGTTCACTAGCGCAAGATATCAGTTTTAGCAGGTACATTTGCATTTAGAAATAACTGTGCAGTTTCATGTTGCCAGGCAGAGCCATACTGAAGGCTACACATTATAGGATTGTGCCAGCTCCTAGAGTCATGTGATTATATCTGAATCTCAAATTAATTTAATAGTTTTAAAAACAAAAGTTTCTAGTTCTCATGGTTGGGAAGTAAAGCTTGAAAATGTGACCTGAGTGTGGCTGAAACTAGATAATTGTGTGAGTCTGCAGAACAATAACTCCAAGAGATGTGGACTGCATCCCTAGGTACCCCAATGGCACATTAACTCCAAGACCCACTGAGGGGGGTTCACTAACACCAGATCAGCAGAGGACTGTATGTGTGACAGCCTGAGAAGAGTGAAGTGAGACTGACACCCCAGATTAATCCAAGTTCCTGGTATATTTAATGGGGGACCTCCCTGCTGCCACTTCCGCTGCTCTAGGGAAAGGAGAGAGGGGTCCTCTTATTTTCAAAGGGTGGAGGCCACTGCTATCACTCCTGAGGGGAAAAAGCTTCTGTTTCTTTAGACATAAAGCGTGACCCCTGGGGTTGTGTGAGCAGAGCCATGGAAAGCCTTGTTTCATGATGTGCCTAGAGCCCAGATTGCATTGATTTTGTGCATAGTAAAAATCCATTTGCTGAGTTTGATTGTTTTCTTAAATGTAGAGCATGAATGAGAAGAAAACAGAGTGACAAGTCAAACAGCTGTTGCATTTCCATCTTTCACTATTGACAATTAAAAGTTATGGGGCATGTGGGCAAAATTCTAATGCCTCCATTCTCACTAATCTCCTGTCATTCAATATCAACATTCACTTTAATGTAAGATGGCTGATTGAACGGGAGATTGGACCAAATAATGGATACAAGCATCCACATGGGGAAAAATGCATATCTAAAGCTATTGATTTTACATCTATCCTTCCATCCCCTGTTGCAGAACATTGTATTCAAGGTGCAAAAGACTCCATTTAAGAATTTTAAATTAAAGTATGACTGAGATCTTTGCCATTTGCTCAACAATTAAAATGCAATGAAAAAGATGAGAACTTCCAAAAGCAATCATTCTAAACATCTGATAAATCGATGTTCAAAACACTTTACAGTGAATCTTGTAGGTCGAGAAAGTATGAATACCTAACTTAGTCCTGTAGCGGAAGTTCAAAAAAATTTCCATAACAGTCAACCTCATAGTTGTTTGATTGAAAAAGAAGGATTGATGGCTCATCTCTTAATGACACTTTGTGGAATTCTCAGGAAGACTGTGCCTCTATGTGTATATCCAACTATAATAAGTATATTGAAAAGTTCACTGAGCATAGGTTGATTTTGTGCAAAGCACAGCATGCAAATTGCAAGTTCTTTGGGGCAGGTGTCATCTTTTTGTTATTTGTGTGTAAAATGCTTAGCAAAATGGTGCCTCGATTCCTGACTTTAGGCACTGCTATAATACAAATAATAATTTTACACAACAGAGAATAATTTTACACAATCGAGAACTCTACACATAGATATTAAACTCGCCAAAGCAATTGAAGGGGGCCTCAGAGGAATAAAGACATTAAAGACTTGAACTCTTTGTAGAAACCTAACTTGATTGAATTAACAAAAAACTTAAAATACAAAAGGACATAATTTAACACAATTCAGAAAAAGCTGTGAAACCTTTCCATTCCTAAACCAACATGACTTGTCCCAAATGCAAAGGTTAGATTGAACACAGCATGAGGAAGAGAGGCTGAAATGTGGCTGATGAAACATAAATCTGAATTATTTCCTTTTTCTCTCGAATTTAAGTATTCAGGATACCAATTTGTATCCCAAATCTATGTTCCTAAAGGAGGACCAGTCTGTTGCATCAAAATGGTGGAAAATTTTATAAGCAAACAGGACAGCTAAATTCAGCATTTTGTCCATTTTTAAAAGGCCTGTATTCCTGTCCCTTCAGTTCAGCATCAGTCAAGCATGTTTTTAGCACATTCAGATTGGTTTGGTCACAACTTCTTAATAGGTGTGAAAAAAGCAAATAAATTAGTATAAGTCCATTCATATCAAAGGGCAGATACAAAAAAGAGTCTAATACATGAGGGACTGAATTATTGTATCTTGTGCTATATTTACAGAATTGCAAGCTTTCCATTTTGGACAATGTATGTACCTTTTTATGTTTGGGGAATAAATATTCTACCAAGTGAATCCTCTGTTATTTAAAACCCCTATGTATAAATATGTATTTGCAAGGCTGTTATATTGTAATCTATGAGATTTGTCACTTTAGAAAAAAATCTGGAACCTGGTGGCTACTATTTTGTCTCAGGCATCCATCCTTCAAATTGTAATGCTTTTAAAACTGAAATATAATAGAGTTAGCATTGCAGGAGATACTAAAATCAAAATATAGGCCAATCCTATATCAATTAGGATTTTGTGCAATATTTAATCTTAGATCTCCATATTAAAAAAGTGTGGGCCATAGATGTAACCAACATGCCAGAGTATGATATATAAGAATTAAATCTGCACAAGTTCAATACTGTGCAAGACTGATATATTACACAAAATCCTATATTTTCATTTTATTATTTTCCTGCAATGCTAGCCTTAATATATTCTACTTTTAAAAGCATTAAAATTCGAAGGACGGTGCTTGAGAGCAAATAGTGGTCAACCAGACCACATATTTTTTCTAAAGTGAGAAATCATATAGGCCACAATATAATACAGTCTTGCAAAAAGTGAAAGCTGCTTAATATTCTAACATTAAATTCTCAGGGAAGATCCTTCCAGCTTCTCTTTTACACACAATCGATGGATTACTTAACACAAAAAGGTCAGTCACCAATTCCTTCACTCCTTCTCAAGCCTTTTAAATGAGTTTAGTGACTTAACGAAAAAAAATTTAACCAATGATTCCTTGAGTATTGATGTTGTAAATGTTCTATAATTTAGCTGTCAGATTTAGCCCAGATCACTGCCTTCACTTTGAGCAGAACTGATTAAATAATGAAGAAACAAGTTTTTGAATATAACATGAATAAACTGGCTGACTTCACTCTACTATTATTTGTGAGGACACATCATTTGTGAGTAATCAAAAAACTCAGCATTCGTGAAAATGTTCATAAATCCCAAAAACTACATTAATTTTATCACAAATAATCAGTCATCTGAAAACTCATGCTGTACATGCAGTCAGTTATCAGCTATTCATCATTTGTTATTCTTCTGTTCAACAAGGTTCTAACAAGGAAGCAAAAATACTATCATGTGGTCACCAATCACAATACAGGAATTATGAATGGTGATCAGTCAAAGTGAATAGCTTGCAAACAACCCCCAGGTGAAAAAGTGCACATCCAACCTATTTGGCAAATGCTTTCAAGTAACAAATATGTTTGCAGATGTGTTGGGCTTGCTTTGCAGACTTTTCACAACTGAATGAAATTATATTTTTCACAATCAGCCCTACTTTTGAAATATAAATGGAATAGTACAATCATAGTAGTTGAAGATGGAAAACAACTAGGGCCAAATTCACTTTTCCATGCAAACCTACCCTCCTAGTCCAGAACAGGGTTCTGCTGGGATGGAGACAACTTTAAGTTTATCTGAGGGCTTCATAGAAGTCCCACTGAGGCTGCTCAGAAGTTACTGAATTAGTGCATCATTGGCTGTCTCAATCTTATCACCTCTGCTCACTTTTTCAGCTGTGTTAGTCACCTTTAGGCCTCCAGGTGAAAGAAAGGTTGCAGTTAGCACTTCAACCTCCACAATGTCAGACTTTCTAGACTATAGGCTCCAGCTGCAGAATCAGTCAAATGTAGACTATTGAGTGAATCTGGCCTCAATTGTGTTAGACCATGGGTCGGCAACCTACAGCTCGGAGCTGCATGGGGTACTTTGGCTGCCCCCAAGTCCCAGCTGGCAGCGCAGCAGGGCTCAGACAGGCTACCTGCATGCAGAGGCCCCATGCCGCATCCAGAAGCAGCCGGCTGCTGGCACTTCTCTGCGCGATCCTGGCAGGGGGGAGGGGGCACTGCATGCTGCCCCCCAAGCACTGTCCTCATAGTTCCCATTGGCCGTGCTGCAGAGGCAGTGGTTGCGGGCATAGACAGCACACAGAGACTTGCTCCCCCCTGACCCCCAAGAGGCATGCAGAGACATGCCAGCAGCAGCCGGCCACAGCCACTTCCAGGAACAGCATGGGGTCATAGCATGCAGGCAGCCTGCCTGAGCCCTGCTGCACCACTGGCCAGGAACCGCCTGTGGTAAGCACCTGTCAGCCAGAGCCTGCACCTTGCACCCCCTCCCGCAACCCAAGCCCTGCCCCAGGTCAGAACCCCCTCCTGCACCCAAACTACCTCCCAGACTCTGAACCCCCTCCTATACCCCAATCCCGTGCCCCAGCCTAGAGCCCCCTCCTGCACCAAACTCCTTCCCAGACCCTGCGCCCCCTCCTGCATCCCAATCCCCTGCCCCAGCCCAAAGCCCCCTCCTGCACCCCAACACTTTGTGTGTGATGTGGCTCTCAAAAACAAAAACAAACAAAAATGGCTCTTCTTTGAAAGGTTGCCGGCCCCTGTGTTAGACCAATCCCTTCTAAGGGCAGGGTATAATCCTCCATTGGGACTTACCAGCTATTAAGCTGATAATACATTTGATTGTAGTTTGTTACTTTCTAAGTTATATTATTTTTTTGTAAAAGTATTTTGCTAAACATAATTTAGAATTCATCCTTTGTAAAACACATACTACAGGAATTTTAGGTTTTCAAAGTTTCACCATAAATTAGATGGCAAAAATCAATATGATTTTACTTAATTTGGTTAAATGCTGATCATTCTACTGGCCAAGATATCCCCCAGAAAGTGTAAAAGTACATTATACACTACAGTTCCAGAATAGGACTAAACAATCTTTTTTTCAAACTTGCAAGATTACTCTAACATATTTGCACTATATGAGCATGTGCTAAATATAATCCTCTCTCTGCTGAATTCCATGTTCAAAACAAAGAATAAAGAAAATTGTGGGGAAAAGTAGCAAATTAGAAATAGAATCAGAAGCTCTGTTTTTCAGGCTGCTGCTGATCACTCTTCAGTTTTATGTGACAACTTTAAATTTCCCTGCGGCAGCAATTCAAATCTTTTTTCTAAGGCTTTTTTTTTGAGGCTGCTTTAAAAAAATTAATTTAGCTGAGGCAGTGTGCCTATGTTTTATAATAGGAACATAGAAACTCTACTAATTTTGGGGCTGACCCTGTTAACAGATTATAGAAATTTAAACATAATTAATCAGCTTTATTCATAGAGTTACATGGGCTTTCCACAATTTACTCTTGTAAATATCTTTGACTGAGTTACAGTAGACTACATTAGACAGAGACGATTCAAAAGCAGATATTCATATTTGTATGGTGTTTGTACAGTGGAACAGGTGTGTGAATGCATATACACACACACACACACACACACAACACTACATATATGTATCCGGTAAGTCTGCATATCTCCTGAAGTCCCATCGATCTACCTCTTCTCAGTTTAACCCATCACATTCAAGTTCCCCAGATGCTACCACCATTCTTGTATCTGAAGATTGAAGGTGGACTCACTTCAGAACTCACTCTGCAACTAGTCAGAAAGGTCATTACTGAGCAATGCAACTCTTCATTCTTCCTTTCCCCTGTGAATCAAGAAAGTGAGCGTCTTGCGTAGGAACTGATGTTGAGCCAGATATTACAGTGCTAGGTGACCTTAATGCATGATGATATAGAACACTCATGAGTATATTACTGCAGTCGAAGAAGAAAATCCCTTTGCAATTGCCCCTATATAGGAACATAGTAATTTGTTAGTTGATCATTCAGTTTCATGTAAAATTAAAAAAGAATCCTCCATAACAAAATCCTCAGTTATGTGCTCAGTCATCTCCTTAATTCATGATGTGCTGGAGGGGACTCTTGAAGGCTCCTGGTAGCCCCTTATTAAAAACCTATCAAAATTGAAGGGAAGGTTGTGGTGATTTCCTTGCATCTGATGGAGTCCCCCTACTTCAGATTTTGCTACTGCAACTCTGCCAGAGACAACTTATACCTGAGGGTCATAAAATACTTCTGAAGACCAGATACTTTGCATTTGGAATGTACAGACTGTGCCCGAAAGGCTGATATTTTTAAGAGGGAGGAAGGATATCACTTCTCTTTTAGTGCACCCTATAAGATCTTCAACTCCAAACATCCAAGCCCATACCTTTCAATTTCCACAAGTTGAATAATGGGCTCTACTAATTATAAATTCAGTATAGTTTTCAAGGGCATGAGTGCTGTATAAATAGGTCCACTAACAAGCAGCTTTTATTGCATCCTTCCTTTGGTTATGTTTTGAGAAAGCTTTTCTGTTTAAAAGGCAAAAATAAATAGACTCAGATTTTAAGGCCTGAAGGGACCAGTCTGAACAGCAAAACACAGGCCATACAATTGCACCAACAGATTTCTGCACCAAACCCATAACTTTTTGCTGAGCTAGAACAGTTCTTTCATAAAGATGTTCAATCTTGATTTAAAGACTTAAAATGACAGAAAATCCACCAAATTCCTATGTATGTTGATCCAATGGTGAATTATCCTCATAGTTAAAAAACTGTGTCTCACTTCTAGTTTGAATATTTAGTTTCAAGATACATTGAATCTTATTATGCCTTTGTCTGATAGGTTAAATGGACCTTCTTCTTTCAGATATTTGACAATATGTGATTACGCTAGAATATGGTCAAAGCATCCCTAAATTGTGAAACTTTGTCAAACCTTGTCAAAATGTGCAGAAATCATTACTAGACACCCTCAAGATCCTTCCCCCAACTAGTCGCATATCTGTCTTGTTGGTTAAACATTAATCAAATTTTTTTATCAAATTCAAAATTTCAACACTGTAAAAAAAAAAAAACAGACCACATACTGTCCAGGTCTGATGAAACCTACATACTGATGATTTTGTAGCCTAAACTGCCTCACTCTCTCCTCCTAGGAGTCTTACATATATATTCAACCAAAAGAGTGACCAAATAGAGAGGTCCTTAGAGTTCCACATGAGAGATTCCTTGGGGAAGAGATGCCCTAACCCATCCTCTGTGACCTTTCAGAGTGGAAAGAATGCAACTAGTCAAGAGCTGTACTGTCCACCCCAGCTAAGGAGTGAAAGAGAAAATCTTGTGATTAAAAGCTAAGAGGTCTAAAAGAATCAAAGGAGATGGTGGAAGGAATACCTAAAGACATTTTCTACAAACATTCACTCTAAGAAAAATCTGAAAAAAATTTCAGCTGTTTTCATGCTTTTTTAGTGCTTACTCTCTATGGTTATAATGGCCTATGCATTTCATAGCTAGAATATTCCAGAAACATGGGCAGTGGGAAGAACTGAAGGACTGGAGCATGAAGAGAACATGGATATTCACCTGAAACTCCTGATTCTAATAAAAAATATTCTCATCCATTAATAGGACAAAAGCAAAATCATGTGACCAGTATTATTACTAAAGAAAATTCTACCGATTCTGACCATGCCCAGTAAGAACATAGGATTTCTTTTAAAAAAATTTTTTTAAAGGATGAGAACCAAGTATATGGGTAGATTGGCAAAATCACAGCTCTGGGGCAAATGACAACAGGGAGCATATGAAAGATTGGTAGCTACTGAGCATGTGTAGCAAGGGCTGACAGAAAGGTCAGTTAGCTGAGCAGTTAGCTGGTCAGAACCTACTCATACGGTCACAACTTGTTTTAAAGGTCAGGGCTGTCAATCAGAATTCTGAGGTAATGGTCAAAACTGGGCATATGTGAGTGAGGTAACTGTTTCTAAGAAAAGGAAGGTATATAAAGAAAGAGCTACAATGTAGCTTAAAAGGCCATCTGCCAGCACTAGTTGCAGAGTCTGGAGTCTGCATCTGAGAAGAGAGAGAGAGAGAGATTTGGGGAGATCCGGGAACCCAGCAAGAGAAGCCAAAGAAAAACTGCTGCAGGAAGAGAAAAGAAAACTGGAGTGAAGCAGAGCAGAGATGACTGACCAGGAACTGAACAGCAGCAGCAGTGATTTTTAAAAGAAAGCAGCAACAGATTTATAGAGTGATCTTAATATTCTTTTAATTATAGTTTAGTATAAGTATAGTTTAGGATAGTATATCGGATAGTATGTGTGTGCGTGTGTTGATAAGAATGCATAAAATTCTGTTATTAGTTGTGTCAAGGTTCCTTCCCCACTCTGAACTCTAGGGTACAGATGTGGGGACCTGCATGAAAGACCCCCTAAGCTTATTCTTACCAGCTGAGGTTAAACGCTGCCACCACCAAAGTGTTACATAAAGAACAGGGGAAGTGCCCACTTGGAAATGTCTCCCCCCTCAAAATATCCCTCCACGCACTACACCCCCTTTCCTTGATAAAAATCCTCACCAATTTGCATAGGTGAACAGAGACCCAAACCCTTGGATCTTAAGAACAATGAAAAAAGCAATCAGGCTCTTAAAAGAAGAATTTTAATTAAAGAAAAAGTAAAAGAATCAGCTCTGTAAAATCAGGATGGTAAATACCTTACAGGGTAATCAGATTCAAAACATAGAGAATCCCTCTAGGCAAAACCTTAAGTTACAAAAAGACACAAAAACAGGAATATACATTCCATTCAGCACAACTTATTTTATCAGCCATTTAAACAAAACAGAATCTAACGCATATCTAACTAGATTGCTTACTAACTCTTTACAGGAGTTCTGACCTACATTCCTGCTCCGGGCCTGGCAAAAGCATCACACAGACAGAGAGAAACTCTTTTGCCCCCCCCTTCCAGCTTTGAACGTATCTTGTCTCCTCATTGGTCATTTTGATCAGGTGCCAGCGAGGTTATCCTAGCTTCTTAACCCTTTACAGGTAAAAGGGGTTTTCCTCTGGCCGGGAGGGATTTAAAGGTGTTTACCCTTCCCTTTATATTTATGACAGGTTGCAACATATCTATGTAAACTTTAAAGCAATTTAATATCTGCTGTCAGCAATTTGTTGCAAACTGGCCCCGTGCAATAAATTGCTTTGCTTAGAATCATTTAAACTATATGCTATTGTAGTTTAAGTTCTCTTTCACTTGCAACAAGGGATTTGTGTCTCAGGAATTTTGTGCCTTATTTAGGATTTTTAGGATACACTGTATTAGGGATTTTTAGTTATATCAATAAAAACATACTTTGTTTTGGAAAGGGTACTGCCTGTGTCAATTACTTTATCAGAGGGTTATATCCATGTTCTTTAGTGTTTCCTTAACAACCCCGGGAACTTTTACCTCAGGAAGAACAGACTAAGGGGGCAATAGACAGGTTATTACAGCAGTGCCTCAAAAATTTTTCAGGGTAACAGCATGTCAAATCAAAACTAACCAACACAGATAAAATTTATCATCTTCTATTTCAAACACTCACAGTGAACATTTTGTGAGCTATCTATAGACTGGAGTTGCTTGCAAAATAGTTTTCAGCAAATAATTTAAAACAAATAAATTTGAGACAATCATAAGATGCTTACTAACATAAAGAAAAGGAGGCTAATATTTCTGAACACATTACATTATGAAGTATTCCCTTGAATCAAAGAATCACCATGGGCTTCTAACTATTGTCCATTTTTAAGAGAAGATCAAGATCTACGTCAATTAGTGCAGTCTTCATGCCAAACCCAGGTCATTAATCAAATTGAATGGGAACAAGGAAACCTGCAGATTAGATGACTCCAAAGTTGCTTCACCAACCTCCAGAAGGTAAAATTAGTTTTTGGTAGAGTTTTGGAAGACTTTTGGTAGAGATGGACCAAAGACTGACATCTGACCTCACACCCAGACTTCTGAGCTTGTAGATTCCATTGTTGTCCTGTGGTTAGAGCAATGTTGTGGGTGTCAGGGCCTCCACATTCTATTCCTGGCTCTAGATTTCTGTACTGCTTTGACACCTTAGACAAGTTACTTTTAACTACTCTGTACCTCAGCCTATGCAACTGTAAAAAGGATAAAATGTTCCCCTACCTCACAGTAGTTTTCTCTGGGCTTAATTAATTAATGTTTGCAAAGGTCTTTAAGATCTTAGCAAAAAAGGGCAATAGAAGAGAAAAAGCAATATTATTTCCAATTTAAGCAAGCCTTGTCAGTGCTGTATCCAATTGTGTTTGGTGGGGTCACTGAAGAGGAATCAGCTGAAATTATCATGAGGGGAAAATATCTTGGAAATATCATTGTAAAGCTACGGGTGAATGAAAGATCACAGTAAAATTAGAAATTACTGTGGAAAGAAGTCAAGGGGATAATTAACAAGAAACGATTTCAGAGGAAAAGGACACTGCTCAATTAGTTAAAGGAGGCTGCTATCTTTCATTAAAGATTGTGGCTGGGTCTATGCAATAGTATTTGGTTGTCTTCTTTAAAAGTTAATGGAGACTTAGAATCATAGAATATCAGGGTTGGAAGGGACCTCAGGAGGTCATCTAGTCCAACCCCCTGCTCAAAGCAGGGTCAATCCCCAACTAAATCATCCCAGCCAGAGCTCTGTCAAGCATGACCTTAAAAACTTCTAAGGAAGAAGATTCCACCACCTCCCTAAGTAACCCATTCCAATGCTTCACCACCCTCTTACTGAAATAGTTTTTCTTAATATCCAGCCTAAACCTCCTCCACTGCAACTTGAGACCATTACTCCTTATTCTGTCATCTGCTACCACTGAGAACAGTCTAGATCCATCCTCTTTAGAACCCCTTTCAGGTAGTTGAAAGCAGCTATCAAATCCCCCCTCATTCTTCTCTTTTGCAGACTAAATCTCAGTTCCCTCAGACTCTCCTCATAAGTCTCCGCCTAATCATTTTTGTTGCCCTCCACTGGACTCTTTCCAATTTTTCCACATCCTTCTTGTAGTGTGGGGCCCAAGTACTATGGGGACACAGTACTCCAGATGAGGCCTCACCAATGCCGAATAGAGGGGAATGAACACGTCCCTTGATCTGCTAGCAATGCTCCTACTTATACAGCCCAAAATGCTGTTAGCCTTCTTTGGCAACCAGGGCACACTATTGACTCATATCCAGCTTCTCATCCACTGTAACCCCTAGGTCCTTTTCTGCAGAATTGCTGCCTAGCCACTTGGTCACTAGTCTTTAGCAGTGCCTGGGATTCTTCCATCCTAAATGCAGGACTCTGCACTTGTTCTTGTTGAACCTCATCAGATTTCTTTTGGCCCAATCCTCTAATTTGTCTAGGTCCCTTGGTATACTATCCCTATCCTCCAGCATATCTACCACTCCTCCCAGTTTAAAGTCATCTGTAAACTTGTTGAGGGTGCAATCCACGCCATGCTCAAGATCATTAATGAAGATATTGAACAAAACCAGCTACAGGACCAACTCTTGGGGCACTCCTGCTTGATACCAGCTGCCCACTAGACATGGAGCCATTGATCACTAGCCATTGAGCCCAACGATCTTGCCAGCTTTCTATCCATCTTATAGTCCATTCATTCAGCCCATACTTCTTTAACTTGCTGGCAGGAATACTGTGGGAGACCGTATCAAAAGCTTTGCTAAAGTCTAGGAATAACATGTCCACTGTTTTCCCCTTATCCACAGAGCCATCATAGAAGGCAATTAGGTTAGTCAGGCATAACTTGCCCTTGGTGAATCCATGCTGACTGTTCCTGATCACTTTCCTCTCCTCAATGTGCTTCAAAATTGATTCCTTGAGGACCTGCTCCATGATTTTTCCAGGGACTGAGGCTGACTGGCCTGTAGTTCCCCGGATTCTCCTTCTTCCCTTTTTTAAAGATGGACACTACATCGGCCTTTTTCCAGTCATCCGAGACCTCCCCCTATCGCCCTGAGTTTTCAAAGATAATGGCCAATGGCTCTGCAATCACATCAGCCAACTCCTTTAGCACCCTCGGATGCAGCGCATCCGGCCCCATGGACTTGTGCATGTACAGCTTTTCTAAATAATACTGAACCACTTCTTTCTCCAGGAGCTGGTCACCTCCTCCCCATACTGTGCTGCCCAGTGCAGTTGTCTGGGAGCGTACCTTGTTCATGAAGACAGAGGCAAAAAAAGCAATGAGTACATTAGCTTTTTCTGCATCCTCTGTCACTAGGTTGCCTTCCCCATTCAGTAAGGGGCCCACAATTTCCTTGACCACCTTCTTGTTGCTAACATACCTGTAGAATCCCTTTTTGTTACTCTTAACATCCCTTGCTAGTTTCAACTCCAGTTGTGATTTGGCCTTCCTGATTTCACTCCTGCATGCCTGAGCAATGTTTTTATATCCTCCCTGGTCATTTGTCCAAGCTTCCACTTCCTATAAGCTTCGTGTTTGTGTTTGTGTTTAAGATCAGAAAGGATTTCACTGTTAAGCCAAGCTGGTTGCTTGCCATATTTACTATTCTTTCTACACATCAGGATGGTTTGTTCCTGTGCCCTCAATAAGGATTCTTTAAAATACAGCCAGATCTCCTGGACTCCTTTCCCCCTCATGTTATTCTCCCAGGGGATCCTGCCCATCAGTTCCTTGATGACAAGCAGTAGAAAACATGTCATACACAGAAAAACAACTAGGAAAGTGATTTTTGCAGCTTAAATACAGATCTCCAAACAGAGCAAAGGGGAACACTCTCAAAACCACTGAATATGTAAGAAGGGGGCAGTAGTCCATCTATGATGTGCTCCCTAAAGAGCCAGAGCCCACTAAGCTTCTCTCTGCATGAAGACCTTTTGCTCTCAGGTTGGTGAAGGTCAGAGGAGATAAAGCAAGGAAGACTGATACTCTGCAGCATCATCCCTTTTCATCCATGAAATCCATGGAGAATACAATTATAAATTAATCCTAGTCCAGTCTACACTAACTTTCATGAGTTCCCCCCTTCTGCTATATGGCAGCTCTCTAGGGTTATGGGCATAGGAATTGCATCATGTAATCTATGGAGAGAGCCAGGGACCAGCTCCATATGGATGGTACTTGCCTCTGTTGGGTATCGTGAGATCTGCATGGATCTCAGGGATATCCATAGGTTTAATAGCCAGAACCCCTCAAGATTTCAGCAGGACAAACACCCTCTTCTAGTGGAATTATCTGAAGGACACTCCATGAGTGACAGTTTTTAAGTGGGCCTTTTGGGGTCTTTGGGCCCTACATTCTTAATGAAAAATCTTTATACAAAATATACTGTAAGTTTCAAAAAGGCACAATCTAGACATCTATTCATTTAGATGGAATATAGGGGTCCAAAAATATTAACATAACCCAGTCACTGTCCAACATTAAACAGTGTCCAGGGTATGGTATACAGAGACCCCAGCACATGAATCATGAAATATTCTTTTACGCTTTTATTCTAGATAAAGAAAAGAAGGAAAAACAGTTAAAACATTTGAAATGTAAAGTGTTAAATAAGGCTTTCACTTTAACCACATTCTTTGTTCCCTTTTCCTTTAGCTGGACAGCGTTTTGCCTTATTTGACACCGTCTTAGATGCTACCAAAGATGGTAATAACTGTTGTTTTGGGTGAAAAAGAAGAAGTTAGTAGAGAGAGGCTGGAACTATTGTTATTGTTGCTTTTAAAGTCTGATCTCATTTCATCCCAGGTGGTGTTTGGGATTCAGGTAGAGCCAGTAGAGATGGTGATGTTATCTGGGTCACTTTTTAGTCCAGTCTGATCAAGACATCTCTCAAGAAAAAGATGACGAAGGTCTCGGGTCCCAGGAGATGATGGGGGTAGCAGACATGATAGTGAAGCTTGCTTCAGTAGCCTCCATCTGTTCTTATTTTCCTCCAAAAAAAGTTTCTCTCTTTAAGGACCCAAAAAAGGGAGTGTTGAGTGGAATAGCTCATCTCCTTGTTATTTTGTCCACCAATTAGGCCTAATATCCAAGATACCAATTTTGATTCATTAATTTCTGGTTCCATATCTTCTGCTTTTACCAAACATAGTCCTTGAAACATATCAATATAGCCGTTTTTTGGTTTGGACTAATTGAGTCTCTGTCTGGTTCTGCTATACCTGTTTATAACATTCATTATTGAAAGCAACTTGACCTACTTTCCATCAGTATTTGTTTTTATAACATCTTATGAACTTTCATATACTTTTAACAATTGAGCTTACAATTAGGGTAAAGCTGTAAACCCTCTTATCGTAACAAACGTCATAATCTCCCTGGGGCTGGGCCTGGGCCTGAGCCTGGGCCTGGGCCTGGCTCTTACTCTATGTTTGTACAGTGCTTAGCACAATTAGCCTCAGTTGGCTATGCACTGATATAAAACACACAAATAAATAAATTAAAATAACTTTGCCTTCATATTTCAGATGGCTTCACTAGGGCTACTTTTATCATCAAATGTGGGTAACATTATTAGTGCTTAGTGTAACGTTAACTTACTTTTGCTTCCTGTACTAAGATTTTTAGGAAGGTAAAAGTCTATTTCTGCCCTGTAAAACATGAAAGAAATTTTATAAACACGTCATTCAAAATGCATTTCCTGATATATTAAGAATGACAATCGGACTGCTAAGAAGAACAGCTCAATGAGATACAATTGTCATAATTTTCGAAACAGCAAATGCATTGACATTTAGTTAGTCAGTCAATTATTTAACATGTAAAATAAAGTTTCATGTTCCTGTTCTTTAGCACTGTTGAAAGGAGTGTCCCTACAAACTGAAACCAACACAAGGAAATATACGTTTGGAAGGACATGGATTTGATCAAGCCTGAAGTCACACCAAACGTGTGATTTAGGTTGTCAGTTACAAAAGCCTGGCTTTTTTGTGGTTATTTCACTCTGAATATGATTATGTACATTATATCATATATGTTTTTATCCTTAGAGATTGAGAATTTCACACTGGTTGGGAACTCTGTCAGCTGACACACACCAAGTAGTTTATGAGCTTTGAAAAAGTTGCTGTTCCAGTAAATACTGCAATACGTGCATTTTTGCTACAGTAAGTTAGAAGTGATTTGCTGTAAGCAGAACCCACACCATTTTATGTAAACTTCAGAGTGTCATTAAAATCTGCATAATGACAGGTTTCAGAGTAGCAGCCGTGTTAGTCTTTATTCGCAAAAAGGAAAGGAGTACTTCTGGCACTTTAGAGACTAACAAATTTATTTGAGCATAAGCTTTCCTGAGTTACAGCTGTAGCTCACGAAAGCTTATGCTCAAATAAATTTGTTAGTCTCTAAGGTGCCAGAAGTACTCCTTTTCTTTTTATTAAAATCTGCTTATTTATCATCTATAGCATTTGCATTTGCCATATTGTGTTTTCTAAATATCAAGAATACTATAGAAATACAGTGATGTGGTAAATGCCCGTACTTAATCATGCCCATCGTATCTTAGCTAATAGCAAAAGCTGTGATGCATTTATTGTTGGCCAGGCAAAACTCTAAAATAGTATTTATATTGTTTAATATTTTTCAATAGCAACTTAACTTGTTGTAATACAAACCCAGGAAGGCCTTAAGATGTCATTGATTTTTTCTTCTGTTCTCTAATCTGCAATATTAAACCAATATGTTAAGGAAGTACAATGTCTGTAAGATGACCTTTGTTTTAATTATTTATTGCAGCAATAACAACAAGAAATGTCTGATGTTTTAGTACTAATTTTAATTATAGGTTTGTGACCAATCCACTTCTTTTGGAACAATCAGATACTAAATAATTACATGAAAAAAAATCTTTGAATTCTAAATAGAATTTCAGTTTTGACAGTATGTTGCACAATTTTTATAAAACAAATTATTTATTTGAAATGTTACTTGCAAGCAATTTTATCTATTACATCTCTAATCTATGTAGTTTCTTATATGGCTCCCAACACTGCAGTATTGATCATCTCATATATATTAATGAATTTATTCTTAACAATCATGTGCAGTCTACAAGAGAGAACACTGCACATTTATGAACACAGCACATCTCAAAACTCTAATAGTTTTCTTTACAATGCCAGAGTTGGGCCAAGATTTTCAGAGCTGTGTTCCTGAAGTTAGTGTCCTAAAACCTTACCTAGGAGTCTGAAAAAGTGGCCTGATTTTCCATTGGAGTTTCTGGATATTCAGCACTTTTGAAAATCAGGTCACTTATTTAGGAGCCTAAGGCTCTGGTCCTGCAATGACTTATGAATGTGCTTTAACTTTATGCATTGTTACATGAAGTTCAGTGCATGTGTGAGTCTTTGTAGGATAAAGGCCAAAATAAGGATGTAGGAGCCCAGTTTTAGGCACCCAGCTTTGAATAGCTAGGCCATACATAAAGCATGTAAAGTAGAGATTGGGGCCTGATTGTTATTTACACCAAGGCCAATTTATGTTGCTCTGGCTGTGTGAACAGGCCTTAACACTGGATATAAATCATATTTAGATGCCTAAGATGGCCTGTGATACCTTTAAACAGCTAGAGCAGTACAGACTGGCCTTTGTGTATGTGAGAATCAGGCCTAAGCTCTCTAAAAATAGTTTTATGCTTTGAGTCCGATCCAGCAGCCACTGAAGTGAAAAGGGGCCTTTCCATTGACTGCACTGGGCATTGCATTAGACTAAAACACACTAGTTACAAATTGTTGATTAAAAATTAATCCATTCTATGAAAACCAACTGAGCTACTTGAAATATTTCACATGGACAAGTTTCTTTGTACTTTCAGGGAACAAACAATCACATTTTCCCATATATCACATCCTTGGTGCAGCTAAATAACTATTCTGATGATACATTACATAGCTAAAATCTGCAAGATGTGACAATCTAATAGCACTGTAATTCAGCCATGTCACTATGTCTATTGTATGTGGGGTAGTGGGCTCTGGGAAATACACAGGCTTCTCAGTCTCTGAAGCATACATTGCTATAAGGGTTGAAGAGTCCCTTAATATCTTTTCCAGAAGCTTTACATGTTTCAGGTATCCAAGTGAGCTTTTTTTCAAGGTCTGAATCATAGTTTCTGTCTTTATTTTGCCTTCCCAAGTAGAGATATTCTCCTCTGGTATTGTTAAGCCAGACTGTGTGTGGCAGCTTTGGAATTGGCTTAGTGTAATTAAAAACTAAATGGGAATAGCTTGGAGAAAAATTTCAACACTCAAGTACACAGTTGTCCTCTTCTGACTCAGCATTATAAAAAAAAAATCCTGTCAGATACTGTCAGAAGTCACAATTTTCTTTCTAGACTGGATGGTAGAGATGGACCAGAACCAGAGCCACAGATCCAAATTCCTAAAAATAGTATAGGTGGAGAAGGTAAGATCTGAATCCCTGAATCTAGACCCATTGCAATAGCCATCACTTACCCACAAGCAATATGGATCTCAACTGCCTCATGAGACTCCTTGGACCTTCCCTGGCCTTTTGCTAACTCTAGAGATCTCTCAAAGTGCTGTGGAAAGATGGAAACTCTGTATACACAGTGTTTCCTCTTAGCTTTAGTGTCCTTTTAAAAGCTTCTGGATGCTTTATTTCGGTGTGCTTTATCTCAGCTGTTGATGGGTACCCAGACATAGCAATCATTTGAGAAACCTTGGTTTTACTAGAACATCGTTTCAGCTTTAACTAGGTTTACTGAGGTTACTCACGGAGGAAAATACTCCCTGTGGAAGACTGGGAAATACTGGTATTATATTTTTATAACAAATCAGTTTATCTGGGTGATATTATCCTGAATGCATAGAGTTATCAAAGGAAGCTATAAGGGAGAAAATGGAAATGAAACAATGGCAAAGATAAGGCACCTGAGATAAACTGCTTCAATGAAGTTAAGATAACAATGGATGGGCCATCAAGTGAAGACAAATGACCTATCTGGTTCCATCCTGGCCAACATTTGCACTTCTCCAGGCTAAAACATAGGACTCAACCTTTAAGATGCTAGCCTAGGCAGAAAAAAGTGGAGAGTTAGGTATCAGCATGCTAACAGAGTGACACAAAAAGGGAGACACACTGTGAGCAGGACAGTCTGCTTCTCCCTGCCAGAGATGGAGATAACTCAGTTGAGGGGTACTTACCAAAGCTGGCAAGGAAAGTTTAAGGTGTAAGACAGAACCAGTCGTAGGCGGTATTTATTGTTTTACCCTTTGCTCTATCTTCTTTGTACCTTGCGGAATGAATAAATGCTTTTTTTGAACACATTGTTTTATACCAATATGATATATTCCATCATGTGCCAGCAATGCCCCTCTGCCATGTACATGGGCCAAACCAGACAGTCTCTATGCAAAAGAATAAATGGACACAAATCAGACATCAGGAATTATAACATTCAAAAACCAGTAGGAGAACACTTCAATCTCCCTGGACGCTCAATAACAGACTTAAAAGTGGCCATTCTTCAACAAAAAAAAAACTTCAAAAACAGACTCCAACGAGAAACTGCAGAACTGGAATTAATTTGCAAACTGGATACCATCAAATTAGGCCTGAATAAAGACTAGGAGTGGATGGGTCACTACAAAAACGAATTTCCCCCTGCTGATACTCACACCTTCTTGTCAACTGTTTGAAATGGGTCACCTTGTTTACATTGGCCTCATTAGCACTACAAAAGTGAGTTCCACCCCTTCTTGTCAACTGTTGAGAATAGCCCACTTCCACCTTAATTGAATTGGCTTGTTAGCACTGACCCCCCGCTTGATAAGGCAACTCCCATCTTTTCATATGCTGTGTATTTATACTTCCTTACTGTATGTTCCACTCCATGCATCTGATGAAGGAGGTTTTAGCCCACAAAAGCTTATGCCCAAATAAATTTGTTAGTCTCTATGGTGCTTTTTAAAGGTGTTTTTGCTTATACAGACTAACACGGCTACCCCTCTGAAACATTGTTTTTAAGTCATTTTAATCAGCTCGCTAGTCACAGGTGCCAAGCCAAATTGTCCTGGACTCAGTAACACAGTTGGAATCAGGGGACTGCACTCACAGATTCAGCCTGGGTGATGGGATCTCATGTTACAGTAGTTTGTAGACTACTGGAACTACACATGTAACTACATCCTGCAGGGACAAAGAGACTGCATCCACACTTGTCACTGTGGTGTGTAGCTACCTGCCATGGTGGAAGACTCCAGCAGCAGAAGGGAGGGAAAGCCCCCAGTAGTTCCTTGTTGTCAGAGCCTTTCATTGTGGCACAAAAGGCTCTGACTAGGGGAGCTGCCAGAGCCTTTCCCCATTGCTGGAGCCTCCTTCTCCCTTCCTCCTGCCAGAGCCTTTCACTATATCAGGGAAAAGCTCCAGCAGCAGAGAGGCAGCTGTACACCACACTGCTAAAAATAGAAGTGTAAATGTAGGAGGCACTGCTTATGTGTGTAGAGACCATGTAGTGTATATATGCATGGGATTCAGGCACATATGGCACTCTACTCTACTTGCTGAAATTGTGCCTCACTGTCTACACTGCTATTTATACCCTTGTTAGTACCTGCAGCTGTAAATGTAAAAGTACCTTCAGAATGAGGTGCAGGAAGCCAGGCCTATCATCCAAGGAGTGCATTCAAGAGGAACTAAAAGGAGTCAAAGCACTACTCACTTTGTAGCTGTGACACTCCCATATGTTATTTTTTTCTTTTTCCCCCACTTGCCTTAATGATCCTGAATTGATGCTTCTCACAAAACATAGGGAGACTGGCTTATTTCGAATGTCAGGATACCTTTCAGTGTAAAGAGGAAGCCCTGCAGATGCATGTATTTAGATGGCAGCAAGTAAAATAATTCATATATTTCTCAGGAGCACTGTCCAAGCAATCTAATGAGAGGGTACAAGAGAACAACTTAATTCTGGATTGAGTGTTCTTCACAGATTTGTACAAAGACAACTTTTAAAATCAAGTTCTACATCACATCTTTTTAGTGCATAGGCCATTTACTATGAGGTCCTAACTATGGGGTTCTCTTTCAATTTGCTTTTTAAAAACTGCTGTTTTCTTATTGTGACATGACATTCCTAAATGTTAGGTGGCACTCATACTAATTATGCAACAAAGTTGAACAGGAGAGAGAGAGAAGGTAACACTTTTCAAGATCTCAGTGAAGTTTAAAATCGTGCTTTGTAAACATCTGAATGACCTTCATGTGGCTACCTAGCAAATCTCAAGCAGCAAACTGAAATTAAATTGACAACTGTTAGTGTCATACTTCTAGTTGTACATGTTCTAAATGACTCTCAATTAATGGCTCCACTAAAGAAACAACAATGAAACATGCATGAGAACAAATTCTAACCTTTTATGTGGGAGTAAAGAATAGAGAGCTGAATAGACATTTTAACGAACTTTGAGTATTCAAGAATAGGTGCATTTTCAACTTCATTTCTATAAATTCTGGTTGAAAAGTTGACAATGGCATCTAACTAAAGGCAAGTCTGTGGGTATGTCTACACAGCAAAGAAAAACCCACAGCTGGTCTGTACCAGCTGACTTGGCCTTGCGGGGCTCGCACTGTGGGGTTGTTTCATTGTTGGGTATACTTCCAGGCTCAAGTAACTGCCCCAGAGGCCCTGGAAGTGGCATTTTTAAAATAGGCCGATGTTACTAGCAAGGCTGGATCCCATAGGTATTCTCTGAGCAAGTCTAAGACTTGTTAGACTCTGTAGTAGGAGGGCCAGAAGCAGACCACTGATAGGTGGTGAGGCAACACAGCACCCTCACAAATGAAAGTTGGGGTCACAGAGAAGTGTAGGTCAAGAGTGACAGGGGTATCAAACGTAAGTAGAAGACAGAGAGAGCAAGTTTTCACTGTTAGGGCATAGACTACCTAAGCAGCTGACCTGGCTTAGATGCCCAACTCCAGGAGAGAGTTTGTGACTGAGGATACTGAGTGAAGAAAGGTGCCTATCTCTGGCCCATCAGCCAGGCACCCGAGGCCAGCTGCTTAGGTACCTAGGCCCCTCTTCTCTCCCTGGTCATCTCCTCAATAATTCACTCCTGGCTAATCCAGGTGGCTGTCTGCTCAGCTGGCCGGCTTCTGACAATCCTTTTTTTAGGTGCTTAACTATCTCTGTGTACCATATAGGGAGCACAGAGCCATCAACCTGAAAACTGGAAACTCTTTAGAGGCAGGCCACCTAGGGGTGAGACATTGATTTGCTCAGCCAAGGGACACCTAAATCCCTTAGTACCTTGCCTCAAAATAAGCTCTATTAACCCCATAGGACTCTGCAAGGATGTAAGAGGGTTCCCTGTGTAGGACTGGCTCCTTAGTATTTGCAAAACATGCTCTCATGATGGAAAATAAAGTTTTAAAAAGTCATTTGGGATAAAAATTAGAGACCCAATCATGCAGTTCCCTCATGAGCAGACCTCTCCTTGAAAGCATTTGGAGAGGGGGTTGGGAGGGCTGTATGAAAACTTTCAGGATCATGCCCAAATCAATTACATGACATTTCTTTTGCTTAAATTGCTTGTTGCCTTTGTTGCAGTAGGACTCTATTAGTTACACTTTGATGACTGATACAGAAGCAGAGCAAATACTGTACTTTGAATACAATGCAACGAAATATCAAAACTACATTTCGAGAAAATTACAAACTGACAAATACTAGGAATCACTTTATAGTGTTGATACCCTCCCTATCCCCACCAAACATGAAAAACTCTGATCCCAAGTTCCATTAACCTGAACCTGCTCCCATCAAAACCACTGGCAAATCTCCCACTAATTTCACTATGTCTAGTCCTGTGTGAATCAATACCAGGGCACAATGAAGAACACAAAGGGGAGAGTTTTAGTATTGAAATTGAACTTCCTGAAATATATTATTTAAAACAACCCTGTCTCTTTAAACCAAAAAAGGGGAAAACAACATGCTCATATATATTACAAACAAAACCTGAAATTATTAAAAACTGGGTTTTTTTAAGATATAATTGACTTTCCCTGTTTATGCCATTTACTTGTTGCATTTCTCTCAGCTTGGACAATTAAAATAAAGTTTTGTTTATAATCTACTTAATTTTCAGTGCCTCAAGTCCTAGCAAAATGATGAAATTATCATTAGTAATTAATTTATAACTGTATTTGTGATAGCACTGAAAGGCCCCAATGAGGATTGCATCAATTGTTTTAGGTGCTGTACAAATATATACATTGTCCTGGAGAAGGACCATAACATTGTCTAATTTAACACAGAACACAACAAGCAACTTTAAAAGCAAGAGGGATGTGAGGACAGAGTATGAGGGTAAGAGTAATAAGACCATATCCCTAACTCTACATCAAACACCATGCAGGTAGAATACTGTGCCCAGATGGCTACATAGACGAGCTGTTCTGACGTACATTTTCATAAACATTCTTTTCTATTTTGTTCAGGAAACATCAGCAATACCGACTGAACCACTTATATTTAGGCTTGCAAACAGTGCAGAGAGATATCTATTTGTTCAAAAGAAAAAGGCTTCTTTCCTACCCCTCTCTGCCTCTCCTTTCTCCCTGGTCACTCTGACATTTTGCAAAACACAGATTTGGGACCAAAGCTGACCCAACAAAGTCTATGTACACATGAATGTTTTGTAGTTAATACTTCCTATTGCTCTGCAACAGCTGCAGCTAAACATTTCTTCATTCCATGCTAGAAGCCATCTGGAGCATTCACAGAATAACTATTAGTTTTCATTTTTAATGATCTGATAGATAGCTAGATTTAAATGAATCTGATCTTGTAAAAGCTGCTACATAAAACCCCAGGAAGTAAAACCGTCTGTTTAAGCACAGTTCAAACACAGTTTGCTAAGTTCAAACACAAGACTCAACAGTGAGCAGTCATTGCTCCACAAAAAGGCGGATCCTTCCTTCTCTGGTAGTGGTTATTTTAGCTCTCCTGCCCATACAGTCATTGTACTCCCTGCTAAGATTGCCAACAAAGATTCCAATTACTGCTTTTATGGGGGACACTTTTATTGTAGACACTTCTCCAGCAAGAACTGGACAGGTGCCCACCAACTCCTTTCATATAGGCAATTTCTAAGCTATTCAATGAGAAGGAGTTGTCTCTTGGCCATTATTGATTAGGGATTCAGAGAGAGGAGAATCAATCTCGAAGTCTTCAACCAATGTCAGTTTTATAACAGTGTAACTCTATCGAGTTGAATGGAGTTCCTCCTATTTTTCTTTCCATCAAGTACATGTAAGAAGACTCCACAAATCCCAAAAGGCCTTTTTCCTTCACAGCCCTTGTTAACTTGCAGTAAAGTAATATTACCTATAAACTCATAACTTCTTTCAGAATCATATTATTATAGGAAATGTTCATCATTCAGCAAGACAGGCTATGTGACTAATTAGTGGGTGGTGCAATCCATTGTTTAATTATCCAGTAGGTTTCATTAAGCCTTGAACTGTATATTGTAGGTCATATATCTTTGGTTTGTAACTGCTGTAATTCATATTAATTCATGCCAAGCAAGTTAATTCTCAGTGTATTATTGTGCTACCACTACAGCTGAGTGAATCATTCACAATGACTATTTTTCCACATAAATTTAGCCGCCTTTTTTTTTTGCTTAAAGAAAGATCACAGGGAACTCCTACAGTTTATTCAGAATATGACCATTTTTTTTATTCTGTAGAACGACTGTGAACTGAGAATACTGGCATTTGTACTGTGTTGTCGTTCACGACTGGTCAGATAGTTCCTTGGCATTGTTTCTTTTGCTTTATTGGAAGAGCACTTTTGTCACAAATATTTGAAGCATGGGAATTTAACACTCAGTTTCTGCTGATTCTCAGGGATGTGTCTTTGAATTTTGCTTTCTATAAACAGTCTGAGTGCATAAATAATCCCAGAAAGTGAACCCAAAAGGGGGACATGGGATGGCTGAAGCAAATTCTTTTAAAAATTTGAACCAATATTAATGGAATTCTTCCTCTCACATCCCTCTCCCCGAGTGTTTCCTCAACTCATATACCACTCTGCTGAGCTTGGCTAGTTATACACCCTGGAAACAAAATAGCAAAAAGTGAAAGGATTAAAAAAGAGACAGAAAATAGAGTCAAAGATAATGGAAGCATAATATAACCTCAATTTATTGTATACAAAAAGCCAACTAGAATGGATACTGAACTACAGTATTTTAGGACTTGCTTACTTTTCTCATGCAATGGAAATCAAACATCAAAATCTGAATACAGTCCAAGAAAAATAAAGGAGTTAGGAATGTATGACATGCTGATAATGAATCAGAGAACAGAAGATGTTGGATATGGAAAAGTTCTGTTAAGTTATCATGTGCATCCCATTGCCAATGAAGCATTTATTTTCCAATAATAAAACCACTGGTGATTTCTCCAGTCCAGTTTTCGAAGACTCAGGTGACAGTGCTTCCACCACATCCCTTGGAAGATTACTCCACCATCTCTACTAGATACCATTTCCTGGTACTAAGCCCACATTTTCCTTTGATAAATTTCATCCTTCCAAATGCATCCCTTGGTTGCAATATGAAACATTTCCTGGTTCCAAGTTAACTATCTATCTATCTATATTTCCCCCATTGTAGCATACCCTACTGTACTCTGATTTTGCTCCCAGTGTTTATAAGGATTTTCTGTGATCTAAATTGGCAGTTCTCATATACATAAAACTAATTTTTCCCTTCTTATTTCTGTATAAATGGCATTCTTTCCCCACTCCTCAATTCCCAATTCCAAACATACAAGCACACAGCCCCAACATGTTAGCATATGTTTTACGTTATACAGTAGATTTATGTATGGCATACTCCTGCCATAGTTTTCACTGGTAACTGCCAATTCACTGTACAGGTTAGTAAACTTCCATATGAGTGAGTAGTTTAATTTCTTTAAATATATAATTTATTGCCCTACTTTCATCTGTCAAGTAGACTCATACAGGTGCATCCAGGAGGATTTTCTTAATTTAAATGTATAAATACCACCTTTGCCTGTGTAACTCTTCAGCTTCAATAACAACAAGTATGCTGCCCAAAGAAGGGAAAATGGCAATCTAAACAGGTATATTCCATTTAATAACACACCATTTATATTAAATAAACTTGATTTATTTGAAAAGCTTCTATTTTCATATAGATGTTACAATTACAGACATGCTATGGAAGTGATTCTATTGGGATACTATGGTCTAATGGTAAGGTACCTGGCTTATAATCAGGAGACCTGGTTCTACTCTTGGTTCTGCCTCTGACCTATTGTGTGACCATGGGCAAGTCACTTATTGTCTTTGTGACTCCATTCCCTCATCTATAAAATGGGGATAATGATATTTACCTTTATTTTTAGTATTACACAGTTTTATTGATTTAAAGAACTATTGAAGAGCTAGAAAATGGGGGTGGGTTCCATAGAAAATCTCAGATTTTTGGTACAAAACTTAAAACAAATATTTCAGTTCAGAGATGCCAGCATTGCCTAATGCTTTCAACTCACATTATATAAATTGCTTGCAGTGTTATAGCCATGTTGATCCCAAGATACGAGCAACAAGATAGGTGAGGTAATATATTTTATTGAACCAACTTTTGCTCATGGACGGGACAAGGTTTCAAGCTTCACTGACTTCTTCTTGAGGTCCAAGGAAGATAAACAAAGTGTCTGAGTTAAATACAAGTTGGGACAGATTGTTAAGCATAGGAGGTTCACACATGCACTTAAGTGTGCAATTAAGGGTTAGCAGACTGGAGTGTTACAAATTGTCATAATAAGCCAAGAAACCAGTGTCTCTATTAAGTGCATTGTTTAGGATCTAGCAGAGTTATGATTTTCAATTCACTGTCTTATCTCTTCAAGTGTTGTGCAGGTTTCCTTTAAGGACAAGGACTGAGAGGTCAGATATGGAATGATTGCTTTGTGAAAAGTGATAGTTTTTGTCTTTTATCACTTTTCGATGTGAGTGCATTTGAGAGCATAGTGATTCTTTCACCAACAAAGCTCTTGTTTGGGGCATTATATAAGTTTTTAAGTTAAGGACCAAGTAGGTACGTTCTCAATTAAAATAGTCAATACACTATTGGGGAGGAAGGTCTCTGGGGATAGTAAAAACCTTAAGATAATTGGAAGCTTGTACAGTAAGAACAGCTGGATGTTGAATCTGCCAATTATAAAATCCAAACTGGGTCTTTCTAGAGAGGCAGCCTGGTTTAGTGGAAGGTGTCACTGGCTGCTGTCTGGATTTGAGAGACCCGGAGTGCAATGAGAATAAACACATCAACAGGGAAGGCAGAGTACATCTTGAGAGACATGCCCCAAGTTCTGTTAGGATGGCATTTAAGTTAGCCAGAGTTCAGTTCAACAAAGCTCTATTTTTGTATTTAGCATTCAGAGTGAATAACTGTATTTGTTAGGCTCTAATAAATTCAGTTTACAATCAGGGCTAGATGAACTCATCAGGATAATACAAGAATTGACGTGAACCTTCATCAAAGGTGAACTAGTTAGTTAGTTAATATTTGAGAATAGCATGAAAAATGTAAATGGTTAAATATTAAAAGTTCTATTCTGACTCCTTTACTCACACTGAGTAGTACATTATTTTGAATATCTCAATTAAAATATGGGGCTACTTGAGGGATAAGAGACCGCACCATGTAAAGGAGGCAGAATCGGGCTCTATATATAATATTAATACTACCTTCCAATTCTTATTATGGTAGGTTAAAAAAAAAAGTAACCTATCAGACATGGCAGTAATGCACAACAAAATGCCTAGAGATAAGCAGCTACATTTCTGAGCAAGTTTGACCCTTCTCTAATCTCTACTGCAAGTACAGTACATGGTAACCATCTGAATTTTTTTTTTGCTGAAATCTTCCTTTGATACTGCATCTGTCAAGCAGCCAACATGTTTGACCCAGATGTACTGAGTAAGCCCCACAGATTATTTGTCAAACAAATTTTAGAGCCTAATATTTGTTTTTTATTTAATTGGTATGCAAATGAGGAAACAAGACAACATTTGTGCTCGATACAGTTGTCACTTCAAATTCTGGTAATATTCATTATCATGTTTGCAGATGTTTTTTTCACACCTAACATCTGCCAGTACTACCTAAACCCCAGGAAGTCGACAAACCTGTGCAAACTTCCTCTCTGTCTCTCTCTCACTTTGTGTTATCTGTTCCATGCACACTAATTTTGTGCATCTGAGGCCTCTGTTCGTCAGAATTATGCCTGCTTCCTAACACCTCTGCCTCCAGAGCTTTGAATTTGAAATTGAACAGACAGAGCCAATTTATCATAGGATGACATGTGTCATGTTCATGGTATAACCAGAGGGACCTACTGTATGCATTGTATTTATCCTTTTGTTGTCAGCATGGACAAAGACAATATAGGCAATAGGCAGCTACTAAATTTATAAAACATGATACATATACTTAGCTGATGTGATGATAATAGTTTATTTCAAAATGTAGTACTAGACCATTTTGCTTAAGACCAGATTTCCTTTGTCAAATAATCATCTGTCATTCAGGCATGCAGCATATTAAAATATGTGAACACCAAATACCAATGCATTAGCTAGCAAGTCTTCAAAGAAAAAAAAACCCCACACCATTTACATATACTGCTTTTGCAAATAAGAAATCATAATCATATTTAATGATACATACACTATTATATATAAAATATAATATAAAATAAATACATTATGGATAGCTAGATATAAATACAGACACAAGTACTATTAATAGTATTAATTAATAGTAACAAGTGAATCAGATAAGCCTCCAAAAGATTTGAAGGGGGAAAGGAGAATTCTGTGATCCACCTCCGGCACAATCCTGAGGGATGGAGAGCAGAAGTGGATGTAAGGCATTCAGATCAGCTCCAGAGGCTGAAATGACTCCCCAGCATAGCTAGGATGTCTACAGAGCTAAAAAGGTGTTAAATTCTGGTTAGCTAACTTGAGTTAAGAACCTAACCTTTTTTTGGGGGGGGAGTGTTAAACATGCTCTTTGTTGACTATGTGAAGATGTCATGCCCTCCTACTACACTGTTCAGGAGAAAATTCTGACCCAGGCTCCCTATCCTTCCACAACAGCACCAACTACACCATACAACTTTACTTTGCATAGTGTTGTTTACACAAATTGAAGTCTGAAATGCTTTGTATGGTTTTGTATGGTTTCTATAATTACACAGATTACCCAAGTAGAGAGATTAGGCAGGGTAAATCAAGGGTGAAGAGAAGACTTAGTTTAAAAGCACAAATGAAATTTCATAAATATTTTTGCTGAAAGGTTGGTCAACTTTTCGTTGAAAAAATTGTTTTTAATAGAAATTTCACAGCCTGTCTTACATAGGAGAAATATTTGCATCTGATATTTGAAATGAGGTGGGAAGAAGAGAGACTCACAAAGTGCAGACACAGCAAGACTCTTCCAACTGGCAGAAGAAGATGGTCCCTGCAGAGAAGAGGGCCCTTGTACCAACAGTGATGAGATTGTAGGATGGGGTAAAGTGGAGTCTGGGACTAACTTCAGAGTAGCAGCCGTGTTAGTCTGTATTCGCAAAAAGAAAAAGGAGTACTTGTGGCACCTTAGAGAGATGCATCCGATGAAGTGAGCTGTAGCTCACGAAAGCTTATGCTCAAATAAATTTGTTAGTCTCTAAGGTGCCACAAGTACTCCTTTTCTTTCTGGGACCAACGAAACTGAAAGGAAAGAGCTGCTCCCAATTACAAAACATTTGTCATTCAGGAAGATTAACCAACTATTTATGAAAACATTTCAGTTTGAGGAGTGCTCATGAACACTTCACTTTGACTATTCACAAATAGTGGTTTATGATTGGGCACTAAAGTCACATGTTATTGTTTCAATTCCCAGATAGGTTCAGTAAACCAATCTAAACAGGAGATTAATGCATGAGAGATAGAAAATAATAATACAACATCTCATTGTTTTCTTGCACTCCCCTCCACTGTTGTCTTATCTTATACTTAGATTGTAGGCTCTCTGGGCAGAGATCATATTCTTGCTCTGTATTTGGACAGCACCTAGCACAATGGGGTCTTGGTCCATCACTGGGGCTCCTACGTGCTTATGGTAATAATAATAAATATTATTATTAATGATAATGTAATTATTTTAGCAGAATAATCATTCATGCTAGGATTTGTGGGGAGTTGAACATTTTCATAACTAAATACCAAATATTTGCAAACAACAAGTAGCACGATACAATAGAATCATAAGGTAAGAACGGACCACAAGGATCATCTAGCCTAATGCTCTTCAAGATGCAACATTTGTTGTGTCTAAGGGCATGTCTACACTATGAAATTAAATTGATTTTATAGAAGTCAGTCTTTAGCAATCAATTTTATACAGTCGATCGTGCATGTCCCCAATAAAGTGCATTAGGTCGGCAGAGTGTGTCCTCAATACTGTGGCTAGCATCAACTCATGGAGTGGTGCACTGTGGATAGCTATCCCACAGTTCCCACTGCCCACTGGAATTCTGCATTAAGCTCCCTATTCCTAATGGGGCAAAAACATTGTCATGGGTGGTTTTGGGTACATGCCATCAGTCTCCCCTTCCTCCTTGAAAACAATCGCAAACAATCATTTTGCGCCTTTTTTCCTGGGTTATCTATGCAGATGCCATAGCATGGCAAGCATGGAGCCTGCTCAGCTCAGCCCTGTTGTTGTGAGCATTGTAAACACCTCGCGCATTATCCTGCAGTATGTGCAGAACCTGACTTAGAGTCCAAGGAAGATTGTGAGGAGGACATGGACACAGATGTTCCTGGAAGCATGGGATGTGGTAATTGGCATACCATGGTGGCGTTGGGGCATGCTGATACAGTAGAACACTGATTCTGGGCCTGGCAAACAAGCACAGACTGGTGGGACCGCCTAGCATTGCAGGTACGGGATAATTCCCAGTGGCTGCAAAACTTTTACATGCATAAGGCCAATTTCATAGAACTTTGTGAGTTGCTTTTCCCCCCTGTGAAGCACAGGAATACCAAGATGAGACCTTCCCTGTCAGCTGAGAAGTGAGTGGCGATAGCCCTGTGGAAGCATGCAACACCTGACTGCTACCTGTCAGTCAGGAATCAATTCAGAGTGGGCAAATCTACCGTGGGGGCTACTGTGACCAAGTTGACAGGGCAATCAATACCCTTCTGCTAAGAAGGGAAGTGACTCTGGGAAATATGCAGGGCATAGTGGATGGATTTGCTGCAATGGGGATCCCTAACTATGGTGGGGCAATAGACAGAATACATATCCCTATCTTGGCACCAGACCACCTTGTCAAACAGTACATAAACCGCAAGGGGTACTTCTCAATGGTGTTGCAAGCACTGGTGGATCACAAGGGCCATATCATCAACATCAATGTGGGATGGTCGGGAAAGGTGCATGATGCTCGCATCTTTCGGAACTCCAGGCTGTTTGGAAAGCTGCAAAAAGGGACTTTCTTCCCAGACCAGAAAATTACCGTTGGGGATGTTGAAATGCCAATAGTTATCCTTGGAGACCCAGCTTACCCCTTGCTTCCATGGCTCATGAAACCGTACACAGGCAGCCTAGACAGCAGTAAGGAGCAGTTCAACTATAGGCTGACCAAGTGCAGAATGGCGGTCGAATGTGCCTTTGGACATTTAAAAGGGCGGTGGCACAGTTTTCTGAGTAGGTTAGACCTCAGCAAAAGCAATATTCCCATTGTTATTGCTGCTTGCTGTGCACTCCATAATATCTGTGAGTAAGAGTGGGGTGGGAGGTTAAGGCAGATTGCCTGGAGGCTAATTTTGAACAGCCAGACACCATAGCAATTAGAAGAGCACACTGACGTGTGCTGTGCATCCAGAGAGGCTTTGAAAAACAGTTTCATGACTGACCAGGCTACGGTGTGACAGTTGTACGTATTTGTCCTTGATGCAAAGCCACCCCCCTTTGGTGAATGTACTTCCCTGTAAGCCAATTCCCCTCCCACCTTTGACCACAGCTGGCACAGGAAATAAAGTCCCTATTGTTCTGAATCCATTCATTCTTTATTTATTAAAAAAAACTTAAGATCACTGGCAACGCTGACAAGTAAAAAGAAGCCCAGGTGTACAAGGGTTTAATAATGGGGTGGGGTAGAGGAGGAGGGAAGGGCAAGGCCACATTGCTTATTGTAGCCCCACTACAAATCAAAGCTGTTTGAATGACAGCCTTCTGTTGCTTGGGCCATCCCCTGGAGTTGAGTGGCAGGGTTCCCGGAGCTGCCTCCTCGCCCCACCGCGCCCCACCCCACCCCCTGTTCATGGGCATCTGGATGAGGAGGATATGGAACTTGGCAAGAAGGGCAGGCAGTTACACAATGGCTACAGTGGGGGTCTGTAGTCTAGTTGCCTTTCCTGCAGCTCCACCAGATGCCTCATCATGTCCTTTTGCTCCCCATTAGCCTCAGCATCTCCTCCTGTGTGTTACGATCACGCTCGCTGTATGCTTTCCTGGCCTCTGCCACCGAATGCCTCCATGCATTCAGCTGTGCCCTATCAGTACAGGAGGACTGCATGAGCTCTGAAAACATGTCATTGTGAGTGAGTTTTTTTCACCTTCTAATCTGCAATAACCTCAGGGCCGGAGTCGATGCGGGGAGTATAGAAACATTTGCAGATGCAGTGGAGGGGGAGGAGGAAGAGTAAACTTTACACAAGATTCCCTTTTGTTCTCAGAAATATGACTCTTTCACAGTGAATCAAGCAATTCACAGCAGACATCACATGCGTTTTAGGTACAAGCTCGCATGTTGCTTTTTATATTGAGCGCCTGCATTATGGCGACACAACACACTGCTGGGCAACAAAATTCGGTTTGCAGGCAGCCATGGTAAGCAAAAGGGTACATGGGGTTGGCTTCTTCTGCGTTCATAACATGCGGGAATGGTTTCAAACTGCAGCGCCCTCCTTTCCCATAGCAACCAATGCCAGTTGTGTTTGCTGTTTAAAAGGAGGGGCTGCGGTTTTGGGGTGGATGTGCGGCATGTGCACTGTCTGCGTGCATTCCATACGCACCCCTACCCCCAGAGTGGCTATTCTCTGGAATGCTCCCTTTTAGCCAAACGCAAACGCCCAGCATGCCCAGTATCTAATGTCTCAGGGATCAGCAAACAGAGGGGATTACTGTTCCCTTACAAAACTTCCCTTATTTCAACCAGGTGACCATGAATGATAGCACTCTCCGGAGCCTGATGCAGAAAGGTAAAGACCGAATGTTGCATGAATGCAACCAAAACCCAGGATCATTCGCTCCCATGCTTTGTGCTGCAATGATCCCAGACTACTTGTTACTGGCTTGGTGTGATAAACTGTTCTACTGTGGAGGACAAAATAAGGCAGCCTCCCCAGAAACCTTCTGCAAAGGCTTTCAGAGTACCTTCAGGAGAGCTTCATGGAGATGTTCCTGGAGGATTCCTGCTCCATCCCCAGACACGTTAACAGACTTCTCCATTAGCTGTACTGGCCACAAATGCATCCCAAGTCTTCAGGGAAAAATCAAACATTAAACACAATTGCTTTTAACCCCTGCACTGTTGTTACAAATGTGCACTCACCAGAGGTGCCTTCTCCGCCTTCAGGGCCATGGATCCAACCTTGGGAGGGTATTGACTCCAGGTGAGGAAAAGGTCCTGGCTGTCAGGGAGAACAGATTCTCTGCTTGCCTGCTGAACATTCTCTTCCTCCTCTTCCTCATCCACAAAATCTTCATCTGTATTGCCTGAGGCTGCCACCTTGCAGGTGTCCACAGAGAGTGTTGGGGTACTGGTAGAGTCCCCCCTAGAATGCCATGCAGCTGATCATAGAAGCGTCATATCTGGGGCTCTGACCCGGAGCGACCGTTTGCCTCCTTTTTCTTTTGGTAGGCTTGCCTGAGCGCCTTAATTTTCACATGGCACTGCTTTGCATCCCTGGTGTAGCCTCTCTCCAAAATCATGCAGGGCATGGTGGCATATATATCAGCATTTCTTCTGCTGGTTCGGAATTCTGCCTGCACAGATTCTTCTCCCACACAGCAATCAGATCCAGTGTCTCCTGTTCGCTCCATGCTGGAGCTCATTTACAATTCTGGGACTGCATGGCCACCTGTTCTGCTGAGCTCACCACGCTGACCAAACAGGAAATGAAATTCAAAAGATCCCAGAGATTTTCCTGTGTACCTTGCTAGTGCAGCAGAGTTGAAAGTGCTGTCCAGAGTGGTCACACTGGAGCACTCTGGGATAGCTCCCAGAGGCAATACCATCGAATTGCACAGCCCTGTGACTACACTACCCCAAACTCGACCCAGGATGGTGGATTTTAGTGCTAATTCCCTCATCAGGGAGGAGTACAGCAGTCGATTTTAAGAACCCTTTAGGTCAGCGGAACTGGGTTGGTTGTGTAGATGCATTAATTATAATATTGACCTAACACAACTAACTTTGACCTAGCCTTGTAGTGTAGATAAGGCCTAAGACAGATGGCTATCCAACTTCCTTTTGAAAACCTCCAGTGAAGAAGCTTTCACATCATTCCGAGGCAGTCTGTTCCATTGTCCTACTGTTTGTACAGTTAGAAAGTTTTTCCTGAAATTTAATCTAAATCTGCTATCCTGTAGTGTGAACCAACTGCCTCTTGTCCTACCCTCTGTGGCAAAAGAACAACTTTTCTCCATCTATTTTGTGGCAGCCTTTCAAATATCATATCCCCCCCCCTTAATCTCGTCTTTTTGAAACTAAACATACACAGCTCCTTCAACCTTTGCTCGTGTGGCTTGCCTTCCATCCCTTTGACCATGTTTGTCGCTCACCTCTGGATCCTTTCCAGTTTCTCAACATCCATTCTATATTTTGGTGACCAAAATTGGACACAGTACTCCATCTGAGACCTAACCAGTGCTGAGTAGAGCAGTTCTATCACCTCCCATGACTTGCATGCTATGCCTCTGTTAATGCAACCTAAAATTGAATTTGCTTTTCTGCAACAGCATCATACTGCTGACTCATGGTGACGCTGTGATTCACCACAACTCCCAGATCCTTCTCAGCAGTGCTGCTGCCAAGCCAGTTTTCCCCCATTCTGTATTTGTGCATTTGTTTTTTCTTCCCTCAGTGTAGCACCTTACATTTGTTTTTGTTGAATTTCATTTTGCTGTCTATAGTCTAGTTCTCTCAATTTATCAAGATCCCTCTGAATTTTAGCTCAATCTTCTGAAGTATTGGAAACTCCACCAGCTTTGTATCATCTGCAAACTTTATCAGTATGCTCTCTACACCTACATCCAGGCTATTAATAAAGATGTTAAACACTGGACCCAGAACAGATCCCTGTGGAACCCCACAACCTCCCTCCAATTTGACATCATTCCATCAATAGTTATTCTGTATTTGAGGTTGTTGTTTAATCAATTATGTATCCACTTAATGATAGTTCTGTCAAGCTCACATTCTCCAGCTTATCTGAATGCCATGTGGGACTGTGTCAAAAGCCTTGCTGAAGTCCAGGTATATTATATCCACTGCACTCCCCCATCCATCAAATCAGTTGCTCTAGTGGCTTCCCAGTTATCAAGGTCAGACTGACTGATCTATAGTTTCCTGGCTCCTCCTTTTCCCCCTTTTTAAAGTTGGGAACTACATTAGTCCTGCTCCAGTCTTCTGGGACCTCTCCTGTTATCTATGAGTTTGTAAATATTATTGCCAGTGGCTCTGAGATTTCTTCAGCTAATTCCTTCAGCACCCTCAGGTGACTAGCATCTGGCCCCACTGATCTGAATTCAACAAATTGGTCAGAAGTTCTCTGACATGTTCTTTACTGATCCTGATCTGCATCTCTTCCCCTTTATTGTATGTGGTAACTTCGCAAGTCATCCAGTCACATTATTTTTTTGTGGGAAGAATGAAGCAAAGTAGGCATTGAGCAGCTCTGCCTTCCTATCATCTTGCCAGCTCACCTTCTCCATTGAGTGGCGGCCCCACACCATCCTTGGTCTTTCTTTTTTGTCTGACACATTTAAAGAATCCCTTCCTGTTGTTTCTAAAATTTCTTTCCGGCTGTAACTCTTTCTTTACCTTGTATTCCCATGTATACTTCCTTTGTGACGTGCCCCTCCTTTCATTTCCTGCATGTATCCCTTTTGGTGTTTAGATAGCTAAAAATCTCCTTGTGCAGCCAAATTGGCCTCCTGCGGCTCTTCTTATCTTTTCCAACAGTAATAGTGGAACAAACAACATTTTTATTTCATGTGACTCACATTGCAGTGACTGTGATAGTTGTAGTACAGAGACGTGAAAGGAGAAGCAAAATGAAAGTTTAAGGTCAAGGCACTTACTGCTGCTCTTCTCATAGGTTACATACTAGGCAGTTCCCATTCTTGACTCCCCAAAGTACACAGCAGCAGATTCTGCTGTCAAAAAAGTGAAGGAGCAGAGTAAGAGTTAGTTAAAGTTTCCCCAAACTCAAGACATGTTCAGACTGTGTTTAGCTGAAGTGAAGAATGAAGGCTCTGATCTTATTTAAAGTGAATCAGTTCCTCTATGCCTATTAACACAACCATTTGAGGAAAAACAATTCTAGTCCCTGAGAAGCTCACTATTAGATACTGGAATGTGTTAGCATGAAATCATCAAGTAATTCACCATACTTCAAAATGGATTTGAGTGAGTAAAATGCAAAAGAAATAGAAAGTTAAATAATATCATCTTTCCTATATGCTAACATAAAAGATAATGATAAACAGGCATATTCTGGGCAGCTTTTTTTAAATCATGCAGAGTATTTGCAATGGAAAAGTTTCTGACAACACTGCCTATGACCATCCATGCAAAGATTTACAGTAATGAAAACACAGCAGTGACAGAGAAAATAATATGGAAGACCATGAATGTAGATTTATTGAAAGCCATTAGCCAAATGCAAAGACTCCAGATCATACAAGGACTGTGCAAATTTTTCAAGAGAAAATTTCAATGAAAGAAGGTTCATCTTTACAACAGCCACAGAGAGCTCAATCCTGCAGCCCTTATTCACAGTTTCAAGGGGAGTTTTACCTGAGTAGTACAGCAGGACCAATACATACTGTGCAGTTTTTCTATTCATTGCATTTAATCTTTTGCTTAAAAACTTTCCCCACCTTCATTGATACTCTCCTTTGTATCTCAGGATTGACTTGGGAGAGCTTGATCTTGTTTGTATTTTATGCACATGAAACTATTGATTTCTATGAGATTAACTTCTAGATCAATGAGGATGAGATAGAAAGGCAAATATCATCAGGCAGAACCAGGCCAAAATGTCTAATGCAAGGTAAGATATCTTCATCTAACTTGAAAGGTGATTTACTTTGTTTTTAATGTACTATGAAAACAAATCATAAAGTTAAGGCATGATCATACATTGGTGAATTTTCAATAAACAGTTTGATAGCTCCTAATGCTTTAAAACTCTACCTGCCTATCATTTTAGTCTCTTATGAAATATGTAATGGTCAATAGCTGATTCCTGACCAATGACATCTAAATTACTATGATGTACAAGTTTTAGTTAGATCATTTCCTAGTGTTCTGAACCACACACTCTTAAGTACTTTAACCCATGCACTGCTGTTGGACTTTGGGAGCATTCCAGAATCAGTCATAAATATTTTCATCCATGAGTGATGCTTGATTCACCCTTGTGTATGTGGGTTGCAGTATAAACCCTCTATTTTGGGCACATAACTGTGCCAGTTTGGAAGGGATCCACCAAGGGCTCAATATAGTGAGATGCTGATTGTGCCCTTCAAGGTTCTACAAAGTGGAGTTCAATGGAAGTTGAGTGTGCACAACCAACTCTGAAAGTGTGCAGCAGCTCATCGGATCAGGCGCTACATTAGAAAGTAACACAACAAAAATGAAAACTAAGCATGGGGGAAGAAAGGAAACAAAGAAATGCAAGAGAACGAAAGTGCTCGAGGGAGAGTGTTATTTTCAAAGAATTCAGATCAATTCTTGTGTTTCTCTTGGGATCTTTTTTAACTGTTGAGGGAAAGCAAGGGGGTTAGTTTAGTGGGGTCAGCTGAGTGAGCTGGAGGGCACGAGGGGCATGCTCAGATGTGAAGAGGAGGAGAAAGGCACGTAATAAAATCCAATTCTAGCATAACAATTCAATTGCTAGCTAGTGCACTCTGTACACTGACTAGGAGCCGTTGTGTCACTATGCAGAGTCTAATACTAGAGCTGTATGGAGAAACATAATTCCATTTCATGAAGGATTTTGATATTCTGAAATTTGGTTTCATTTCAGTTCGGAACAAAATCCTAAAATTTTAAAATTCTCTGTAAAAGGGAAAACCCTGGGGATCCTGATTCTGAGATAGTCCACATTATGGGCTGCCCTGTGGTCTCCCGCCTTCAGGTTAGCTGTTGAGGACCCAAACAGACACCCTGCCTGGTTTCTGGAGGAACTTCATTGAAATCAACCCATCTCTGCAGAGTGTTACAATTTAGAAGAATCAGCAAATTCTAATAAAAACATGTTTTGTCTGAATTTTTTGACCAGCTCTAACTAGCACACAATTTCAGACACAAAAGCTTATGCAAAGTAATGGGGTGATTTATGAAATGATGTAAAGATACTCTTTGGGGCGGGCTGAGGAATACATATAGGCCTCCAGCAGCAATAGAATACCTTTATTAATATTGTTGGCCAAGCTTGCAAGGCTTTACACTCAACTTGATGGCATTTCTCTGGTGGATGGGCCACAATAACTTGAACACAACATCCAAAGTTAAAGGAAATGTTCTAGGCATCAATGGACATAACCTTGGTGAAAATCAGAAAACCGGAAGGGAAAAATGGAGGGAGGAGTGCCTGGAGCCCCTAGCATCTGATTAGCAACACAGCAATTCCCACCACTGTTGAAATTGTCTATTAATAAAAGAACTGGTCTATGGCATCCATTAACACCTTTCAATATAACAATACCTCCCACTTTAGCCCTGACAAACCTCCCAATACTGCTGACACCTTGAAAGACAAACAAACAGATAAAGAAAGGGGGAAAATGAGAATAAGAATGGTGGAGAATAGGCATGAAGTGCTGGTGAATTCTTAATAACCTACATCCTGTTTTGTCATATAGATGTCCCCAGATTATGTCAAATTTGTCCCTGGGGTTCCTATAGGATGCATATGTTGCAAGATTTACTGGTGATGTGCTACCAACATTTTAACGAGGGGTCCCTTGAACATTTTCTACCTCACCTGATGATGCATGCAATATTCCACGGGTAAAGTAATAGCCCCCCACCACATAAAACCAGCAATCACTTCCCTAACACCATGTTTCTCCATCCCTAGTTGCTGTTGGCAGCTCCCCTGACAGATGTTCCTCACAGTGGTAGTGATGGCAGGTAGATTGTTCTGTGGCCTTTGATTGTGAGGCAATTTGTCAGGAGGAGAATGGGTCTTCTCTGGTTGTTTTTTGTGGAATGGGTCTTCACCTGACAGCTGGAGAGGTCATTCTAGCTCATGTGAGAAACGGTGATTCCCCCTTCGCCCTTGGAGAAGGCAACCAAGGCTTATTCCTTGTACTAGTTCTTCAAACTCCAGTCTGTGGCAGAAGAGAGAGACAAGCTGCAGCAATTGCATTACTCCCCCCACAGCACAAAAGCAGCTTTGTCCCACCTCCCCTTCTCCTTGCCTTCATCCACTGCTGGAGCAGTCAGTGAAGTGGAAGGGGAATTCAGGGATTATGGGATGTATCTATGTTTACCTAGCAGCACTGGTGGGGAAGGAAGGGAGCTCCCCTTGCAGCAGCTGCTGTGGCAGTGGCCTGCACACCTATGCCACAGCATCTGGCTAAATGAGCAACTGCGAACTCAATTCCAGCCTCTGAGAGAATCAAAAATAGGAGAGCTGGCCTAAGTATTTTGGAGAAAGCCCCAAAAACACATTTTTGCCAACCCCACCCCGAGGTAGTCCACTGCTATGATCACCCTGCTTTTCACATGCCCAGTTATGGGACAGGAAAGCCAGATGATTCCTTGGGATACACCACAGATTTCACTGAGTCGTTTTACATAAAATGTGTGACAGGGTGCCAGTGTAGCCTTCTGCTGAAGAATCAGAATCCCTGCCACCTGCAGACCTGGAGCCCCGCTGCTTGTTCCTGTTACATCAGTTTACATTTTCTAGGCTATCTTCATCAGGAAAAAAGGCTGAAAAAATATTTAAAAATGAAAATGAGATTCTCCTTCATGTGAGAATCAACAAGGATCTCACAAGAATCCCTACAAGCCCCCTCCTGCTCGTCAGGGAGAGCTGCATTTTTAGTTCTTATAGGACCTGCAAGTGCAAATTTTATCTGATAGGTCTCCAGAAAGCTGCTTCTTTAACCTTAAGGAACAAGAGGATATGATGGAGGTGGCTAATAAGCAGCCTCTTGTTTTTGTTCATTTTTAGATAAGATATTAAGGGTTGAATATGCTCGTACATATCTACTTAATCTTTTCTGTATTGCTGCTTCCTGGTTTGGCTGTTTGGCAAAGTTATTTTTTTTAATATTATTACCATAGCCCCTAGGAACACTACTCATGGACCAGAACCCCACTGTGCTTGGAGCTGTACAAACACAGAACAAAAAAATGGTCTCTGCCCCAAAGGGATTACAATCTAAATACAAAACAAGAGAAGCCAGATGGATATAGGCACATGGATGGGGGAAGTACAAGAAAACAGTAAATAGATATTGGTTGGCATAATAGGCAGTTTTGGTACACCAGTGAAGCGCTATGGAATATTTATATCCATTTGTGTGCCAGATTACTGCTTCTAGGATTTCTCACATTACATTGATAATCAAATCAATGGCAAATTTGAACTGTTAAAAGTAAATTGTGTTTCAGTTATCTAGTCACAAAAAAAGGTAAATAGGTAAAACTTATACAATTCACAAATGGGCTGACAGATTTTTGTTGAAACATTTCAAAACAAATCACCTTTGACCGAGACTAAAAGAAAACTTGGAAAGACAGTAATGGAGAGAATAAAAGACAGAGGTTGAGAATGTGCATTCTTTTCACCTCACCGTGTAGCACCACTACACTAAACTCAAGAAAGGAAAATATCTTTCATTTCCAAGCCATAGACTAATTCAATGCTTTGGATTAGATTTAGTGTTTTGAAGATGCCTCTTTATTCTCTTCAGCTGAAGAGCATTCCTTTTTTTCTTTAGACATAAAACAGTGAAAAAGACAAGGTTTTGACCGGCCCCATTGCTTTGAGCAGGCTTGTCTGTGCTCACTAGGATGCCAAGCAACTGTCTGCGAAACTATACAGTGACGGATGCTAACAAAGAATCATACACGCTACCCACCAGCCACTGAGAAGAACAATAAATTTTTTATTTTGGTGTTTTGTTTTTGTGACTTGACACTGTTATTTCTCTGCCCACTGACAAAATCACGGAACTTTTCTTTACAGTGACAGTCTCAAATCATTTCTCTTTCTAATCCCATATAGAAAAGAAGAAAAGGAGTACTTGTGGCACCTTAGAGACTAACACATTTATCTGAGTATAAGCTTTTGTGAGCTACAGTTCACTTCATTGGATGCATTCAGTGGAAAATACAGTGGGAAGATTTATATACAAACACAGAACATGAAACAATGGTGTTATCATACACACTGTAAGGAGAGTGACCACTTAAGATGAGCTATTACCAGAAGGAAGGAGGAAAACCTTTTGTGGTGATAATCAAGGTGGGCCATTTCCAGCAGTTAACAAGAACGTCTGAGAACAGTGGGGGGGGGGTGGGGTGGGGGAGAAATAACATGGGGAAATAGTTTTAATTTATGTAATGATTCATCCACTCCCAGTCTCTATTCAAGCCTAAGTTAATTGTATCCAGTTTGCAAATTAATTCCGATTCAGCAATCTCTCGTTGGAGTCTGTTTTTGAAGTTTTTTTTGTTGAAGGATAGCCAGGTATTCTATCTGCTACCCAAGATCCACAAACCTGGAAATCCTGGATGCCCCATCATCTCAGGCATTGGCACCCTGACAGCAGGATTGTCTGGCTATGTAGACTCCCTCCTCAGGCCCTATTCTACCAGCACTCCCAGCTATCTTCGAGAGACTACTGACTTCCTGAGGAAACTACAATCCATCGGTGATCTTCCTAAAAACACCATCCTAGCCACTATGGATGTAGAAGCCCTCTACACCAACATTCCACACAAAGATGGACTACAAGCCGTCAGGAACAGTATCCCCGATACTGTCACGGCTAACCTGGTGGCTGAATTTTGTGACTTTGTCCTCACCCATAACTATTTCACATTTGGGGAAAATGTATACCTTCAAATCAGCGGCACTGCGATGGATACCCGCATGGCTCCACAGTATGCCAACATTTTTATGGCTGACTTAGAACAACGCTTCTTCAGCTCTCGTCTCCCAATGCACCTACTCTACTTGCGCTACACTGATGACATCTTCATCATCTGGACCCATGGAAAAGAAGCCCTTGAGGAATTCCACCATGATTTCAACAATTTCCATCCCACCATCAACCTCAGCCTGGACCAGTCCACACAAGAGATCCACTCCTGAACACTACGGTGCTAATAAGCGATGGTCACATAAACACCACCCTATATCGGAAACCTACTGACCGCTATTCCTACCTACATGCCTCTAGGTTTCATCCAGATCACACCACACGATCCATCATCTACAGCCAAGCTCTACGATATAACCGCATTTGCTCCAACCCCTCAGACAGAGACAAACACCTACAAGATCTCTATTATGCATTCTTACAACTACAATACCCACCTGCTGAAGTGAAGAAACAGATTGACAGAGCCAGAAGAGTACCCAGAAGTCACCTACTACAGGATAGGCCCAACAAAAAAATAACAGAACACCACTAGCCATCACCTTCAGCCCCCTACTAAAACCTCTCCAACGCAACATCAAAGATCTACAACCTATCCTGAAGGACGACCCATCCCTCTCACAGATCTTGGGAGACAGGCCAGTCCTTGCTTACAGACAGCCCCCAACATGAAGCAAATACTCACCAGCAACCACACACCACACAACAGAACCACTAACCCAGGAACCTATCCTTGCAACAAAGCCCGTTGCCAACTCCGTCCATATATCTATTCAGGAGACACCACCATAGGGCCTAATCATTTCAGCCACACTATCAGAGGCTCGTTCACCTGCGCATCTACCAATGTGATATATGCCATCATGTGCCAGCAATGCCCCTCTGCCATGTACATTGGCCAAACTGGACAGTCTCTACGTAAAAGAATGAATGGACACAAATCAGACGTCAAGAATTATAACATTCAAAAACCAGTCAGAGAACACTTCAATCTCTCCGGTCACATGATTACAGACCTGAGAGTGGCTATCCTTCAACAAAAAAACTTCAAAAATAGACTCCAACGAGAGATTGCTGAATTGGAATTAATTTGCAAACTGGATATAATTAACTTAGGCTTGAATAGAGACTGGGAGTGGATGAGTCATTACATAAATTAAAACTATTTCCCCATGTTATTTCTCCCCCACCCCACCCCCCACTGTTCTCAGATGTTCTTATTAACTGCTGGAAATGGCCCACCTTGATTATCACCACAAAAGGTTTTCCTCCTTCCCCTACCTCCTTCCTGCTGGTAATAGCTCATCTTAAGTGATCACTCTCCTTACAGTGTGTATGATAAAACCCATTGTTTCATGTTCTCTGTATGTGTATATAAATCTCCCCACTGTATTTTCCACTGAATGCATCCGATGAAGTGAGCTGTAGCTCACAAAAGCTTATGCTCAAATAAATTTTTTAGTCTCTAAGGTGCCACAAGTACTCCTTTTCTTTTTTGCGAATACAGACTAACACGGCTGCTACTCTGAAACATATAGAAAAGAAGAAAGCAATATTAACTTTTCTTTTGCGGGGGGGCAGGGGGAGTACAAAAATTACTCTTCAAGGGATGATGGTGAAGGATGCACAATGGGTTACAGAGATCTCAGAGAGTAATGATGGCCAAAAAAATCATCAACTGGTCAAGTAATGGCTTTATTTTCTGGTAAGCCAAATTCAACTACTACATTTCAACTGAAAGTCTGGTGGCCAAACATCGGGTGGCCTTATTGGCTTCCACAGACAGAAGCAGCCTTGGTCTGGATATTAACATTCTTCTAGCTATACCTTAAACTAGTCTTAAACCAGGCACAGCTTGAGAAATTCTGAGATACTCCAGCATGGTTCATGAGCCAACACATCTTTCCTTTAGACAAGATATATGGGGGTTGGGTAAGCAACGGCAATTTCCCTCCTTCCAGCAGCTCCCTTTACTCCAGACTAACTACATCATGCAGAGTCACATTTTTATACCAACTTTGTATTGCATCCGCCACAGGAGAAGGTGGGTGAAATACCCATATTATATTTGTACCTGGTCAGTCCCTCTTTTCCCATACTCTAGTCTGCTCTTGCCAGCAAGCTTCAGAATCCAGGGAAGTCCAGCCAAAGTGGTCTTTCACACCTTTTGAAGTACAGTCATCTGCCTCCCTCTCCCTTCAGGGAACTGCTTGGTTTATTTCAGTGACAGTTATGTTTCAACACTACAATTGTATTCTTCCCGCAGTAGTCAGAAGTATTAACAGACTGGACTTACTTTACACTCTGTTTGCAGCTCGTGTGTGTCTTTTCACTCTTTGACCATCCTCCACACTACTAAACTTTGATGATATTTAAGCATCTTCAGGTAAAAGTGCATAGTGACTATTTCAACACAGTCTTTTTTCTATGCTGTACTGGACATTACCAGGTAGGTGGATGGAAAGGCATAGGTAGGTCTCAGGTCTTCCTTCTGTTCAGTAGCATTGACAAGTTAAAGGATAAATTTCATTATTTTACATTTCAGGAGACCATTTTATAATCCTAGCTGCCAACAATTTCGAATCCTATCAGGTGTGATTTTTTTTTAGCATTAAGAATGCCTGTTTGGTTTCAGTCACAAAGTACAATTGTTTCTCTCCAAGGATAATCCTATTCAATCATACTTTCAGTTCTTTGGAGCCAAAGCTTTATTTATATTAAAGAAAAGAAATCAAGCTATGGATTGGTTAGATGTAGTTTATTACTCTTAAGCTACATGTAAGAAATTCCAGATACATAGCTCTTTATATGGGGGGTAATTTGTCACACATGTGTAATGACCTTTAAAAAAAGGAGATGACACCAACACCACAGCTAATTGGTTGGGTAGAAGTACTAAAGGCCCAACCTTACTATACTATCAGACAATGGACAGGTCACAAGTTCCCACAAACCAAAGAATTTTTTTTATGAATAAATTATTCATGGTGAATTATTGACAAAGTTCCATTGGGATCATAAAAGAGATGTTTCCAGATGTGTCCTATCATAGTTTTTTAGCGGTAGGGGGGAGTCTTATATAAATTATGTTTCTGTCAGAACATCCTATGTTAAAAGAGTGTTCAACCCTTTCTATATTAACACAAGCTACTCATTGAAAGTGTACACAATGAAAAGCCAACAGTGCTAATCACACCTTCTTGAAGCAAATTCATCATACAAATCACTGAAATCTTATTTGTTCTACTGAAGCAGGGAACCATATGTTAAATCAGCAGTACCCTTCTCTTCCATTGCTCCTTAAAACTTGAGGGCCCTTCCTGACTACTCCACTGTCTCCCCTAAACACCAAAGGCCTGTCTTCCTTCTCCTCCACTAACATACCCATATGCCCCAACTACCCTTCTTCCTGCTCCCTTTCCTCTGCCTCTAGGTATATATTCTAAATAAAGAAACAGAAAACAAAAAATTAAAAAGGCAATTTAAAGTTAGTACACTCTGTTTATTTTACTTATATTTTCTTTGATTTCTTGGCAGGAAGTCAGGGGTCTAATGGACTGGGAGGCTACTTTAAGCCCTATGAGGGGGCTAAATGATCTGACCAATTACAGCTAGAGAAAAAATTGTGAAGTTGAAATTTTGGGCCTAAGATGGTCATACCAGCATTTTGGTTGAAATGAAAAAACACCATCCAAAAGCTACCAAGGCCTGATATGCAAGCTGCAGAGCATCCTTGACTGCCATGGTCTTCAATGAGCATAAAAGGTGCTCAACACCTCAAAGGACCAGGCTCTAATTATAGAAACACTGTGCCTGCCTTGCATGCATTGGTTGAAATATTAAGCATGCTTCTGAAGTTGCTTGGAGAAAAAGACTCTAATGATTATTTACGGTAAGATTCGATAAGATTTAGTAATATGGGCAGAGACCAACAATGGGTCAAAGCCCTAAACAGGATTTTTTTAATAAAAAAGTTATATGAATGTGAAAAAAAGGATTTACTGTTCAGCAGCAAGCTTAAATACAGATGTAATCACCAGCAATGTTAAAAGGTCTAGTTCCAACATATTCTTCAAAAATTTCACTGATTAGTAGCTGATTGAAAAACGGGAATTCGTTCCAACAAAAAAATTCACTTTTTTGAAAGAATTTTAATCCTGACTTGGAATGAAATGTCAAAAGCCATGAAATATTTCCCTGGAAAGAATTTCAATACAAATTTTGTTTCAAGACAGAATTTTCAGACTTCCTGGATGCTTGCCTTAGACTTAGAGAGCCTGACCATGCAAACCCCACCCCCAAGTTCCAAGAGCCAGAGGAAGAGAGCCAGAGTGCTCTGCCTGCACTCTTCCCCTCAAGCTCAGGAACCCAAGATGCAGAATACCCAGGGCTCGCTGGGTCCAAGAGCAGGGGAGGAATGTAGAGGTGGAACACCTAAGGCTTTCTGGCTCTCTGTCTCCCAGGCCTGGTGAGAGCCTGGGGATCTCGGCCTGGCAGCCCTCCAGGAAAGCTTTTGTCAATCTCACTGGCAGAAAGTGAAACTGACAAGAGCCTCTGAGGCAGACAGTTGGGAGCCATCATTTCAATTTTCCTGATGGAAAAATCAAAAATATTTAGCAAAAGCGAAATTCTCTCACAGAAAGATTTGATTTTGAAAAAAGGATTTTGGGGGGAGGGGGGAGGTGTCAGAAAAATCATTCCAACAAAAATTTTTGACCACCTCTACAGCTTGATTCTCAGAACCTAGGTAGATTTTGCAGGTCTGACAATTAGAAAAACCATCTTTTTACTTCGCAAGTGATCACACTTGATGTGGAAGTTATTGAGGCCGCGAAGTGACATGCATTTTTACAGTCAGTTTTCAGATCAAAGCCACACTTCAAATGATTGGGACTCTATCTGTTATAGCATAATGAAACACAAAAGGGGAGGAACAAAGGAAAAAGGAAAGTCCATAACATAATATAAAAGTCTTACTTTTGTCTCCTTTCTTCTGCTGTGTCTCATGTTCAAAACCATACAGCCAGTTCAAAAGCTCAAGCCCATTCTCAGACTTTGTTTGTTCTCCAATTCCTATCTAGCCATTAGCTACTGGCCTTCCAAAAAGAAAAACTACAGACCTATCAGGGACCATATAAATGGGCATGCTAGCACAATCACACCACAAATACTCCCAACAACATTCCCTCAAAAAATCCATGTCAGCAACCAGTGAAACAACTCTCTGTTCCATGATGAATTCTTTCCTGGTTTGTCACCACAGACACCATCCTCTTTCAGAAATAGTTGAAAAACTATATGACCTAATTCATACTTGGGCCTAAATACATATCAACTGGTTGAAAAATTATGTAAATCCTAGCCTAAAAGGGTTTGTTTTGAACACATTTCTGTAGAAAATCTCCACCAGGCCCTTCTTGCCACCTTTCCCTTTCTGCTCCTACCTGGCCTCCAGAAGCCCCCTTATTGCTTGAATAACCATGCATTGTTCCCGTGCTCATTGGATTTTTGGGATGAGGGAAATGACTACAATTCAGACATCAGAATTCAGGAAATATAAGCTAGAATGTGGAGGTATATGACATGTCACAGACATTTTGCGGAGGTCTTCTGTGGATGGACAGGATAATCTAATGGTTAGAGTAAGAGATTGGGAGTCATGGAAGACCGATAACCTGTTTCTGACTGGCACTGATTCACTTTGTGACTTTGGAAAAAAATTACTCTCTCTCTCTGTGCTTCTGTTTTCCAATCTGTAAAATTTACCTACCTTTGTAAAGTACTTTAAATTCCTTGAATGAAAGATATTATAGAAAAGTACAAGGTAGTATTTTTCAAGTCCGAAAAAGTCCTGTTACATCAGGGCCTCATGTAAGTTTAGCACAGGATTCAATGTTGGTTTTGAGAAACAAAATTTTCCTCTTATTCCTTTGTGAAGGTGAAGTCAATATTAATATTTGGCTTTCTCATAGCAACTTCTACTATGTATTACACATTATACTACTATATTAGCATTTATACAGACTTTTAAGATCCAGCTCAATGCTGTTGAAACTTTACTTGAATAGTTGCCCTCTGCCAATTCATGTGCTATTTTTATATATTAATATATTATATTAGGTTGCTTGCTTAAATGATGGTAAATTTAATTATGTTAATCCTAGGCTGTGCATTAACTGAATTGCTTCTTGACCCAGGTTAGCAGAAACATGCTATACGTCAAGTAAATAATGTGGAAACAAAGCTTTTTCTTACAGGCTTAATGCTAAAACCTTCCTCCGAATCACATGATTTCTTTAGATCATATTCCAGCTCTACCCTCCTCGTATAAGGCATAAGCGATAAGTACAGCTATGAAAAAAATTGTCAGCATGCTAAAAATCTGTTATATCCATGAGTTCAAAAGAACACGTAGAGTTTTTATTTTTTTCGGCATTGCAGAAGTTAACATAATTAGATCTCTCTAGAAGTTACATATTACACCTATACACTACATTCTGTTCTTACTTACACCGATGTAAACTTGGGGTAACTCCAGTGACTTCCATGGAATTATTTCAAATTTACACATGTATGAACTAGACCAGAATCTGGCTTTTACATTTACTAAAATAATGTGTACTTGTGAAAATCTGAACTCAAATTCTCTGGCAACCTGTTCTGTTTTCTGTAGTTATCTGGTTCTGAATTCTGCAGCCAATGCTATAGCAACTTTGAGTAAATAAAAAGAAAAATAGGAGGTTGTTCAGAGAATGAAATACAAAAATAAATGATAGTCTGTACAACTAGCTGGGCCAAATTCTGCTCTGAGTTATCACAATGTAAGAACAGGATTCTGCTGTTTGTATTTATTTTACAATTAAATCAAAATTTATTTTAGGCTGCCTTGAAATTTCCCAATTTTCAGAGTACCACTTTTGTAATTAAAACATACAACTGCATCGTAGAGGATATCAGCATGGACACTAAAGGTTTAACTGCTTAGTAAGTGTCATTTGGGGCTTTTGGCACTTAAGAGGAATGGGGGTAGTTTGGATTTCAGTACTGTGAAGGGACTTTTTCATTCCCTCTAGTGTAGGCAGGGTTGCGATGAAACTCAGTTTTTGGTGGGAGACCGGGTCAGAGAGAATATTTGAAATCAGGAGTTTGATTGGAACCAGAAGTTGAACTGCACAGGTGAAAAAGTAAATTCTGACCCCAAAACCAAGCTCAGCCCATTTAATATAGAAAAAAAAAGTCTATTCACAAGTTTTCATTATATCACCATACCTTCTTTATTCTTTCATCAGCAGTGAAACAATTAACACCACTCACATATCATTAGACTTCAGACAGCCTGACGCAATATGTTGAGGGAAAGATGTGAACTGCTCTATTTATCAAAACTGAGTGTTAACTCTGAAGTGTAATGGTGACTATTCATATGTTAATAGTGTTACCTTTTTCCACTGCTGTTCAAATCTACCAAAAATAAGGAGGAATATAAATATAATGAATACTTGTACAACCTACCCAGTGGTATCTCACTTTGGCATCACAAGTAATGGAGTTTAGACTATCACCAAAAAACATTTTTTCCTTTGAATGCCAAGCTCCTCTCATTAGAATTAGCACACTATTGAGATAAATGGAGACCTCTCTGAGCTATTGTTTCAGACTATCTATCTGTTTGCAAAACTCTGTAAAACAGTCAGTTTGGAAGATTTCCTTTGCAATCAAATGAATAATTCTATTTTTTTTAATGAAAACTTTGATTTAGCCACACAACTCTGTAGTAGCTGGTGAATTCTAAGGCAAATTCCGTGGGTAGAAAATACAGTGCCCTGACAGGAACCTTCAAAAATGATTTTCTGAAGACCATTGGTGGTTTCATGCAAATGGTAAGTTGATGGAGATTGTAATATATTTATCATTCTGATCTTTTTAAAATCAATTGCATGTCTAAGACACCAGTTATATTTGCACGCTGATGATGGATATTTTAGAGAGAATGTAGCTTTTTATTTGCACAAGTACATGTTTTTGTGCAAAATGTATGGTATCTCTAATAAGGACTTATTTGGTTATGTACAGTAACATTTATCAACCACAGATTCAAACATTCAGCTGGTGTTTCTGCTGTTATCAAGACTCTTAAGTCTTCCTTAATTTTGTATACTTGGCCAGATTTCATCCTATATGTCAGAATATAAAGAAAAGAAAACATAAAATTGTTCATCTTCCTTTTCTTCCTCAGATGGCTCAACCAAAGTTGCTTATTTGAAATAACCCAGCCATCTCAGCTTGATCTCAGTTTAGAGGCCAAAGAAACACTAACACCATGCTAAAATGCAGAGGACCAAATAACACTGACCTCAGAACAAAGTTAGCATTGTAAAGCACACACTTTCACTCAGCCATTTAGCCTAACAAGAATTCATGTAATAATTTTTACAGTGATTTCAAATACACTTTATTTAATAAAAGTACAAAAAATAAAGTTATAGCATATGCAAATGAAATTTTTAAAAAAGAAAAAATGGACCTCGATTTCATATACTTCCCTTAAATTAGAAAAATGCTGTACATATGAAACTAAGCTATTTTATACCAGGAGTCACCAGACTAGGAATTTAACAATAAGCATTATATCACAGTTACAGCCTGTAAGTGAACTGTAATTTTAGTATTATTATAATAATAATAATGTAAAAAGACAAGAGATTATATTTATGTATCAACTATTATTTAACTTTTAAAACTAGCATTCAATATTTATAATTTTAATATGCTCACAAAATGTCCTTAATATTAAATGGGAAAGTTATATGATTATTAAATATGGTATAACAGAAGCAGTGTTTCACTGGCTGTTTACAGTGGATCACTAGTGCCCCCTTCTGATATGAAGTGTGAAGAAATATTATCACAGAGTTTTATACAGTTTATTTTACAGTATGTCCTTAAGCACAGCTATTTCTGGTCAGATTTGCATTATTTTCCTCCTACTTTTAATATTAAAATACCTTTTTTAAAGCATAGATAAAATAACAAAATCCTGAGGAATTGAGTCTGACCTCTGAATGGCCATGAACTATCAACGCCAATGGGAATAATTTTGTCACAGTCAAAAAAGCAGACAGGGCGACAAAAAATGGGACAGAACAAATACATTGACTTCTCTGTCTGAATAGTGTTTTGTACTCTCAACCTTATGCAGTGTTTAAAAGCATGACATATTTACTTATATTTAATTTCAAAATAATGGTAAAATCATGGTAAAAAAATTTAAAAAGGAAATTGTTTAAAAAATATTTAGAAAGTCTGCTTTTGACAAAATCTGGCTAAAAAGTTTTTGTTGGAGGATAATATTAACTGTGTATTATTTGATAGTATACAATGTTGTAGTTGTCAGATGTTTAGTATTTCTTAAACAGAGGAAATAATTTGTATAGACATCATAAAATTAAAAAAAATATTGAAACCTTATTCCTTTGTTGCTACAGTTATTGCTCCAGAATATTTAAATCACATGGCTACATTTAAAAGAAAGAAAAAACATTTAAATTGTGACAATTTAGCAAGAATAGATTCAATGACAATTGCATTGGAGAAAACTCAGAAGTAGTGGATTATTATAGTGGATACATCAGCAATAGAAATCATGTAATATTTAAAGGTTTTCTTATTGTTTAAAATAAAAGAGGGATCTGCTAAATTTATTGAACATGAGCACTTGCACTCCAGCCACATTACTCCTAGCTCTATACATCCAGATTAATTCCAAATTATCCCTGTTTTTGGAGAATTTTTGTTTCTGATAGACTAGCTCTCAGTAAGGATGAATTTTAAGAATGAATGTCCACCACTCTGTTTTGAAATTGTTCAGTACAAACAAAAGGAGTACTTGTGGCACCTTAGAGACTAACAAATTTATTAGAGCATAAGCTTTTGTGAGCTACAGCTCACTTCATCAGATGCATTTGGTGGAAAAAACAGAGGAGAGATTGATATATACACACACAGAGAACATGAAACAATGGGTTTATCATACACACTGTAAGGAGAGTGATCACTTAAGATAAGCCATCACCAGCAGCGGGGGGGAGAGGGGGAGGAGAAAACCTTTCATGGTGACAAGCAAGGTAGGCTATTTCCAGCAGTTAACAAGAATATCTGAGGAACAGTGGGGGGTGGGGTGGGGTAGGGGGGAGAAATAACATGGGGAAATAGTTTTACTTTGTGTAATGACTCATCCGTTCCCAGTCTCTATTCAAGCCTAAATTAATTGTATCTAGTTTGCAAATTAATTCCAATTCAGTAGTCTCTCTCAGCCATGCAGAACACAATGCCATCCACAGCCTCAGAAACAACTCTGACATCATAATCAAAAAGGCTGACAAAGGAGGTGCTGTCGTCATCATGAATAGGTCGGAGTATGAACAAGAGGCTACTAGGCAGCTCTCCAACACCACTTTCTACAAGCCATTACCCTCTGATCCCACTGAGAGTTACCAAAAGAAACTACAGCATTTGCTCAAGAAACTCCCTGAAAAAGCACAAGAACAAATCCGCACAGACATACCCCTAGAACCCCGACCTGGGGTATTCTATCTGCTACCCAAGATCCATAAACCTGGAAATCCTGGACGCCCCATCATCTCAGGCATTGGCACCCTGACAGCAGGATTGTCTGGCTATATAGACTCCCTCCTCAGGCCCTACGTTACCAGCACTCCCAGCTATCTTCAAGAGACCACTGACTTCGTGAGGAAACTACAGTCCATTGGTGATCTTCCTAAAAACACCATCCTAGCCACTATGGATGTAGAAGCCCTCTACACCAACATTCCACACAAAGATGGACTACAAGCCGTCAGGAACAGTATCCCCGATAATGTCACGGCTAACCTGGTGGCTGAACTTTGTGACTTTGTCCTGACCCATAACTATTTCACATTTGGGGACAATGTATACCTTCAAATCAGCAGCACTGCGATGGGTACCCGCATGGCCCCACAGTATGCCAACATTTTTATGGCTGACTTAGAACAACGCTTCATCAGCTCTCGTCCCCTAATGCCCCTACTCTACTTGTGCTACACTGATGACATCTTCATCATCTGGACCCATGGAAAAGAAGCCCTTGAGGAATTCCACCATGATTTCAACAATTTCCATCCCACCATCAACCTCAGCCTGGACCAGTCCACACAAGAGATCCACTTCCTGGACACTACGGTGCTAATAAGCGATAGTCACATAAACACCACCCTATATCGGAAACCTACTGACCGCTATTCCTACCTACATGCCTCTAGCTTTCATCCAGATCATACCACACGATCCATTGTCTACAGCCAAGATCTACAATATAACCGCATTTGCTCCAACCCTTCAGATAGAGACAAACACCTACAAGATCTCTATCATGCATTCCTACAACTACAATACCCACCTGCTGAAGTGAAGAAACAGATTGACAGAGCCAGAAGAGTACCCAGAAGTCACCTACTACAGGACAGGCCCAACAAAGAAAATAACAGACTGCCACTAGCCATCACCTTCAGCCCCCAACTAAAACCTCTCCAACGCATCATCAAGGATCTACAACCTATCCTGAAGGACGACCCATCACTCTCACAGATCTTGGGAGACAGGCCAGTCCTTGCTTACAGACAGCCCCCCAATCTGAAGCAAATACTCACCAGCAACCACACACCACACAACAGAACCACTAACCCAGGAACCTATCCTTGCAACAAAGCCCGTTGCCAACTCTGTCCACATATCTATTCAGGGGACACCATCATAGGGCCTAATCACATCAGCCACACTATCAGAGCTCGTTCACCTGCGCATCTACCAATGTGATATATGCCATCATGTGCCAGCAATGCCCCTCTGCCATGTACATTGGTCAAACTGGACAGTCTCTATGTAAAAGAATGAATGGACACAAATCAGACGTCAAGAATTATAACATTCAAAAACCAGTTGGAGAACACTTCAATCTTTCTGGTCACTCGATTACAGACCTAAGAGTGGCTATCCTTCAACAAAAAAGCTTCAAAAACAGACTCCAATGAGAGACTGCTGAATTGGAATTAATTTGCAAACTGGATACAATTAACTTAGGCTTGAATAGAGACTGGGAATGGATGAGTCATTACACAAAGTAAAACTATTTCCCCATGTTATTTCTTCCCCCCACCCCACCTCACCCCCCACTGTTCCTCAGATATTCTTGTTAACTGCTGGAAATAGCCTACCTTGCTTGTCACCATGAAAGGTTTTCCTCCTTTCCTCCCCCCCCCCCCGCTGCTGGTGATGGCTTATCTTAAGTGATCACTCTCCTTACAGTGTGTATGATAAACCCATTGTTTCATGTTCTCTGTGTGTGTATATCAATCTCCCCTCTGTTTTTTCCACCAAATGCATCTGATGAAGTGAGCTATAGCTCATGAAAGCTTATGCTCAAACAAATTTGTTAGTCTCTAAGGTGCCACAAGTACTCCTTTTCTTTTTTGAGAATACAGACTAACACGGCTGCTACTCAAACCTGTTCAGTACAATATAATTGTTTTGCAATAATAATCACTGTTTCACTGAATTTTTCAACAATCTTATATATATTCATGTAAACATATGTCCTTGATTAACACTTAATGCACAACCCACCCAAACTCAAGGATGCTCCAAGGTGCAGCAAATAATTAGACATTTAGGAATCACATCACAGCCAATAGGCAGAATGGTACAGTAGGGCCGTGGAGCACTAGCAGGTGGCGAGATGCCTCGCTGAACTCCTGACACTGAAGAGTGTGTTAGGAGTGTATTCTACTATCATAGATGTGCTGTGGGATGGTGGGAGGATGAGGCTCTGTGTACACTCGTAACACAGAACATGATTTTGCCCTGAACAATTTAGTTCCATAACTTGGTGACGCTCTTCTGGTCAACATAAAACAAACCAGATTCCGAGAAGAGTAGCAGACAGGAGACTCATGTTTCAGTATGTGCTGGGCCTGCTTCTGATCTTATTATGCGGATTATGTGCCAGCGTAACTCCACTGACTTCAGAGTTATTCCTGGTTTCAGAGTAGCAGCCGTGTTAGTCTGTATTCGCAAAAAGAAAAGGAGTACTTGTGGCACCTTAGAGACTAAAATAAAATAAAAGAGTTATTCCTGACTTCCACTAGTGAGAGTGACAGACTTAGGCTTATACTTCGCTTACAGTTTGACTCACAGCTTACTTACTTTCAGCGAAAATGTAGTCACATGTAGTCTTCCAACATGTTTAATTGTCATCTTTTGCTTGACCCATTTTCTGTCAAATCAGTGTGGCTGTAAAAAGTAATAGAAATGTGCATGTGAGAGGAAGAAAGGAAGATATCTGAATTTTTTTTAATGTAGAATTTTATACGACAATAAGGGCAGAGGCTTTCTATTATCACCTCATCCTGCTTCAGGCACTCAAATCCTTCCTCATCTGCACAGCTGCAGTTTTTAGCAACACTGTGCCTGAGGTGGCATCTTTTACTTGCCACTATTTATCCATATATTCAGGAGAACTTTGGGCCTGCTGCAGAAAGCCAAATCCAAATCCAAAAATCTCCCCTGAATCTGCATGACTGGAAAGCTCTTGCAAATAAGCATTACAATGGCTTCCCCGTTCCTTTATTCCCCGAATTTGGTTCAGATTTCCCCAACACCTTCTCCCCCCCACCCCCCACACACCTCAAAGACTTAGACCATAGCAATTACCCCAGCCCTGGAGTAAATCCCTCCTAGTGGCCAGCCTGACATACAGATAGGAAAATTTGTCATAGACAATTCCAAAGAGTAATAACTTTGCTCCTGTCTCAGAACCAATGTCCAGCAGTGCTGCTGCATGGCTCTTTCCCTTCTTCCCCCCACAATCTCCATGTTTGCACAGCTGGAAGTTCCCTTTTCTCTCCACAAACTGAAACTTTCCGCAACTTTATGTGGGAGGGGAGGAGTGCTTCCCTACCACCCCACCCCCTCATTACAGGGCTGAAAGGATTTAGCAACAGCCAGGTAGGGAGAAGTGTATTTGTAAGACAGAATTTTGACCAAAACAACAGCTGGCTTGGTGAACAAGGAAAGGGGTGGTGTATGGGAAGGGGGCAGGAATGTGGGGGAAACAATTTGGGGGAGTTTGGGAACATAATGTGTTTTATGAGAAAAACCACCTTAGCTTAGCAAGGTTCAAACTCACATTCACCTAGTAATCCTAGCTGCCAGCTCTCTTCATCCCTGAACGTTGGCTGTGAACACTGATCCTCTACAAGAGCTTAAAAGGATGTTCTGGGAATACTGAAAGTACCTGAACATGCATCAGTTATAATGCTAATGTTTCAAGCTCAAATGCTACTCAATGGCCTCTTTTAGTGACTGGCACTGTAATTCCAGGAGTTGGAGGTTATGAACAGAAATGCAGCCTGGTTGTCGGTTGACAACAGTTAATTTTCAGGCAGAGTGTTTTATAGGAATTGGGTGCCCAAATCCCCTTGGCAGCTTTGAAAAAACCTCAACCTCAGTTCCTGCAGTCTGTCTCTGGTGTCATCCTTCCAACTCCATCTCCTTTATGGCTAACCTACAATGTTACAGTTCTTTTTCTTTCTTTGGCTAGGGTAGAGCAGCAACAACAATTTCACCTGAAGTTGACTGAGCCAAATGGCTACATCAGGAGTAACAGAATTTATTGCAGTGATGCCTCCTTCATATCTATAAACTGAATCAACAACTCAACAATGTTACAGTAGAATAGGAAGAACAGTCTAGTCAGCTCTGTACTCATACTTGCAGTGCTGTGGTAGTGACTGGCTGACAAACTACTATAGTACTACAGTAAAGATAATCACTCTTACTGTTTTGAATGGAGACAACTTTTTGGAGTACACTTTAACATGATTTAAAAACACAGCAGAATGCTATATAAAATAGCTATACGGTGCATAAAGCAGTCTTTTGCTTGAAGAGTCTTTATAGATTGTACATTATTTTGCAGTTAGAAATGTGCAGCTGACTGTTACTATCATGTACACATGTATGTGTATATGCTTGTGTATGTCTGCTGTGTGTGAAGTCTAGAGAGATTGTTCCATGTTAACGAGAGCCAAGGAATTCCTCTAGCAGAATCATGCATAAGTGATAATCACATAATTTTAAGCTGACCAGGTTTAACTAGCATGTCATTCTCAAAATTGCATGCTTTTTCCTTTTCTTTGAGAGAGATAGAAGAATAGCTATCATTGTGCTCTTTTTTACATTTTGTACATTCACTACTTTTTAAAGAATGGATTTGCACCCTTCCGAAAAACTAAGTGGAATGCATGTTATTTCCTTAATGGAAGAATACTGATTTTGCAGAACTAAAATGATAATGCTTCCGAATGTCTCCCTCAAATGCATTACATGAAATTCTAGGATATGTAGCCTGAAAATTACAGCAGATCATGACACTAGAGTCCACATACTCCATTCAAGTAAAACTGCAGAGAAGGGAAAGTGTTAAGAACAGCTGCTCCAAGGCTTCTTTTATAATTATTTGTTGTGCATAACAGTGCAAGACAATACTTGCCCCAACATTGTAAATAAGGGGATGTTACAAGATAGCTGCCTCGTCCTTTTCTGTGCCCCCTCCAACCAAGGTTTCACAGGTTTCCTATAATTTTTTTTTCCTACCACAGAAAGTAGTAAATGGGTAAACATTTTAGTACCAGCTATCTACTCAAAAAAATCTCAGCCATTTAATATAGCAAGTAATTTAACACAGCAGTAATTATGCTTTTTCTAACCCAAAGCTTGTCATTGTGCAAGATCTAGTTTGATTTGAATTCTGGATGAAGTTCACATTTTGCTTTAATCTGTTCCTATCAAGCTGTATGGGAACTGCTTCAGAAATAGCTACCCTCCAGTGGGTCTAAGTCTAGGTGTAATCATAAGATGCAATATCTCCTACAGTCTTTACAATATAAAATATGTAACTATCAACACCTGGATAAAATGCCATGATCTGAGATTTTGGTTTAAATCAAAATCAATAACTCAAAGTATCATGATATCAGCACAGACAAGTATAGTGAACCAGTATTCAGTCTTGGCTTCAGGGAAAGGACCAATGTCCTACTAACCCAAAAACTGAATGACCACAATCTTCCCTTTTCTATTCCTCTCCCCATCCCAACCAAAAGGATCCCATATAAATTCACTAAACAAAGAAAATGTGGGAAACTGATTTGTTGTAGTATATGTATATGGCCAGCACATAATTAACAGAGGGTTGAATCCTTCGTGCATCTCCAGAATAGCAACAGTATGATTAAAAAAAATTGAAATCCCCCAACATCTGGATTCTTCTTCCCTGTATTCTGTCCCAGACCATTACTTTTATGAATTACCAGAAGCAGAAAAAAAGCCCTTTGCAAGGGTTATAAGTGTAAAACATTTTAAAATAATATGATTACATCTCAACTTTAGTTAAAACCGGTAAAGATACAAAATCTTGCCTGGTGACATTATATTTGAAATAATAAATCACTCTTCAGGAATGATATTTCTCTAACTCAAATAGCAAACTACATCTTTAAATTTGTACATTCTATAAGTTACTCCTGTTATTTCTTGTATTACTAAATTAATCTTGGGAGGTGCCCTGTAAGCATTTCTATCCTGATGTGGGGTGGAAAAAGAAGCTTGAAAGCTCTGATAGTGACTGCTCCTTGAAAACAATAATTGGCTGGTGAAAAGTACACCAGACAGTGTCAAAAGCCACAAAATCCCAGTCTCCAGTTTGATCAGCTCGTTGATAGGATATGCAAATACCTGTTCAGAAACAGAGAAGCAGCAGTGATATGGATCTGCATGTTTGTACTGTCAGTTTAAATGCAAGAAAAATAAGATGATCATCAAATTAAAAAAAGTGACTCCTCACTCCACAAATCTCTTACTCATTAGTACTTTGGGGAAGTGAGCTATTGTTCTAAACAATGTCTTAACAAGGCTGTATCATGTGATTTTGAGTAGAAAAAAGAAAAAAATACAGGCTAAAATTAAAATACCAATTTAAAAAAAATTCTCCCCAACATCTTGACCTTGTGATGTATAAAAATTAGGGTTAGGAACTATGCCATCAATTTTTTTTTAATTCCTGCTGCCTGACATGGCTTTAAGAAAATCCAAATACCACAATAATAACTATTTCTTATTAGTTACAGACAGTATTATATTCTGAACTTTAAAAGAAATATACAGTCCCTGCTGCTATGACCTTACATCTAAATTAGAAATAGCCAGTGCAGATCAGACATATAAAACACAGGATGTAGGTCAATCTTCAGGTGGTGTTTGACTTTTTTTTTTTAAAAAAAGTCTATTTTCTATACTTAATGAGTTATCACTGATAGATTCCCTGGAAGGTATGTGTTTTGTGGAGACACCTGATCAAGACTGTAAGGTCTTTGTGGCAGGGACCACCTTTTTGTTCTGGGTTTGTATAGCACCAGCACAATGGAGTCTTTGTCCATGTTAGGGCTACTAGGTGCTACCACAATACAAACAACAGAATGAGAGGGTTATTTGGTGACTAAGAATAGGGTGGGAGCTGCACACATTGGAAGAATCATAGAAAATAGTTCTCCAATAATTTAGTTGTGTCTCTACAAACACAGAAGCATAAAAAGGCTAATGGGTAAGTTGGCTTTTCTGACTATCCAGCCGCCTTCAACTTCATGGCAGCCAACATCTTGAATACTGTACTTTTGTGGGTTCAATGAGAAACAAAAAAAGTTATGCTAGTCTAAGGTCACTTCCTTTTAGAAATAAAGCAGCATCTATATTCAATTTTTTATATAAATCATCCTGAAATTTCTACATAGGCATGAATGCACCAGTGAAAATACAAAAAGTAACCCAAATATTCTCCCAAATCTTGGAACAAATGTGTTTTGTCTTCTTGCTCTTGACACAGCAAACATAATATCCAGGAACCACACACACAGAGGGTGGAGGCCAAATAACAGCATTTACTGAATATACACAACATGCAAGGACTAGCTATGTACACAGACTGCTGCTTTGCTTGAGTTCTGAAAGTTTCTAAAACAGAACACAGTGAGCAGCAGTAGACTACTCTCAAAGTATTTAAAGGGATACTACCCTATTTATAAACTACTGAATACAAATCAAACACTATGAGGTTCAAAAGCCTCTGCGTTTTCTGTTTCTAGTTAGAAATGTGCCAAAATATGACAAGAAAATTTGTTCTTGTGGTATTTCCAGCCCAACTGGAAGCAGAAATTCATAAAGAAAAGCTTGAGATTCTGTAGAATGAAGAAGTTCGGAGAAAGTTTGATCAATCAGTCAACTTATAGAGCCTTTTTTGACCTAAGCTAAGCTTTAAAATGTTTCAACGTGCACCCATTGCTACTTTCTACCATAAGGGTGGTTTCTTAAAATTCTTTAGTCTACATAACTATTCCGGAGTATGATTCATCTGCATATTTTCTTATCACAATTTTAAAATATAATCCAATTATTGTATTTGTAAATACAGTGTTATAGATGGCAGCAGAATCCACCTAAAAATAGGTGGTGACTAACAGAAAGCTATATCCATTTCACATTTCTTCTCAAAAAATAGGATAATAAGCCCAATCCTTCATCCAACGTCTATGGGAGTTTTGCCAATGAATACACTGATTAAATTAAAAGAGTTTTTGAAAAATACTTCTGCAATAATTGGCCTAAAGGTGAGATCTAGTTTCTGCAGCCAGTATCTAAGAACAAGACCTATGAACAATTACATGTGAGCATCAATTTTTCATTCTTTTAAAAAATACTATTAATTCTGAAGTAGAATATTTCAGTTACAGCACTTTGTCTTCCAACTCAAGAACATTAAGCAAAACAGAAAGGTTACCTGGTTAAGTTACAGAAACTCTGGGAATGCATCAAATCTAACTCCAGATTGTAATTACTTCTAGCTAATTGGAGAAGAAAATTTTAAACTTACATTGAGAACATACAGTTATAATATTCCAAAAATGACTGTTGGTTTTTAAATGTGGCATATAATTCAGCCTGGGTCCTTTGATGTGTATTTTTCCCCTCAATCCATACTCCAACAATTCTGTCATACAGAGAACTGAAAATTAAGTTATTCTCAACAGCAATACTCCGCCACAAAGAATCTATCAACCCATAGATATAAACCTCAGAAACAATTCCTACCAGGTTTCTCATGCAAATACTGCAGAAAAACTTACAAGAGCACTTTAAGATATTGAGGACCCTTCAATACAACCCAGTATAATAACTTTTACTTGCTAATTTCTATGGGTCAGTTGCAAAGGAATAGACCTGTCAATCTTTTTCAGATGTAGCAGAATTTGTCTGTCTACAAACAGGGATACTTTTTTGTTGCCATAGAGACTAATCCTCCACTTTCCTTCTGTTGACACAGCTAGTCACAGTCTAAACTACCTGATCACACTTTTAATAGGCAGCTGACTGGAGTACCATAAAATGCTCAAATCAAGTTTGCAACATTTGACTCATCTACTGTTGCTTAAAAAAAAATACTTGTGTTCAAATAGTTCTACTGTACTTATTCTCTTATAAAAGTAGAATGTACAGAAATGCCAACTATTTAATAGTTACTTTGCTCGAGTTCCAAGATAATTATATTATTCTAATGAATGACTAATGAGAGAAAATGTCATTTTAAACTTTTTTTGTACTATGGGTATGAATTTTTCCTAAGCACTAATGGATTAAACATATAAAATATTACCACAACCACCTGGAAAATTTTCTCTGCTTTTCACAGAATACAGTAATGTAAATTATGTCATTTTCTAATTTTCTACTTTTAAAGCCTAGCGAGAAACTGAATTGGGAGGCAAATCATCCTCTGTAATGTACTGATGCTCTGAGCAATGTAATTATTGACTGGGTGACTCAGAACTTTCTGATGTTTGCTTTGAATAAACATCCTAAAGCTCCAAGCTTATCCAAAGCCTATTCAAACTGCTTTGGTTTAGAAATCATGTTGGATACCCCACAGCAGCCTCTAAAAAAAGAAAGGTTTCAAATATTTCGTTGGTTTGGTCAGGTTACATTCATCCTGAGAATAGCTTTACTAACAATTCTACTTTTACTTGCAATTCTATTCCTTTGATAAAAAGAGAAAAAGGGAAAAAGATATGGAATACCACCACCAAAGTTAAACCAACATTTTGTTTTTCAGACCTCAAAAAGAGTGACTCTTTTAATGATAAATCCAGTTTTTTATTTTATCCAAATTGCTCTTCATATCACACGTAGTAATTCTGCTCTTGCCTTTCTTCCATCTCTGACTTTTGCTTCACTCTAAAGTACTAATGCTCTTGCCATTTCCTGCTTATATAAAATGAAAACTCTATTGTTAATTTCCCCTAGCTATTGTGCTCTCCTTTTACATATAATATGAAAAGTTTGTTGTGACTCCTTCAATTAAGAAGAAAATTTGACGACTATCATTAATTACGTCAGTGGAAATCATAAATCATCACTGAGCACTGCAATTAATTATTTTTAAGTCATGTGAAGAAAAGTGACAGGCACAAGATAAATCTACAGACCTTTCAGATCTCAGTGAAATGGGACAGAAAAATGGAGAAAAAGAAAAGATGCAACAAAATCAGAAGCAGTTTATGAATAAAACTCACTTTTTTTCTCTGTTTTAGCAGTGTTAATAAGAGTACTATAACTGCACAGTATTTATTAAAGGTCTGAGGTTTTTCCACTATAAAGTCTGGTTTTGAGGGGTTTACAGCTCAGGCATTTTTATTTGCATCATGCTGAAACTAATTGGAACATAGCTTCTCAGCCTACATGATTTTTTTTCTAGACCAGCCCCTAAAACAAGTTAAGCATGTGTTTAGTTCAAAAGGACAAAAATGTCACTTTTTAGGTGTTAGTTGTCAGTGCAATATATGGTAGCTAACAAAACAGTGTTTTAAACAACAATGGAATTATTTCACTTGAAAAAGTGGCTATTGTGAAAGCACCATAGCAACTTTTGAGAATTATTTTCACTGTGTGTCATTCAAATATTGCAAGTTGATTTCATTCTGGTATGCCGTTGTTCTAATATTGGAGCCTTAGATCTTGTATGAATGCATGGAGCAGTCAAGTCAATAGCACATATTGTATTCTTCCACTGAAAATTCTGATAAATTGTATAGGAATATAGGACCACCATGTCCATGTTTTGAATGTCATGTGTTATTTTTATTTTCACAAATAAAAATATATGGCTACTTCTTTTACACAATACATATACATGACATAGATATATATCATCAGTCATGGAAGTCAAATCCTATTGAGGAAAATAGAAAAGAGACTTGCCAGAGTTTATGCAAGAGTAAAAGTATAATTAGGCCGGCCAAAAAAGAATGTGAAGAGCAACAAATAAAGGGCACAAAAACTTACAGCATGTTTAAGTACATCAGAAGTAGAAAGCATTCCCAACAGTCAGTGGGGCCACTCAACGATGGAGTTGCTAAAGGAACACTCAAGGAAGACAAGGCCACTGCGAAGAAGCTGAATGAATTCTTTGTATCAGTCTTCACTGCAGAGGATGTGAGAGAGATTCCCCACAACCATGACATTCTTTTTAGGTGAGGAACTGTTCCAGATTGAAGTGTAAATAGGAGGAGGTTTGGAACAAACTAATAAGTTAAACAGTAATAAGTCACCAGGACCAGCGGTATTTACCCAAGAGCTCTGAAGGAACTCACATATGAAATCACTAACTGTGGCACATAACATCTCTCTTAAAAAAAGCCTCTGTACCAGATGACTGGAGGATAGCTAATGTAACACCAAATATTTTAAAATGGCTCCAGAGATGATCCTAGCAATTACAGGCCTGTATGCCTAACTTCAGTACCAGGCAAATTGATTGAAACTATAGTAAAGAGCAGAATTATCAGACAAAATGATGAACACAATATTGGGGGGAGGGGAGGAAGGTGGAGTCAACGCAGCGTTTGAAAAGGGAAATCATGCCTCACCAACCTTTTAGAATTCTGAGGGGAGTCAACAAACATGTAGACAAGGGTGATCCAGTGGATATAGACTACTGGGACTTTCAGAAACCCTTTGACAAGGCTTTTAAGCGAAGTAAGCAGTCACTGGATAAGAGGAAAGATTCTCTACTGGATCAGTAGGTGGTTAAAAGATAGGAAGCAAATGGTGGGAATAAACTGTTAGTTTTCCACAGTGGAGAGATGTAAGTAGTGTGTTCCCTCAACAATCTGTACTGGGACCAGTGATGTTCAACATATTTATAAAGCATCTGGAAAAAGAGGTAAACAGTTAGGTGGCAAAATTTGCAGACAATACAAAATTATTCAAGATAGTTTAGTCCAAAGCTGATTGCATTGTAACTCTTCCCAATCTAACAAAACTAGGTAATTGGGCAAGAAAATGGCACATGAAATTAAATGTTGATAAATGCAAAGTAATGCATATTGTAAAACATTGTCCCAACTACACATACAAAATGATGGGGTTAAAATTAGCTGTTACCACTCAAGAAAGATCTTGGAATCATTGTGGTTAGTTCTCTGAAAACATGCCAATGTGCAGCACTATTCAAAAAAAAGCTAACAGGAGATTAGCAACCATTAGGAAAGTGACAGATAAGAAGACAGAAAACATCATAATGCCACTATATAAATCCATAGTATGCCCACACCTGGAATACAACATGCAGTTCTGGCCACCCCATCTCAGAAAAAAAATGTATTAAAACTTGGAAAAGTACAGAGAAAGGCAACAAAAATTATTAGGGAGCATGAAGTAGTTTCCATATTAGGAGAGATTAAGAAGACTGGGACTGTTCATCTTAGGAAAAAAAATCATGGCATGGAGAAAGTGAATAAGGAAGCATTATTTATTCCTTCACATAACACAAGAACCAGGGTCACCCAATCACATTAATAGGCAGCAGATTTAAAAGAAACATAAGGAAGTACCTTCTTCACACAATGGACAGTCTATATTTGGATCTCATTGCCACAGGATTTTGTGATGGCCAAAAGTGTAACTGATTTCTAAACAGAATTAGATATATTCGTGGGGGGGTAGGTCCATCAACTGTTATTAGCAAAGATGATCGGGGTGTAATCCCCTGTTCTGAGTGTCCCTGAACCTCTGACTGACAGAAGTTGGGACTCGGCAACAGGGGATGGATCATTCGATACCTGTTCTGTTGTTTTCATTCACTCTGAAGCATCTGACATTGGGCACTGTAGGAATACAGAATACTGGGCTAGATGGACCATTGGTCCAACCCAGTATGGCCATTCTTATGATTCAGGGGAGAATCTGTGTCTATTTATTTTATACACATTATATATACACATATACACACACACACACAGAATTGCGAGAGCGTTTGACAGACATGTTGTGAGCATGTGCGTTCACATGTGCATATGCAAACACAGACACAGCTTTGCACATTAACAGTTTTATACAAATGCATGAAAGTAAGGACTTTCAAAACAAAGAAAATTTTTCCTGACACTAACCGCTTTACTACTGTCATCCATAACTGAGGTATCCAATCATAAAATCTGCTCAGGACAAGAAAAAATAATGGTTCCATGTCCATACATGAACCCGCTAAATTTAATACAGGGTTGGTGGATCCATAGTCTCCTGAACGAGCCAGTTCTTTCTGAATTTTATTGATGCTGCATTTTTTCAGCCAATAAATGCCACCATTGAGCAAATCAAAGCTCACCTTAGGCCTACTAGAAGAGAGTTCAGAGCATCCTAGTGTCTCCTAGATTGGAAAGGGATATTTGAAGTCAAGGAGTCAAGCTCAAGTTTTCCACTTAGTAAAACATAATAGTGTGTAAGTGTAACCTTTCTGCCAGGTGGAACTGGCAGCAACCAGGGCTGGGTTCAATATCGAGGGGTTCTTTTTCAACAATACAGCACAGAACTGGTTTGAGCCCCCACTCAGTAACCTTGGAAAATTACAAACCACCCCTGGGTGCCCCTGAGAGGCAATACTTCCCCACTTGCAAGCACAGAGTCTAAGAATAGAAAAGAAACTTTTAATGAAAGGAGGAAAAATGTCACAAGCAGGATTCATAATTATAAAACTGAGCAGGACACCCATCCCAGAGTGTGTGGGGCAGTGCCTTCTGCCTCATGTTCTTGCGTTCTACAACCAAAAGTTCCTTTTCTGTACTCCTCTCTACTCCTTCACCATACCCCACTCATAAAGTGGTAGTCCTTAGTCAGTGAGGACCCAGGGTTCAGAGGGGCATCTGTGTGAGTTCACCTCCCATCTGGGGAAGAAGGCACCTTGCTTGCTTTGCCATCTGAGCACTTGCTCTGGTTCGCCAGCTGTGGTTCCTCTCCGCTAGCCGACCCACCAGCCGCTCGTTCTGCTCACCACCCCACCAGCCACTTGTTCACAAGCCGACTGTCAGTCACCTTCTGCTGCCTCTCTCTTCTGTGACCTCCACACATCAGTCTCAGTGATTTTCAGCTCTGTGCAGGCTGGACAGGAATACTGTGCCATCGCATGTGATTTCAGCTCTCATATGAGCACTAACATAACAAGAAGGCTCCTAATGAAGCCTGTTTAGCTTGGTCTTTGAACAGAGGGAGGAACAGATTAAACCAGCCTGGATACCTTAGGGAGATTCCCTACCTCCTGGTTGGGACACCTATCCCCACCCCTCTTACTTTCACAGAGGTCTGGCATTCAAGCCCCCGGTTTATCAAGTCCCTTTCAGCTGAGAGTGACCCCTCAATTGGGACAAGTTCAGCACAGTTCTGCTCCCCTTTTATCATACAATGAAGGTAACAAGATTGATAACATTTCACTACCCCTGCATTTAATACTAAAGTGATTTGTAACCCAACACCAACCAAAGCTGATCACTTGGAACTGCCCAACTCCTGTCTGCTAGATACCTATGGAGAGTAGGTGTGTTCATGTAAATAAAGTTTGCTCCTGAAATCTCTCCCCCTCCCAAACTAGAGCTGTCAGGGGAGAGTTCATTCAGACCCTGCTTACATAAGTAACAAGATCAAACAATGAAACAGATAAATTAACATATTACTTGTATCATTTTCAAACTACTGAGTCATTCATATTTTACAGTCTGCAGTTGATACTTAACATCCACCAGTATGAGGCTGAATAGCATGGTTCTCAGTGTCTTTTTTCCCCAGACAAAGCTTTCAAATTTCTGTAATATTCCCAACTTTTGTCCATGATGTCTTTTATGTATGGCAGTCAACACGGTATCTAGGCATTGCACATGCAGTGCAATTCACAATCCTCATTGTGCCACTCACTAATAAAATCTATTAAGCTAGTGCAAAAACTATCTGTGACAGATTCACTTGTGTATGTGAGATAAATGCATGAAGGATATGAAATTCATCACACCTCTCACAATGACATTTTTACCTTCAGTGTAGTTATATAGCACGGTCTGTTTAAATAGCACTTTCCAAAATGGAGTGAGAAACAATCCCTGCCCTAAGCACCTTATAGTATAATACAACTAACTTTGTAATGAGAGATTGGGGAGAGATGGAATAATATTGTGGGGGCATAATGCAATCCACAAGTCACAAGTAGGGCTCAAAGGAACTTCACAGCCTCTATTTAGTAGCTAGTCCATTTTCTGAACTAGAATAGCAGCTGCAACATCTGCTATGGATGGATGGATCTGTTCATCCATTATATATGGATTTCTAGACATAACATCTGAATAATCATAGACCCAGTGGCCACACTCCTAATTTTTCCTCGAGAGCACGATGCTTAAAACATAGCACCTGCCAGTACCTAATTTGCTTTAGTATTCCTACCACTGCTACTGACAATGGAGTTGAATCAGTGGGAACTAGAATAGGATTTTTTTTTGGAAAAAAGTCCTAGTGCAGACAAGATTGTAATACACACAAAGCAACCATTTCCATGCCAGAGTGTAGAACCAGTTAGAAACTGGGAGAACTTAGTAGCCACCAGGATCAGCTATCCTATAGGGGGTGTAAGATAGTGAATTACTTTTTGACCTGTAGCTTCAAGGAATGATCAAATCTGCCTATCAAATAATTCCAAAATATTTCAATATGGTGACTGTGTTTCAGTAATGTCTTTGGAGGTCTATTCAATGAAAACAATCTGGAAGTTTTGAATTACACTTTTAAAATTAGTAGCCTTCAAATAATTACAGTAAAAACCCTTTATTTGTCCTGTTTAGGCAGCATCCACTTTATCACAGAAAATGTTACCTACTCTTTTTACAGTGTAAATGAAGGTAAGAAAAGAGACAGATTGAATAAAGATGGAAGATGGGGAAAAGGTAGAAGCCCAAAATGAAAGACATAAAACAGAAAGTTGAAGCTAAAAGTAAGTGAAATGACATGAAAATCTGAATGTATTAACAAATGTATTGTACATTGTTGGACTAAAAAGATTTTCAAAAATAGTTCCAACCAGTGTTTTTCCATTTTTTTTTCTTGAATGTTCATCCCCCAACAGGAACAGTACTTTGAAAGTTATAGCCAGTGGAAGACTACAGATCCTATGCTATACTCAGAAAGAAACATGCAACTCCACCCTGATGGAAAGCTGCCTGAATAATTCTTTCCTGCTAAAAAGACTCTAGAAATGTGGTGGTGCAAACTAAGTTATTTAACTGATATTACTCTTTCACCTCAAAACAAGAAAAATCTTTTGTAGGGTTTGCCAATGTTTTAACTAATGTTGGCCAATATCAGTACTATGATAAACTATATCATCCACAGACAACATAGTATCTCATTTAGGATTTTCAGAACTAGAAGCTAGAACTGGTCATGGAGTTGATACTGTAATGAACATGCTATTGTGAATGTATATCAATGCCATCTACTGGATAAAATCAGAAATGGTCATCTATGTGACAGGCTCTATATTGCTAACAGACATAACGTTTTGGGTCAAGTAGGAGACTTGTCCTGTCTGACAATCAAAGTTCTATCCCTTAGGTCACCATGAAATTTCAAATGACTGCAGTTTGCACTGTACAACAGTAATGATCATGAGGCCAGCCATAGATTTTTTTACATATTCATGACAGACACAGATACAAGTGGTCCAAAACAGTGGCTTTATTAGTTTAATTAAACAGCGTTAAAGAAGCTGGCTGACTTCATAAATGTTCATCATGACTTTATGTCAAAGCTTATGTTGATCCTTTATATATCTCCAGAGAAAAAGAAAGATTTGACAGTCATCAAATGCAGTTTGGAAAGGCAAAATCAGCCTGGAAAAACACAAATTAATAATGGTCATCCCTATAAGTAGCCTTGAGAAAGTGTACTTGATATCCAGATTTGAACTTTCTACCACTTCATATTTTCAAACAATGGTTATTTCATATTACGAAATTATTCATAATACAGTGGTAAAACATGATCTGTCACAGTGTTTATGGTGTAACAAAGCACTGGCTTCTCAGCTAAAATCATCATCAGTGTATTCAGCATAATTCACAGGATCTGATAGGAGCCAGGATGTGAACACTCCTCCTATGACCAATACTCTTCAACATTTACAAGAATGATCAACCAATCCATCTCAGCACAAAAAGTTTTAACTATGCCAACGACCAAGCCAAGGTTTTCACCCAGATAGAGGCTATGCTAACATCAGTGCTGTCTGGCTCTCGGTCTATTACAAGATCCAATTGTGCACCAATCCAACCAAAACACAAGTGAGTCTCTTCCATCTTTAGAATCATGAAGCCAATAAATAACTTGACATAATCTGGAATGGGATTGCCTATTGCCCACTTGCCAATGACTGAAACCCTGTCTACCTTGGAGTGAAGCTAGACCCCACTATCTCCTTCAAGGCACACCTGGAGAAGACAAAAGGCAAATTTAGCACCCAGAACAACATACTTAGGAACCTTGCAAATTCAAAGTGGGGAACCAACCAAGCAACACTAAGAGCAGCTGCACAGTCACTTTGAAATACACATTCTGGTGTGGAAAAAATTGGCTCTTGCAAAGAAAGTGGACCTGTACTGAATGACAGCTGCCACTACAACACAAGATCTCTAAAAACTAAAATGTGAACAGCCTGTGTGTGCTTTCTGGAATTGCTCCCCCAGATATCGGAGAGCGGTCATAAACAAAATGGAACTATTGTGACATGTTGAAGATACCAAATATCCCCTACAGGGCCACACAGCGGCCATTAGCCATCTGAAATAGTGCACAAACTTCCTAGCTGCAATGGAACCTCTTCAAAAAACTCACTGACCACTACACAGCCCGAAATACTCAATAAGGATGTCAAAAATGCACATTGACATTGGTTGACCTGGAGACGTTTCAATCACCTCCGAACAAGAGTTGGCAGGTCAAAAGTCCAACAACCCAGACACATGACTGCAGTGAAACACAAACCATTGAACATCTGTTGGTCTGCAGGTTCCTAGAGGAACCGTACACCAGGGCTACGGACCGGGCCATATCATGTGGAAAAACCTGTGATTATGGTGGAAGAACACAAGAAGCATCAGCTAAAAAATCTAAAATTAAATACTAATTTCCAGCTAGGAGAGCCACTAACTGCTGCACTACTGACTTACAGCCAAAGCCCAGCAACAAGTCAGCCTATGGATGTTACAACTGTTGGACCCAAGTCTGCCAATCTTACCCACTGTTTGGATAGTAAGACATAGTGAGTATCCCAACAGTCCCATTGAAAGTACTGAGCTCTCAAAGAAGAGATTGATAAAGTAACTCTAAAATACTATTTTTAACTTTTACACAGCACATAGCTGAAAAGTTCATCACTGAGCAATATTTTTTTTAAAGAGATGCAAAGAAATTGTAAGGTTCTCAATGACTTTTACATGAATTTTGCATCTAAAAATCTATGCATTTCTTTGATAACAGTGAATTACATTTGCCACTGTACCTACGTAGGATTTTTGATGTGACAAGGACACATTGTCCAAAATCATAATGTATATGCACTACTTACTCACCAATTTCAATGGGATGACTAAGTATATATTTGATACTCAGTTCATCGCAAATAGTACTTTACTCCTTGAATATTCCCACTGAAATCAATGGGATATATCAATGAGTAGGATACTAAAACTGAATATTAGAATATGGGCTATAATACAGTACTACTCAGTATAGAAAATGGTGGTAGAATTGACTCATTATTTTGCATAGGTGCTGTGGCAAAAGTAATCCAGTACCAAAGCAGTGCAGGGACACTTAGATGGAAGATTCTCATTAAAGTCATAGGGAGTCCTGTTATCAAAAGTTCCTTGCAATTCTAAAAAAGTGTATTGTGTCCTTCAGAAGCCAAACTTTTCAAATCTGTATTGTATAAGAGAGAGTTTAAGTAGCATTTCACATGTACCTTGATAATCTCTCCATTTACGCAATCCTTTCTTTTTGGTAAGACAGGAATGTCAACTCATGTTCCAGGAGATTTCAAAGTAAATCTAAAAGTAAACAATTGGGTGATTCTATTTTTTGCAAGGAAAAACCCTAGGTTTTAATTATTATAATTCACTTCAGTCATGTAAGACAGTCTAATCAAGAAAGATCAAAATACCTTAAATGATAGGGATCTATCTACAGTGCATTCTAGAAAGATAGCCTCCTTACATTTAACAGTTTAACTGGAACATTTCTGATTTTCTCTCAAATTTTTATCTTCATTGCAAATTGACTTATTAGAGATCTGTGTTTTGCTGTTTCCAATCCTTTGTATTCCTTGTGCAAATATAATGCTTTCTTTAGGCAACTTTCCTCTTGCAACAAGACAAAGGATTCAGCGATCAAATAATATTGATCTTCATTCCAAAGTCAGTGCGACATCTCTTAATGTGTACATCAAGGAATGCTAGTTAATTTGCAATCACACACAAGAGACTGTGTAGGACAAACCTATGATCTCTTCAGAACTGCTGTTCAGAAATAAAAATCTCTAATAGAACTATACTAGATTAATAAGCCTCCTAGATAAAACACTGCTGGAAAATGGAAAAGCTGAGCCATCATCATAAAGAAGGTAACTGCAACAGCTTTCACTGTAAATATTTGTGTATCTCTATCAAGTACTATTTTTTACTTCCAGGCACTGCAATGCCACATGTTGACCTCTTTTTACCAATTCAACATACTTTATGTAACACTGTCTGAAAGACTGTGATGATTGTTCCTGAGGCTCTAAAGTCTTTATTAATTATACCTAATGCCAAGAGGGATGGTGAAGCAAACGATCTGCTAAGAGTGAATAATTTCACATATATAATTCACATCTTCAACTACATTTGGGGCATCACAGTGACTGTCATGTTGCAGACTCTCGCATAGATTTTGTAGATTCATCTTCATTTATTACTACTGTGCTCTGTGGAATTAGCACTGCAAAACTGTAACGATTTAAATGTGTCAATTCTACAACAATGCAGCAGTGTGCATCAATTTTTTTTTACAAAGGCAAAAATACTGTGACAGTTGAGCCAAACTCTTCCCCAAAAAGAAGAACAGAGCTAAGGAGGTAAGCACTGTTAATGGAGGAAACAATACCTGAACATTGTTGTTTATTGCTGTTTGGTACTTTAAACTGCAACATGATTTAGCCTCCCTCTCAAAGGGCCTGATTTTGCCACCCAAACTCCTATTGAGTAGTACCTTAATCCAATATTAGAGCAGTATTTTTATAAACATTAATTAGTGGCAGAGATAGGAACAGAACTTGGTCCTTCTTGGTAAGCAGCTTTTAAAAATTCTGACAGAGAATCAGATTCCCAAGATTAGTGGCAGGGGAAGGAGGATTGGTTTTATATATATATATATAAATATAAAAAACAGAAATGGTAGCCCTGGAACATCTATGGAAAATTTTAAGGCAGAAAAAGCGTTTCACAAGCCATTCCATGAAAAATGGGGAGCCCTCAAAGTGTTCTTGAGTGCATCAAGAAAACAGTTATACAGTTGTGCCAGAAGAAAAGGAGTACTTGTGGCACCTTAGAGACTAACAAATTTATTTGAGCATAAGCTTTCGTGAGCTACAGCTCACATCATCGGATGCATTTGTGGAAAATACAGTGGGGAGATTTATACACACACACAGAGAACATGAAACAATAGGTTTTATCATACACACTGTAAGGAGACTGATCACTTAAGAAGAGCCATCACCAGCAGCGGGGGGTGGGGAGGAGGAAAACCTTTCATGGTAACAAGCAAGGTAGGCCATTTCCTGCAGTTAACAAGAACATCTGAGGAACAGTAGGGGGTGGGGTGGGGGGGGAGTTCTATTTTGTGTAATGACTCATCCATTCCCAGTCTCTATTCAAGCCTAAATTAATTGTATCCAGTTTGCAAATTAATTCCAATTCAGCAGTCTCTCGTTGGAGTCTGTTTCTGAAGTTTTTTTGTTGAAGGATAGCCACTCTCAGGTCTGTAATTGAGTGACTAGAGAGATTGAAGTGTTCTCCGACCGGTTTTTGAATGTTATAATTCTTGATGTCTGATTTGTGTCCATTTATTCTTTTATGTAGAGACTGTCCAGTTTGACCAATGTACATGGCAGAGGGGCATTGCTGGCACATGATGGCATATATCACATTGGTAGATGCGCAGGTGAACGAGCCTCTGATAGTGTGGCTGATGTGATTAGGCCCTATGATGGTGTCCCCTGAATAGATATGTGGACAGAGTTGGCAATGGGCTTTGTTGCAAGGATAGGTTCCTGGGTTATTGGTTCTGTTGTGTGGTGTGTGGTTGCTGGTGAGTATTTGCTTCATGTTGGGGGGCTGTCTGTAAGCAAGGACTGGCCTGTCTCCCAAGATCTGTGAGAGTGATGGGTTGTCCTTCAGGATAGGTTGTAGATCCTTGATGATGCGTTGGAGAGGTTTTAGTTGGGGGCTGAAGGTGATGGCTAGTGGTATTCTGTTATTTTCTTTGTTGGGCCTGTCCTGTAGTAGGTGACTTCTGGGTACTCCTCTGGCTCTGTCAATCTGTTTCTTCACTTCAGCAGGTGGGTATTGTAGTTGTAAGAATGCATGAGAGATATCTTGTAGGTGTTTGTCTCTGTCTGAGGGGTTGGAGCAAATGCGGTTATATCGTAGAGCTTGGCTGTAGACAACGGATCGTGTGGTATGATCTGGATGAAAGCTAGAGGCATGTAGGTAGGAATAGCAGTCAGTAGGTTTCCGATATAGGGTAGTGTTTATGTGACCATCGCTTATTAGCACCGTAGTGTCCAAGAAGTGGATCTCTTGTGTGGACTGGTCCAGGCTGAGGTTGATAGGTGGGATGGAAATTGTTGAAATCATGGTGGAATTCCTCAAGGGCTTCTTTTCCATTGGTCCAGATGATGAAGATGTCATCAGTGTAGCACAAGTAGAGTAGGGGCATTGGGAGACGAGAGCTGAGGAAGCGTTGTTCTAAGTCAGCCATAAAAATGTTGGCATACTGTGGGGCCATGCGGGTACCCATCGCAGTGCCGCTGATTTGAAGGTATACATTGTCCCCAAATGTGAAATAGTTATGGGTGAGGACAAAGTAACAAAGTTCAGCCACCAGGTTAGCCGTGACATTATCGGGGATACTGTTCCTGACGGCTTGTAGTCCATCTTTGTGTGGAATGTTGGTGTAGAGGGCTTCTACATCCATAGTGGCTAGGATGGTGTTTTTAGGAAGATCACCAATGGACTGTAGTTTCCTCAGGAAGTCAGTGGTGACAGTTGTACCAATTATCACTCAGAGAAAACTGTGGTGAACCAGCTCTGGCATTATCTGTAATAGTGAATTTACCTTAATGCTTTCCAACGATTCCGGCTTATGATATAGAGATTGATTTCTTGTTGGACAAAAATCTCCCTTGTGACTAAAAACCATGGGTGAAATCCTGTCTCCATTTAAATCAAAGGCAAGACTTCCCTTGACTTCAATGGGGCCCCAGATGTCCATGCTGACTTTTTTTTGCTCTCTCTGTTGAGTTTGATATCATTGACCATGAGGTTGTTTTATGCTTTGGCAGGGATAGGAGAAGTTGTGATTAAGTTTATCTTCTTTCCTCCTGGAAAGGACCCAGAGTAGAGCATCATACTGGGCAATGTACTAGGAACTGCTCACCTAGCCCCAGGACACTCTCCTGTAGGAAACTACAGTACTCTATCCGTAACCCATCCTGTTCAATGTATATGTGAACCTACTAGACAGATAGTGAGATGATTAGGTTGCAGTGTTATTAATATGCTGGAGATATGCATATGTACATCCATGACACTGACAAAGTGTAATTTGGTTATTCCACTGACCAAGATTAGGGCTCAAGTGTAAATCAGTTAACTAGCTGAAACTCATCTTAGATTAAATCGAGGTGATTTTGGTGAGTGCAAGGAATTAAACAAAAGTAATCGCAGAGAGGTGCTCTTTACAACCTGGAGATATACTACAAACACTTAAGGGTATATATAACCTAAGGGTCCCTATTGGGGCCTTAGCTGAGTCTAAACATCCACAGAGCAGCAGAAGCCTTTTCCCCTCTTCACTGGAGCCACAGGTTTTGCCTAAGGGATTGTAACTTCACCATAGTTATTGATGCCTTTATCATCTGCAGACCAATTACTGCAAAGTGCCTTACTTGAGGCCACTGAATGCCATTTTGAAATTTCAGCTAGTGCAGAATACAACTGCCCATTAAGTATATTTAATGTAGTTCATCTGTACTCCAAAGATTGCACTGGTTTTTAGTTTACCACAAGGTGTTCACTTTGAATTTTGGCTTGGATCATGGGTTTCTTGTGTGCTTTACCCCAAACAGAAAAGGAGTACTTGTGGCACCTTAGAGACTAACAAATTTATTAGAGCATAAGCTTTCGTGAGCTACAGCTCACTTCATCGGATGAGCTGTAGCTCACGAAAGCTTATGCTCTAATAAATTTGTTAGTCTCTAAGGTGCCACAAGTACTCCTTTTCTTTTTGCGAATACAGACTAACACGGCTGCTACTCTGTTACCCCAAACAGTTGAGGACAGCTGATAGTCCCTCTATTTGTAGGGCTACAGAGAAATCTTGGTTAGGAGCCTAATGTCTAGAATCAGCCCACACACTACAGCAGATAAAAATAATATTCAGGAAAGTTAATAGACTGCATTTTTAAACAGGGTTTTTCCAAGTAAAAGGATTGAGCCAAACATTTCAGGATTTATTTTTGCCCTTAATGGATTGAGGAATTGTTTTTACTGGCATTTGTATTGACATTTATACAAACATTTTTAAAAAAAATTATATTTTTGTTCATGAAGCTAGTGAGCATAGGCAAACCATATAAATCAATAAAACCATTACTGCTTGAAGACCATGGTGCAACTATTAAGATATGCTGATATTAAGAGTAGAGGTGAGTATTTCTGACTAACACAAGCACAACTTTTCAGCCAAATTAATCTCTGAATGCAATTAAATCCATTGTATGTAAATGGTAATTAAATCCATTGTAATTTATCCATTGTATTAAATCAATTGTATTTTTTTTAATTTGTGCTTTTTAAAAAAAATAGCTTACTAATTTTACTTACACCAACACACACACAGGCTAGGCTCAAGTGATTTCACACTCTCTGTAGGATCTACAATATTTCAGTAGTTCAGATGCCTTGGACAATGGTGACTCAATTGGACCGATTTATTGCCACTAAGGCCTGGCTTAAAATACACACACACACACAAGTTAATACAGTAGGTGAAGAAAAGATAGTGTCTGCTGGATATAACAACTGACCCTAACACCTGACTGTGTGTTTATGTAAAAGAGAAATCGTGCACGGCCTAGCAGAGGTTTACACAAGGAGCAGTCTTTAGATACCATCCTAAGAAAGGCATAAGAGTAGTGCCCACTCTATTAAACTCCCTTTGGTGTATAAAAAAAAATTGTGTTCTGGAAGGAAGCCACTTCTAGGTAGAAATGTGATTGGTTTAGGTTAGATGTATTAAGCAGTCTTAGGTGTATCACCTAGAATTTTGTCTTTTAAACCCAGATTTTTGCTATCTAGCAAGTATTTAATATCAAGTTGTTGGTGGGTTTTTTTTGCTAACTACCAAAAAAGATCGATAAAATGCTTACCCTATGTTTATCAGTTTAAATTTTCACACTTGCAAGAAATTATGGGGTCAGACAATTTAATGACAATAGATTCTGAGATTCAAAAAGTTAAAACACAAATTGTCAACATCACATGTCAAAACATACAAAGTAAATACCCTTAAATCAAACAATATTTTTCTTGCTTTGCTTATCTGTATTTATTTATTATTATAGATAGCATAATATTTCCATCAGTTTCTGTGTCTACAGTTTCAGAGTAGTAGCTGTGTTAGTCTGTATTCGCAAAAAGAAAAGGAGTACTTGTGGCACCTTAGAGACTAACAAATTTATTAGAGCATAAGCTTTCGTGAGCTACAGCTCACTTCATGCATCTGATGAAGTGAGCTGTAGCTCATGAAAGCTTATGCTCTAATAAATTTGTTAGTCTCTAAGGTGCCACAAGTACTCCTTTTCTTTTTGTGTTTACGGTGAAATCAACATCTACCAATAAAAATCCAATCCTTCCAACCCTATCCATATAGCAGCAGCTTGCAAAGAAGGAATCAGAGGAAGATGTCACTTCCTCTAGAAAAAGCATCAAATATATCAAAAAATACACTGGATCAGTTTTCTTCAGCCTTCCAATACTGTTTCATCAGTTGTATAAACCACAGAAGACCAAGTGCACATTAAAGTACACCCTACATTCTGTGAGGTGATTTCTGCTAATCTACAGGGAACTATATATATGCTCACATTCACAAAATTGTCAACAACTAGCTAATCTAGAAATCTGATCATTGAGCATACAAACCAGTTTAAACCATGGAGATCAAAACAACTTTGGAGAATAATATAATGTCATGGGCCTACATTACCACCAAATCTTTGGGGGAGAGAAGACAGCTGTTGTAGTCGATTAAGTATCTCACTACCTGTGGTAAGCCTGTCTCAAGAATTGGTACATGTTGTGAGACTGCTTTATAAATACACACACACACACACACACACACACACTTGTTTTTAAAGCATAATTTTTATACTAAGTTGAACCTAGTAAGTCTTCATTATGCAGTTTCAGTCCGTGGTGGCTGTTTGCAGACAGTGATGCTGCTACTGTAGCTGCCTCCATTTGTCATCTTACATGAAACATTTTCCTCACTGTCAATTCCTTATGCATTGAGTCAACATAGCTGGATCTGAGAAGGTGCTACTGAGGATATAGGAGCTGTCTTGAGCTACCCTGGATTTACATGTGTGTAACTGAGAGATGAATCTGCCCCAATATGACTTACGAAAGTTTAATGAAGGATAGTTTGTTTATTCTTCTCTTAAGATTAGTCTTCTGTTTCCCCATCCATCTTTTTAACCAAAGCAAACATTTTATTCCAAAAAACATCATGTAAAAATTCCCAACTAAATACTTCCAAGTTCCAGGGAACCTGCAGTCCTGCCAACACCAAAAACATTTAGTAAATCTCTGAGCTTTAGTAAATCTAATGCAATACAGCAGATTAAGCAGATGTTCAAAGCAAGTAGCTAAGAGGTTTCATAAACAACCAATATAATAAAGCCCAGTGTTAAAAAAGAAAACAATTTTAAAAAAACTTGCATTAAGGGCAGGAAACAATTCATGCCTAGAACTACTGCATTATTAGTCACAGAGCTGTGACCTCTCACTTCGAGTGATAAAGTACACAGGTCAGAATTGACAATACATACTCATGGCTGATCATAGCTGCCAGTTATTGATCTGAGGAGGAGGAGGAGGAGGAGGGGAAAAGGAAAGGAAAAAAAATAAAACTTTGCAGGGAAAACATTGCTCTGAATTACAAGCATGCATTCTCCTGAGACTCAGCAACTCTCTGGGTTTCTCCCACTGGAACTGGAAAGCAAGAAGTGAGTTCAGCAAGTATTTAATATCAAGTGAATGTGGTGTTTAATCAATACTATTCTGCTTTTGTTCCACGATGTGGAAAGCACTGTCTATTCATTCAGCAAAGGTTAATGCCAAGGGTCAAGTGATTTCACACTCTCTGTAGGATCCACAACATTTCAGTAGTTCAGATGCCTTGGACAATGATGACTCAGTTGGACTGATTTATTGCCACTCTAAGGCCCTGCTTAATACTAAAGTGCTATCTTATGAGAATACCTCAGAAAATAGCACTGATAAAAGAGGAGGCGATAATTACTTACATTTTGAAGTAATGTCTTCATTTCTAACATCCTATAAAGATGTAGGGTCCATTTAAAATGATCTGCTTCTTGTATTACCAAGTCAGTTAAATCAGATATTATCAGTGTTCTATGCTTTATGAAATGCTATGCAAAAGAAATCTGGTGGCCATATTAAGAAAAAGACAAATTGCAAGCAAACATAATACAACACATGATTTAACATACATTTCTGAAGAATAACTTATTTGATGTCTACTCGTCCAAATACAGAGATACTATTATAAGAAGAAAAAAAGGAAAACGCTGTCAGCAAATGTAGAATAAAAATAAAAAAATACTTTATGTACTAAGAAGCTTTAAATAGAAGACAGCATAGATAACCATGTTTATAATTTGCTACTGAATTTTTTCTGCTTTAAACATTTCTAACTTAAGGGCAGATATGTAGAAGAGAGAAAGATATATTCTCCTTCAATAAGATGCATTGAAAATGACATTAGGTGAGGTCATTGTCTAAATCAGAATGTATTTGACTTTGTCAGGGGTCTAATTTTTTTTAACATGTTAGCATCCCTGATTATTATTCAGCAATGTCTTATTCAAGATGTGTTTTATATAATGAAAGAAGTTCAGATGTCACCAGGAAAACAGTGTGAGAAGAATTAATTGGAAAGGAAAGTCATTTAGAATCCAGCTCTACCTAATATATTATTGAATGATGAATATACCAATCAATTAGTGAAATAAAATAAATTCTGCAAATTTGACTGAAGACATCCTATTATTATAAGTGGGAGGATATTTGGAACAGTTAATTACTCCTTATTTTAGGCTTAAGTATGCAAAAATCCTTTGAGATTTTTTCAGTGTCCCTTTCTCTCCCAGTTAGGAATATTTAGAAATATCTTCTGAACTGTTTTAAATTAATATGAATTACATTTATATAACAGTACAGCTGAGAACACAATTTAGCCATTTTAATGTATGCAAAATGGAAACTTATCTTCCGTAAGTTACATTTCCTTAAAAAAAACCAGCAAACCATCCAAAAATGGATGTGGTGATCAGTATAATTTTATTAGAATAGGTAGAACAGTTAATATAAAGTCTATGAACTGACCTGGAATCAATAATTTGTTGCGGTTCTGAAACGTCCAGATGATAGGTAATTTTTTCATTTCTGCTTTCCAACTGCTATGGAGGTGTCAAAATCCCATGAGAAAAGTGGCTATGGTGATAGTGTACTTCTGGTCAATAGTGTAAATGCCACAAGTCTTGTGAGAAACAGATTATCAGCTTAATTTTACAGACTCACGTAGATTCAAATAGTTCAGACTTCTGGATATTATCTAAAAGTGAACTCAAACACCAAACCACTTGACTCATTACTTCACTTCCACATCAAGTTTTTTCAAATTACATTATGAAGTTTAAAACTCCAAACTTTCCACATAAGATCCCATGTAGGAAGGAAACTGATGCTTGAGTGATCTAACATGTCTTAGATATGCAGTATCTGGTCCTTCTCTAAGAGGCCTGGAAAAGGAAAGGATCATTGCCACTTATAAACTTCTGGAAATTTAAAAGTAAAAACTTTGGAATTAAGACAGGAAATTAGTTATTGCAATCAAACAAGTTAAAAAACCACAATCATCCTGCACCCCCAAAAAAACAAAACTCCCCAGAGAGGTTCATTTTAGGTGGTGAGATTTCATAACAAAGGATTTGTCAACCCAGATCAACCCACGGCACCATCAAGAGCTGTATCTTGCCTCCAACAGTGGCCAGTGCCCAGTGCCTTAGGGAATATGAGAAACTGACTTTCTGACCCTATTAGCAGCCAGTGTACACCTTGAAGAATGATCTTTATTAGCCCTATCTTATTTTGCATGACTTTAATATTAGTGTTCATTGCATTATCTGGCCTTGTAAATGTAAAAAATTCTACAAAAGTCATGCAGCAAAATGCATAAAACAAAATCTATTCTGATTCCAGTTGACTTCACCATGAATAGGTACAGGAACAAAGTATGTGTCAAGCATAGTTTTATTGCGCCTATGAGATAAGAAATTCCCTTAAAAAAGGGAAGAAACAGCACCCAGGGAATTATAGACCAGTCAGTCTAAATTTGATACTTGAAAAGATACAGGCATAAATTACAGGTTTCAGAGTAGCAGCCGTGTTAGTCTGTATTCGCAAAAAGAAAAGGAGTACTTGTGGCACCTTAGAGACTAAAATTTATTTGAGCATAAGCTTTCGTGAGCTACAGCTCAGTTCATCGGATGCATCTGACTAGAGTGCTGGCTCAAGCTCCATCCTCTCAGCACTCTGTCACAGGCCAGATGCATCCGATGAACTGAGCTGTAGCTCACGAAAGCTTATGCTCAAATAAATGTGTTAGTCTTTAAGGCATAAATTAGTAAACAATCAGTTTTTAAGCGCCTATGAGATAATAAGGATATAAGGAATAGGCAACATGAATTTGTGAAGAACAAATTATGCCACACCAGCCTAATTTCCTTCTTTGACAAGGTTACTAGTTTAGTGGATTAGGGAGAGCCATAAACATGAAATATCTTGATTTTACTAAGGCTTTTGACACAGTACCACATGACATACTCATAAGCAAAGTAAGGAAATGTGAAATGACTAAAGGGATGGGTGCATAAACTTGTTGAAAGACTGTACTCATGGAGTAGTTATCAATGGTTTGCTCTCAAATTGGGAGGACATATCTAGTGGGGTTCTACAGCAGTCAGTCCTGGATCTGGTACTATTCAATGTTTTCATGAATGATTTGGATAGTGGAGTGGATAGTAGGCTTATAAAATCTGCAGCTGACATCAAGCTGGGAGGACTTGCAGGCACTTTGGAGAACAGAATTAAAATTCAAAACAATCTTCGAAAATTTGTCTGAATTCAACAAGATGAGAGTCAATGAAGAGAAGTGCAAAGTAGTTCTTCACTTAGGAAGAAAGAAAACAAAATGCACAATTACAAAATGAGGAATAATTGGCTAGGAAGTAGTACTGCTGAGAATGGGAGAGATCTGGGAGTTCTATTGGATTACAAATGGTCTGATGCAGGTGCAAAAAGGCTAATATTCTGGGGTGTATCAACAGAAGTGTGCTATGTAAGACATGGGAGGTATTTGTCTTGCTCTATTCAGCACTGTGTTGAATTCTGTAAGGTTGGGGGAGGGTGAAAGCAGAGTTTACCATATTTAAATGTAGTTTTACTGTGTAGGATTATAGATTAGTCTGTTTTTAATACTCTGGCATCTGTTGCTGTGCTGCAATGTTATATAAATGTGTCATCCTTTGTGGCAAAAGCCAAACAAATGTTAATACTGTCATTATAAAATAACTTGTGGCAATAGAGAGATCAAGCAACAGAGGAAGCAGCTTTTGCTCAAAAATAAGAAATATAAATATTCTTCTTATTAAATAGTTATATTACAGTAGCATCCAGAGGCTCCAATCATGATCTGTGACCCCTGGTGCTTGGTGTCGTACAAACACAAACAAATAAATAGGGTCATGTGATGGGGCACAGCCACTGTACCCCCCACCTCTTCTATGAACACAGACCACTCTGAGACCTTCCTGTTTGTAAACAATGATGTGTACTTATTTACAGTGTTTCAAATCCTCCACCAATCAATGCATCCAGACATTTGCAGTCTTTTCCAGCTTCCCAGCCCCTTCTCCTGGAGCAGGGGGAGAGGTTGATGGGTCTCTTCTGAGAGAACTCCCCTTGCTAAGCTCTCCTAGCCTTCTCTCTCTCCTCCCCTCCTCCTCCTCAAGCACTTCTTTCCAGTGCTCTTTTAAAATCACTTGTCTGTTAGTGGGCTAATTAGCTTCCTAACCCCAGTCTGGCCTAGTAATCAGGAACACCCCTGACCAATTAGGTCTTCTCCAGAGGCTCCTAATTGGTGCCAATACTGACCAGAGTGCTGGCTCCATCCTCTCAGCACTCTGTCACAGGCCAGATATTCAGCTGGTGTCCCTTCCCCCAAGAGAATACCATTGCTAGCTGGTCTTTATGACCAATCCTGTATTACTATTTTGAACACTGATTTATTTCATCTAGTAGTGTGAACTAACTGACTGGTCCACAGTGGTGATAAAAAGGTTCACATGTACAACATCAGCATACTCAGTCCACCAGTGAGCCTCAACCCATTGACATTGTGTAGTGCCAAAGGCATAGTATTCGAGGGGAGACCATTTCTATCTGTGGTATAAATGATCTTTCATTACAAATTGGGTCTCAGTGTGCCATTTTCTTAGTGTTATCCAATACCAAGTGGCTAAAGTAGACTGAAAGAGGAGGGGGGCTCTCGCTGAATCAGGCAAAGAAAAGCAAGAGCTGTGGGATAATGGTACTAAGCCAAGCCAGAGAAAGAAGGGCAGCTCCTCTCTGCCTTCAGCAGAGTTGGGGTGCAGGCAGAGTTTCAGCTCCTTTCTTCCTCTCAGTACTCTTTATGTTAATCCTTGTATTTTTTGTGCTGCGTTTGTATAGTACTTAGCACAGTGGGATCTTGGTCCATAACTGGGGCTCCTAGGTGCTATCACAATCCAAAAATCCTTCCAGATATCTTCATAGATCTTTACTTCCTTTTATTAGAGCTTAAGAGTTATCTGTGCCTATAGAAGACAGTGACTGGAGATCAAAAACAGCATGGACATTGTCCTTTCCATCCTTCCCCAGAAGCATGCACATCTTTGAGATCAACACACTCAAGGTTACCACAGTATTGTTAAGTCTGATGGCAATGGTAACAAGCTGCCACCACATCTGCAGATAAGATACGATTTTAAATTTCAATCAACTCGGCCTTGTTTGTTTGCCTTAGCTAAAACGAGGAGTTGTCAGGCTACAAAATTTCCATAGCTGTCAAGGATGTTTTTGTACTGTAGATTTGCATGTTCATCTTATCACAAACATTGCAAAAAGCTTTAAAACTGGCACATAAGAAATCTGTATACTTTCTTTTTGTTAAAAAATGAAGCTTCTAGTTTTGAATATAGCCTTCACCCTGTATATCAATGCACTGCTGTCTTGTTTGTTTTGTAGCCAAACAGAAAAACAATACAACACCAACCAAGCTGTCAGTTTCTTCCATTCATCTACTTTGAGCCATTTACTATGGATAAATATAAAGGTTGTATTGTCTTTCAAGTGATACTCAGTTTGGAGACTCTGATTTCCATATTACCCAATCCCACATCCCAACGTTCATTTGCCCCCAATAGGCTTTGTTACCACCACCGCTTGGACCCATCATTTGGAAGATGGGGCCAGGCAAGTAGCCCTCCAGCTTTGGTTTAGTTTTTTGGCTGGAGTGCATTTTCCATTAGCAACATGCTTCCCAGCAAGCTGCTTGCTACCCCTTCCATCTATCTTCAGGAAAATGGCTGACTGCTGCCTCCCAACCATCACAGCTGTGGGACAGGAAATGCCTCTCCTGCCATCACTCAACAGCAATTAAGGCTGGAGATGTCCAGGGAAATTAGGGAAATCACTGACAACTACATTTCATTCATCCATCCCTACAATATACAGCATGCTAATTTGTCCAATGCAATAGTACCCAGTTCCAGTCACTCAAACTTAATGAAATATTAGTTTAAATTTATCCTAACCTAAAATACAATGCAGAATTTAAAAACATCCTAACTACACAGACACAGTAAAATTCCTCTGCCAACAAATTACTCCTTATTTAGATTAGATAGGCCAGAATTAGTGATACATTAATGTAAAACAAGCTTAAGTTCAGATAAATATCCTTTCTTCATTGTGTCTCACTCTGGCCATTCTGCCTTACCCTCTTTCCAACAGACCTGTGATCTCTATCTACCAAAATATTTAGAGGCAGGCTTTATGGTCACCCTTCAACCCAGTTGCTTACCACTGAACAGCTTTCTTCCACTGAAAGGCAGGTGCCTCAGAATTCTAGTCCCTCTCCATGGGTGGGGGTGAGGGGCAGGACTAGCTCCTTAGAGCAGGTATTATCCACTCTGCTGTTCTCATATTATTTGCACCCAAGAATGGATTTAATGCAAAATGAGCTACAGCTGATAGACAAGTACAAGATGTGAAATTTAAATGGGAAAAAAAGCAGACAAAACAGAGACCAAAGTCTGTTGGATCAGTTGTGGAATCAACAAAGGTGGGCAGGAGAGGGAGTATAAAGAGAGTAGGGCCCAATCACAGATGAGTGATATATGAGTATCCCTGATAGAAGTTGCAGAAGGAAGGATACATACCTGTTGGAGGGAGGGTGACTGGAGTTAGGAGGATGCAGATAGAGATTGTTCCTTGCTTTTAGCCTTTGATTCAGATTTAGTTCAAGCCATTTATTTTGCACGAGCTATTCTATCTATATACAGATCCCTCATACTCCAAGACATCATGTGTCCTTATTTGCATTTCTAGCAAAGATGCCTGCAGAACAGCCAAGTGGTTGTTAAATATTCTGCAGAATTCTAAGGGTTTGAAAGAAACATTTAAAGTGTCGCTAGAGTTTTAAGCACATTTCTTATGCATCTACTTTGAATTGAGATGCAGTATATGATTGTGGTACATTATGAAAATATCCAAGAAGAAATCTTAATATTTCAAATAAATTTGATAATTATTCTAAGGAATCATCTTGCTGATTCAAAATTTCTTCTAGAAATACTTTGCCTGTGCAAAATGTGGAGTGCTAATAAGTTTATGTTGGACGCCTGATCTAATATTAAGTCCTTCACTCAATGATTTCCAGTTTAGAAATATAGTTGTCAGGTAAGTGATGGGGGGAAGAAGAACAGTATTAATGTATCATTTCTTTTCACTGATTAGTGCTTAGCACAAAACAAACACTTAATCATTGAACCTCTTATAAACATAATACTAATAAGTCTAATTCACAGGGTCATAATGATATATAATCATTTATAAGAATTTTAAGGATATATACACCATTTCTAATGTATTCATCTGGTTCAAATAATACTCTGACTTTCTTGAGAACACCAGAGGTAATCCTCTGTGCTCTTGCAGACATCTTGAAGTGGGCTGCTGAAATGTATTGTTCAGCATATTTAATACTATGTAGTACACTGAAGAGATAAAATTATACAATGCCTTAGGCAATTATGAAAAAGGATTATATGAAAAAAGAAAGATGTAATGTCAGTACAAATGACACAATGTAAACACAATATTTAGGACAAAATAAAAGCAATACTACCTAGGTTATTGCAACATATTGAAATACATCAGACACTTTTTTTTTTAGCCAGGCTAAACCTAGCAGGTTAGATCCATTTATCTGTTCCAGCAATGTTCAAATTCATTAATGAAGCCATTATTGATTTGTGGAACATGACTTAAAATCTCAGCAAACATTGAACAATCTGTGAGGAGCTCTTAAACACTGGATGTATGTAACTAGACATCTCAATTTAACAACCAGACATACATTAAACAGCATTAATAGCTAGGCACTTAATGGATCAATTCCCACTGTTTGTGTAATGTGGAAATAAAAAAAGCTTATTAAATGACAAGCTTTCCCTGGTTTGTGCTAATTAATTATACACTGCACCTGACTGCTAATTTAGTGGGACAATGCAGCCCAAAACCATAGTTTCTGCTTGAACTTTGCCTCAGCACCACCTAATTCAGCACAGATTGCAGCTGTGACCTGCCTCTGAACAACGACAGTATTAAATTAGAGGACCAGGCCATCAATTTAATAAGTACTGTAGCAGGTAATTTGAATAAGGACAGTATTAGTATTCTACCAGTGCACAACTAAAAGCAGCTGACCTTTCAGACCAGAGAAGATCCTTGAACACATCTAGCTGAATTGGAGAACACAATAATAATCTGACCATGTTAAGAGTGCCAAGAGAGACTTTTACAGCTCTACACCCATTACTATACATCAGCCACTCTACAGTATATAAGAACACTTTATGTACAAAAAAAACAAGGTTATAAATAGAACAAAGGCAATATGAAAGATATATTTGCAGTGGCACATTTGGAAATTCTCCTTATTTCCTTGATTTATGGTATAAAGAATGTAAAATTAATCAATGCACATAAAAATGCTCTTGAACACTCACATACCAATTCAGTTGCTTTTCACCACAAATTTAGTATCAAGAAGAACATATGTATGTGTCATGTAGTAAAAGTACAATGTATCAAAAATCTTACTATCATATCTGTGCAAAATGCAGCAATATAAGATGGACATCACATTTAAATAAGAAAAGATCATGCTTTTCTGCTAATTGACAAGTTTTTCAGGACAGGAGTGGGGGATTATAACTACAGTAAAATTCTCTGTCAACAGACTTTTGCTGCACAGATTCAGCCATAGAGATGTGTGTAATTCCCCTAAAGTCTGGTGAGCTGTTTTGAAATAAAGGTGATTTTGTTTCAAGATGTCTATTTATATATAATGACACACAGAGAAGCATAAAAGGATCCCACAGCAGCAGCTCAATTTGCCCTTATGTGAAATTACTCCCCCCTTTTTTTGGGGGGGAGTGCTTTAAACCAAATCATAAAAGGGAAGATCCTCAGCTGGTATAAACAGTTACAGCTTCATTGGAATAAACAGAACTGTGATAAATACTGAAGATCTGACACACTAATATTTTAGAAATATACACATACACAGAAATATGCATATATCCAGAAAACACAGTGCAGACTTATAATACATAATGTTCAAGATGTGACAAACAGCCATAACTCCTTTACCATGTTCTCCAAGACCATGGGCTGCTTGTCAAGTGGTCTTCTGTACTGCAAGTTAAGGAAAGGTGTTTACCCTACCTAAATTGATCTGGTAGCCCATTCCCAGCATGCACAATGTTATCAGACTGGGTGTCGTGTCTCCAATTTCGTTCTTAAAAGACATAACTCAAGTCTCCAGAATACCAAACACTCAGTTCAGTGGGGTTTGGCACACATAATGTATTATAATATGGAAAACTGTTTGTGACTACGTAATTATAGTTTTTAATCAGATTTTGATGCCCACTCCGCTAAAACCAAAATGATTCCACTTGAAAAGTCACATCAGAGCTTAGAATTTTTCAAAATAATATGATGCTATGGGGATATGGGGGTTATCAGTAGGTAGAAGCCCTATCTCACTTGCAACAAAGTGCAAACATGTTGGGTTAGCATTCAAAACTCCTCCCCCTTCCTTTAGAGTGTCCTTTATTCTTAACAAATATAAATCATAGTCTGAGCTTCTTGCTGAGAGGCTGTTTCTAGAGTTGTTTTTCCTTTCAACATCTTTTGTCTTAGCCCATAGTCCCTCTTGTGCTTGGATACAGTATCTTTTATCCTCCTGAGTTAGAACTAATGAGACTCACCTGGCTTGGTTGCCAGCAGAAGTCAACAAAATAGCCCTTTGTATTTATCCAGGGTTTTAGAAATTGACATGGCTTGTCATAGTTCTAAAACAAGGTTAGAAACAATAAAATGGATTTATTCTGTCACTGGTAAGGATATTGGTATCTTGATTCTGAATGTACATAAACATAATCAAGTATACCATCATAGGTTCACCATCTCAGAGTCCTCCCCCCTTCCCCAGTGTGGGGTGGCCTTGGTGCTCTCCAGCCCTTGGTTTCCTCCTCTCCATGCTCCTCAAGCATATTTTCTTAACACCCATATTACAGAGTAATTTATTAATATGTATACATAAAATCACAAAATAAAGTTCAATAATGTAACACAAAATGTTCTGGCTCAACTGCCTTCTGTGACTCTAGGTTCTTCATCAGTCCCCCATCTTCCTTAAAATGGGACAGTAACAAACAATGTCCACCCACCCTGGTTTTAAAAAAATCTTACATCCTTCCTGGGTTCCTTCTCAACATGCCTCTGGTACAAGGCAATAGCCACTCACTAGGCTTGCCTTCCTTTCTGGAGATTTTTCCCTGCTCCAGGGACTATCCCTTCCTGTAACTTCTCTCTACTGACACCCAACCCCAGCTTCCTGCAGCTCTTTATAAAGAACACCTAACCCCTTCTCAGCAGGTTGTAATTAGTAAATAGGGTTGGCTGGCCTGAAGCCCTTAAAGGGGCATACCACCATTACATATACAGCACACAGACATTTTACAAAGTGAGCATTGCACATTGAAATTACTCATGAAGCAATGTGGGCTTTATATAATATTCATGGCCCAGATGAGAGTGGAAAGCAGAGAACCACATTGGGGCAGGTGGAAGGGACAGGAGAGAAAAGCAACATGGAGGATAAAAGGCCAAATCTTGAAAAGGGGAGAAAAGAAGCTACATGTGTAGGTCAGAAGCTGTCTGAGAAGGAATGGGATCCATCTATTTCAAGCTTTCAAGGTCCCCAAGGTTCCTGCCATAGAGCAATTATTATATATTATAAAAAAATCTACACAAATTTGCAGGTAAAAACAATGTATTGATCTAGAATTAAAGTTCAATGGGCATAAGAGTAAGCTCTTTGGAATATGGCTTTAAAGGACATATCAGTTAAGAGGGGGAAGGGATCTAAACTTTGGAATACTGGGAAATCTGAATTCACAATTAGAAGTGGTCAGTTAATGGCACCCATGGAATCTTATCTCTGTCCTGACCTCTGTTCAATCTAAAATCCAAGTTAAGATATAGTTTTACGTGGTAGTGAATATAATATATATTGCATATAATATGTTCTTATATATGAATATATTTCACACACAATGTATGGCCAAAAGGAAGAGCCGGGAATGAAAAAAAGGAAAAGAAAGGGATTAAGGAATTAAAAGAAAAATCAGAATGGGAGATAGAGAAAAGGGGTCCTCAACTGGAGATGTTAGGGATTCTCTTGCCTCTACATCATGCCCAGCCCCTGTAGATGGGCTGCCCTCTTGGTTGTAGGTTTTCTTCTGAGATATAAGGAAAAATTGACACTAGAAACTGAACATCTTAAAACTGAGGTTACAACTTCATGCACATTCCAAAAAAGATTTGCATATCATTTCAAGCTTCTATTTTGTTTATTTATGCATAACCTGACCTTCAGTCTCTCATACATAAAAACCAAAGTTATTGCTATACATTTAAGCTGTGGAGGATAGAGAGCTATGTTCTTGCATGTTACATAGAAAAGACACACTACTTGATATTTCCATTAAACTTACACTACATAAAAACGGGATATTACTCATTCATGAATAGAGCCCTTAGTCTGATTTGTGGCAGCAAGCATGCTGTCATAGGCATACTTATGGCTAAGAATGTATCAAATTACCTTTGCTGCAATTATTAAAATTCCTTCTCCACCTTCCAAGTGAACTGGATTTCAAGTGCAAAGAATCTCCCCAGTGAGTTTTCCCATCAAATATTTCATAACTAAAACATTAAATACATCTGCTAAAGAAGGACAAGTAATAGTATAATCCATTTTATTTTAAAAAGGCATGCAATTTTGGAAAGTACTAATACTAATAATATAACTGCCTACCTTAAATGTGGTGCTATATAATACCACACCTGCCAATCTGCTTATCTATCTAGTAGCCACAGTATCTATACATAGATATAGCACTACATACTTTTTTAGGACAGAAGTTAAACATTAAAGAAATGTATTTATGATCAGTTTTAAACAGTCCAGCAGAAGATAATTATTGGAATAAATACCCAAATTTCTGTGTGTTGTCTACCTTGTATTAGAAACAAATCAACATCCTCACTCCAGCCATTCATACATTTGATCCCCTGTTTTCCTATTGAAGAAGAGTAAACTGGTAGAAACTAATAAAGATCAAGTGTGAACAGTCATAGATCCCTGAGAATAAAATGTTTTTCTTAATAGGTTTTCAATGTACATAACTCATTTCCCTGCTCTTCCCAGGCCCAAACTGTACATGATGGCTTCCCACTCTTACCCCAAGGCTTCTCCCACAGAATACGTCCACCAAGCCTAGCTTCCACCCTCCCTTTGAGAAATAGCAGAAATGGTGACGAAACTAAGCAACACTGCCAGCTTCTTCCTGGATTCTATTTTTTACACTTGCCAAATATTTTAACTCTCTGGGGCTTCTGATATAGTTTTGCTCCAGAGAGTAGTAAATACCTACAACAAGAAAAATCCAGGTAACATCTACCCAACTATCTAGATTCTTATATTGTTGCTCATCACAAACAACAACAACAATTACAACTATATCTTCCTTCCCCATTGACAAGACATGGGATAGAATTTTTTTTAAAATTATTATTTAATTTGAAAGGTATGAAAATTTTGAATCAAGCAATGTATATTATTTAGGAATGCTTCAGTGAAAAAGTCCATTTTGCATTTAAATTGAATGTGGCAAAGTTAGGAGATTCATATTTCATCTGGCAGTGAGTTCCACAGTGCTAGTCAGACTTGTGTGGTCATGAATCTCCCTCTGTTGGTCAACCGTTTCATTTTTCCAGTAGAAAATCATGATAGGAGGCTGTCATTGTGGAGAGAGACAGACTCTACAGCAGCAGTTCTCAACCCGCGGGCTGCATGCAGCCCAATTAGCACACAGCTGTGTTCCAGCAGTGTGCTAAAGGCTGCTAGGCCCACACGGTGGGGTCCAGCTTCCCAGCCACCCGGTGTGGCACGGTCCAGGCCACCCAGCGCAGCAGGATCTGGGCTGCTCTGTGCGGTGGGTTCAGGTCGCCAGCTGGCCCCACGTGATGGTGGGGGGGGCTCCAGGACTGCCAGCCACCCCTGCACGGCAGAGATCTGTGGCTGCCGGGAACTGGGACCCCACCGCCTGGGCCCAGTGGCCTTTAGCACATAGCTGAGGTCGGGGTCCAGGATCGGCATTGGGGCTGCTGGCCAGCTCTGTGGAGTCAGGGTCCGGTCTGTCACCTGCTACCTGGACGAGGCTGCCTTCCGGCCTTGCACAGTGGGGTCCAGGGTCCCTGCCACCCAGTCCCCCACCCAGGGCTATGCTCCTGGCCTCACTCTATGGAGAGGTCTCTGGGAGGGAGGCCCTGGGCATAGGTATCTGTGAGGAAGTTAGGAGGGGGCATGCTGTGGTTCTCTACCTGCGGCCCAAGTAATATATTGTGAGACGCATATGTGGCCCACATTGATAAATAGGTTGAGAATCACTGCTCCACAGGTAGCTAAGACCAGTGCCACTCAGGGCTTTTCAAATCAGGATCTTGAACTGAACTGTATTCAGAGTGGAGCCAATACAGAGAAAGGTGTATCAGGTTGATTTGAGATTTACAAACAAGCTTTAGCCTCTCCCATCTTTAAAACAATATACGATTCCACCTTCCTCTTCAACTACTGCCCCATCTCCCTGCTCACTATCATCTCTAAGCCTATTAAATGTACTATATTTCTTCTCTAGAGTTCTTCATTTCTGATTCAGTCAGACACCCTCCCAGTTCTGCCTTCTGCCCCTTGCATTCCATTGACACAACTCTTGCCAAGGCCTCTAATGACCTCCTCCTTACCAAATCTCCAAATCATTACACAATCGTCATCCTCCTCGACCTTTGAGACACCTCTGACAGTCAATCACGCTATTCTTCTTGATATTTTGTCCTCTCTTAGCTTCCATAACTCAGTCCTCTCCTGGTTCTCTTCCTCCCTCTCTCATCATCCTTCAGCATGTCATTCAAGGATCCAATTCATCCCTCTTCTAACTTTCTATGGGAGTAACACAGGGCTCTGTTCTTGGTCCTTTTCTCCCTCCACAGCTTGTCTCTGGGGTAATCTCATCTGCAAAAACATTCAGCAATCATCTCTTTGCTGACAATTCACATCTACCTCTCTACTCTGGACCTATCTCCTCCTGTCCAAATTAAAAATCTCGGCCTGTCTCTCTGACATTTCCTCATGGATGTCTGGCCATCAGCTCAAGCTCAACATGGCTAAACAGCACTCAGTCTCCACTCACTCCTTTCTCAATCACTGCAGACAATAAAGCACCTTATCTGTCATTCAGGCCCATAACTTGGTCTTCGTCTTCTGCTAGGGTTTGCTCTCTAGATCCTTACTCCCAAGAGCTGTCTAAGTCTTGCAGATTGTTTCTGCACAACATCTCCAAGATATGGCCTTTCCTATACATCCACACAGCTAAAGCTCTCATCCAGACCCTCAACATCTTATGTTTTGATTACTGCAACATTCTCTTCTCCAGCCTTCACAAATGCAATTTTGCCACACAAATATTCCATCAGAATGCTTCTGCAAAGATCTTTTTCCTAGCTTGTCACTTTAACCATGTCACCACTCCTACACTTGCTCCCCCTTCTCTCTCATATCAAACATAAGTATCACTTTCAAGGCCCTTCCTGGTCTTTCCCATGACACTTACCATTTCTATGTTATCAAGGTATTGACTCGCAACTCTGATCAGCTCTCATCAGACTCCATTGCTCACTTGTTAAACTTTCAAACAGACAAATCTGGGAGCTCTCATGCTTGGGAAGAGCTCCCCTAAATATTCACAAAGTTCCTCCTTGTCCTTCTTCAAATCCTGAAAACTCTCCTTTGCTATGATGCCTACAAAAAAACTTGACAATGTTTAAATAGCTACTGAGCTATGAGGACCACTGCCTACCATGCCATCCAATATTGTATCCTTATGCTCTTACATCTGTCTGTATCCACCTGTTGCCTTATACTTAGATTGTAAGCTCCCTGGAGCACAGACTATCTTGTTTGTACAGCACCTCACACAGTGGGGACCTGGTCTGTGACTGAGGCTCTTAGCTGCTCCCCCAACATCAATTATTATAATAATTTTATTATTAATTATTATTATCATTATTATTAAAAGGACAAATTCTAGTATTTTAGCTAACCAAACACAGCCTTCATCATCAAGACTAAAGGGCTACAACACTTTGCTTTCAAATAGAATCAGTGACTTCTTGCAAAACAATGCAGCCAATATGACATCACTATAATGTTAAAAATTACTTACACAGTAATCTTCATCCCAAAATCTCAGAAAATGCCCAAATTCATTGGTGTAAATCCAGAAATAAGTCTTTAACTTCATTTCAATGATTCTGGGTTTAGGTTGGAGGACTTGAAGGCACAATGAAGACCCACTGACATAAGACTCAGTTGGCCCACTGGCATAAGAAGCTGGAAAGCAGAGGGACAGACTAATATAGTTCTTGACATTGTTAAAGATATCCATATACAGGACATCCCTACCACATATGTCTGAACTTGAGAAGAGAATGATGTCAGCATGTGTGTGTTTCAACACCTCTGAATGCTGATTTATTTGAGTTGGAATTTCTCTGCTTGTTTCTAATGAGGGCATTTTTTTTCCTTTGTGGTCAGTGGCTAGAAAGAATGGAGAAAATGCACACACTCTGGTGCACTTGCGTAGCTAGAACCTGCCATGGTGTGCTAGAGGAAGGAAAGACATGAATTAATAGTGGATAAAGATTACAAAATTGTAACTAGTAAACCAGCTGTCTTCTCTCCAGTGAAAATTGGCTCAGAGATTCATATAACTGTAAACTATGCTTACAATCAAATGAGGAGTAAAATTAAGTGTGATGAATTGATAATGCTATATACTAAGGGTTATTCAAAAATGGACCTTTTAATGTATAGCTGGTGGAACAATTCTGAGATTATATGGTTTTACTTTGCATCATTTCAGTAAATGAAGTAATAAAGCCTATACTATTTTAAGCAATCAACCAATGATGTTTTTGAGCAAGCTGAACACACTGGCATGATTCAGCAATTATTACAACAGTGGCTTAAATTGGTGAAGGTATATTTTCAAAAGAGAAGCTGACTACCTCATATCAAGCATATACTTAATAGGACCTTGGTTTTGTTATCACTTTCTGATCCATATATATGGTGGAAGTATGGGTAGATAAGCAAGTTAAGCAGGGAGACATAGTAGCTATTGGTTCAAGACTGGAACCATGCTAACTAGTCCTAAGTCTGACAAGGTGCTGCCATATGGCACAAGACATTTAGTCCACTCACAAGCAAGTTATTAAATAAGCATAAAACAAGAAAAAAGTCCTAAATTCCTTTGTGAGATTGAAAAATGGTTCTACCATTGCTGGGTTTGTGCTTATTATAACCATAAACTATTAACATCTATGAATTTACTTTATCTGCCCAAACCTATTCTTTATACAGAACTCATTTTCCCAGGGCACTGTTGCAAGCTACAGTTCTATACACTTGCTCACAACAACTATGATTAAAAGAATAAATCTCAAAAGGCAATGTTTTTAGTACTTACCAGTGCAAGTTGCAGCCTGACAAGTCCTACAAGTTCTTTCGCCTAATGCTCAAAATTGCAACCAGTAAGTTACAGGGCACATACTGAATTACATGGCACATGGCTCATCCTTTCAATCACGGAGCCTCTCTCACACATGCAGTCAGCTTGCTTTGATCTTGGGTTAGTCAGAAGTTAAATTAGACCACCCCCTTCTTCTACCCAAGCATGTCCATCTCTTTCCCCCTCTCCTTCCCAAAGTTTGCTGTGGGGCTCTGTAAGTCCCTCACGTTTATATGTTCCACCAGCCAACACTTTGTTCCTTTGTCTTACTGTCAGTAATTTTCCACTCTCCAAACTCCAAGCCCACTACAAACAAACTGGAGGAAGTGGCTTCTTTCAGCTTCAGCCAACCTCTTAGTATACCTATGACAAGTCAGAGTAAATTCATTAAGGTTTACTCTTCTCCATTGTATCTAGTCTGGGAGAGAGATGTGCTTATGGGCTCATCAGCAATGGTGTATACCCACAGACATAGCTACATAGAAATTGCTGTATCATGGAACATAAGAATGGCAGTACTAGGTCAGGCCAACGGTCCATCTACCTCAGTATTCTGCCTTCTGACAATGGCTGGCACCAGCAGCTTCAGAGAGAATGAACAGGACACTTTATCAAGTGATCCACTCCCTGTCATCCAGTCCCAGCTTCTAGAAGTCAAATATTTAGGGACACCACAGCATGGGAGTGCATCCCTGGACATGCTGGCTAATAGCTTTTGATGAACCCAGTGTAACCCAGTTATACTTTTGGCCTTCACAACATCCCTTGGCGATACGTTCCACAGGTTGACTGTGCCAAAAGTTGACTGTGGAATAAGAATAACTTCATAGTAGACCAAAATTCATACTTTGGATAGACTGAGTCCTTAAATCACCACACCAACATTCTGATGTTTGTCAGAACACTCCTTAAACAAATACCCAAGACAGTTGGTTAATGTAGTGAGAAGAAAGTAAATTTTCTGCTCTTCACTCTTCTTCGTTCCTCAAAGTAAAAATACCTGTTGTAAAAAAAATAAAAATAAAAAAAAAAAAAAAGTAAGAACTAAACAGGCTTTCAGGTTTTCCATATAGATACAGTGAACACTGTGATACTTGAAGTTATCTAATTCCAATTGCACTTTAAGTTAGTGAGTGAATTTAGAGTTCACAAATATGGAAGATTTTATAGGACTGGCCTAAAACAGTTACAGTAAAAGCTCTACTAATACACTTCACTTCTGACCTGCAACAACACCTTTGCTATTTTACTTAGATGGCACTAGTGAGCAGAGATTGACAACTGTATCAAACTGTGCAGTGGTTTTGATTTTAGGCACAAACGGGGACTAGGGTGAGAGCAAAGTTATTTTTAATTGTAACCTGTATTTCATATTGTGTCTGTGAGTTGAAAGGCTAGTGCACTAATACTGTAGTGTGCAACCTGGCTAGCTGCCTAGTTCCAGTTGAATTTATTTCTAACCCAAGACAGATAATGACAGTACTAGGGGAAGGAAGTAGGAGTAAGGTCTCTCACTTTACTGTAGTCATGAGAAGATAATCATCTTGCAGACTAATGGGGTAGTGGAAGAACAGGAAAGAGAAAAAGAGTTATACCTAGTACTTACATGATGACAAGCACAACTCCAGATCCAAGCTACCTCATCCAAATACAAGTATATATTGTAAAGAAAACTGTTAAATACAGGAGGACTAAAGTAACAAGAAAAGTCACCCAACATGCTGTACCGAGGGGTAACTGAATCGACCTTAGAAAAGCCTGACCATAAAATTAAAATATACACCATTACCCAGGGAACAAAACCTAGTCTGAGGCAACACTGACCTTGTCAATCTGCAGGGGCTATTGTTTATATCTTGGATGCTCTTTCCCAGAAAAGCTATTCCATGGGTGGATTAAGCTATGTTGTCAAGTGTCATTGATCACAATGTTATTAGATAGTGTAATATGGAAAATAAAGTAGCAGGAGAAGAGCAAAATACCATCTACAACTGCTGTAAACACTAGGCATCCAGAAGCAGACAAGAAATAAATTTCACTTCCTCAAAGTAACCATTTTGAAAATGGAGGCTATGTGGAAAAGAGAGAGAATTAATGCTCCCAAGGATGGAAGTTTGGAATTCATGTCTCCACTCACAAAAAAACCTATTTTATATGTGATTAAGATAATCAACTAGATCAAGTTAGCAAGCGAAAAACTTAAAATAGTTCCATCTGTGTGACTATCTGCACCCTGTGTTCACTCCTCTTATGAGACCATGTTAAATTTTGTATAAAGCATACTGTCTAAGGTATCATTTGAAAACTCTGGGTTTGCTGATCATTACTGTCCTGGTAAAATATGTGGGGTAATATTGTATGTAAAGACATAAGATTCCACTGTATAATATTACCCAAGCATGTTCCAACCTATTCTGGAGGGAAGTCACACACAAGAGTCCTAGCATAATGACAGGTTTCAGAGTAGCAGCCGTGTTAGTCTGTATTCGCAAAAAGAAAAGGAGTACTTGTGGCACCTTAGAGACTAAAATTTATTTGAGCATAAGCTAAATGCATCCGATGAAGTGAGCTGTAGCTCACGAAAACTTATGCTCAAATAAATTTGTTAGTCTCTAAGGTACCACAAGTACTCCTTTTCTTTTTACAAGAGTCCTAGAGACAGAAGATTAGCCAATGCCTCAGCCAGGTGTCAACGGGGCCATCACCTGATTAAGTGACCACTCTTCTGTAAGAGCGAGGGGGTGGACAAAAGATCTACATTTTGACAAAGAAGCAGTTTAGGGTCCATGGCTACACTTGGGGCTTGGCTACACTTGAGAGTTACAGCGCAATAAAGGAGCCCCAGGCACACTAGCTCACTACCCATCCACACTTGCAAGGCACGTAGAGCACTCTGACTCCATGGCTACAGCGCTTCTGGTACTCCACCTTGGTGAGTGGAATTACGTTTGCTGCACCCTTGCTGGAGCGCTGCGGCGCCAGTGTGAACAAGGTGTTGCATTACTGCACTCTGATCAGCCTCCAGAAATGTCCCATAATCCCCTTAAGTCAAGTGGCCACTCATGTCATTGTTTGGAATCAGCTGTAGGAATGTGGAAATGCCCTTTGAAAGCTCTGTTTCTGACAGCCGGCTGCTTATCTCCTCCAAGACAACGCAACCATTAGTGTGGAATGCTGTGTGAGAGAGAGAGAGAGAGAGGCGGGGGGGCGAGGGGGGTCTGCTGCTGTCTGAACTTACAAGACAGCATGCTGACATGCTCTCAGCCCCCCTAAAACCCACTCTCTCTCCCCCCACATACACACAACACACTCCCTGTCACACTTCACCCCACCCCATTGGAAAAGCACGTTGCAGCCACTTGCATGCTGGGATAACTACTCATAATGCACCGCTTCCAATGCCACTGCAAGTGCCACAAATGTGGCCATGCCAGCGCACTTGAAGCTGTCGGTGTGGACAGACTGCAGCACTTTCCCTACTGCGCTCTACGAAGGCTGATTTAACTCAAAGCATTCTACATCCACAAGTGTGGCCACGCCCTGACTTTGTCTCCTGAACATCAGCTGGATGTGATTCTTGCACAAGAAAAAGGGCTATAACAAGAGAAGGCAGATGCCCCAAATAATCTCTCCCTTGCTCTCTATTCACAGCAGCATCAACACACAAACAACAAAGGAAGCAGCATTGGACTTGCGGGGGGGCGGGAGGGGAGATATCCTGCTGAAAGAGGTTCAGCCAGTAAGACTGCTGGAACATGTGGTGAGAGAGACCTTTGCTTTGTATTCACTTAGCTTGTTAAGTTAGGTGTTAGTTGCATTTTATCTTTTATTTCTTTGTAACCAATTCTGATTTATATGTCATATTACTTATAGTCACTTAAAACCTATCTTTTGTAGTTAATAAATGTGTTTTGGTGTTTTATGTAAACCACTGTGTTTGGACTGAAGTGCTTAGCAAACTCAATTTGGGATAGGTTTGTGCGTATCATTTTCTATTAATAAATGATGGACTTTATACGAGCTTATATTGTCCAGGAGGGTGCTAGGCAATACAAGGCTCGTGTCTTCTTGGCAGCCTGGACACTTAGGGTCCCCTGCTTTGGGACAACCCTCCAAGTAAACTGCCTTGGACTAAAGGGAACTCGGGGCTTCCAGGAACCATAACTACCTGACCTGCCAGACTGCCTGCCTTGGAGTCAAGGTTCAGGTCACTCTGCCAAATAGGCTTTATCAGAATTGGGAACCTCAGGACCACCAGAGTCCAGGACAACCTGCCAGGCAAATTGTCCTCAAGCCAGAGCTGTCCATTACCTTTCACAGCTAATTTAGAATTTTTTGATTATTTCCAAATCAGAATGAAAATAAATTTCAAAATATCAAAATCCTTCATGACACCAAATCACCCTCTACACCTTCATCCACTCATTATATTGAGTACATTTATAACCAGTTTATAAAAACTTAATAAATGATTAATGAATGTTACACATGTAAGCAGGGTCTGAATGAACTCTCCCCTGACAGCTCTAGTTCGGGAGTGGGGAGAGACTTCAGGAGCAGACTGTATTTTCATGAACAGACCTACTCTCCTAGCAAACAGGAATTGTGCCGCCCAAGTGATCAGTTTTTGGCTGGTGTTGGGTTACAAATCACTTTACTATTGAATGCAGAGGTAGTGAAATGTTATCAATCTTGTTATCTTCATTGTATGACTAAAGGGGAGCAGAACTGTGCTGAGCTTGTTCCAATTGAGGGGTTACTCTCTGATGAAAAAAACCTCACTAAGCCAAGGGCTCAAATGCCAGACCCCTGTGAAGGTAAGAGGGGTGGGGATAGGTGTCCCAGCCAGGAAGTAGGGACTCTCCCTAAGGGTCCCCAATCTGGTTTAACCTGTTCTTCCCCACTGTTCCAAAATAGAGCTCAATAGGCTTCATTAGGAGCCTTTTGTTATGTTAAAGTGCTCAAATGAGAGCTGAAATCACTAGTGGTGGTGCAGTGTTCCTGCCTCGCCTGCAAAGAGCTGAAAATCACTAAGAGATTGATGTGCAGAGTTCACAGCAGAGAGGCAGGTGGCAGCAGAAGGTGACTGATGGCTGGCGAACGAGTGGCTGGTGATGCACTGAGCAGAGCAAGCGGATGGCAAGGCAACAGTCGGCTGGTGAGGCAATGAGCGGAACGAACAGCTGGCAGGACAGCCAGTGGAAAGGAATCGCATCTGGTGGGGCAACCAGTGGAAAGGAACCGTGGCTGGAGGGTCGACCGCCAGAGAGGAATCGTGCTGGTGGGGCGGCCAGCCAAAGCAAGTGCTTAGATGGCGGAGAAGCAAGATGCCTTCTTTCCAGGTTGGGAGGTGAACTCACACAAATGCACCTCTAAACCCTGGGTCCTCACTGACCAAGGACAATCACTGAGTGGGGTATGGTGAGAGAGCAGAAAGGGGCACAGAAAAGGCCCTTTGGTTGTAGAACTCAAGAACATGAGGCAGAAAACACTTCTCCATGCACTCTGGGGTGTGTGACTTGATCACAGTTTTATTATTATGAATCCTGCTTGTGGCATTTTCCCTGATTAATTTTGGGTGACTTCCCTCCTTTCATTAAAAGTTTCTTTTCCACATTCAGACTCTGTGCTTGCGAGTGGGGAAGTATTGCCCTGGGGTGGTGTGTAATTTTCCCAGGTCACTGGGTGGGGGCTTGAACCGGTTCTGTGTTGTATTGTTGAAAAGGAACCCCTAGATATTGAACCCAGCCTGATTGCTGCTGGCTCCACCTGGTAGAATGGTTATACAGACAAGTAACAGATAAGAATAGATGGTTAAAGCATATCGGTGGAAGGTGTTATAAATGGTTTTAAGCAACCTACAGAACTGTTGAGTTCTATAACAGTTAGAAGTCAAAGGAATCTAATGTCTGGCTGGTAAATTTTAAATGGAGGGACTCAAGGAAGAACCAGACCTAGGGAGAAGAGGGGTTTATGTTTTACTTCCAGTAATTTTGTTAATAAACCCAAGGAAAAGAGTGAGTTTTGACCACATACAACATGTAACTCCAGCGCTAGCCAGCCTTCTCCTGCTGTTGTTCAAATCCCCCAAAAGACATCCTTAAAAGAAAAATTTCAAATTTGATACTTTTACTATGTTGAGACAGGTGTCACCTTTTGAGCCATGAGGGCTGCATTTCACAGGCAAACATTGATGCACTTGGTTTCTGCTTGTAAAAAAAAACAAAACCAAAAACACTTGTGTGTTGAAATCACATTTATACATGTATATGGTCAGTTAAATGCTTAACTGATCCTGTGTACATTTAATTACTGGAATTACATGACTTTCTATAACAAATTAAGTGCACACAAGTGTACGTGCTCAATTGCATGTACCTAGCTTTGAAAGGCTGTGCCTTTATCTTCAGTACAGATAACATCAAAGACAAAAGTGTCACCCACTTGCTGAATCTTTTGACAGATGTTTCATATAATCCATCTCTACCTCCTACACTAGTCACTTTGCATAGAGTATGTCTGCAAACAACAATAACTCCCTGAATTACTGGGAGAGGAATATTATACATTCTTGTTTTCAAGGATCTGAGCTACACAGATAAGAATCTCAGTTCATTAATACTTACTGGCCTGTTTCCAGAAGTAGACACTTTGTGCCAACATATATTAGGTGCTATGTTTCACCCCTGTGTTAACCTGCTAGTTCTCACCCTAACTTAGCTTCTTACCAAAGTTGGGCAATACACAAATCTGCAGCTGGTTTGCTAATATGTTCAAGAGTTAAATTTCTTTACTTAGTGAAAAGAAGTATTTCTAAAAAGCTTCTCAAAAGAAGGACATTATGCAGCAAACCAACCACTTGAACAGAGAGGCTGTTATCTTTAACTGAAACTAATTGAACCAGATTATATTCTCCACTATTTTAAAAAGAAAAAGAGTGTCAACAGCAATATATTTCAAACATCTTTATGGTACATTTGGTGATTAAAAAGATTAATAAAGAAACGGGAACTTTCTTTGACAAGTTATGGTCACTAAATAAGATTCATAGTGTAAAGTCACAAGTAAATTTAGCACATGCAATCAAGTTTCAAGAGTCTCCAGCAGCCTCCAGTAAAGACATTTCCTCTAATAAGATCCTGAAGATGTCTCTGATAAAATCAAAGTGCTGTATGACGTTCAAATGTTCATTTCACTGATTTCTGTAAGAAAAATGCTTTCAGCTTCCTTTTACACTATTTGGCACAGCCTTAGAATCATAGAATATTAGGGCTGGAAGAGACCTCAGGAGACCCCAGTCCAATCCCCTGCTCAAAGCAGACCAACACCAACTAAATCATCCCAGCCAGAGCTTTGTCAAACCGGGCCTTAAAAACCTCTAAGGATGGAGATTCCACCACCTCCCTAGGTAACCCATTCCAGTGCTTCACCACCCTCCTACTAAAATAGTGTTTCCTAATATCCAACCTAAACCTCCCCCACTGCAACTTGAGACCATTGCTTTTTGTTCTGTCATCTGCCACCACTGAGAACAGTCTAGCTCTATCCTCTTTGGAACCTCCCTTCAGGTAGCTGAAGGCTGCTATCAAATCCCACCTCACTCTTCTCTTTCTGCAGACTTAATAACCTCAGCCTCTCCTTGTAAGTCATGTGCCCTAGCCCCCTAATAATTTTTGTTGCCCTCTTCTGGATTCTCTCCAATTTGTCTACATCCCTTCTGTAGTCAGGGGACCAAAACCGGACACAATACTCCAGATGTGGCCTCACCAGTGCCGAATAGAGGGGAATAACTATTTACCTCAATCCGATGGCAATGCTCCTAATACAGACAAATATGCTGTTGGCCTTCTTGGCAACAAGGGCACACTGCTGACTCATATCCAGCTTCTCATCCACTCTAATGCCCAGGTCCTTTTCTTCAGAACTGCTGCTTAGCCAGTCAGTCCCCAGCCTGTAGCAGTGCATGGGATTCTTCCTTCCTAAGTGCAGGACTCTGCACTTGACCTTATTGAACCTCATAAGATTTCTTTTGGCCCAATCCTCCAATTTTTCTAGGTCACTCTGGACCCTATCCCGACCCCCCCAGCGTATCTACCTCTCCCCGCAGCTTAGTGTCATCTGCAAACTTGCTGAGGGTGCAATTCATCCCATCATCCAGATCACTAATGAAGATATTGAACAAAAGCAGCCCCAGGACCGACCCCTGCGGCACTCTGTTTGATACCGGCTGCCAACTAGACATCGAAATGTTGATCACTACCCATTGAGCCCAACAATCTAGCCAGCTATCTATCCAGTTTATCCAATCCATACTTCTTTAACTTTCTGGCAAGATTACTATGGGAGACCGTATCAAAAGCTTTGCTAAAGTCAAGATATATCACATCCACTGCTTTCCCTGTATCCACAGAGCCAGTTATCTCATCATAGAAGCCAATCAGGTTCGTCAGGCATGACTTGCTCTTGGTGAATCCATGTTGACTGTTCCTGATCACCTTCCTCTCCTCCAAGTGCTTCAAAATGGATTCCTTGAGGACCTGCTCCATAATTTTGTGGGGACTGAAGTGAGGCTGACCAGTCTGTAGTTCCCTGGGTTCTCTTTCTTCCCTTTTTAAAATATGGGCATTATATTTGCCTTTTTCCAATCGTCCAGGACCTCCCCCAATCACCATGAATTTTCAAAGATAATGGCCAATGGCTCTGGAATCACATCAGTCAACTCCCTCAGCACCCTTGGATGGACCCTTAGAGCTGGACCTATGGACTTATGCATGTACAATTTTTCTAAATAGTCCTTAACCTGTTCTTTCACCACTGAGGGCTGTTCACCTCTTCCCCATACTGTGTTGCCCAGTGCAGCAGTCTGGGAGCTGACCTTGTCTGTGACGATGGAGGCAAAAAAGGCATTTAGTACTTCAGCTTTTTCCACATCATCTGTCACTATGTTGCCTCCGCAATTTAGTAAGTGTCCCACACTTTCCCTGACCTTCTTCTTGTTACTAACATACCTATAGAAAACCTTCTTGTTACCTTTCACTTCCTTTACTAGTTGCAACTCTAATTGTGCTTTGGCCTTTCTGATTACATCCCGCATGCTTGAGCAATATTTTTATACTCCTCCCTAGTCATCTGTCCAAATTTCCCCTTCTTGTAATCTTCCTTTTTGAGTTTAAGCTCACCGAAGACTTCATGGTTAAGCCAAGCTGGTCGCCTGCCATATTTGCTTTTCTTTCTGCACATCGGGATGGTTTGTTCCTGTGCCCTCAGTAAGGCTTCTTTAAAATACAGCCAGCTCTCCTGGACTCCTTTCCACTTCATATTAGCCCTTAGGGGATCCTGCCCCTCAGTTCCCTAAGGGAGTCTAAGTCTGCTTTTCTGAAGTCCAGGGTCCATATTTTGCTACTCTCCTTTCTTTCTTTTGTCAGGATCCTGAACTCAGCCATCTCATGGTCACTGCTGCCTAGGTTGCCACTCACTTCTACTTCCCCTATGAATTTGTCCCTGTTTGTAAGAAGCCTTCCCACCACCTCCTCCCATTTCATTATCTGAAAAATTTATCTGAAATTCCTGTTTTCACAATGAAAAAAATGAAAAACATCACAGAAGTGCAAGTTTCAATACAAATCCATCATCTGATAAAAATGGACCCATTTCCTCTTGAAAATGGACCATAACTCGTTTAAAAAGTGCACACAGATTTGTGAAATCTCTATGGCACACTGAAAGCACCCTCCATTTGAAAATATTCCATTTTCTTGATTCCCCACAGAAAACCTCTAAAGCACTTGGAAAAATGAATTTACCTTAGCATAAGTTTTGGCAGAAATGGGGCCATTTCCAAGTCAATAATAAAATTCAGGAGAAAAAAAAACAGATAGTTTTTCATTTTATATGATTCTTCTGGACTTATGTTCTAAAACATTCAGTGATATCTTTAAAAAAATCCCTGCCTTTTATTTGGCTTAATGCAGGCAACTTCTCTTTTAGCAGAGCCCCAGAACAGGGTGATTTTTGCCAGTAATACCACAATTCTACCCAGAGCTACAAAAATTCAAATAGTCCAAACATGGATCAATATTACAATTGATTTGAGGTATTTGATTATTTTAGATGACAGAACCAATAAATAGAAAACATAGCTCAATGTGGATAAATGTATAATAATAAACCTACAAGCAATTAACTATATTTACATAGATAATGCTAAAGAGACAAGTTGCAGAGTACTAACCGGGAATTCTTTTTTTCTAAACAGACTTGAAACTAGTAGCCAATAGGAAAAAAACCCAGCAAACTCTCTCCTGGCATAATACATTAAAAATACAAAATATGAATCAAATGGTAGTTTAACCTGGCATACAGTAAGCAAACATTGTCTAGAACACTATGATCATATTTGCTCACCATTTCCTGGGAAGGTTAACATTTCTCCAGAGAAAGGAAGTTTTAGGCAATTAGAGAGATTCCAGGTTCAATTAATACTTGTTATGATGAAAGACTAACAAGTTTGTATTTGAACTGCAGTTATTGTTGCATCTGACAGTGTAGGAAACTCCTATGAGAACCCTGGCATGAGACATAATGGAATCTTTCAAGGTACGCACAGACTCCAGAACCTGTGAGCTGTTTGACAGGGACAAATACGTTTACAACACTGACTGATCCACATTTCCAGGGAAAAACTGAAAGCATACAATACCTCAACAGGTAACAGAGGTGCAGATACATGTCATTAGAAGGCTATTCTTAAGAACATACTGTTGCAGGCCATGTCACCCGCCATTTTCCCCTCCACCTGTTTATTCCTGCACATAAAGTGTGTACATTTCTTAGGCATGTACCCTGGAGCACAAAAAAGGGCTGAGGGAACAGCGAATCACGATAAAGCCTGCAGCAACAAGTATACGTTAGTTTGACATTAATATGCATGGTATGGATTTTTTTGTCATCTGCCCAGAATGGAGCAGGAGTGTCAAGGCAAAGTCAATTTGCCACTATACTCTTGCAAGAATATCTGCATAAAGAAAAGGTCAAATAATCTGAAAGAACACCCAATAATGTATTCAGAGCTGAGTAGTTGTGTGTGGCTAAACTAGCAAAACCTGCTATTTTCTATCTAGTTTGCCCACCATCTGAATTCAATAAGACATATTTTACTCAGATGCTTTATTGTTTTATGTGATTTTCTTCTTTGGTAGAAGATTAGGCGTGAAACTGGGTCCAAAAGAGGTATCCTGTGAAAGTAATGATAGGAGGGATATTTGACATGCAAACACCCCTCTAAAAATATAGAATACAATTCTCAACAGCTTCTAAGTGAAAGTCAATGGGTCTGTAGACTCAAATTACTGAGGCACTTTAACCCACAGAAAAGAGTCTGTCTAGAGGGTAAGGGTAAGGTGTGCAGTAAGGGAGGCCCAAAACTAGATTTTTCTGTACTGGAAGCAAAGGAAAAGGAAGCATGGCCTGTAAAAGTTAGGGTGTGACATTCCATTCCATTCAAAAACTATAATGGGACGTTACACTTTACATTTTCAAAAAATTGTACAAACTACTAAGTGATCCTCATAATGCCTCTGTGAGGTAATTACTATCCCTAGTATAATTTTTCAGATGAGTCAAACAATGGGCACAAAGCAACATAAGTCACTAGCACAGCCAATTTTAGCTAATTGCTACTTGTTCTAGCGAGCAACTAAGTTTTTGGAACAGAGCACTAGCTGGATGGTGTTTCTGCTCCCTGGGACTACTGGTCCCTCAGCAGAGGCCAAGAAAGATCAGAGAGCAATTGAAGATTTTCAATGGAGTCTACTGGAATTTCTTTTAGGGCAAAGAATATAATAATACCTCCTCCTTCTTACATAGCACTTTCCATCAGTAGATCTCAAAGCCCTTTACAAAGGAGGTAAGCATCATTATCCCTGTTTTACAGATAGGGAAACTGAGACACAGGGAGATGAAGTTGTTAGGGGAAACAGGAATTAAAGGGGGGTACTAAAGGACCCGTGCTAATGATGGAAGTTTGGGATATCCCTGACTTAGGGCCTGTCACCTCTGGTCTCAGTGAAACAGAAGAGGGACAAAATTAAAGGTGACAGTTTATTGTGTACAGGTAAGTAAAAGAAAAACACTCGGTGATTTGAAATCAAGGGCGTGAAGCCCAAGCCCTCTAGCCCTTATAGATATTATGGACTAACAGTCAAGAAATCTATACTTTACAGATGAGATGTCAGTCATGGAGGGAGGGTCGTGTCTGACCAATTGCTTCAGCTCTGGTGTGATGGACAACCCAGACCTTCTACTGTGCCTGGTGATGGTGATGTGCATAGGAGGAACATGAATCAAATCAGCTGTTGGACCAGAATCCCTCAATCTTAAATAAGTAGGGGTGAATGATGTGTTGCCTCTCTGAGACTGCTCACGATGACCGATGACCGACGTGGACACAGGCTGCCACCATGATGAACAGCACCTTATAGCCTGTGAGAGAAGCTTATATAGTCTCGTCTCTGGGCAAAATTGCCGGATCACGTGACCAATCTTTTCTCACCTTACAGAAAAAGGGCACCAAAAGCCCAACGAGAAGGGAGACCAACATGGCTCCCAAACAACTTTACAGAATTGAAAATGGCGATTGTGAACAAATTTTTAAAACGATACCATAACACAATATACAGTTAGAATACATAACAGTTTTCCCGTACATAGTGATTTGCCCACGGTTGGTCAGCCAGCAGGCAAGTAGCTGAGCCAGCAAGAGAACCCAAGTTTACTGAGACCAGTCCAGTGCTCTATTCACTAGACCATACTGCATCAAATAAATACCAAACTGCTATCTTCTGCTCTCCCCTTCCTTCTGCTTTCCCCTTAATCCAATCCTGGCAGTATAGGCACAGTAGAGAATATGAGGTCAAACATTCACACACAGTATTTATTTCCTGCAAAGTATTTCCTGAAAGAAAGTACAAAGATGTAAAGAAAAGCAAAGGGTACCAGCCACAAGTAGTTAGACTTGCAGTCAGCAAAATCACTAGTCTAGCTATAAGCCTCTAAGGGTACATCTATACAACAGAAAAAGACCCATGGTGAGTCTCAGAGCTCAGGTCAACTGACTTGGGCTTGTGCTGCAAGACTAAAAATAGCAGCGTATGAGGAGGCTCAGGCTGGAGCCCAGGCTTGGAAAACTGGTGCGGGAAAAGGGAAAAGGGCTCAAGCTACAGCCTGGTCTCCAGAACCCTCCTTCCTTGCCAGATTTCCAAGCCTGAATGTCTACACTTTATTTTTAGCCCCAGAACACAAGCCCAAGGCAGCTGACCTGAGCTCTGAAACTAGTGCCTTAGGGTTCGGCTTGTTTTTGGCTTTTTGCTGCATATTCACCTAAGCCTGATTGTTTCTCTGCAACTTGTGTCGTCACTTACAATAGGGTAAAGTGGGTCTAATAGGCTATCACACTGCAGTAGTAATATTTTACACCCCCCGCTTTGCACCTCCTAATAATCCCGAGAGCTGTTATCACTGTAACTGAAGCAACTGAAGACCTGGATCCTGCATAGTGGCCAAAGCCAACGTAGACGTATAGGTGCCCCTAACCTACACTAGTAGAGTTGTAATGATTTCATTACCCCTCCACCCAAATCAGACATGAATTTTAACCAAAATAACCAAGACCCTTCACACTGGCATGGCAGGCGTCAACGATGCAAATAAGCCCTGACTCATTCTGTCACTTCCTCTGGCTCACCACTAGGTAGCAGCAGACAGCTCCTTCCCCTGTGATCTTCAGGGCAAAAGGCTGCAGTACATAGAATCAGACCTAAAATTCCTACCTCATCTTTTGGAATATGCCCATTGTTAATGGATTCTAATGAAGAGTTATGTTTCCAAAAGAAACCAAAAAAACACTTAATAATATAATCTATGAGAAGAAAAGGGGGAAAAATACACAAAAAGACACAAGACTCATGACAATGCCCCCTTTTTTATATGGATAATGCAGATAAAGTGATAAACATCTGTTTTACTTAGCAATGTTTCAGAGGCTACCTGGCACCTTTTTGAAGTGGAGAATTTCTTAAATATTCAGTCTTCAAAAACTGTCATTAAACAATAAAAATATTTTAGTCCCATTTAAGTGAAAAATATTATAGCAGACAGAGCTTTACAGATGGCTTTAAAGGTAAGAAAAACAGTTTTTAGCAGATGAGATTTTATACTGATTCCAAGATCAGGAGAGTGAAATAATGCTTTACATTATTCATAATCCCTGTGGAAAAATTAAAAAAGATGAATATGTTTTTACATTACGATGATTATTTATACAATGTGCTAGGTGCTATGCAAAACAAATAAAAAAGAGGCAGTCACTGCCCCTGAGGAGTTTATGATCTAATTTTAGATGATACACAAGTGAGAACCACAAGGCAATTCGGGGCAGGGAGAGCAGATTAAGGGCTTGTCTACACTGCAGGCGATACAGCTGCACAGCTACAGTGCATAGCTATGCAGCTGTAGTGTAGATCCTTTCCACAGAGACAAGTGGCTGGGGGTTCCCATCGCTGAAGGAAATCCACCTCCCCAAGAGGCAGTAGCTAGACAGAAGAATGCTTCGGTCAGTCGACCTAGCCACACCTACACTGGAGAGTAGGTCAACATAGCAACTGCCCTTGGGGTGTGATTTTTTTCACATCTCTGAGAAACGTGGATACGTTACTCTAAATTTTAATTGTAGACCAGGCCTAGGGTTAAAATAGGAAGATTATACAGTTTCTTTGCACTGTTCATGCTTCTTAATAGACTATATGAAATTATGTTATTTCTCTCTCATGCCTTGATCCTTTTCTCACTCACTCTCTCTATTTTATAGCATGCTATGGTGGGGAAGGTTTTGACTAATTTAATCTAGTGCTTGCGTGTGGAAGATGTTAGTCTTTAGGAGAGACTAGAATAGAGAGGGAAAGGGCCAAACAGAGAGGACTGGGAGGTGATTCTATGCATAGCGGGTAGCACTGAAGAAACCGCAAAGAACAGGAAGAAGGGTACAAGGCAGCTCTGGCAGAGCAAAGTCATGCACATTGGAAAACATAATACCAACTGTACATCCAAAATGATGGGGTCTAACTTAGCTGTTACTACTCAAGAAAGAAATTTTGGAGTCACTGTAGGTAGTTTTCTGAAAACCTCTGCTCAATGTGCAGCGGAAGTCAAAAAAGCTAACAGAATGTTAGGAACGATTAGGAAGGGGATAGATAATAAAACAGAAAACATCATGATGCCACTATATAAATCCATAGTGCACCCACTTCTTGAATACTGCATGCAGTTCTGGTCACCCCAGCTCAAAAATATGTATATCTGAACTGGAAAAGGTACAGAGAAGGGCAATAAAAATGATTAAGGGTAGGGAACAGCTAGGGAACAGTATGAGGGGGGATAAAGACTGGGACTGTTCATCTTGGAAAAGAGACAACTAAGAGGGGATATGATAAAGATCTATAAAATTGAGAGTGGTCTGTAGAAAGTAAATAAGGAAGTGTTATCTACTCCTTCACAGGTTTCAGAGTAGCAGCCGTGTTAGTCTGTATTTGCAAAAAGAAAAGGAGTACTTGTGGCACCTTAGAGACTAACAAATTTATTAGAGCATAAGCTTTCGTGAGCTACAGCTCACTTCATCGGATGCATCCGATGAAGTGAGCTGTAGCTCACGAAAGCTTATGCTCTAATAAATTTGTTAGTCTCTAAGGTGCCACAAGTACTCCTTTTCTTTTTACTCCTTCACATAACACAAGAACCAGGAGGGTTAAAACAAACAAAAGGAAGTGCTTCTTCTCACAATGTACAGTCAACCTGGGGAACTCATTGACATAGATTCATAGATACTAAGGTCAGAAGGGACCATTCTGATCATCTAGTCTGACCTCCTGCACAGTGCAGGCCACAGAATCTCACCCACCCACTCCTATGAAAAACCTCACCCATGTCTGAGCTATTGAAGTCCTCAAATCATGGTTTAAAGACTTCAAGGAGCAGAGAAGCCTCCCTCAAGTCAACCATGCCCCATGCTACAGAGGAAGGCGAAAAACCTCCAGGGCCTCTCCAATCTGCCCTGGAGGAAAATTCCTTCCCGACCCCAAATATGGCAATCAGCTAAACCCTGAGCATATGGGCAAGATTCACCAGCCACATACTACAGAAAATTCTTTCCTGGGTAACTCAGATCCCATCCATCTAATATCCCATCTCAGGGGAGTTGACCTATTTACCCTGAATGTTTAAATATCAATTACTTACCAAAATCCCATTATCCCATCATACCATCTCCTCCATAAACTTATCAAGTAGAATCTTAAAACCAGATAGATCTTTTGCCACCACTGCTTCCCTTGGAAGGCTATTCCAAAACTTCACTCCTCTGATGGTTAAAAAACTTCGTCTGATTTCAAGTCTAAACTTCCTGGTGGCCAGTTTATACCCATTTGTTCTTGTGTCCACATTGGTGCTGAGCTGAAATAATTCCTCTCCCTCTCCTGTATTTATCCCTCTGATATATTTATAGAGAGCAATCATATCTCCCCTCAACCTTCTTTTAGTTAGGCTAAACAAGCCAAGCTCCTTAAGTCTCCTTTCATAAGACAAGTTTTCCATTCCTCGGATCATCCTAGTAGCCCTTCTCTGTACCTGCTCCAGTTTGAATTCATCCTTTTTAAACATGGGAGACCAGAACTGCACACAGTATTCTAGGTGAGGTCTCACCAGTGCCTTGTATAACAGTACTAAAACCTCCTCATCCCTACTGGAAATGCCTCTCCTGATGCATCCCAAAACCGCATTAGCTTTTTTCACAGACATATCACATTGGCAGCTCATAGTCATCCTATGATCAACTAATACTCCAAGGTCTTTCTCCTCTTCCATTACTTCTAATTGATGCGTCCCCAATTTATAACTAAAATTCTTGTTATTAATCCCTAAATGCATAACCTTACACTTCTCACTATTAAATTTCATCCTATTACTATTACTCCAGTTTACAAGGTCATCCAGATCCTCCTGTATAATATCCCGATCCTTCTCCGAATTGGCAATACCTCCCAGTTTTGTATCATCTGCAAACTTTATTAGCACACTCCCACTTTTTGTGCTAAGGTCAGTAATAAAAAGATTAAATAAGATTGGTCCCAAAACCGATCCCTGAGGAACTCCACTGGTAACCTCCCTCCAACCTGACAGTTCTCCTTTTAGTAGGACCCGTTGCCGTCTCCCCTTTAACCAATTCCTTATCCACCTTTTGATGTTCATATTGATCCCCATCTTCTCCAATTTAACTAATAATTCCCCATGTGGCACGGTATCAAATGCCTTACTGAAATCTAGGTAAATTCGATCCACTGCGTTTCCTTTATCTAAAAAATCTGTTACCTTTTCAAAAAAGGAGATTAGGTTGGTTTGGCACGATCTACCTTTTTTAAAACCATGTTGTATTTTGTCCCATTTACCATTGACTTCAATGTCCTTAACTAATTTCTCCTTCCAAATTTTTTCCAGGACCTTGCATACTACAGATGTCAAACTAACTGGCCTGTAGTTACCCGGATCACTTTTTTTTCCTTTCTTAAAAATAGGAACTATATTAGCAATTCTCCAATCATTCGGTACTACTCCTGAGTTTACAGATTCATTAAAAATTCTTGCTAATGGGCTTGCAATTTCAAGTGTCAATTCCTTTAATATTCTTGGATGAAGATTATCTGGGCCCCCCAATTTAGTCCCATTAAGCTGTTTCAGTTTTGCTTCTACCTCAGATATGGTAATATCTACCTCTATATCCTCATTCCCATTTGTCATGCTACCATTATCCCTAAGATCCTCTTTAGCCTTATTAAAGACTGAGGCAAAGTATTTGTTTAGATATTGGGCCATGCCTAGATTATCTTTAACCTCCACTCCATCCTCAGTGTTAAGCGGCCCCACTTCTTCTTTCTTAGTTTTCTTCTTATTTATATGGCTATAGAACCTTTTACTATTGGTTTTAATTCCCTTTGCAAGGTCCAACTCTACTCGACTTTTAGCCTGTCTCACTTTATCCCTACATGTTCTGACCTCAATTAGGTAGCTTTCCTTGCTGATCCCTCCCATCTTCCACTCCCTGTATGCTTTCTGCTTCTTCTTAATCACCTCTCTAAGATGCTTGCTCATCCAGCTTGGTCTACAACTCCTTCCTATGAATTTTTTCCCCTTTCTTGGGATACAGGCTTCCGATAGCTTCTGCAGCTTTGATTTAAAGTAATCCCAGGCCTCCTCTACCTTTAGATCCATAAATTCTTCAGTCCAATCCACTTCCCTAACTAATTTCCTTAATTTTTGAAAGTCAGCCCTCTTGCAATCAAAAACCCTAGTTGCAGATTTATTTTCGTTAATCCTTCCATTTAGTTTGAACTGAATTAGCTCATAATCACTTGAGCCAAGATTGTCCCCTACAACCATTTCTTCTATGAGGTCCTCGCTACTCACCAAAATTAAATCTAAAATGGCATCCCCTCTAGTCGGTTCAGCAACTACTTGATGAAGGAATCCATCAGCTATCGCATCTAGGAAAATCTGAGCCCTATTATTATTACTAGCACTGGTCCTCCAGTCTATATCTGGGAAGTTAAAGTCTCCCATGATCACGCAGTTTCCATTAGTATTTACTTTATTAAAGACATTAAAAAGGGCTCTATCCATATCCAAATTACTGTAGACATGGGATATTGTGAAGGCCTAAACTACAAGGGGGGTAAAAAATGAGCTAGATAAGTTCATAAAGGATAGGTCCATCTATGGCTATTCACCAAGATGGTCAGGAATGCAACCACATGCTCTGAGTGCCCCAAGCGTCCGACTGCAAGAAGCTGAGACTGGACAACAGGGGATGGATCACTTGATGGCTACATGTTCTGATTGTTCCCTCTGAAGCATCTGGCATTGGCCACTATCAGAAGACAGGATACCAGGATAGATGAACTATTAGTCTGACCCAGTATGGCCTTTCTTATGTGCAGAGAGACATCATAAGCAATGAGATCTAAGGTGTAGGCCAAGATGGAGTTGCATAGAACCCTTAAATTGATACAGTGGAAGGACCAGAAGAGGGTGTAATGAGGACAAATTAATAAGATAGAAAGATCACTTTAGCAGCTTCATTTTGGATGGAGGGGTGAAGATCAATATGCACGTCAGAGAGGAGGATGCACTAATCAAGGCAGGAGATGACTGTAGCATAGAGACATGGCCTCTCTCGGAGATTGACAGCAAGGGAGGGCCAGACGCCCCATAATGGGTGGAACCAGGAAGCAGAAGGGACAGGACAGGAACAGGAAATATAAAAGGTGGGCCCTGTAGCTCAGTTGGGAGGCAGCTACCAAAGGAGATGGATGTGTTCTCCCCACTGGTGACGCAGGAGGCTGCAGAAGATTTCAGTTACCCTGAGGACTTGCCCAAGCTACCAGACCCAACCAATGCTGAAGAGCTGCTGGGATTGCCACTGGCAGTATACCCTGAGGAGACAGAGGATGAGTCTGGGGGTAAGGTACACCCTGACGGGACAGGAGGAAGGAGCCCAGGGATAGGTGATTGTAGTCTGGCCGCAGGGGTATCCGAAATGCAGTTAGTGTGTTGCGGTGGGATTCCTCGCTGACCCAGTGGCAGACCACTCTGCCACTGTTAGGGCCCTGGGCTGGGATGCAGTGGACTTGGGTGGGCCTCATCCCCCTACCCCTGCCACTCCAACCCTGGGATGGCAGTACTCCCCCTCTTCAAGCCAAGAAGCCTGTGCTTGTCTGTCTCCCTCCCACTAGAGCTAAGAGAACAGATTGTACCTGGGTGCCTCACTCCTGGCAGGAGCCCCCTAGACTGTGTTGGGTGCTCACCCCTGCCTGAGGGCTGGAACCAAGACTGTGTTTGGTACCTGCCCTGTCTGAGGGCATGGGTTCCCAGACTATATCCTGCCTGCGGTTTGGGCTTTAGATTGGTGCCCTGTCCTGCCTGAGGGCTTGGGTCCCTGAATCACTTCCTGCTCTACCCCACTGGACAGATCGAGCACCAAGACTGCTAACTTCCCCATTATCTTAGACTGTCCTTACAGGGGCACGACAGCAAAGAGATTGACAGTGAGGGAGGGCCACACAGGCCTACAATTACCAAGATGCGAAGTGTGTTTTGACAGAGAGAAAAGAGGAGAAGGACTGGATGGTCAAAAATGTTTATAAGAAGAAACAATAAAAGTTGATCACAGCCTTCATGTCTCATGAGACATCAAAAGACTCCCCCAACTCTGTAAATCGGATTGATGGGGAGGATGATCATGTTATCCACAGCAATGCAGAGGATGGGAGGGGGAAGAATTATTGATTTTTTACTATTTTGATCTTGCCTCTGAATATCTATATAGGATGGTGTGCTAGATGTGTGGGACTTGACAGAGGGAGACTGGTCAGGAGGAAAGAGGTAGGTTTGTGAGTTATTGGCATATGATGGTAATTGAATCCATGTGAGCTAACAATGTCAAACATTGTATTAATCTGTACCTTTCTGAAGTGTCCATATATTCTGAACATGCAGAGTTTACAAGTCCAGTGTGTACATTTAACGAGCTTGTTTTTCAGCTCTGTGCAACCCTACTTACAGAAAAAGTTACAGAAATAAAGATGCCTAGAATCAACTTATCAGAAAGGAATGAGATTTTCTTTCTGGTCCCAGAAATCTAGGAGTTTCAAGATGTGAGTTATTATAATTCCAGTTTTGTCACCATATTTAATGTTTGGAGCTGGGTAACTCATTGATGCTGTCTGCTTGAAATATGACCATTTGTATAATTGCTATCACTAATACAATTGCAACAAAGTATATCATAAGGTGTCAATGGAGATGTTATGATTTGCTAAATAAGATTATCCTGTTTAAATCCATGTATCACCACAGTATCTGAAGTTTTGAATATTGGCTATGTATCTATATCTCAAACGTGCTTGTTCCTAGATAACTCCCACAAGGTACAGCCAAGCGCTACGATATAACCGCATTTGCTCCAACCCCTCAGACAGAGACAAACACCTACAAGATCTCTATCATGCATTCCTACAACTACAATACCCACCTGCTGAAGTGAAGAAACAGATTGACAGAGCCAGAAGAGTACCCAGAAGTCACCTACTACAGGACAGGCCTAACAAAGAAAACAACAGAAAGCCACTAGCCATCACCTTCAGCCCCCAACTAAAACCTCTCCAACACATCATCAAGGATCTACAACCTATCCTGAAGGACGAGCCATCACTCTCACAGATCTTGGGAGACAGACCAGTCCTTGCTTACAGACAGCCCCCCAATCTGAAGCAAATACTCACCAGCAACCACACACCACACAACAGAACCACTAACCCAAGAACCTATCCTTGCAACAAAGCCCGTTGCCAACTCTGTCCACATATCTATTCAGGGGATACCATCATAGGGCCTAATCACATCAGCCACACTATCAGAGGCTCGTTCACCTGCGCATCTATCAATGTGATATATGCCATCATGTGCCAGCAATGCCCCTCTGCCATGTACATTGGCCAAACTGGACAGTCTCTACGTAAAGGAATGAATGGACACAAATCAGACGTCAAGAATTATAACATTCAAAAACCAGTTGGAGAACACTTCAATCTCTCTGGTCACTCGATCACAGACCTAAGAGTGGCTATACTTCAACAAAAAAGCTTCAAAAACAGACTCCAACGAGAGACTGCTGAATTGGAATTAATTTGCAAACTGGATACAATTAACTTAGGCTTGAATAGAGACTGGGAATGGATGAGTCATTACACAAAGTAAAACTATTTCCCCATGGTATTTCTCCCTCCCACCCCACCCCCCACTGTTCCTCTGATATTCTTGTTAACTGCTGGAATTATTTAAATATTTAAATAAATTGCTTGTCACCATGAAAGGTTTTCCTCCTTTCCTCCCCTACTGCTGGTGATGGCTTATCTTAAGTGATCACTCTCCTTACAGTGTGTATGATAAACCCATTGTTTCATGTTCTCTGTGTGTGTGTGTATATAAATCTCTCCTCTGTTTTTTCCACCAAATGCATCCGATGAAGTGAGCTGTAGCTCACGAAAGCTTATGCTCTAATAAATTTGTTAGTCTCTAAGGTGCCACAAGTACTCCTTTTCTTCCCACAAGGTAGCTTACATCCAGTCTAGCCAGCCCATTGTGAATGAACTATTTCAAGGTTGATGGCCCATTATGGACACTTCGCTATAACAATTGGCCATAGAAGAAACTCATCCTGCCTGGTAAGGCTTCCTTTGGATGTCTCAGCATGGATATGAGCAATGGCTGCCTCAGAGAGTCAAAGCATGTAAGGACATATGATGCTCATGTGACCCTGGACTCCATATCAGATCAGTAACTTCTCCTTTCCGCAAACAGAGGATGAGAGATGTGGTTTGAGCCAGTATATTTTCAGGCACATTGTAAAAGGTATAGAAGACCTCTGAGATGTCTCCATTTGGCTTCTTTCCTGCCTGGTTTCTCTGGTCTGTGGATTTACAAGTAAAAGTAGTATATTGATCGAAGAACTTTCCAGTCTTTTGGAAGTTACCAGAGAGACTTTACAAGCCAGCAGTCTATACCCTCACTGCTACAAACCTGATATGAGACCTTTGCAATTATTGTATGTATATGATCTATTAATCATTTAACTCTCTTCTTCCTTTCTTTTATTAATAAACATTTAGTTTTAGTCACTAAAGGATTGGCATTAGCGTGCTTATTAGGTAACATCTGAGTTATATATTGACCTGGCTAAGTGGCTGATCTCTTGGGATCTCTTTTTGATGTGCTCCCATCTCTAATTCTTAGTGGGGAGAAGAGGCCAATGAAAAGAAACACTAAGAATTAGTTGACAGACTAGCAGATATCCTACTCATTTTAACTGCATTACTATATCAATGGATATGGAAATGGAAATGGAAATAAGTAGCTAAGTAATATTAATGCTCACAGCAAACAATTTTAAATTAATAAACATTACTATATTAATTTACTTCTCATTGTGTAATAGTAAGAGATGTTGATGTTTCATGTACATAAAATGCCATGTCATGGTGTACAAGAGCAATCCGCCACTAAGAAAAAGAATGGACAAAAGTGGGGGCCACTGAACAATTAACCCAGAAGGATATTCCCTAAATACCATATATCAAATCCCTTTTCATTCTGTTACCCATTGCATTAGAGAAAGAGATAAGGCCACTCTTTCAGCCTGGGGAGAATAATTTCCTTATTTCAGGAGAAAGCACTAGAGAAGCATGTACTGCCTATGCACTATTGAGATAGGTTAGCTTGGAATCATATGAGGGCTTCTTGGATTGAAGCACATCTACAACCTCACATAGTGGCAGAAATACTATGCTACAAGTCCCCTTTTGAGATGTAGGATGGTTCTTGCATTTTCTCTTACATTTGTTCTATTTCTCTATTTTCCTTTTTCTCCTAGCATCTTGTTGTTTCATGGGGACTTGATGTCATTACCCCCATTCATCCAGCCATCCAGAATGAGCTACTTTTACACATACACACGCACACACACACACACACACACACACACGTAACAAAGAAAAATTTGGGTAGGGGGCAATTCATTGAAACCTCAAGAGGATCTCAAGCCAGCCAGTTTCTGCATAGCTCTTAAGCAGGAACTGGTTCTTGGGCCCAAATCCTCAAAAGGTATTTAGGTATCTAATTCCCATTTGAAATCAGACCTAAACCCCAGGACTAGATGCCTCACTCTCAGTTTTAGGTATGACTGTGATCCATACAAGCCCACTCAGCTGGCACCTAACCCTATAAATGCCTAAATTTACTTGATGCCTAAATTTCCACTGTAAAAAGTTCCCTAGTCATCTACATTTCTGCCTCTGAGCATTCACTCATGCTAGGCATCTTGACACTTATCAGCTGCCTAAACTCCATTATTATGACACTGCTGCTATAGTTGTCCTCCCTGATAACCTTCAACCTAATAATTAGACCACTCACATGGAATGTGGGGGATGGTTCAATTCCCCCTTACACCTCCTGAGAAGGGATTTCAACAGGGGTCTTCCATTTCTCAAGTGAATGCCCTAGCCACTAGACTATGGGATATTCTTATGGGGCTCTCAAACTCTCTTTGAAGCTGTTCAATTTTAATTAAATAACTAAATATTAATTGGGTGAGAGAAGGAGTGAGAATCACTCTACAGTGCAGTGGCTAAGGCACTCACCTGAAGGATAGGAGACCCTTCTACACATCCTCTCTTCTCATCAGGCAGGGGAGGGACGGGGGAATTGAACTGCAGTCTCCCACACTTGGGTGATTGCTCTAACCATTGGGTTAAAGGTTACGATGAAGGCCTCTCTTCCTCCTCCCCTTGTGCATCCTGATAATTTTGTGAGGCAAATGGCTAACTCCAAACTCATTCTTGCAAGAAACAGCTTAGGAACCAAAGTCACCAGACTCCAGAAGAGGGGCTCCTGGCTGTGGATCTCAAGTAGAGATAGGCATCTACCTGCAACCCAGACTTAGGTGCTGAATTTCATGAAAGCCATGGGGTTTAGGACAACTCTTCTTGTCAGCATCTGTCATTAACTAGTTTAGGCTTAGGGTGGATCCCAGTCTTTGGTATCTATTTCTCTCTATGCATTGTATAGGGAGCCTAGGCAGGCTTTGTGGATGCCATTGTTATTCCAGTGATTTTCTAGGCTCCTCAAAGTTAGGCATTGCAATGCTCAGTGCTGGAACACCCTTTATGGATCTGGAGAAGGTGCTTAAATACTTTGGGGCTCTGGGCCTTGATAAGGAGCACCATCCCAGTCCTGGAAGGGGATCTGTGCTGGAGGGCCACATAGAACCATATTGCCTTCAAAGATCAGATGGTGTAGGGGACCACCTGCATGGATCCATTTGCAGGATCAGGACCGAATTATTAGCTGAACTTGTTTATGCTGATTTAATCCTTTTAACATTTTTAAATAAAAATTCAACATTTTAAAATTAAAACATCCAGAGAGGCCTCCATCCTTCCTCTTTACACTGACATAAGATGAGTCTACGCATCCAAGGGAACCACTTTTCAGCCACTGTGTAATGTGGTGAATTTCAATATATGTGCATATTTACAAAATAGTCAGCATCACTTTCCTTTCCATAATATTTACAAACCAATTTCAATCTTCATACTTTGACCCCTTTATCAAACCTCAGCTAATTTTTATGCTTCCCAGAGAAATTTAGGATTGCTTAATCATCATTTATTGTACTGTATTAGCACCCACAGGCTAATGTAACTGAGACAAGCACACAGATTTTATTTGGGATTGGGACACCATACCATTAGGCACGGTAAAAATATTTATGAGAGATTCCCTGCTTCAGAATTGGTTACAGTTTAAACAGAGAAAGAGGAAGGGGAACAGAAGCACAGAGAAAAGAAGTGAATTGCCTAAAATCACACAGAAAGTTAGGGCCACAGCTGGCTCCTAGTCCAGTGCACTACACAGTCATGTAGATCATGATGTTGCTCAGGTAGTGAACATTTTCACGTGTAACTGTCACCAGTTCATTTTATTTAATTTCCTTTCAACATCTCAAAATATAACTTGACATATTTTTGAGGGCTCAAACTTTTTCCACAGATATTTTTGTTAAATTAACTTCTAATTCAAAATGTCATGCTTTTGCACTTCGTGAATTCAAAATGTCATACACAAGTACCATGGCAGCAGACTGTGGAAATCTTGGCGTGTGGAGAGAAGACAGGAAGCAATACAGTAACAGATGCTCACACATATTTAAAGTGTATTGTATACACAGAAAGACATGCAGCAGGCCAGGCTGGGACAGAGATGGCCAAGGTTCTTTAATGGAACCCCACAAGGCCAATTTTAAAGTCATACATTGGGGCAGGCAGGGGGTAGAATTTTACCTGAAGCTTCATTGTCAGATACACTGGGTGTCCAAGGGGACCAGTCAGTGTTTTCATATCTGCTGTCTGTCTTATCCTCATGGTCAGAATTTCTCTTGTCTCCAAATGGTGACCAGTTTTGGTGGAAAATGAAGGATTAGGGTTGATTCTTACTGCCAAATCAATTGATATTGCACGGATTCACTGTGGAGATTAGAATTTGATCTTACTGCCATTGAAGTCAATAGTAGTTTTACCATTCACATAGATTGAGTCCAAGGCATATCCTGAACCCTATTCCAGCTGCTTTCTGTGACACAAATCAGACATAAATAGGCTAGGTTTCCCTTCACATGAGTATCCTCGGATTGTGTAGCAATCTCACTTCATTCTCCTCCTTCTCTCACTACCTTGGAAGTTCAAGCATCCGAGAACCGCTGGAATAGCCCCTTGGAAACTGTTGGCCCTGAAGCTGATCTGTGTTGTGCCTGGGACTGGTCCAGTGCTGAAGTGGCCCTGGAAATAGAGGAATGCACAAGTGGTTTAAATTCACTTTTGGGGACTACCCATCCTGAGCTGTGCTGAACTGGTTTGTGACATGGTGCTGGCTTCTCCTCGTTTCCATCTCCTGGACAGCATTAAAAAGGACAGCTGCAGGATACTTTCCTAATATTTCTTTTTCATTTACACAGTACCTAGTTGTCACAAGGATGTTGTGAGAGGAGTTGATCCCAGGGACAATCTCTCTAATAGGAGATTAGTCTACACTGTTAAAAAGCTTGAGAATCCCTCATATAAATGGTTTAGTAACCCAAGTAAAGACATTCACTTTTAACCTGACTGAGCACCTTTAAGCATTAACTTTTTCCAGTGAATATTTTGGAATACTAGGAATGACTCAAATCAGCACCCAAAACCTAAGGTAGCTTCTAAGTCTGGGTCAGCACTGCCTAGAGTGACTGTAAGACTTAGTACTTTTGCCTTTAAATGCAACCTCTGTGGTATCAGAGAACAATAATGCATGTAGACAACAAGTGATGACATTCCTCTCCTTGGGGCACTGCACTCAACCCCACGCTTGAAACAATATTTCACAAAATGTAGAGGAAATAAAAAGAGAAAGGAAAAGGGACAGCAGCAATTGACCTATATAAAGTGGCCCTGAAAGTTGCCCGGAAAGCAGAGAAAGCCTCACAAAAGAAAAGAGGTCATACAGAAGAGGAGAGAGAGGAAAAGCATCCCATTCTAAGGATCTTTTTTTTTCTTGACATCAAAATTTAGTAATTAACCAAACTGTTAATCTACACAATACAAGCCTGATGCTACAACAGTTGCTATCAAGAGAAGTGCTTATTACCATGAGTGTGGTCTGTGCCATTGAGGGCTGACTTTATCAGACAGTCTGGTAGTTTGTTGATATACACAGCTAGTTAGAACCAGACACAGAACAACATGACCTCTTGCAAACACCTTAAGCACTGGCTGATCACTGACCACAACAAGTAGACCAGTTCTTCTATTTGTGATTTGAGTGTGACTCTTCCTAGCAGTAAGCAATGATTGGCAATAAGAGTTTGCAGCAGGAGGCTCTAAAGCTAACAGTAGAGGAAGGTTCAAGTCACTGATTTTGAAACTCAATATTGGAGTGTTCTGGACTGCTACTTGTTAGATTCCAAAAATTATAATAAGATTCCAAAATTTTGATGACATAAATGAAAATGGGAATTATGACTGGTAAGGCAAATAAATAGGCAGAATCTCCCGGGACTCTCTAGACTCAGGCCAGCCCTCTTAAAATGGCTGCTGCATGTCAATGTTTCTGGCCCAATCCCTGACCTTGGGTTAAGGGCCATTCACAAAATTTAAAAAAAAAACAACACACAGTTGAGGGATCATCTTGAAAGTAGAAACACTTTCAAGGTTTACATAAGCACATGGCTAGCTACATCCACCTGGTATTCGCTTACATTAATTAAATATACACTGATGTATATGGATTTTTAATTTAAAAATCTGGCTGATTACTTAAAAATTGGAGACAGGGCTCAGCTGAAAACTGGGGAAAGATTTCAAACACGTAGGAGTCTGGGGTGTTTGGACTTAAGGTTATAGTTTGACCCATGCCAGAGATAAGGAAGAGACAGGGTTCAGTTATAATGAATAAAAATTGGATTTTCTAGCAAGGCCTCTGGGCAAAGCCAGACCCTGTAGATCTCAGGCAGAGAAGCACAGCCTGTTGTCTTGTATCATCACACAAAGTCTCCTTTAAATTCCGGCCTGGAAAACAGAATAATGGAAGGGACTTCTGACTACTTTATGGGGATCATCTACAAAATTTGGATTTAGATTAAGATACAGATTCTAAATCACCACTTCTCCCACTAAATCTCAGAAGGGGGTTACATCTGGAGTTTGAGCCTGGCCCCCATCACTAAAACAAAAGTTTTGTGAGGCACAGTCTGGTTTTCACTCCAAATTTGTTCAATTTTTCAAAACTATTTTAAGGGCTTTTTTAATACTTAGACATTTTCTGCACTTGTGCCCAATTTAAAAAAAAATGCAGGAAGGAAATGAGTATTGAGAGATGATCTCCTGAAATTCCATACAAAACACTGCAGGACCATGAAGAGGAGAATAGATAATTAGACACGGGAGAGGAAGAACAAAAAACAACATACCTTTGATGATATGTTTCTGAAGGTTATGACAAAACCTGCTTCTTGAGGTTTATTAGACTCTAATCATTTTTCTTGAAAGATTAGTAGCAATTATCATTATGGTTCAAGCATTTAACTGTGACTGCTGCAATAAATCTTATTAAAATAACTGAAACATACTTTTTTTGCATGTGGCAACCTGTCTCTGAATCACAACCATCTGTACATAGTTATTGCCTGGTGCACACAGATGGCAGTAAAACAACTATAAAGCTATACCATTCTTTAATCATAAGTTTAACAGTACTAAACAAAGTGAAATTTGAGTCAGACCATTAGCATTTGAAAGACTATATGATCACTATAATTAACAAATACACTTCAGTATCCTGTTATGAAATGTTTTATTGGTTTCTGACTGAAAAAAAACCCAACATTTGTACTGGGCAACCCCCTGTTTTGATCTTTGACAGCTCAATTAAAAAAAAATCATATGTTAACAATGGAATAGCAGTCTTCACGTTTTTATACTGCAAAATTCCTTTATGGATTTAAAATGACAGTGGAAGGTAGCAGAATAATTTATTCCCTCTTGCTCAAGGCACAGAATCATGAATGCTCCAGGTCAGTAACTGCAGGGCTACACTAAACCCCTGTCACTCCAAATCAGTTACAAAGTGAGCATCTGTACTCTGCTTAGCCTTCAAGGGGGGAAAAAATGCCCACATTACTTACAAATACTGGGCCTCTTAATGTGAGGAGTTCTAAATGAAGCCCATATGCAGGTCACTTAATGTCTTTCTTCCAGGTGATACTACATATTGATCTAGTAGATCCAGTACAGTTCTATTGGATAGAAAGCGACAATGTGTTTCTAAGTCTCATTTTATATTATTGCATTTTGGGGTTGGAAGAAAAACATGAGTCCATTACTGTCAACTTATTCAGCTTCTAAATTTCATATTCACTTGATAAAGGTTTTGAAAGCTCTAAATAAATCACCACCACTGAGGTCTAACTCTTACAGTTAGAGGAGGTGGAAGTCATCCAAAGCACAAGTAATACATTTAATACAGTACTAATATTTTCATACCAAATTAGTCAAGATTTTTTTCCTCTGGTAGTGCATTTATCAGCAGCTACTTTAAGGCACAGTCTTGCGAAGTAGTGGGCTCCCTCAACTCCCATTGACTTTAATGGGAATTGAGGACACACAGCTTCTCTCATGACCAAGACCTTAGTTTATTCCTGAACAAAGACTGAAGCTTAAAGAAGTTCCATGATCCCCATTCATTTACATTTGTAACTATTCCAAACTCTAATATCCTGAATTTCCAACTATTTTAGGCCCAATCCAGCCATGCCAACTCCCACTGATGTCAATGAGGACTGTGGGTGCTCTGCACCTCACAGGATCAAGCCCATTTGCCGTATGGCATGTGACCATCACAGCAGCATATGAATAATGAACCAAATATGAGTTTAAGGTAAAATAATAGGCTGCCATTTAAATGGATAATTTTGTCTTTTATATCTAAAAAAACAGATTAGGTTCAGCAACATTTCACACGGCACACAAAGTCTTTGTTCATCAAGATGTTTACATTAGCTGTGTTACAAGTAACGTGCTCTTGCTTTATATTAAAAGCTGCATCTCACCCCTTCCTCAGTTCTGAATACCAAAAATATGAGACAGATGTTGTTAATGTAATGTATCTTGCAAAGCACAACAGTGCTTCTTTGATGGGTTTAGGATAAGCAGTTGCCCTCCCTGGGGCACATTTGAACTGTTTGAGATTTTTCACTGCCAACTACACAGCTTGCTACCTGTCAGGAACTGGAATTGGCAGAGAATAGCTGGTAGAAGTCAATGGATGTGCCAGTTCTGGTTCATCCAGCAGAGGTACTGTGGAACAGTGCAACACTGCAGGTAAGAGTTAGGCAATATAGATACATGCTGTATTGGCACAAATGGGAGTTGACTTCTAAGGGAGGGAATTTTAAAGGTCCAAATTAGGCCAAGTGATTACAACATTTTTAAAAATTGACACGCATACAACAAATACGTGAAACCTGCTGTAACTGAAAACAAGAGTTAAACCATTTTTTGTTTCCACTGACAATACTGTTGAGTGGCTGCAGACAGCTGACTATTACTACAGTTGTGGGAGTTGTGGAAATAAAGACAAAATCCCTTACTTATTAAATCACTTAACATAAATAAGCTAATGTTAAAGTTGATCCAGGGGAGGGTAACTATGAGCATAGAGTGGAAATCACCTTTACAAATCTCCAGTTACAAGTAATTATCTTTCCTCTCAAAAATGTAAATATCCTGCATGAGCCCCACACATGTGGACTGAAGAGCTGAGAAAATGTCACTATAGCACAAGATACAAAATGAGATAGAACATCTGCACATGAAAGGGAAAGCTTCTTTAAAACAAAAAAAGAGGATGTTAAAGCAAGCGTTTTTTTTTATAGCAAACAGAACACATAAAAAGTTTGAAAGCTAAATGTTATATTACATTTATATTACAGAAGTTGTAGGCATATATAAAGACAGCTGCCAGATATTGACAAGAGCCAGAAAGGGGAAACTGGGCACTCAAACAGCTCTTATGAGATAGCCAAACTGAGTTTGGAATCTCATCACTAGACCTTGTTAATGTTTGTAAGTGTGCAATGAACTCTAAGTGGCTGTCTTGCAAAACTGAAGAGACAGAGCTGACCTGATACCAGACACACCATGTGCACCACATGTTTGGTTGAATGAGTATTACTTCAAATCCTCAGCAGCTACTCCCACCAAGGAACACCAAATGTGAAAAATGCATGAGATAACTATTTGAGAGTTTTCATGGACACAAACCTCTAAGAATACTCAAAACCAAAAAAGAAAACCTTCCAAATAAAGGGCTTTGTACACATCATGGAAGTATTATAAATCAATCAGTTTGAAAATATGTTCTCCATTAGTTATCAATATATCAATAAGTTGCTGCTACAATTAAAAGTAGCAGCAACTTACATTGATATATTGCTTTTGTGGGAACTCCAGAGCTGAAAACTTTACTACAACTTGAGCTAAAGAGCAAAGACTCTATAGCTGGGGTGGTAACTGGATTCCTTTGGGGTGAAAGCATGTTACTGGTCATGCTCTGGGCCTGATCCGCAGGGGACATGAGTATGTTACAGCACCAGCCTAAAGTTTTTGTATAAAAAACTCATACCAGAGCCCCTACTGGTTTGGGACCTGTCTATTTTTTGTGGGGTTCTTCTACGTTGAAATGAGCAGAAGCACTCAAACCCCATTAGTTAAAGATGGGGCTGCTATGAGGTTGTACATCTTTATAACTCACTTTCTCCTGGTCTGAAATAGAAATAGCCTGAATTTGTTGACTTTCAGGGCACACTATAAGTGTCATCTTTCAATAGGGTGACCAAATGTCCCAATTTTGTAGGGACAGTCCTGATATTTGAGGCCTTTTTCTTATATAGAAGCCTATTACCCTCCACCCCCCCCCCCGTCCCAATTTTTCACACTTGCTGTCTGGTCAGCCTATCTTTCAACCAGAGTTTTTGGGGAGGTGGGAAGAACATTGAGAATTGAAGTCTGGTGCGTGGGGTTTTGTCAGTCTTTGTTGTTCTAAGGATTTGGCTGATTATTTTTATGACACTATATGGTAACGGTTGGCTGCTAGATTTTTCATTATAGAATTTGTGTTCTTTCCATAGATTTGAGTACCAGAAGGGCCCCTTTGTGACCATCTAGTCTGACCTCCTGTGTAACACAGGCCATAGAACTTCTCAAAATGAATTCCTAGAACATGTCTCTTAGAAAAACATCCAATTTTAATTTTAAAATGGTCGGTGATGAAGAATTAACCTTGATTCTTGGGAAATTAATCCAATGGTTAATTATTCTCACCATTAAAAATGTACACCTTATTTCCTATCTGAATTTGTCTAGCTTCAGCTTCCAGCCATTGGATCATGTTATATCTTTCTCTACGAGATTGAAGAGCCCATTATTAAATATTTGTTCCCCATGTAGATACTTATGGACTGGGATCAAGTCTCCCTTTACTCTTCATTAAAGTACACAGATTGAGCTCCTTGAGTCTATCACTATACCATGTTTTCTAATCCTTTAATCATCCTCAGGAAAGTCCTTGGGCAGGAATGGAATACCGGCAGAAATATATAAATCTGCGGGTCCAAAAGTGGTAATAACACTCCAGAAAATCCTTACTGAGATCTGGGATAGTGAAGAAATGCAACAAGACTTCAAAGATGCCACAATTATTCCTCTATTTAAAAATAAAGGCAGCAAAATGGTCTGTGATAACTACCGTGGGATAACATCCCTCGGCCCGCGCCACTACCCGCAGCCCCCATTGGCCTGGAGCAGCGAACCATGGCCAGTGGGAGCTGCGATTGCCGAACCTTTGGACTCGGCAGGTAAACAAACTGGCCCGGCCCACCTGCAGGCTTATCCTTGCGGACCACGTGCCAAAGGTTGCCGATCCCTGCCCTAGCATATCCATTAGTGGAAACCAACTAAAGCAAGTTAACAGAGATCACAAACAGGATAAAGAAAGCTGCTCAGTCATTAGGAATGCTTCATAAAGTCCTGAAATCCCACAACAAAACCCTCTCAGAAAAAATAAAGCTGTATAATTCTTTTGTGCTCATCTCTCTCCTCTATGGCTGTGAGACCTGGAAACCATATAAATGGCATAACAAACAGCTAGAGGCCTTCCATATGCGGTCGCTGTGTACCATTATGGGGATCTGCTAGCAGGACAAAATTACCAACCTGGAGGTTCTCCAAAAATCAAATGAGCATCAAGGCCATGCTGATAAAAGCCCAACTACCCTGGGTTGGACACATAATTAGGATGCCTGAATACTGAATCCCAGAAAAATTTTCTATGGAGAATCGACACAAGGATATCAGAATCAAGGCCACCCCAGAAAGCTCTACAAGGACAGCATCAAGAACAGCATACATTTTGGCGCCATAAAACCGGATGATCTTGAGAAGGCTGTGTTAAATAAATCAGCATGGCAACACACAACACTCAGAGCTTTCCAAGCCTTTGAAGACGACAGAAATAACTGATTGTTAGCTGCAAGGAAAAAGTGTCATACTACGGCTATAGCTACCAGGACGCTCACCAATGACTGTCTGCCCAATCTGCTCATGAACATGTGCATCACACTTTGGACTTCAGAGTCACTCCAGAATCCACAAAAAGAGAGAGCATGAAAACGTCATCATCTAACTGACTGACTACCCACAAATCATTCTCATGTCTCTTCTCTGAAACCCCTCCAATTATCAATATCCTTCTTTATCGTAAGCATCAGAACTGGACACAGTATTCAAGCAGTGGTTGCACCACTGCCAAATACAGGGGTAAAATAACCTACTACTCCTATCAAGATTTCCCTGTTTATGCGTTCCAGGACTGCATTAGTTCTTTCGGCCACGTCATCATACTAGAAGCTCATGTTTAGCTCATTATTCAACTATGACCCCCAATTTTTTTCCTGAGTCACTGCTTCCCAGGATGGCTTTCCCCATTGTGTAAGTGTGGCCTATGTTCTTTGTTCCTAGATGTATACTTTTACATTTAGTCATATTAAAACACATATTGTTTGCTTGTGCCTGGTTACCGAGTGATCCAGATCACTCTGAATCAGTGACCTGTCCTCTTCATTATTTACAATTTTTTGATCAATTGCAAACTTTATCAGTGATTATCTTATGTTTTCTTCCAGGACACTGATAAAAATATTAAATAGTATAGGGCTGAGAACTGATCTCTATCATGTTAGTTTGACAGCCTCTATTTTCCATAAACCCATTTTGATTTGCTTTAATGATGTTATCCTCCTTTAATTCCTTATTAATTGAGTACCATATCAGCTGATCCATTATCTTCCCCAGGATCGATATCAGACTGACAGGCCTATAATTACTCAGCTCATCCCATTTAACCTTCTTTAAAAATGGCACATTATCTTGCTTATGTCTTCTGAAACTTCTCCAGTGCTCCAAATAGAGCCCTGTGCAGATACAAATGTATATCCACAGATGCAGATATAAATCGGTATCTGCAGAACCACAAGGCTCTCCCGGGAATCACAGCAGTGAAAGGAGCAGAACATGGAGCTGCTGCTCCCAGGAGCCAGTGCCACACGCTGGCAGCTCCTCCGGCATGGCTGTACTGCCCCCAGCCCCACCTGCATGCCCTTGGACAGGAGACACAGACAGCTGCATGGAAGGGCTGGGGTTGATACAGCTGTGCTGGAGGAGCTGCTGGCACAGGGCACTGGCTCCTGGGACCAACGGCTCCACATTCTGCTCCTTTCACCACTGTGGTTCCCGGGAGAGCCCTGCAGTTCTGCAAATACCCATTTATATCTGCGGATATAAATTTGTATCCATGCAGGGATCTAGCTTGAGACCTCACTGACAAAAAAAATTAACGATCCAGTGAGCACATCAGCCATCTCTCTTAAAACTCTTGAATACACGTTATCTGGACCTGCTGATTTAAAAATGTCTAACTTCAATAGTTGCCTCTGCGCAAGGGGATTGACTAAATGACCTCTCATGGTCCCTTTCAGTCCAACATTTCTGTAATTCTATGATCCCATTCTTTGGAGAGTACCACAGAAGACTGAATAATGATGCTGTTTGTGATCAGCATGTCACTCTTAAAGGTGCTACCTTTGGCTGCAACGCAACAGCACAATGCCTCTCAACCACCATGATGGCACCTTTCTGCCCATATCTCTTTTCATGCTCTGACCTTCCCCATTCCAATATCAAAATGACTTCTCTGGTCAGTCCAAGCTGATCATGTTTGTGTCCTCCTCCAATGCTTTCTTTCATGCTGCCTGCCACACATTTCTGTCTGAGTCTGTCATGCTTCCTGTCTCTCCTACACTATAAACTATATCTGTATCTAAAAACAGTGATTATTCAAAATAATTTTTTTTACCCATATGCATATTCTTGTCTCCAGGGTGACCTCGTAACCTTAATGTCCTTTCCTTCATCTACTTATCCTGAGCCATCCCCTACCTGTGATATTTTGTCCTCCAGCTGACCTTATTTTGTATTATGAGCACTCATGGGCAGGGAACCTGTATTTTATTTGTTTGATGAAGCACCATGCTTATCTTTAAAATAATCTGAAATCAATGGAGTTATGTTGATTTACACCAACTGAAGATCTGGCCCATAATAAATAATAATGGGGCATTTGTTCAGGACTGATTGAGGGGAAAATGTCCTCTAATGAGTCACCCATATTACTTACTTTTCCAAGTTCTGACTAGAGACATCCTTATTCATTTATTAATTATGCTGAGATCAGCCTAAGGTGGTATGGATGTGAGGTGACTGGAACATTTATTTAAGAATTTGAAAAAATATCACTAGCATCTCATAGTTTACTAATTCTGGAGTGAATTAATGGCAAGTACTAGAAATCAAAGCTCAGTGATCCAAGAAGCCAAAGTTACTAGCCCTTGGTTAAAAAAATAAAATACTTAAACTTAAACTAGCAGAAAATATCCCGAGTGGCATATATAAATTGGGATTTCATACATCATTCTCTAATAAAGCAACCCACTATAAACTAGGTATGCAGAAAAAGGGGTTGCTTTCTATTAACTCATGGAAGTCAACTTTGTATGTCTGCAGAGTAAACTGCTAGAGAAGCCGTCTCTGAACCCTGTGCTAATAAATATACAATATAAGCTTTTCAGGAGCCTGGAAACAGAAGAAGATTTCTTCCATTTTAAGTTTTATGCCTTTCCTGTGGAATATTTTCCTAGCATTAAAAAGAACTGTAGATATTTTATCTGACACTGAGTTTTCATAATTCTTGCCTTGCAGGAATCATGTAATCTGTTCTCCAAGAGAAACCAGCTCCTCTGAATAAGTGAGCCCTCTCCATTGGGTAACCCCTTCCCAATTTGGATTATTGCCAGTAATCTGGATCTTGTGCATTTTATAATTATGCTCGTGCCCCTTCCCCACCCATTTTCTGATTCCACTTCCTGCTGTGTCAGGACCACTTTGAATACTGTGTGTAGCCAAGATACAGGCCTGCAGCCTCTGGATAGCCAGTGATATCTCAGCACTTGAGTGTACCCTTGTTTACATTTGCCATCAGAACAATGATTGTTAAGACAACCTTGCCAACATTCTTAACTTAGACCATGTTGATACGATAATTGTTAGATGTTTAGTATCTTCTATGCCAGGAGAAGGATTCCATTTTGCTACTTACTTACTGTATTTTGCCACTTACTGTACATCTAGCAACCACAAGAGAGTTCTTATACACTATGGATTTTTAGTGATTTCAGAAAATCATTAGCATATAATGGACATCTACAGGGCAATATTTATCATTGCATCATCTCAGAAGGAAATCATACTTCCTACTTAATTCCACGTGTGTGTCAATTATTAAGCAAATATTCTCTAAAACTTTAACAGTCCTGAAATCAGGTCTCCCTTCCCCATGAAATTTATGAATTGGCATTTGTGTCAGTTGTCAGGGAGCCCAAAGAAATTCAGATTTGGGTTCTAACTGCAAAGTTTGTTGAACTCCACTTATTGACATTCATGTTGAAAAGGTGTTATTTCACAGTGCTTGCCCAGTAGCCATTTAATGCTTAGGATGAACATACAAGACCAAGCAGGAGTGAAAGGCCTAGCACTGTGCAGAATCTACGCAGTCTTCTCAGACACAACTCCTACCCCTCGGCCCCCCTCACACACACCTAAAACTCCATCATGAGGATCGCTGCAAGGATCAATAAATTCACACCTCCTCATGAATACCTACATGAGACTGCTTAGAGATTTCAAAACACCATAGACTGCAATGCCATCAAACGAAGAGGACACTTAACTGTAGTGTGTGAAGTCTGTTGCCAGCTAAGATGTCCCAATGCCTGGAAGAAATAAATGGATCAAACTCATTCCAGGAAAAACCCATTGTAATCCTTATTCAGCCACTTCATCATCTTCGCAGTTGGAATTGAATGCTTGGTCCATCCTCTATAGCCTTTATCTCAGTAATGGAAGTGGGGTGGAAGAGGAGAGGGTCTCCTTACCCGTGTTGAGTTTTGCAGAATCTGACCCTATTTCTCTAAGGGTATTGTGACATCATGCTTGTGGTACCCAGAATTGTGAGTTCCTCTATTACCCCCTCTCAGCCTCAGCAAGTTTTGCAGCTGCTAAGCTTTGTGTCAGATCCCTGCCACACCCATTTGTCTGCCTTCCCAGCAAACAGGTCTCTGTTACCTGCAAGACAAAGTTGGACTAAATCTGCGAATCCCTACTCCCAAGTTCCCCAGAGATATGTCTCTGCAGCATCCAGTCCCTCTCACTGGACACTCACAGAAGTTAAGTTTGCTACCTCGAACAGTCAGAGTACACACCAGTCTGTATGGCTAGCTAAGGACTCACCCTCTAGTTTAATACACAGCACAGAGATGGTTTTGTAATTAAACAAACATACATTGTATTAACAAAGAACAAGAGATTTATGTGACACTAAGCAAGAATGAAAGAGGCATGTATAGTTACAAATTAAACAAAACAAACCATGCTTTCTAGTCACTACAACTTAATAGAAAGTTACAACCTTTGCCTAGGGAGTTTTCTCACTGACATCAAGATAGCATCATACATAGTCCGGAGACTTTCACAGGCTCACAGCATGCTGTTCCTTAAGTGATGAATGCAAAAGCGGCTTTTTCCTTCTGCTTATATTTCCCCAAAGTGCATTGTTTTGTCCTCAGGGTCAGGATGACCTCCTGCTGTTCTTCCCTTCCTGCTGACTTCCCATTGCCTTGCTGATTCATATGCAAATGAGACTTCCATTGTTTTGATTCCATAATGCTTAATTTACACTGGAGAGAGGTAGATAGCTGCCTTTCCTCCTGTCTGGTGAAAGCCTGTTTCCCCCCTGTTTGGTCACAGACTTTAAAGTATATAATCAGTCAGTATCCATGATTCTGCATACCGTGTTACTGCAAACACTTCACATTGACATACTGCTGATTCATATCATTGACTTTCATAAAATACCTAACTCATTACCACTTTTATAGCTGATTCAATTGCTTATTCTTTGGGGGTCAGGCCCCATTCTCCACCTGCGGGTATCCGGACCCTGATGGTCACAAGTATATCTACAGTGGAGCTGGAAGTGTAAATTTCAGCTCTAGGACACATACCCTCACTAGCTCTGATTGAGCTAGCATGCTAAAAAAAGAATGTAACCACAACAGCTGGAGCAAGAGGTGGCACTAGACATGCCAAGTACATATCCGAGGTTTTGGAAGGGGATGGTACTCAAGGTGGCTAGCCCCTTCAACTAACCCAGCTACACTCTATTTTTAGCATGCTAGCTGGATCAGAGCTAGCACAGGAATATCTCCCCAAGGCGTAACTTACACCTTCTGGCTTCGGTGCTGACATATCCAAAGACTTGTAATAACTTTTGCTTTACTGTTAAGTTCCCTCAAGCAGCTCATTCTACCATTATTTGGCAGGAACTTTAGGTAGCGAGGGGAAAGCTGTTAATTTTTCACTCTAAAGAAATGACCATTTTTGTTTTAGTTTATACAAATGATTGTACTCCATCACAAGATCAAATTCTTTCCCAGATGGCAGTACTGGTTCAGATTGTTCAATTTTAAGAAAGCAGATGGAAAGAGAAGCTTTAAAACCCTTGAAATCGGTCCCAAATATGCTTTCTGCCACAACTGGCAAAATAAGAAAAAGGGTAATGCAACATCCAAATAATTAGAACCCTAGAGAGGTGAATCCAGCTAGTTCACAATAGAGACTGTTTTAAAGTTACAAATAAATTTAAAATATATCTAGTACATTTCTAGTCTTCATAAAATAATTTAAGTGCAAAGTTTAACTTATTCAAATAATGAGAAGTAATAGGAATCCATTCCCTTTGTATACCAATTCTCATTCTAGGACCTCACAGCCCTTTACAAAAGTTAGCATCAGAGCTGGTCAGATTATTTCCAACATAATAGTCTTCCATTGGAAAATGCTGATTTGTTTACTCCATCTCCATCCTCTGTTGCCCCAGGAACTTCTCAGATTCTTTTCAGTAAAGGAAATCTTCACATTAATTTATTTATATTCCCCATCACCAGTACAGCCTCCCTGCAGCAAAGTATTTACACTGTTTCTTGTCCTTTCCCACAGGTCCATAACAGTGATCTCCATTCCTTAATATATGAGCACACTAGCCCTGGTCCTCCCCCTGTGATTTTCTTCCTGGGTTGTCTTTTATAGCCCTCAGCTGATGGCTAGTTGGTTCATCAAGCCTCTCAGCCTGATCTCCAATCAGCCTTCTCCAGAGGAACTGATTGGTGCCTAAGTGATCAGAGTGCTGGCTCACCTGTCAGCTTCCAGCACTCTGTCACATTGACAAATGCATTATAGTTACAGCCATGTCGGTCTCAGGATATTAGAGGGACAAGGTGGGTGAGGTAATATATTTTATTGGACCTACTTCTTTTGCTTGTCTCCCTCCCACCAACAGAAGTTGGTCCAATAAAAAAAATATTATCTTGCCCACCTTGTTTCTCTAACATTGAACATTGAAACATTCTGTGGGAATGTGTCAACTTGGATGAAATTCTGAAGGAAACCAGGCAGATTTCCTGCCAGCTGGCCCCCATCTTTTTGTCAGTCTGGAAGGCCCAGCTCCCATGCTTCCCATGATGACAAGTTTCCCACCTGACAGGCTGCCAGGACTCTGGACAGCTCAGTGAGCCTCAGAAATGTTTTGAAATAGTCCAAACATTTAATTTTGACCTTTTCAAAACAAAAATGTTGGGAATTCCCATTCCATGGGAAATTTTGAAATTTCATTGTTCGTTCTACTTCAGAATGATTTTTTTTTAATTTCAGAATTTCCCACAGAATGGGAATTCATGTTTCTAGCCAGCTGTAGTCAGCATATGTTACCATTCTCATTTTACAGATGGGGAAACTGAGTCCAGAAGGTATGGTTTTTTAAAAATCACAAACAGTAAGGGAGTGAGTCAGGAATGCAGTCCACGTTTCCTGATTCCCAGACCTGTGCGCTAACCATGAGCCATGCCTTTCTTGTATACACTTCCTGACACGAGGTCTGTTCATCTCTCAACTCCTGGTCCTTTCTCTTCCAGAGGATGAGCCATAACCAACAGCATAACTCGCAGCATGCTTAATGTAAGTATCTTTCAGTTCCTAGGCAAAATTTTATTAATGGCTCAGCACTTGCCCAGGAGAACTGATATGATGATCAGGAAAGCTGAGCAGTTAACATTTTTTTTTCTACTGGATGAGACTAGAAGATGTAATTCATTCTTTATTTCATTTACAATCCTTATCCAAATTTAAGTGCCCCAAGTTATCAGTCACCTGTTGATTAGATATGAGTGTGAATTAGGAAAAAATATATGCTAGCTGGCTAGGAAGGAAGCAGTGTAGCCTAGTGGATAGAGAAGTAGACTAAAACTTAGGAGACCTGGGTTCTTTTCCTGGCTCTGTCTGTGAGTTGCTGGGTGACCTTGGACAAGTGACTTTCCTCACTAGGTGCCTCAGTTTTCCCATCTCAGTAAGACAGGGATAATGATACTGATCTCTTTTATAAAGAGCTTTGTGATTATGTGATGGAGTCCAGTCACCAGAGTGGCTCCTCCTGTTGGCTGTCTCAGGGATTAGCTCTTTCAGCCAGGGCACCCTCTCCTGGTGGTGCCATTCCCACTGCCTTCTCCATCTGCAGACGTGTCTCAGCCCAGGAACTGCAGTGTCCTTTTCATGTGACTCAGCCCTCTGGCCATGCCACCATCTGTGGTTTCCCCCTTATGGGGGGGGGTGGGGTATCTCCCAGTCCAATCCAGCCACTTCACCAGCGGAGAGTATGGTGGGGACCCAGGCCCTTCCACTATTCCAGGTCCTTGCCCAGCGACCCTGTAGATAGCAGCCTCCTGCTACCTCTCCTTAACTTCTCCACCAGTGCTGCTTCAATTCCCTGGGCCACTTCCATGTGGCCCCAGCACCTTCTTTGCCCTCCTCTCAGGAGCTCCAGCTCACAAGTCCCAGTAGCCAGCCAGGAACTCCCTCTTGATTCCCCGGTCCCTGCCAGCAACTGCTCTGTCCAAGGTGCTACCTTTCTGCAGCCCACTAAGAACACAGTCCTCTCTCCCTGGGCTCCCTGCAGCTCCCTTTTATGTGAGCCCACTAGGCCCTGACTGGCTTCTGCGTGCAGTACGTCTAGGCTGCTTTTAACCCCCTCCGTTCCAGTGTGGGGTGAATACCCCATCACAGATCTATGGAGGAAAAGTGCTATAGCAGCTAGGTATTATTATTATAATATTATGTCATTGCTAGAGTCAGTGAAGGAACAGGTTAATTAGAGGGTATGGGTGGATATTTGACTCTCCACTCCTTGCACCTCCCCACACACACACCATTTACAAGTAAATCACTGTATGAAATCCTGTACTGGGAAATCTAGCATCTTAACCAATGGACTTGGCATTCAAGAAAACATTAGTTTAGTGCATTAAGAATATTAACCCTTGAAAAGGCTGCCACATTACTAGGGCCCAAGCAAATTCATGGTCCATTCTGGTGAATGTCACAGTCGTAGAATTTTAAAAATTATAAATTTCATGATTTCAGCTATTTAAATCTGAAATATTACAGTTGTTGCAATTGTAGGGATCCTGACCCAAAAAGGAATTGTAGGGTTGGCGCATGGTTATTGTAGGAGGGGTAGTGGTACTGCTACCCTTACTTCTGTGCTGCTGCTGGCGGTGGCCCTGCCTTCAGAGCTGGGCAGCTGGAGAGCAGTGTCTGCTGGCCGTGAGCCCAGCTCTGAAGGCAGAGCTGCCGCCAGCAGCAGATCAGAAATAAGGATGGCATGGTAAGTAAGGATCGCCTTGGCCAGCAGGCGCCACTTTTCAGCCACCCAGCTCTGAAAGACCCCCAATTTGAGAAACGCTGGTCTCCCCCATGAAATCTGTATAGTATACTATAAGGTAAAAGAACATAAAAGACCAGATTTCATGGTCCGTGATGCATTTTTCATGGCCATGAATTTGGTAGGGCTCTACACATTACCATGTGTTGGTGCATCACCAGTAGGACTCAATTAATTTGTGCTTCAGGCTATGTGCCTTTGCATACGGCTACACAGCATTTTGGAGTCTGCACAAAGCGAGCTTCCCAGCCCAGGTCAACAGACTTGGGCTAGCAGAGTTTGTGCTAGAGCTCTAAAAATAGCAGTGTAGTCAGTGTTTTGAAATTGTGGCTACGACTAGAGCTCAGGCTCTGAAGCCTAAGGAGTGGGGTGGGATTCAGAGCCTGAGCTGCAACTTCAAAGCTCTACCTACACAACTATTTTTATAAAGTGTTAGCACAAGCTCTACTAGCCCACGTCTGTTGACCCAGGCTGGGAGTCTCACTGCCACAGACTCTGTAGATACATCCTTGATGTCCAGAACTACTTGCAGCTGCTACTGCTGATGGTAGTTCACAGCCCTGTTCTTACCAGTGATTTCATGAAGGAATGGAAGAATGAAGTGATTAGTACTGTCATAGCTTTAAGTGCACAAGGGTCCTTGATCAGTTTTCTTTCTTCCCACCCCCCTTACCATGTATTGTTTCTGACAGTTTGCATATTCTTTTCCTCCTCCAAAATGACAAACAGAAAGGAACTGCAGGTGCTGTAGCTATCACTGCCCTCCTTACTATTTGTCTTCTTTAGCTTGGACTTCAAGTGTCTCCGCTGGAGAAAATACATTAGAATCTGACAATTGCGCTTTTAACTCTTCCTTATCTCCTCACTAATGTCCTCCCACTCATCAGATACAATATTATCAATGTCCTAGGCATAATAGACAAGAGGCCAAATTCTTCACTGAATAACTTCACTGAAGTCAAGCCCAAACAATGGAAGAGATGGTATTCATAGCTGTGATAACAGACAGAAGAAAATCGCCAGAAGCAGTATTAACAAGGCTACTAAAAGGGTAGGTTTACTGCGTCTGCTCCATTTGAGTTTAGTAATGCCACATTCTATCCCCTCTGTCACTGTACTAGGGTAGTCTAGGTGTGTTCTTCTTAAAATGGAAGATCAGAAATTCCAGCCTCTTCAGTACAAAGGGAAATAGCAGCACAGAGTCCCCCACTTCACTTCAAAAGCCACTTAAAAATAGGTAAGGGGATTTAAAAAAAAAATCCAATCTGTACAATTGTGAGCCTACCTGGCACATATGAATCAGCTACATGCATGGGCAAATGGCCAGACAGACCTCTAAATGCTGATTTGCACGTGCATTTACTTGATTTGCTTGTTGTAGTGGCAACAATTACAGATGTAGGGTGACTAGATGTCCCGATTTTATAGGGACAGTCCTGATATTTGGGGCCTTGTGTTATATAGGTGCCTTTTACCTCCGATCTCCTGTCCCAATTGTTCATACTTGCTGTCTGGTCACCCTATGCAGATGCAAATGTAAGTGCATGACAGCTCACCTACAGTTTTTCACAGTGGTCTCAAACCTCCTTTTTTAAAATCAATTGGTACCAATCGTCTAAAATTTAGAGAAAACTAAGCTCAACAGCCAACAACTGCAACATCACAACTTGAGCTAGCTCTCAGAAAAGAACAGACGCAATATTTACAGCAGCACATGGTGTCACAGCCCATCTTATATATACACACACTACTGAGGAATATTTGTATGCCTGTCCCTTGCTCACGTTTCTCTTGCCTTCCTGTGCTAGCAATGTAACCAGCAATACAAACGAAGTTTGACAGGCTCTTTCTCTCTGGTTCACTCTTTCTAGCTATGATTTTAGCATTTTTAAAAGGGAACTTTAATTTATGGGAATTCTTATAGGTTTGAAACAAGAGCAATGAGATTTTTTTCCTCTTGGTCTCCTCCAAGATTCATGAGACCTGGAAATCACCAGTAGCCCTGTTTTGGCATATGCACTTTCAGATATCCAGTAGCTGAATGCCTTCTGATTGATATTCATTAACATGGCTTGTATTCATGGTGCTCGGCATTTTATTTGCCCATCCCTAGATGGAGTACAAGTTTTGATTCCATTGCACTGAGCCCAAGTTTGCTAGTATTCAGATGATTCTGCCATGCTTGTTTTTTTAGTCATGACTTTATCTGATAGGGTCTAAACTATAGAAGTACTTTCTTGACTTAATTACCTTATTTTTCCTGGTATGTGAGCTAGAGTCTGATTACTAAAGTAGAGAGCTCCTATAGCTTCCCATTGTGGGCAATATTATCTGCTTTTGTCTCAAACCTAGATGCCATGAATGGCAACATTGCATTATTAAATAAAATTAATTCAATGAATAAACCATGCAGTTAGGGGAAATGAAAGGGAAACATGATCTTGTAAAAGATAAGGATATCTAGGTTCTATTCCTGGCTCTACCTATGAGATTGGTCCAGTTACTTAATCTCAGTGATCCTCCATTTCCTCACTGGTAAAATAGAGAAAAATATCCACCTCTGGGCTATTTAATTCATTAATATTTCTAAAGTTCTGTGATGGAAGGTGGTAAAGAAATGCAAGCCATTAATATAGATTCTTACATTGGTTTGAAAGATTAAATGAGAAAACCCAAGTGGTGGACAACTAAAAATCCAAGCAATTCTTTAAAAAGTAATTATAAAACAATCTAAAAAAAAAATACATAAAGCATTCACATTTTACCATTTGCAACAAATTGTTCTTATACTGAAATCTTAATTCACAACACATCTGTTAATAATTATTTCAAAGATTTTACTCAGTTTTGAATAATGGTTGCATTCCTACCTTTTAGGATACATAGACATATTGTACATGACATAAACATTGCATTTGGCTCTCATTATATTAATTTCTCATTAACTAATTAGTCTTGATATTTTTTCTTAAATTATGTAGTATAAAAGAAACGGACCTTTAAAACTAAATGTAGCAGCAGCCAGTGAGTTAAAGAAGTTTACAGAAACAAACGTTCCTGGCCTATGATTAACCTCACAACCAACTGAGTGCAAAAATTGACCACTCAACCTGCATGTTGAAATTAACCAGAAAAAGAATGAAGGGAGAATACTGTGTTTCTGGTCACCCTCTTTTTAAAAAAAAAAAAAAAAAAGCTTTGCGTTGGAAACAGCAGGCATGCAAACAAGATTATATTTCTATTAGGCTCCTAAAATATGTTTTTCCATTTCACGATTGGGAATCTAAGATAGATATGTTTTTTGGAAGAACTTCTATTAGAAAATTTAAAATATTACCTAGAACTGAAAAATGAGATGTTAGTATTCCCTTTTCAGATCTGATCTTTGGCTTATCCCAAATGCCATCGACTATAGTTTAGAAACCTGCCAAATGCAGTCGCCAGTGATGTAATACCGCAAGTATGAAAATATGAACATTTCATATTTTTAATCTTGTGCTTTTATTTTTACTTGTACTTTATAAGCTGGAGAATGACTTTTTTGCTACCTGTCAAAAATGTATAGACAACTACATTCAACAGCTCTTTAACACCTGCAGCTTTACCAAACTGAATTTAGAAATACCAAGCAATGCCAGTGATGTTATGTCTAGTCCATTAACATAAATGTTTCTTAAAGCTTCCCTAATTACTTGTGACCAGAAACATACTATTTTTTATTGCTTATACAGCCAGCAGCACTGCATTATGGGAGGGGGGATGCCGAAAGCAGTAAGGCTTCCTGCAGTGTGAGAGGGTGAAAGCTCTACCTGTCCCCAGCTTTACCCTGCACATCAAGGGTTCACAGTAAAATAGTCCTGACACTGACCTCTCAAAGACCCAGCAGCTGAAACAGCCTTAACAAGGTATTAACACAGCAACATGCTCCATAAACTATTACCAGCTGCAGGGGGGGAAAAGAGAGAGCAAGAGAAAAGGAAAGAAAAAGGCTGTTTCACAGCTAAAGGATATACAGGAGTCACTAGTCAATTAAAAATATAGAGGTTCCATTGCATGTTCTTTTAACTAGTTTTCAGATTTTAGTTGTTACTTACACTGAAAGAACATTCTAATGTGCTATAAATCAAAGTGTTACATCAAGGGTAAGCAGCTGAATTGCCAGATGTCATCTTTCTCTGAGTCATACCATATTATTTCTGCAACAACAAAAATTCTTAAACAATGCAGGTGAAGTACATTTTCCCCCTTCACCCCCCAACCCCCATAATTACTGGTGACTAGCTGCCTGCTGAGCAAAAAAAAAAAAAAAGAGCTGTGATTGAGAAACATGCTTACTCTCCCATTAGTGTTTTATGACCCCTGTATATGGAAAGTTATGTTTTTATTCTACTCCAAATGTACAATTTGTATATTTGTAATGCATTGATTATGATGCTTTTCACTTCAGTGGCAGTTCTGCCTTTGCAGCCCCTGGCCAACATCACTTAACTAATCAGAAACATGTAAACAGTGTAATTTCATCGTCCCTTCAGTTGAGTATTACACTGTGAACAGTGTTCCAGTGTTCCACAAGGGCAGTTACTACAATGGCCCAGAACACAGCTCATTCCAGCAAGGTAGAACATAAACAATGGTGTTGCTGCTGGACTTCAGAGACAGCAAGTCTAGTAACTAGAGCTGGTTGAATAATGGATGCCCAGAGCTTAGTCAGAATAAAAATAAAGGATTAAACATCAAAGAATATCCAGATTTATAATAGTAAACATTTTTAAAAGAGTTCTGGAAAGGATATAAACCTCAAGTTTCAGGGTATAATGCAACTACTAACTTTTGGAGGTTATGAAGAAACTTTCTATGGGGCAAGCTATCCCACAGCTTGATATTGCAGGGTTCTTCCTCAAAAAGCACTTCATAGTACTCACTTTCACAGACAGGGTTCTAGACTAGATAAACTAATGGTCTGATTCAGATGGCAATTCCTATTTTTCTGGTAAAAAAAACTTTCACTGATTTGCAAAAATGTACATGAATAACAGTGGAAATTTAAATTTGTTGAAAGCCATAATGTCATCATAACAGTTTTTTTTCAGATATTCAGACAATCTCCTGGTACCATGAAAATGCTAGTGAATGTTAGTGAAAAATGAATGATTACTGGTTTAAAAAATGAATGCCCTTTTGAATTATTTGGGTTTTTCTCCTGTTTAAAAAGTTTGTCATCCAATCAGTAAGCAGAAACAATACCATCGGACTTAAGAGATCATCATAGTTAACAGCAAACAGCTAAAATGAACACTCTGAAGAAAGGTTTCAGAGTAGCAGCCGTGTTAGTCTGTATTCGCAAAAAGAAAAGGAGTACTTGTGGCACCTTAGAGACTAACAAATTTATTAGAGCATAAGCTTTCGTGAGCTACAGCTCACTTCATCGGATGCATTTGGTGGAAAAAACAGAGGAGAGATTTATATACACACACACAGAGAACATGAAACAATGGGTTTATCATACACACTGTAAGGAGAGTGATCACTTAAGATAAGCCATCACCAACAGCAGGGGGGGGGGAAGGAGGAAAACCTTTCATGGTGACAAGCAGGTAGGCTAATTCCAGCAGTTAACAAGAATATCAGAGGAACAGTGGGGGGTGGGGTGGGAGGGAGAAATACCATGGGGAAATAGTTTTACTTTGTGTAATGACTCATCCATTCCCAGTCTCTATTCAAGCCTAAGTTAATTGTATCCAGTTTGCAAATTAATTCCAATTCAGCAGTCTCTCGTTGGAGTCTGTTTTTGAAGCTTTTTTGTTGAAGTATAGCCACTCTTAGGTCTGTGATCGAGTGACCAGAGAGATTGAAGTGTTCTCCAACTGGTTTTTGAATGTTATAATTCTTGACGTCTGATTTGTGTCCATTCATTCCTTTACGTAGAGACTGTCCAGTTTGGCCAATGTACATGGCAGAGGGGCATTGCTGGCACATGATGGCATATATCACATTGGTAGATGCGCAGGTGAACGAGCCTCTGATAGTGTGGCTGATGTGATTAGGCCCTATGATGGTATCCCCTGAATAGATATGTGGACAGAGTTGGCAACGGGCTTTGTTGCAAGGATAGGTTCCTGGGTTAGTGGTTCTGTTGTGTGGTGTGTGGTTGCTGGTGAGTATTTGCTTCAGATTGGGGGGCTGTCTGTAAGCAAGGACTGGTCTGTCTCCCAAGATCTGAGAGAGCGATGGCTCGTCCTTCAGGATAGGTTGTAGATCCTTGATGATGAGTTGGAGGGGTTTTAGTTGGGGGCTGAAGGTGATGGCTAGTGGCGTTCTGTTGTTTTCTTTGTTGGGCCTGTCCTGTAGTAGGTGACTTCTGGGTACTCTTTTGGCTCTGTCAATCTGTTTCTTCACTTCAGCAGGTGGGTACTGTAGTTGTAGGAGTGCATGATAGAGATCTTGTAGGTGTTTGTCTCTGTCTGAGGGGTTGGAGCAAATGCGGTTATATCGTAGCGCTTGGCTGTAGACAATGGATCGAGTGGTATGATCTGGATGAAAGCTAGAGGCATGTAGGTAGGAATAGCGGTCAGTAGGTTTCCGATATAGGGTGGTGTTTATGTGACCATCGCTTATTAGCACCGTAGTGTCCAGGAAGTGGATCTCTTGTGTGGACTGGTCCAGGCTGAGGTTGATGGTGGGATGGAAATTGTTGAAATCATGGTGGAATTCCTCAAGAGCTTCTTTTCCATGGGTCCAGATGATGAAGATGTCATCAATGTAGCGCAAGTAGAGTAGGGGCATTAGGGGACGAGAGCTGAGGAAGCGTTGTTCTAAGTCAGCCATAAAAATGTTGGCATACTGTGGGGCCATGCGGGTACCCATCGCAGTGCCGCTGATTTGAAGGTATACATTGTCACCAAATGTGAAATAGTTATGGGTCAGGACAAAGTCACAAAGTTCTGCCACCAGGTTAGCCGTGACAGTATCGGGGATACTGTTCCTGACGGCTTGTAGTCCATCTTTGTGTGGAATGTTGGTGTAGAGGGCTCCCCAATCTGAAGCAAATACTCACCAGCAACCACACACCACACAACAGAACCACTAACCCAGGAACCTATCCTTGCAACAAAGCCCGTTGCCAACTCTGTCCACATATCTATTCAGGGGATACCATCATAGGGCCTAATCACATCAGCCACACTATCAGAGGCTCGTTCACCTGCGCATCTACCAATGTGATATATGCCATCATGTGCCAGCAATGCCCCTCTGCCATGTACATTGGCCAAACTGGACAGTCTCTACGTAAAGGAATGAATGGACACAAATCAGACGTCAAGAATTATAACATTCAAAAACCAGTTGGAGAACACTTCAATCTCTCTGGTCACTCGATCACAGACCTAAGAGTGGCTATACTTCAACAAAAAAGCTTCAAAAACAGACTCCAACGAGAGACTGCTGAATTGGAATTAATTTGCAAACTGGATACAATTAACTTAGGCTTGAATAGAGACTGGGAATGGATGAGTCATTACACAAAGTAAAACTATTTCCCCATGGTATTTCTCCCTCCCACCCCTCCCCCCACTGTTCCTCTGATATTCTTGTTAACTGCTGGAATTAGCCTACCTGCTTGTCACCATGAAAGGTTTTCCTCCTTCCCCCCCCTGCTGTTGGTGATGGCTTATCTTAAGTGATCACTCTCCTTACAGTGTGTATGATAAACCCATTGTTTCATGTTCTCTGTGTGTGTGTATATAAATCTCTCCTCTGTTTTTTCCACCAAATGCATCCGATGAAGTGAGCTGTAGCTCACGAAAGCTTATGCTCTAATAAATTTGTTAGTCTCTAAGGTGCCACAAGTACTCCTTTTCTTTACTCTGAAGAAACTGTATTCTGAAAAGAATTCATCCAAATTGTGTAGTGAGAACTTACAAATAATGAAGACATTGGCAGAAAACCAGGATCAATTTTGAATGAGTCCCTCAGGGGAAAAAAAGACTAAATTCATAGTGCATCTTATTGGTAAGAAATAATTCTAGTGGCTTTATGGGCAGCCATAGCCAAAAGACTGAGGAACACCAAAAACATGCATGGATAGCTAGAAGAAGCCAGTCAGATGTGAGTGGACCTTTGCTTAATGCTGTAAAGAGAGTAAATCTTTGGCGCATTGCTCCTTAAACAATGCAAGGGGAAATGGGTCATACAGTTCTGAGTCTGTTCCTAGTTCCGGTTACACCACCTTTAACCAGGTCCATGCCCTGTGGGCTGCCAGGAGTGATGGTGGGGTAGCTGCATATGCAGCACTTTTTTGCTACAGATCCTTTTCTCCCAGGTGCCTACATTGCCGATGCAGGCAAAAAGCCCAAAGATACTCATATACTATTTAAGAGGATGGGAACAGTTAGCAGGGAAGGGAGAACCAAGGATGGGTAGAGATCAAATGGCAGAAAATAGGGAAAAGATGGAAGGGAAACTCTGTAGGTGGGAAAACAAGGAAGGTCAGAAAAAAACATATACTAAACAAGAATGAAGAAAGAGGATGACATAAAACAATGGACTTGGAGGGGGGAAATGGGAAAAGTGGATTCAGGGGAGAAAGAAGCAGAGAGTGAGACAGAGGAAAGGGACAGTGAAGGAGTGATAGATTCAGGGATGAGAAGGGAAGATATTGAAGATGTGGGTGAACCGGGGAGAAAGACATCTTCAGTCTCTGTTCCTACTACATGAGAGAAAAAAACATCAGGATGAAGAGACAGAAAAATAGCCGAGCTAGAAAGAAAACTAGCGATGAAGAGAGCAATGAGATGAAAGCACTACAATGTGCATCAAAAAGGAAAGTGAGAAATTTTAAAATATAGAAAAACAATGGGAAAATATGCTTTAAGATACGAGTAAGAAAGATGCACTAAAGACACAGGAAATGAAAAGTAAAGGATGCAAGGAAAACAAAAAACAAAAATAAAGATGACAGATTGGAATAAAATCAAACTAAACTCAAACAAAGGTTGTGGCCAAAGAGATTTGATCTCTTTATCATTGGTAAATTCCTTGAATTTTGTTTTAATAGTTTGGAGTAAATTTACATTTACTGTGTGTTAGGTTTTAGCTGCGCAAATCCTGTGAAAGACAGTGGGAGTTACAAGGGCTGACAATTTCAAAAGACCCTTGTTTATAGACACAAACTATTTTCATGACATTTATAACACGTATCTTTGAGATAACTCCATTATATTCTAAAACACAAGTATATCCTACATTTTAAACACTGGACAGAGAAGCAACCCTTACACCCAGTTACTCATGTTTGGGATATGCTGCCCTACATAAATATTGCTCTAGAGTTGCCAACAAACTGTGTAAGCACCAATTCCATGCTGGCTCCTTTCGTCTAAGAAGCAGATGCTAACAGGCTACATGAGAAAGATGAAGTCATGTTTCACCCTCTTAGTTAAGCTTTCTCTCAGTCCTACAGTGACATCTAGCGTCAAAAAAAGCATGCATCTAAATCTGGAAACAATACAGTTTAGTATTCTGCATTTCAATTATGCAACAAAGTAGTTAGATATTATCAGCTTACTTCCACAAGATGCTGACGCCCCTGGAGTGTGGGAAGGCAAGGTCTCAGGTTCAGGTTTTACATTATGAAAAAATATATATTTTAAATGAAACAGATTTTGGACCAAAGTAACCCATACAATAACAATGAAAAACTGAACAAATGAAACTTGTGTAATCAAAAATGAGAAATAGAATTTAACCTGATTAAAATTTACAACGAAAGGGCCTGATCCTCCTATGGGAGATTTAGCATTCGCTTTAGGATTGGGCCAAAAGAGCCAAAAGGGCCAGCAGTAACCAGATGATGTAAACACAGGTTGTGCTTTCTAGTGAGATTCTGCCTGAGAATGTTGAGACAAGAGAGAAAGATTTAGTAGCAACTCCTTTATATGGAAGGAATCAATGCAGCCACATTTTTGCAAGCTCATTACAATGGTTCTGGTATTAATTTGATTATGACCCAAAACCAGAGTGCTTGGCTATGACCTGCTAGGGTAGCTAGGACTATGGGATGCACAACATACTCAGATTTGAGGGAATCCTTAAACTGCTTTCTCACCAAAGTCTGGGATGGCATCCAACCCCCCCAAGACAAGAAAGGCTTTCATAATGACCCATAAAGAGTGATGGTGTCTGGGTAAGAGAGAGCAGGAAAATTCTAGGAGATGCATTCAACCCTTTTACTTCTCCTGCCTCTTCCCCTTCCTGTTTTTTCTCTTCCCTTCTCCAACCGTCCCCCCCATAACAGACCACTAAAGCTCATACAAAAATAAATGTAATGTTAAGGTTATAGAGGGTTTCACTTTAAATTGTGGTGAACTTAGTTTTGTGGCTCCCCTGGGGAATTACATCATGTCTTTCTGGCATCATGTGCTTTAGAAGATCACATACTGCTCCAAGACTCTGGCACAGTGGCAGTTTTAATTATGAATGCCCTTAGTTTTACCACTTTTAGTGGAGACTTCATTTGTTTGTTTGTTTCCACTTAGATATCTAAGAGGAAAATATCTGTAACAGAAAATACAGAGTTCCTAATGTGATTTCAAGGGATTTATTTTGGTTCTTACACGGAGACTGCTGAGATATTTCAAAAGTGATTTAATAATCTGCCCCAGTTTTGCAAACTCTCCTATTTTTAAGATGACTGCTACCCAGCTCTTCTGTGTTTCACAGATGTGATTTGAAAAGGCTATGCTCACTCAAAATAATCTTGAACCTTTCATGTCACAGAAGCTGTGGAGGGACTAAGTGCAAGCTAGGTCACAGAATGCGGCTCTGCACCCAGCCTTATCTATTCATCAGAAATTCAACCAGGCCATGGAAACTTTTTTGTTTTCAATGCATAGGCCTCGGAGAGCCAAATGGCATGGGAAATGTAATGTACATTAGTCTCACATTCTCTGACTGTGACTGTCAGTCTGAATCATGAATGGAGAAAAATAATCCTTGGAGGCTATTTTAATAGTTTTTAATGCTTTTTTATAGTCACTCAGCATAAAATTATCAGTCTGTTTGTTCCCCAGGCTGAAACAGGATGGAAAACTCGAAGGAAAAAGGCCAAAGAACCAAATTCTGCTCTCACTTATACCAATATAAATCCAATGTAACACCACTGAACCAGTGGAATTATTCCAGATACTGCAGTGATGGACATTTATACAAGATCTTGATCAGATAGGTGCAATGACAAATCCTAAAAGACCTGGAGAAGAGTTCTGTGTAGCTCCAAAGCTTGTCTCTTTCACCAAAAGAAGTTGGTCCAATAAAAGATGTTACCTCACCCACCTTGTCTCTCTCTAAATCCCAGCAGGTGCACTGGCTTGAAATCTAACTCGCCCCTTTACATCTTTTTATGTCCCAGGCCAACACGTGCAGCCACCAATTTTTTTCTGCTACTGAGTAGTGCTTTATGGTATACTGTCGTATTTGAAAAGGGGCTTGTTTCCAAGTCAGCCTCACTTAGCCCTTTTCTACCACAATGCCAATAAAAGACTTCATGAGCTAGTTCAGTAAAGCCCACCTTCTAGTATCACGACTACATTAAAAATATAGTGGATCCCTCTCTTCAACCACAGACATGAACTCCTTGTCCCAGCCTACCTGTCTGTCCTATTAAAAAGTCCACATGCCAGTTGCTCCACCAACAATGCCAGCCTTGATTGTCTGCTCTCTGTTTCTCTCACAAGAATCTTTGTGCTTTCTCTCAAGCTGTCCCTTAAGCAAAACTCTCATTCAAAAATCTAGAAACCACCACCTATGACTACCATTCTCTTTCAAGTTTCAGAGTAGCAGCCGTGTTAGTCTGTATTCACAAAAAGAAAAGGAGTACTTGTGGCACCTTAGAGACTAACAAATTTATTTGAGCATAAGCTTTCGTGAGCTACAGCTCACTTCATCAGATGCATTTGGTGGAAGTGAGCTGTAGCTCACGAAAGCTTATGCTCAAATAAATTTGTTAGTCTCTAAGGTGCTACAAGTACTCTCATTCTCTTTCAAGTCTCTCCTTAAAAACTCATCCCTGCTGTAATGCATACAGCAAGCTGCTACCTGGTAACAGCTATTGATTGGCTAAGAAGCACACAATTGATGCTTAAACACTGGATCCCTTTTGTTACATCTTCCTTCCTCCCCCTCCTCCCCCCCTCCCCCCCGCTTAGGTATCTCATACATCTGTTATGTTTTGTCTTTTAGACAGTAAGCTGTTTGGGGCAAAAACTGTCATTTACTGTGCATTTGTTCAGGGACTAGCACAATGTGCTCCCCACTTGGCTGCGGCCTCTAGGTGCTATCATGATGTAAATGTTAAATAATAATAAGTATGGCCATAGAAAACACTATACATGCACAAGGGATCAAATAGTAAGAGGTGAATTACAATAAGTAGGGCCCTACCAATTTCACGGCCATGAAAAATACATCATGCACCATGAAATCTGGTCTCTCCCAGTGAAATATGGTCTTTTAGATGCTTGTACCCTATATTATATAGATTTCATGGGGGAGACCATTGTTTCTCAAATTGGGGGTCCTGCCCAAAAGGAAGTTGCAAGAGGAGTCACAAGGTTATTTTAGGGGGAGTCACAGTATTGTCATTCTTACTTCTGTGCTGCCTTCAGAGTTCGGTGGGTGCCCAGCTCTGATGGCAGCACCCACCAGCGACAGTGCAGAAGTAAGAGTGGCAATATCATACCATGCCACGCCACCTTTACTTCTGCGCTGCTGCCTGCAGATCTGGGTGGCCGGAGAGTGACGGCTGCTGACTGAGGACCAAGCTCTGCAGGCAGTAGTACAAAAGAAAGGGTGGCAATACCATATCATGCCATCCTTACTTCTGCACTGCTGCTGGCAGTGGCTCTGCCTTCAGAGCTGGGCTCCCGGCCACCACCATTCTTCAGCTGCCCAGCTCTGAAGGCAGCGCCACCGCCACCAGCAGTGCAGAAGTAAGGGCAGCAGTACTACAACCCCCCCTACAATAATCTTGCGACCCCCCCGCAAAAAAATCATGTTTGGGTCAGTACCCCTACAATTACAGCACCGTGAAGTTTCAGGTTTAAGTGGCTGAAATCATGAAATATACTATTTTTAAAATCCTATGACCCTGAAATTGACAAAAATGGACCGTGAATTTGGTAGGGCCCTAACAATTAGGCTCTACTAATGCTGAGTCACGACTATCAGTGCCGATAATGTGGATAATCTTCCAAGCCTCTAAAATGAAAATGGCAAAGGACATAAACCATGAAAATGTTATGTACTTCATATTAAAATAAATAAATACAATGAAATAATGTATATTACCAACAATCCTTATTTTAAGAACAGAGGATTATTATTATATTATTATTATTATTATTATGAAAATAGGGAACCCAGCTTCTAATAAAAAATATAAGTTTAAAAAAATACCAACAAAGATCAGAAACATTTATCAGTAGAGTTCATGTTTCTGATAAATATTTAAGTGTGCAAGGCAGAATCATTGAGAACAGTAAATACTTTATAGCTGGCACTTTGTCAAAACTCTAAGTGGCTCTGCCTTAGAATTTTACATCATCACTGAATTTACAGTCATTTGATAAGTGGCATAAGACAAGAATTACTTCTTTCTAAATCTAAGCCAAGTAATAAATCTAACATCAGGATTCCTCTTATTGTCCGTAATCGTATGATGACAATGCCTTTTACCTTCATTGTCTTGACAGAAATATGATATGTAAAATTGTAATGTCACATCACTCACTGTGATTTAACACTATCCAGCCCATACCATTTTAATCAATCAAAATTGTCGCTTTTTAGTGTAATGATTTTGTGGTGGATTCCCGGTGTTTAATATGATATATATGTCTTATCAGCAGTTGATTTACTATTTCATTCCAAAGTCTAACAGCTCTGAAGGCCATTCTTGCCTCCTTTGGACGTCTTTGGAATTAGCAAACAAGGATCATTTGAGGTACTAAAAAGGCTAATTATTGTACAATGCAACTGAAAGATTACAAAAACACTTTTACTGCTCACAAGGTGAATTTGGCGGGGCGGGGGAAGGAAAGATAAGATACAGTAAATTAAAGTAACTGGAAGGAAATGACTCACAAAATATATTCCAGTGTAACCTGTAGCATTTTTTTTACTTTCAGTATTCACAGATGGCCATGGACATCTGTAAGCCCATAATATGAGTACCTTGGTCCACGATTTGCTTTTTAAAAACAACTGAACAGAGTAGCAGGTTCTTCCCACACAAAGCAGCTTCTTTTCATTATATTTCCATGTATACTTTTTATTGATTATTCTCAGAAAACCAGTATATTTATTTCTTAGAGAATTGTAAGAAAACCAGTGGATATTTGTAAAGCTCAAACTCTATCCAATATCTGCTTGGAATAGCTAGCCTAAAGTAAAACATCTTCACAAGACACCATTATAAAACACAAATACTAGAAGACTTCAAAGAACATTCCAGCCAACAATTCACAGAAACATTTTTTTCAAATTCTCTTGCAAAATGCTACATACCTAAAATATACATGCTTACATAGCCAAATAATGGGGAAAATGAAATTTCAATGTCAAGCATTTCTTTACATAATGAGGAGTCTACAGACTAACACCACTACCCCTCTGAAACATTTCTTTACATGTGTCCTCAATCAGTGCAGGTTACTGTTATAAACTGCTGCATTATCAAATAATTTGTTATCTTTTAAAGGACAAGATAAACCAAATAATATTAGTTTGTTGTAAGCCAAATAGGAGGAGAGAAATAATAAAATCCTTACCTTGATTGTACCCAGCACAATATTGCAACCTTTACTCAAGTTAAGTAGCACTCACATGAATAGTTATTCTATATTTTCCACCAAATGCATCCAATGAAGTGAGCTGTAGCTCACAAAAGCTTATGCTCAAATAAATTTGTTAGTCTCTAAGGTGCCACAAGTACTCCTTTTCTTTTTGTGAATACACACTAACACGGCTGCTACTCTGAAAATTGAAATAAATGGTTCTACTTACATGAATAAAGGCCACTCAGTGGATTGCAGAATCAAGTCCTAGGCATGTAAAACCTAAATCATGCAACACTCTCTTTGCAAACATACATGACTGCAGTAGAAATATCACATTTCTATTGTATAGGTTGCCAGCCCATGGAAAGCCCACATAAGGTTACTTTACTGTTTCTGCTGCAGAGCAGAATTCTATGGTGGGTTTCTGTGTCCGAATTTTGAGGGAAGACAGTGATCCCACTACTGTTGCTGTAGGGAAACAGCCAATGGGTTTGTTTACAGTGAAGATCCACCTGGACAAATCCTGACATAGAAATGTACAGTTGGCCACAGCCATTCTGCTACTTACTCTGGAGTAGCAACCCTGGTCCAACTATGTGAACAGCCTATCTGCAGATATGTGGAGGTAGGAGCATGTTTGCGGAAGCTAAGAATTTGGAAGAGGCACCTGGAAGTTTGTCTGCATTCACATGACTTGAATGCTAAGCTACAGTTACAGCAGCTCCTTCAATTGTTCTTTAATACAGAGCCAATTTAGTTTAATTAGAATGGGGGTATCTCCCCACATCCTATGCATGAAAAACTGGCCTAATCCAAAAAGGGAGATTTTAACTAGAGCTGGTTGGGGGAAAAAAGATTTTAAAAAGGATAAAAATGTTGTGTGTTTTTTTTTCAAAATGTTGACTAGCTGTAGGTTTAACACACACAAAATTACTTCATCCCCTATCAAACTACCAAGCCACTGATTTCTCCTAATGAGGAGCAACAAAGTCTGAGGGTGAAATTCATCGTTCTCTGAACAAAGACCAAGTAATACAGCTTGGTAAGGGGGTCTAAGTGTGGTTGAGTGAGGAAAGAATTCCTCCCTCCCAACCCAAAGGACCTCTTCTGCCTCTCCTGTGCTGCTACTATTTCAGCCTGTGGAGCAGAATTAGTTGCAGCTGCCCCACTAAGAGGTTTGGGGGCTAGCGCTTTGTCTGCTAATGGCAATCCTGATTTAGCTCCACCCCTCAATAATGTCCCCCTCACCCTACTACTTAGGACCAGAGCAGAAAATTTTCTGCAGCACGTGGGGGTTGAGAGGTCACCAACACTATAAGAGTTAAAGCAATACTCCTGCCATTCAGACTGTGCATAATCCAGCAGAGATGAGTGATTTTCACCCTTTAAAAATAGTTAACTAGCTCTCAGAGGCAGATAAAGAAATGGACAGGAGATATTATCTGGTACTATATTCATACAGGAAGGAGAAAAGACAAATTTTAGATTCATCACCTACTGCCAAAGCAGGCTTGGTTTTTAAAGGGAGAGTCTTTCACTACATCATGAATGGACACAATCTCATTTGCCTGCAAAGAAGCAGAATTAGCCAAGCACCATATCTCCATGGAAGGGATAAGATATTATAAGGAATATTTTACCACAGAACTCATTTTCCACAGTAGAAAAGCATGTAAAATGTTTTCCCCATGATAAAGTCCTTTTCCTTGTTTCATTAACTTCTCTTTCTTCCAAACATATGATTTAAGTTACTCTACTCAGGAGAGTGCAGCTCTTTAAATAAAAAAATAAAATAAAATAAAATAAAATAAAATAGTGGAAGCTGCCAAGCAAAAGGAAAGTCCCAGCTGTTCTTATTTATAATGTACAAATTCAATTTATTTTGACAGTGGAGACCCCAGGATTCCTTCATGGTTCCCCCTTTCTTTATTCCCTTACAGAATCCTAGTCAGATTCTTTATGGGGATCTGGATCCTTTGCACCACACTCACAGTGAAAAGGGGCCACAATCTGGCTATAAATTCCCCCAAGGAAAGTTCTCCTGAAGTCAGTGAACTCCGCTGGCCATAACTGTACCAGATTTGGGTCAGAGCCTCTGCTGAGTGAGAAAGGAGATGTCTCAGGGATAGGGAGGGGACATCGAGAACCACTATGATCTGCCAATCCTCCACTATTATAGGGGACCCTACATCAGTGGCATAATTTAGAGCTGCCTGGCTTCAGTTCTAAGTGGAGTCAGGACTGGGGATGACCCTCCAAATCAAGGAACTGTAACTGGATACTTGACCACAACCTTTTCGCTCAACCTCCTGCACTGTCCAGAGCCCTGGTACAGGAGAAAGTCTGGTGCTCCATTTTACAATGGCCTTCCCTTCCAGAGAAAATGGATGGGCCCAGTTCCCATATATTGATTAAATTACACAGCCTGTAACTAACCTGTGGAACTCAGGAAGTCCAAGTGTTTAGCAGTTCAATTCAGTTAGTAACAGAACTATATCGAATCAGGCTAGAAAACTGGAGTGAGGTCTGAGGGAAATAACTGATATGCTTATACACGAATAAAAGCAGTCTGGACAATAAAAATGGAGGAACTAGAACTACTGATGCAGGATATCAAACTCATCTAGATATTTGCCTAATTTTACAATAGGCTGCATAAAAAGCACTAGTGAAGTCAGTACAAACTAAAATTTCATATGACTTTATGCTATACACTGAAATGTAAGTATAATATTTATGTTCCAATGATTTATTTTATAATTATATGGTAAAATGAGAAAGTAAGCAACTTTTCATTAAAAGTGTGCTGTGACACTTTTGTATTTTTATGTCTGATTTTGTAAGCAACTAGTTTTTAAGTGAGGTGAAACTGGGGGTACGCAAGACAAATAAGACCCCTGAAAGGGGTAAAATAATCTGGAAAGGTCGAGAACCACTGCATTAAAGTAACACAGCATAAGAGGCAAACCCTCTTTGAGCTATACCCCCAGCTTCTCTACAAAAAGCAACAGGAGATGTCATCTGACCCTTGGGCACAAGGCCTCTGCAGGGATGGGGGGTGAGAGGGGAAGAATCTCAGAAGCCCTACTCCTACCTCCAAAAATGAATCAATGTCAGCACCTTCTGGATGTTTATTTTTGCTTTTACACCCATTTTCAAATCTATGTTGGGGTGAGGTGGGCTGCATGGAATGAGGCCATGTTTAGTCCTACAAAGGTTTAGAAATGATAGGCCACGGTACCTAGAGCACTAGGAGATGTAAGGAGTCAGAAGAGGGATAGCTAGAACTAGCAAGATGCATTCTGGCCTAACATCACCTCATCTTGTATGTTGTATCCCCTCCTGGAATCTTTGGTTTCTCTTGTCTATTTAGATTGTGAGCCTTTCAAGACAGAAACTTTCTCTTTACTATTTGTATACATGGGACCTAGTACATTTTTGGACACTTGGTGAAGTGTAAAAATAGTAACAACTGCCTGAGTTAGGAAGAGAAAGTTATTCCCTAATTGCCCACTATACAGCCTGGACCAAACCAAATCCAGAGAACAAAAGAGTGTGCTGTCTTCCAAGAGCAAGGATATGGGAATGTGAAGCTGAAAAAGATTCTGACAGCAGTGGGGGAAAATCCACTGATTGTATCGCATGTCAGAATGAATGACAGTGCTAGATTCCCACTAGAATGGATCAAGGATTACTATGCTCAGCTGGGTAAGACGTTAAAGAAGTGGAAACTCTGTTGATTTTCAGCAAAATATTTCTGGTCCCTAGAGAAGGAGGGGGAAGGCATGACAAGATAATGAAGTGCAACAGATCGCTAAAGGATTGGTGCTAGGAGGAAAGTTTTGGGATGATCAACAATTGGGAGGCATTCACAGAAAGAAGATTCTTCTCAACTGATGGACTCCACTTTGGTATTAACCTTCTGAGTTCAAGGCTGGCACAATTGATAAGAAGGGCTTTAAACTAGGTCTTGAGGAGAGAAGGTTGGGAGAGACTTCTGAAATCTCCATACCTGGCTTCAATACACAGGAGTAGGAAAATCAGTCAAATTAAGATATAGCAAGGGAACACCACAAAATAAGAGTATGGACACCAAGGAGAAAGAGAGCACAAATATTGATTTAAGTAATAGTTACTTAGGTCTTACAGTTAGTAACAGAACTATATCTAATCAGGCTAGAAAACTAGAGTGAGGTCCGAGGGAAATAATGAATATGCTTATACATGAATAAAAGCATTCTGGGCAATAAAAATGGAGGAACTAGAACTATTGGTGCAGGATGTCAAACAAGATGTAAGGATCACAGAAACATAGTGGAATAGCACTCATGACTGGAGTACAGGTATTGAAGGGTATGTGCTATTTAGAAGAGTTAGCAATAAAGGGAAATGTGATGGAGCAGAACTGAACATCAACAAAGCAGCAAACTATAAAAGCAGTAAGAAGTGATAGCATAGATAAAACAGAATCTGTTTGTGTCAACATCACTTTGGGGAAGGATTGATAATGTTAGGGGTTTGCTATAGACCCCCAGGGTCAGATTTGGATACAGATAGAGATCTCTAACTATTATTAGAGAGATAAATGTTATTGGGAATTGTGTCATAATGGGACACTTTAACCTCCCAGATATTGACTGGAGAATAAATGCTAATAATACTGATAGGATGCAATTATTTCTGGATGTGACAAAGGACAATTTGCATCACCAAACTGTCACTAATCCATCAAGAGGTGATGCAATTTTAGACTTGGTTTTGGTAAGTGATGAGAGCATTGTAGAAGAGCTGGTCAAAGGAAATAACTTTGGATTGAGTGATCACAAGTTGATTCAGCTTAAATTAAATGGAAGTATAATCAAAACCAGGTCATCAACTATGTTTTTTTTTTTCAAAAGGACAGATTTTGGGAAATGAAGGGTGTTAGTTAAAAAGTCAGCTGGACTGAAGAACTCAAGGACTTCAATGTGGAGGAGGCTTGAAATTTCTTCAGATCACCTATACAAAAACTGATCTGAAATTTGAATCCCAAGCAAGGGGGGGTGGAAATTGCAGGGAATGGCTTCAGACCCAGCCGGATGAATAACCACCTCAAAAAGGTTATCAGGAACAAACAGAAAGACTACAGGGAATGAAAAAAAGGACTAGTCCTCAAAGAAAACCAAAAGAGGTCAGAAAATGCAGGAATGAAGTGAAAATTGCTAAAAGTCAAGCTGAATTAGCTCTTGCCAAGGTAATGAAAAATTTATAACAAGAGGGTTTTTAGTTATATAAATAAAAAAGAGAATAAGGAAGTATCAAGTTGGGCTGCTATGCTGTGTGGATGGGAAGAACCTTACAGATAATCTAGTATGGCCCCAAAACTAAATGAATTCCTTGCCTCAGTTTTCAGTAAGAGTGATAAATTGGAACATGTGCATGAAGGCAGTAGGGCTGATGTAAATGAGTGTCTAGATATGGAAATTACGTCGGAGATGGAAGAAAAACTTAAAGAGCTTAATGCACTCAGATTGAGGGGACTGGAAAATTTCCATCCCCAACCACTGAAAGAACTGGCACATAAAATTGCTAGCCCGGTAGCAAGAATTTTTAATAAATCTATCTATTCGAAGATAGTACTATATGACTAGAGAATAGTTAACATTGTACCTATATTTTTAAAAAGGCAAAATAGTAAAAAAAAATTACATGCCTGTTAGGCTGATCTTTGTAGTATGCAGGACTTTAGAACAAATTGTGAAGGCATGAGTAATTAACTTCATGGAGTTAAAACAGTAAACATGCAACATGGGTTTACTAAAGATAGATCATACCAGAGTAACCTGATATCCTTCTTGGAGAAAATATCTAGAAAATAAAAATCAGTTAAGAGAAGTACAGTAGATTTAACATACTTGGATATCAGTAAAGCATTTGACACAGGACCACATGGGAAATTATTAGTTAAATTAGGGAAGTTGGAGATCAGTACAAGAATTTTAAGGTTGATAAGGAAATGGCTAAGGGGAGAAGGCAATGAGTTGTGCAGAAAGGCGAATTATCAGACTGGAGGGAGAGTATTAGTGGAGTTTCCTCAAGGATTAGTCTTGGGACCAATCTTATTCAATATTTTTACTAAAGACCTTGGCACAAAAGGTAGGAGTTTGCTAATGAAATTTGATGATGATCCAAAAAGTTAGAGGCATCATTAATACAGAGGATCAGAAAATTATATGGGAAGATCTGGATGACCTTGAAGACTGGAGAGCCAGAAATGGGGTGAAATTCAGTAGTATAGAATGCAAGGATATGCACTTAGGGTGTAATAATAAGAATTTCTGCTACAAGCTGGGGCTCATCATTTGGAAGTAACAGAGGAGTAGAGAGACATTGGTGTGTGGGTCGATCACAGGATGACTATGAGCAAGCATTTGTGATGTGAACCACCAATGTGAAAAAAGCAAATACATCCTAGATTGCATCAGATGAGGTATTTCCAGTAGAGACAAATGTATTAATGCCATTGCACAAGGCATTGGTAAGCTCTCATTTGGGATACTGTGCATAATTCTGATCACCCATATTCAAGAAAGATTAATTAAAATTGGAATGAGTGCAGTTAATCCCTCCTCCAACAGGCAAATATGCTGTCGGCATCATCACTTAGCTTTTGTTTTTTAAAGGGACCTACTGCAACTTCTAAAACATTAAACAACTCCTCTGCAGATATAGTATCTCATCTACAACGCAGTTAAATAAAGTTTATGTAGCCTGCATCACATGGGGTGTAATATACACTGCAAAAAATCTCCAAAGCACCTTCTACCGTACAAGAGAGAAGGATATTATGTTGCATGCACATTTCTGTTAATTTCCTTCAAAGCCTGGCTTTATGTTTGAAATATGCTATAGTAACCTACCATTTCCCCCCTCTTTTATTGTTCTCATTGTTATACTGTATAGGAATCTCTTTTTAAATATTATTGTACTTTGTTTTTAAAAATATTTGCTTTGGACAATGAGCTTGACATCATTTATAGCCACCTGGCTGACCCTTGTTCAGTCATAATCCCATGAAACAAAAGATATACATTGGAGGAGTGTATGAAGCAGATGTGTTCATCAGTAAGTGGATACAAATGTAATTATATCAGAAAAAATAGAAAGTGATTATTTAAATTCCATTTTCAATAAATCTCTGGCTCCCTGCCCTTATAGAGAGCTCCAATAAGTTTAATTTCATCCCCTTGTTCCTGAAATAATCTTTAATGTGCAAAGTTTTTTTCAAACTTGGTCCATAATAAAAATATTTTTAAAAATTAAGTAGTAAAACTATTAGTGTTAGTCAATAGTAGGTATTTTCTTTGCCACCACTGGATGGCACAAACTCTTGTATTGGGATTCCCTGTTAGGGTGGTGCAGTCTGGGGAATTTCCAAGCCCATTTGAGTTAAGAACATAAGAACAGCCATACTGGGTCAGACCAAAGGTCCATCTAGCCCAGTATCCTGTCTTCCGACAGTGGCCAATGCCAAGTGCCCCAGAGGAAATGAACAAAACAGGTAATCATCAAGTGATCCATCCCACCACCAATTCCCAGCTTCTGGCAAACAGAAATTAGGGGCACCATCCCTAATGTTTGAAGTATCAGCAGAAACTAAACCAAAAGTTCTGTGGCTACAAACACAATGGCCAGTGTGATGCTTTTTCCCCACAGATCCTTGCCTGCAATTAGGGAGGGAACAAATCCTATGTTGCTGTCCTCCTCTTGGAACACGGAGGATGGGGAAAGTGGAACAGCCTGCTACCCTGTGAAGAATATGGGATGACAAAGGGACATGTGGGAAAATGACAAGTTGGTCTTTCTCAAAAGTCAACACTAGATGAGTATATGGGGGTGGGAGAAGCCCAGTCAGTTGCAGAGTTGTATGGAGGGTGATATGGTAGTGTTTAGTTGGTACTGTAAAAAAATTTGTTTGAGTGACTGGTTTGTTCAAATTTTGTCTTCCTCCCAAACCTGAAAATCAGGTTCCCTTCACCATACAAATTGAACCCACAAGTAAGAACCACTGAAACTTGAAGAAACTCCTCCCGGTTTGCCTTCCTCCCTTCATGGATCTATCCGCCCACAGAAAACACTTTTCAGGCTCAAGGGGAACAGTGTTGCATGACAGGACCTTGTCTCCATGAGGGAGGAGAAGATCTCCAAAAGTGGATAAAGGGGAGGGAACAATCAAGACCATATATCCCATGGGTCTTACTAGGGTGAAGCAAGTGTTGTGGAGGGTGAGGGAAACACCACAAAACATTGCATTTATGCCCAAGAACTTCAAGACACTTTACAAGCTTCAATCTTTTACACTTCTGTGAGGTTGGAGAATGTATCAATTTTACAGATGGGTAAACTGAAGTATGGTAGCTAGCTGAAGGTCATACAATGAATCAATGATAAAGCCAGAATGAAACCTAGAATTCCTTATTTCAATTCCCCTGCTCTAACTACTGTACAACCTGCTGCAGCACAGTTGATTGATATGTAACTTCAAAATTAACCTGGAAAATTTAGATGAGTATGCAACACTACTTTCTTCAGTAACAGAGTGAGATTGCTCAGTCACTAATGTGTAGGGCTCAGTAACTCTGCAAGCCAAAATTACCACTAACAGAAAAAGGTTCTCCATGTAAAGCATTTGAGCTCACACAAATCAAGAGGCACAAAGAGGGTTTCATTTACTTAGTCAAGATCGGATTGATAACCATGGCAGGTTGATATTGGTTTTCAATGCATCCTTCCCTGATAACATTGGACTGCTGGAGATTGTATAGAAAACAGTTTGCCTTATACTGGATTACAAATGTCTAGAATAGTTGCTAAGGTCATATTTCTTTCTACCAGACTACTTTATAGCAGCCAGCAGGTCACCTTTTATGAAAGCACAAAGTTTGATCTCTATCCCACCCACCCCCCATTTCAGGAGAAAGACTTCAGGCCTAGATAGAAAGAAGAGCTTTGGCTCTGAGTCATCAGATTAGACTGTGTCAGCTACGGATATATTCAAGCAACAGAATAAAACAAAATGGCCCTCAGCCAGTATGTGGTTACAATCTTTCAGAGGTTAACCAGACATGAACCATATCTCCAAAAAAAATTAGTTTCCTAGGCATAGATTTGTAACTTCCTGTTGTGCAATACACTGACCCGTTTTAGTTTTATCCTTTTAAAGCAACAGCTGCAAAATTTTATTCACAGTGGCTTGACTGAGAAACCAGTTTGGATGCTCCAAGTTTTGTTTGAAAATAGTTTGAAATAAAAATTTCCATACTGGGATCAATGAGAGCTTCTAGTCATAGACTGAATGACTAGTTTGTTTTTTAAAAAATGTGATTGATAAGGCATGCGAAACAAGTGCAACTAATTGCTATAACTGAGCTTGCAAGCAGAGGATTTTTCCAATACCATAAATAATCTGGTGCTTTTATAAACTTGGTTATACTTTGATTACATTTTTCAGCTGACTCAAAAGAAGAAGTCTTTACAGAAATGTGCCTTTGAATCTGTAACCACCTCTAGTCCTAGCTGGCTCTGTTACCCTCTGTATTGTTGTAAGGACTGAGCTCAAAATTACTGGAAACCAGCCCTGGGCTCAAGTATTGTGAAGTCATCAATGGTCATGTTGTCGCAATGCTGTTCCTTGTGATCTAGTAGCTAACCATCAGATGACATTAAAGAGCAGTCCTACAGAAAATGGTAGTCCTCTGCTCCTGTAGTTCCCGTCTCTGGAACATGGGAATGGGAAGAAGATCAGACATGTCCTACCATCTATTGTCCATCCTGGAACAAAGGCTTTTCTGGTTTGCTCTACAGAAATGTCTATCCAACACACAACCTTGTCTAGATTATTTTAATTTGAATTGTTGGCAGATAAAATCATATACAATTTTGCTCAATGAAAAAGTATACAATGTTTTATCCCTGTGCACAGAATATTTTATGCCTGTACAATTTAATCCAAGACATGCTCCAGGATATCTAAATTATGTGCATGCAATCAGAGAATGTGGTCTCTTTTTTCAAATTAATATCGTTATCAGTTGATAAAAATGGATTGATCCCAGAGACAACGAGCCACATTCTGGGTTGCCTCCCCTACTTTGAAACTTCATTGAAGTCAATAGGACCACAAGTAGTGTATATTCTGTATAGAATTTTGACTAATAAATCCTAATACAAAATGGTGTAATGTTTTTCACAAACCCAACTACACTGCACATTCTGAACAAATAAATTTATTAATATAAAATTCCAGGATTTATCCAATATCTCTTCATTCTAACTAAAATACCTATTATCCTTGTAGCATTGGTTCTATTATGTTTGCAGGCAAACATGAGTTGCTTTACAAACAGTGATAATGGGCTAGAATAAGAAAACATTACAAGAGTGGATCACTACTCAGCAATATAATGTGATGGATATTCCTTGGTTCAGAAAACTTATTGAAAAAGATAAGGTCCTGACTGAAACACCACAAGTCCGCTACTGAAAAGCAGTATTTTCATTTGCCTGGAATCCGGTCACATGTACATTTGTGACCTTTATATCAACTCCTTTACAGAGTAGTGGCTTTTTCTGTATTTGATGTTTTAAAATATCAAGCTATATTCATGATGGTCTAGACAGTGCCCTGCTGCTCTGTGGGTCTGCAAGTGGAGAGGGTGAGCCACAACAGGACACAATCACAGACCTTGCAAAATCCTGGGAGCATGAACTTATCCTTCCTTGTGCCCTTTGCCTGCAAGATTCCCAAAAAGCGGTAGGACCAGAGGCCCCACAAGCCCTATGACCTAGCCAACCGTGCAGGGGTTTCCTGTTTCCTTGGAGTGGTGAGCCCCACATGCCTCTGTGCAGGACTCTTAAAGGCACACCTGAGCCCTATGTTTTGCAAAGACATACATACCTCTATTTAATACAAAAATAACTGCACCTTGGTTTTATCCATAATAGAGCTCATTCAGGAGCTGGGACCAGTAGATCAGAAATTCCCAAACTGTGGGACGTGCGACATCTCTGGGGATACATGGGAGAAATTGTGTAATGGTGGGTTTTATTTATTAATTATTTTATTTATTGCATTTTCATTATGAGGCTGCTCAGACAAAGCTTTAAAACTCTGTGGGAATTTGTTATATAAAATACGGTAGTTAATTGACTTCAAAGTGTACCAATGAGAACACAGATATAAAGAGACCCTGACATACAGAGCCCTCATCTTCAATCACCATACTGATCACAAGCCCTTCTCTCTTTGATTAAGATAGCAGATGTAAATAATGTAGCAATATAAAACGCATGGAGAGAGAGTGAGAGAGAGAGCAACCATACTGCTATACCAGCTTGAAGGTCAAGCTGCTGTCACCTAGTTACCTGATGATACGTTATGAATGCAATCATCAGGCAGTATACTACTAAGTGGTAATGGTGCGATTTTCAAGAGCACTCATTGCTGGCCCACCTGTGTTCCCACTGAAGTCACTAGTTTTACTATTGACCTCAATGGTCAGAGAATTAGACAAATATTGTGCACTTTTGAAAATCCTACCCTAAAGTGTTATGATAAGGTCCAGTGTGCTGAGGGGTAATCTGAAACAGCTGACGGTCCCTGAATCAAAAACAGAAGCGTACTGAAGTATTGTACTAATCACATTTGTTCCAACATTGACCTTATAATAATTAAAAATTGACGCTTAGAGCATAATACAGCTGTGCAATCATATTTAAACTTAATAATTTCTTAGAAAGAGGAAAGTTGAATCAAAAGGTCACAAACACTTTCATGACAGTATATTTACTCTTTATTCCCAAAGTGAAAATGTCTAATTTCTAAAAGAGCAAACCAATAATTACTTATTATAAAACTATTTTAGTCGATACCTAATTTCTCAGTATTGATTACTATTTAGACATTTTAAATGTGCCCAACAGCAATAATAGGTTTATCGTACTGTTCTCCTTACTAGTGCTTGTAAGTATTAAAGATATTGATTAAAAGCATGGGTCCAAAATGCCAAACATTGCATTCATTATAATACAAAACAAAAATTTAGCCATTTCAAAAATGGAACTAACAAGTCATTTAAATATTGAATATTTAAAGATGTGTTTGTAAAACAGTACAGGTTTCTGTTACTAAATCTATTAAGTAATGAGTTCTTGATTAAATTATGCATGATATAGTCTGATTTCATTACAAGAGACAATAAAAAGACAGGGCGTTTAATAAAGCCTCAATGAGCTCTAGAACTTGCAAATGGCTTGATGGAAGAAAACAAGTTATTTCATGTTTCAGAGTAGTAGCCGTGTTAGTCTGTATTCCCAAAAAGAAAAGGAGTACTTGTGGCACCTTAGAGACTAACAAATCTATTAGAGCATTAGCTTTCATGAGCTATAGCTCACTTCATTGAATGCATTCAGTGGAAAATACAGTGGGGAGATTTATATACATAGATAACATGAAACAATGGGTGTTACGAGAGTGATCACTAAGGTGGGTGTTACAAGAGTGATCACTATTACCAGCAGGAGAGCGGGGGGGAAAAAAACCTTTTGTAGTGATAATCAAGGTGGGCCATTTCCAGCAGTTGACAAGAACGTCTGAGGAACAGTGGGGGGTGGGGAAGAAACATGGGGAAATAGTTTTACTTTGTGTAATGACCCATCCACTCCCAGGCTCTATTCAGGCCTAAGTTAATTGTATCCAGTTTGCAAATTAATTCCAATTCAGCAGTCTCTCATTGGAGTCTGTTTTTGAAGTTTTTTTTGTTGAAGAATTGCAACTTTTAGGTCTGTAATCAAGTGACCAAAGAGATTGAAGTGTTCTCCAACTGGTTTTTTAATGTTATAATTCTTGACATCTGATTTGTGTCCATTTATTCTTTTACGTAGAGACTGTCCAGTTTGACCAATGTACGTGGCAAAGGGACATTGCTGGCATGATGGCATATATCACATTGGTAGATGCGCAGGTGAACAAGCCTCTGATAGTGTGGCTGATGTGATTAGGCCCTATGATGGTGTCCCCTGAATAGATATGTGGACAGAGTTGACAACAGGCTTTGTTGCAAGGATAGGTTCTTGGGTTAGTGGTTCTGTTGTGTGGTGTGTGGTTGCTGGTGAGTATTTGCTTTAGGTTGGGGGGCTGTCTGTAAGCAAGGACTATCCTGTCTCCCAAGATCTGTGAGAGTGATGGGTTGTCCTTCAGGATAGGTTGATGATGCATTATTTCATTTAAATTATTCTTTTACAAGGCAAATCGAAGGACTGCAGTTTACACTCCTGTGTATACGCTGCATCTCCAATTTTTGTGATGTACCTAATATAACTCTGTCATGCAATTATAGTAAGTCATTCAAGAAATAGATACCTTGGGTATTTTTAATCTATGTACAGACAGAGGTAGAGAAGAGATGACTTTGGGTATTCTATTTACAAAATGAGCTTGCTATTCACTATCTACTACATCACCTAATCAGAAATCTATTGTCATAATCTCAGTTCACTTAGAATGAGTGGAGTTTTGGGTCACAAAAGCATTCATAAGTTTGAATTTATCCAAACCCCTTTGGACTAGAAATTAGGCTGGATATTTGAACAGTTTCCTTCTGTTGGAGTAAGTCAGATAGTCAGTTGAGTTGGTTCAGGTGTACCATCAGAATAGCTTTTCTCTCTGTATTTCAGTTTCTCTGCAGGATCTATGAGCAGGTCTTGGATCATAGTGAACCACATCAGAATCTCATATGCAATTACCTACTACACAAATGGAAAACGAAGGACAGTCTGATACGCAAATATGGAATTAACTGCTCCATATTTCCCAGTTAACTGCTGGAAATAGCCTACCTTGCTTGTCACCATGAAAGTTTTCCTCCTTCCCCCCCCCCTGCTGCTGGTGATGGCTTATCTTAAGTGATCATTCTCCTTACAGTGTGTATGATAAAACCCATTGTTTCATGTTCTCTGTGTGTGTATATCAATCTCCCCTCTGTATTTTCCACCAAATGCATCCGATGAAGTGAGCTGTAGCTCACGAAATTTATTTATGCTCAAATAAATTTGTTAGTCTCTAAGGTGCCACAAGTACTCCTTTTCTTTTCACCTCCTATGAGCCATTAAAGCATGTAAGGACATGTAATATGTTCATGTAACTCTGGACTCCATCTTGAGTCAGTAACTTTCCACAAACAGGATGTGGGCTTTGTCTGAGACAGTAATAGTCCATGCACATGACAGAGGATATAAGAGGACCTCTTAAATCTCCCCATTTTGTCTGCTTTGTTTCTCTGGACTGGATTGCTAATAAGGAAACTCTAAACAAGGACTGAAGACCCCCAATATGTTTGGGTAACTCCAGAAGACTTTTGGAAGATATCAGTTTATTCCACCACTGCTCTAATCCTGATCTATGAACACTGAAAAATCACCTGTATGTTTATGATCTATTAACCATTTATAACTCTTTCCTTTTATTATTAAACCTTTAGTTTTTAGTTCCTAAAGGATTGGCATCAGTGTGATTATTGGGTAAGATGTGAGTTATAGATTGACCTGGCTAAGAGGCTGATCCCTTGGGATTAGAAGGACCCTATATTTGATTAAATTGGTTTTCAGTAATCACTCCTCATATAGTCCAGTGTCTGGGTGGTGGGCCAAGGGCTGGAATGCCTAAGGAGACTGAATTTTTGGCTTCTTGTTAACCAGCGTGGTGAGACAGAAATTCACTTTTGTTACTGATTTGGTGTTATCTAATGACAGAATAACCATCAGTTTGGGATGAGTCTACCCTACTTCTCAGTGGTCTGTCCTGGATTTGGAATTCTCAGCTGTGACCTACTGAGGCACAGTGACAATCATATTACATGAAATATAAGTAGTTGCCTTTTGAGGTTCTCTAACCACCATTGTGAAAATGGTATTCAAACTTAGGATCCTGCTAGACTCCAGGTATCTAGAGGCTCAATCAACAGCCATAGCTAGAAATATCTTTTTCCATCTTCATTCTGGTTGTCTGTGAAAGCCATGTGAAAGGATCAGTTGAATCTACCCCCAGCAGCTTGCCTTCGAGGTAGGATCACACTAGCGCTGCATGCTCTGCATTGACTTATCATTTCTGTACATGTTTCGATTCTAGTGTTTAATACGTTCAGTGCAAAAAGAGCAGAGTCTGATGCTTGTACTCTCTGCCCTAACCATATTGCATGATAAATAGGGACATTTTGACTGATGGTCATGTACATTTTAGAAATTAGAGATGGAAACATCCATCTTCCCTGATCCCCAAATAATCTCAGAGGTCAAGGCCAGCGCATTCTCCAAAAAAGGAATATAGGCACAAGTGGTCATATTCACCTATGTAATTCCAGAATAATCCTATGATATCAAGGATGTTACACCAAATTTATACCAGTGTACCGTGAGTTTGGACCAAGATGTGCTGAGTTAGAATACATTATACAATTTGGACAGGTGTCATGCAGATTAAGGATATAACTGTCTGAAGTTGATAGTATATGTAGTTAAATTATGTAAGTCAAAACACTGTTTAAAACATTTTTAATAATTAGGAGTAACTATGTAGTAACCTCACTTCTGTTTCTAATCACTTGCAACTTTGTTTGTGCCTACAGATATAATTAATGGCATCAGACAATTCTACATTGCATATTCCATGCAAATATGAATACCGAAAGGAAAACTAATAAGATACAATATTTAACAGAGACATGAAAAAACAACATTGTTTTCTCATAGCGATCTGAGTGGGGGGGGGAAATACAGATTTTGTAGCAACTATACAGATCTAAAAAAGCCTATATAGATAACTTATTCAGTTTTATCAACTTGTCCTCAGATGTTTCTAGAAACGCATTGTACCTGGCTTCAATATGTTCTTTTAAATTAAAATAACATTGTAATGTACATTGTTAGGTCCTGAAATGTATCCTACCTTTAAAGCTGTACTTGCCTGTATGAATGTTCTCTTTACTCTAGAGTATTGGGGCAAAGATTATATTTATCCTTGTTTTGCTTTAAAAATGTTTGGCATTGCAAACAGCACTTTCACTAAATTCTATATGTATGAACGCATTTGTACATGAATTTCTGATTGTGGATGATGCTTGTCAAATTTTGCTTTTGTGAAGATTTTTCCCTTTTTTTGCCCCCTTTCTCCTTTTAGTGATTTCAGTGCTTATGAAAGATGCCAGATTCATTGCCCTGGAGACTGAATGTCTGTATTAATCCAAATAGTGGATGCAAACACAGGCTGAAGCACAAGCTTCCCATCCAAACTACAGTACACCTCAAATATGACCTTAAAGGATCCCATTTAGGGCTGAGAGAGGAGTCCATTCACTGTTCCAGCCTTAGGTTCTCTGCTGAAATTCTCAGGAAGGTTGCTAATTGTGTTTTTTGCGGCATTGGACCTTGATTTTAAACAACCATCAAATGGCAATGACGTTTGGCCACTACCAGTCTTGGCTGATTTGAAATAGTGACCTAGAAGTGAAACAATCCATATCATTATAATAGTCCACTGCATCCTTAAGTCCCTCTCATCATTTGTTTTTAATTATTCAGCCCCGGAAGGCTTGGTTTAAAACCAAACAAACATATTACAGTATGCTGGAATAAATGGAACAAATTTCCTTCTGGAGTGTACAGATTAAAATATGTTAAATTTAATGCCTAAAGCATTTAATAGTGTTCTTATAAGAAATCAAAGTTGATCCCTTAGGACTCTATTCAGAAAAAATTATGAGTTCTGCAATTCTGTTGCAGGCTCCTATGTCTTCTGCCACTTGACTGGTAGATAGCAATGTGATCTTTTTTCAGTTACATGTAGACATCAAGGCCACAGTAGTCTAGCCAAAGATGAAGAAACACTTAGCGTGTTTACAGCACTGGGGCAAAGGTGAGCATGACGGAGCAGCAGATAACTCCACAATTGCAAATCAACCCCAAAACATTCTGCAAGAATCCAAAGCTTCTACAAATAAATCAAATCCCTTTTGTAAGCAGAAAACTGTTCTTTCGTCCCTAAAACTAAAGAGATGAAGATGAAGCTGGCCTAGTACAGAAGTCTACAATACATTTCCATGAATACATCTGAGTTTAAGGAGGCAGAATCTAGCTCCTGTGACTTCTTTTGGGTGCACTTGGGCAGGGGGGCGGGGGAAGGAGAAACAGAAGCTGCTGCAAACCACTTCACTGTTGGCTCAATTCAAAGCCCACAGATGTCAGTAAGAATCTTTCCATTGACTTCAATGGACTTTAGATCAGGCCTTATAAGAGATGGGCTGGTTGGATTAATACTCTGCTAATCTGTGTTTAGTGACTGGAGCAAGGTAGGCAACAGGCCCCGCAGTGTGGGAGATATTATTTCTAGCTATGGGTCAGATCAGCCTCTATTTAAAAACAGCAGAACCATTGTAGACTGCCATATTGCTAAAGAAGTCAAAAATTCTTGTCTACAACAAGGCAGGTAGCAACCCTAAAAGTCAGCTACCATATTCAGGATGCAACACTAAGTCTCTTTGGTAAAGGAAATCAAGAATTTTCACTAGTCACCAGGGGAAGCTGAAGAATGTAATAAAAACATATTGACATTAACTAAAAAGGTTAATTAAACATTTTTATAACAGCAACAGAGTTCAAACAAAGTGCTTCCCTAGTTTATACCAAGCTGAAAATGACTACATTTCACACTATAAAATGTTCCATGCAATCACACCTAGTCAAGAAAAATTCCAGGGCAATGTAAAAGATTTTTTTTCATCACAGATGAATGATCCTGACTGAGATTTTGCAAACCTCTCCATCTGTATCTTGGGTTCACAGAATGAGGCTGAGTTCATTGCAAATAAAATTAGAGCACGAGTCTTTTTTTCCGTTTACAGATTGTTCACAAACCAATCTTGATTTTTGCTAATGCAGTTCTCATTCATAAGTATTCAGTAATTATGCAAACACATTTCAGCCTACAAGGTGTTCACAAGCTTCTCTTTCCTTGTTTGCTGTTCATTATTCATGGTGAATGACTGGCCAGCAAAGTCAGATGGTGCTTCCATTTCAGATGGCTGGACATCTGAAACTTAAATCAGGGTACTAATGAGAAAAAAAAACAACAAATAGCGAAAAAAAACTGTTTGTGAAGCAAAAATAAAACGAATTATATGAACATGACTGAGAGTGGGGGAAGCCTCTGCCAAAGGCTTCCTCTATGACCTTGAATAAGTCACTTAAGGTCTCAGACTCAGGAAATTATACACATTTCTTCTGAAGAGGACCTCTACCCTACTATTTGTCTTGCCTAGTTACACAGACAACTCTTCAGGACAGGGATTAACTCTTACCAAGTGTTTACACCACCTGTCATGATTCCTCAATTTCCACTGAGATCTCTAAACGTTAGTGCAATACACACAAAGCTATGGGAGAAATTTTAAAAGGCACAGTAATTATCTGAGTTGGAATTTGGCAAATGGCATGGCACTAACCCCTAATCTTACAAATATTACCATGGAGTCTTACTAACTATAGTGATCAGACCCCCCAACCCTCCTCAAATCCACTTTTTCACTAGGATTTTGGATCATCACAAAATGAGAGTGCTGTTACAGAGCCATGCTTACAAGCATTGCAGCCCCCTTATGCTGCCCTGTAAGAATTTCGTGGCATCCACCTCAGGGGAAGCCCAGTAAATTCCCACTCCACACAAGGAAGAGGAGATGAAAGAAATCAAACATCTTTGTCTCCCTGAAAAATTTTCTGTGCACTTTAATCACTAGAGATGAAATAAATTTGTCTCCTAGCTAGCAACCTGTCACATGATTTGTCAAGACATCTCTCTCATTCAAAAAAGATATTTTCTTCAAATTTCAGCAAATCAAATGCAAGTGCATTGGTTTTATAAAGCGCTTGGCTTTAGAGTTCAGAAATGACATAACCTGAGCAAATAAGTCCAAAGAGGAACACTCATAAATAGTGTACAAATGAAAGATGAAAAATGTATACATCAGGTATTATGCTCTAACAACAAAAGGGCCCAATCCACCAGGCATTTTCCTTGCCATTCACAAATTAACACAAATTAACAGAAAATTCATACTACAAATGGACTCCATTTAATTATTTGACCATATATTTGTGGTTTGATACATTGATCTCATTCTCTCCTTGAGAAATTTATACATCGGACAGTGTCATTTTGTTATATGCAACACCCAGAAAAAAACCTTCACAAACATTCAAGGAGTGATTTTATATAATTTCTCTAGGCATCTGTATTATTTCTTAGAAGACCAAAGGTTCTTTCGATTATAGGTCTAGTAAATTTATGTGCCTCATTATAAAGTAATTCTGTTGGAGTTTGGGGATTAAGAACTGCAGTCATTAGCCATTTCTTCAGAGAAGAACCACTGTGACCTAAAAAAAGGCAAGATGTAAATAATACTCTCATATTTAATACATATTCAATGTTTTATTTACAAGAAATGCTCCTACTTATCTATTAGCCAGTCTCCTTGAATTTGACCATCTTCAAAAGATTGACCTAATCCTTATTGTCTGAGTTTGAATAAATCATGACATGATTCTGGGAACTTGGCAAATACATCAATGATTTTACATCTGGCATCATACACCAGCTGCATGTTGAGGGAATGAAAAGATTTTCGATTTCTTTACCTTGCCTCATTAGTCATTATGTGGTGATGCATGCATTACCACATGCATACAGCCTGTAGCTCCCAAGACAGATAGAAATCCAGCAATGTCATAAAATTCATGCATTACTCACTGTGATACTGATTATCTTGTGGAAAGCTAATAAGATTATTAGTTCTGCTGAAAAGTGCATCTATAAATTGATATATGCACTGTCAGTGGGACACTTACTATGTGTCAGTGCAAAAAACAATGAATGCAGGGGTAACCTTCAAGTGTCACAAGTACTCTATCAGCCTTCAAATCATTCCACAGATGGAAACAATGGTTTCTTTGCCAAATCTATGTCCACAGATGTTTTTTTTTCAATTAGCTCTTAAAAACCTCTATGCTCAGAAGTCATCTGATACATTTAATTAGATAGGCGTGATGAGATTTTTTTAAAAAATACTCAAAGGAGAAGTCTTTTTATATTTGGTTAAAGTTAGTGTCTTCAGTCATTCAGAAAATGAAAGGTACATTTTTAAGATGCAAGTCAAAAGGAATAAACACCCTGCAATTGTTTGTACAGGCAGACATTCGCACATATAAACTGATAGATGAGCAACTTCCCAAACTGATAAATCTGAGGGATTGGAAGTGTGATGGGAGTAACCCTCTGTAGCAGAGGTCATTTTGCATCCTGCTTTAGAAGTCTGTCCCTCACCGTTTTCCATTTAAGACTTAATGTTCGAATATTGATTAAAATCTAAATATTGAATATTGACTAAATTTATCACTCTGCATTACCTAAACACAGCCACTTGTTTAAAATAGCAATGGTTTTCCTCTCTGCCTTCATATTTGTCATTACACTTTTATACTGTACATATTATCCTGTTGAAAACTGACTATGGGCCTGATTTAGGATTTAGTATTCCTTGAAGTCAACGGGAATCTTTCCATAGATCTTTCCATTGTATCAGGACCTCTGTGTGAAACAAACTTTTCTGCCGTAATGATCTTGGTGTTCATTAAATAACAAACCAAATGAATGAGAAAGGAATAAAAAACTTTTAAAATATGCAGCCATGCAGTGTTCCCAACTCCCACCTCCAGGACAGGTCTCCAAATTTCTATGTTCATAATACTGTCCCTTATGAGAGATTGTCTCTACATTATAGTCTTCTACAAAAATCTCTACACTCCTGCCACAGGTTATTTTACAAATGGAGCTGAGTGAATACATTTAATCAATATTTAGCATCTTTCTCTTCATGAAATATTTACAAGCTGATCACAAATGTCCTAAGGTGCCACAAGTACTCCTTTTCTTTTTGAGAATACAGACTAACACGGCTGCTACTCTGAAACCAGATATTAAAAAGTTGTACTGTTGAACTCCGATTGCTCAGACAAAGGACATGATATGGTTTCTCTTGATAACTTAACAAGGATGCAAGCACTTTCAAAATAAATGTGCATGTGCACAAACGATATAACAGGGTTAAAAAAAGAACTAGATAAGTTCATGGAGGATTGGTCCGTCAATAGCTATTAGTCAGGATGGGCTGGGATGGTGTCCTTAGGCTGTTTGCCAGAAGCTGGGAATGGGTGACAGGGGATGGATCACTTAATGATTACCTGTTCTGTTCATTCCCTCTGGGGCACCTGGCATTGGCCGCTGTCGGAAGACAGGATACTGGGCTAGATGGATCTTTGGTCTGACCCATATGGCCATTTTTATGTTCTTAATATCCAGTTTCTATGAATACTCACGCAGTAACTCCTCATTTAACATCCTCCCACTTAACATTGTTTCAAAGTCACTGCTCAATTAAGGAACATGCTCGTTTAAAGTTGTGCAATGCTCCCTTATAACATCGGTTGGCTGCCTGCTCTGTACACTGCATGTAAGATTTTGTGGAAGAGCAGCGACTTTACAAGGGAGCATTGCACACGTTCCTCTTCTCCGCATCCTTCCTCCCAGTGCTTCCCCCACTTAGGACTTTCTGGCGGCGGGGAAGGAGCAAGGATGTGACATGCTCCGGAGAGTAGGTGGAGTGGGGGTGGGAAGAAGTGGGCCTGGAGCATCCCCCAGCAAAGTCAGTGCCTGTTCTTCTCCGGGTAAGCTGCCACTGCTGCTGCGAAGGTGCTTCCTAGTATCTTTGCCTGCAGCGGGCTGTGCCTGTGTGGGATAAGCTATGGGCACTTCTCAACCACTATATAGTATAGTACTGTACAGTATATAATGCCTTTTGTCTGCTCAAAAAAAATTTCCTTGGGACCTAACCCCCTGCATTTACATTAAATCTTATAGGAAAACTGGATTCGTTTAACATCGTTTCACTTAAAGTTGCATTTTTCAGGAACATAACCATAACGTTAAGTGAGGAGTTACTGTATAAACGATTGATATTCACTTTCCTTTGCTTTTTGCCAACAAAACTCAATCATGAGAATGTTCTCATAATTGAAACACAAAACAAGTGAAACTTATATCAATTTAAAATTAACATTTATAGATTTTTTTTTTTGCATTATTTACTTGGGTCTTGTTACAAAACAGGCAAGGAGGCCAGATCATCAATGGGTGTAAATCAGTGTAGCTCCATTAACTTAAATGGAGTTATGCCAGTTTACACCCACTGAGCACCTGGCCCAATATATTTAATTAGAAAGATGAAAAAAATGTTTTATCAGTGATGGACAGAAAGGCTTCTGGAAGCCCCCTGTTAAAATTCTGCCATCAAATGGAAGGGAAATTTGGTACAATTTTTCTCTACAGCACTTCATCCTCTCCAGACACTACTAATGCAGGAGATTACTTAGCTTTGGGGCTAATAATACTTCAGGAGAGATATTTTTAACTATAGCATGGACCACATGGAACAGATAAGCAGTTATTTTCAATATTTTTTTTGAGGAAGATAACACAACATCCCTTTAAAAAACGGTTAGCTCCACCGACCACTTAAACTAAACAAGTTAAACATTGTCCTATGCTGTCAATATCCTCATTACAGTCGTCTGGCACGAAGTACAAACATTTCTACCAAGTGCAGCATAATATTAATAGAGCTGTTGAAATTTTCTCTTCAAAACTTGGCAAAAAAGTGGCTTTTTGAGAAAACAAGTTTTTCCCCAAAACCAAGAAAGTTTGTTGTTGTTTTTTTTATTTTCCAACAACCAAACACATTGCCAAAAAAACAAACTTTTCTTTATCTTTTAAATTTTTTTCAGAAAAAATATTTCCACACTAGCTCTGGACACAAGTTTGTTGGCCAAGTGGCAATGTCTTTTCCCCTGATTATGAGATTCTCTGATTATTTCACTCTTCTGTCTTCAAGGAGCTGCAGGTCTGGTACCCAGGGTTTAATAAGGGACCAGTTTGTGGGTGCCCCTTATTAAAAATATTGTCAGCATATCAGTGTGTCTAATGTATGCCATTAATTTCAAAATGCATTTGAAAGTCAGTGGCAATTTCAGATTAAAGAAAGGAAGAATCCTGTCTGGTGAGCTGCAGCAACAGAGTTAACTGTAATCCAGAGGAAAGGCTAGTCTATAACTAGAGCCTATTACTCTTATAGGGCTCAGTTCAACATGATGTGAGCACTGAGCACCCTCAACTCCCACTGAAGTCTGTGGGAGTAGAGAGTGCTTAGCAATTTGTAGGAGTCCTCAGTAATTTGAAGGATTGAACCCCTAATCCACTAGCTAATGTTATAAGAAAAAAAAACTAATTAGTGAGTTTTTTTCAGGTCTATTTACTGCAAGAGTTCAAAGCAAGACCCCATCATTGCTCTCAAACTATAATATAATCAAATTTGAGTAGGAACTAAAAGCTTCCTTGTAGATCGGATCTTATGACAGCTTGTTATAAATTACGAGTCCAGGGGAGATAAAGAACTCTACAGGTCTCCAAGGGACTATGAAAAGGAGATATTACTGAAAAATAAACCTTTATAATGCCAAGCAGTGAGCTCTCTGTTGTCTCTCTCAGATGGTGTCCATACACAAGAATGGACTTCTCCAATAGTGTCTGAACATACCCTGCATTCATGTGTGACGATATGTCTGCATTCATGCATATGTCCCCCCTATGTAATATGGATTCAAACCAAAACCTTTATAGTACCGAGGCAGAAAGTCTACGTGATGAGTCAGATAGTCAGTCCATCAGATTGAGTCAGCAGAATTTGTGCAAAAGCTTGTCTCAGCTCAAAATCATTCCTTGCAAATGTTAAAGTATCACCAACTAAAACAAACATATGATCATTTGCTACTTCTATCAGGATAAAGCCTGTTCTTCAGTCTTCTACCTAGTTTGCTGAAAACCAAAACTGCTGTAAAATGTGAAATATATTTTGAAATATAAGGGCTGGACCATTACTGGCTAAGACAATCACCTAGATTACCTCAAGCAGGTACTTAAGACTAATGGAAACTCAAATTACTCATCTTAATGAATTAGCTAAATTTAGAAGGGCTAAAATATGTTTTTCTTCTCACCTACAAACTAAAGAAGAGTTGGGGAAGGTGGAAATAACTACACTTCAGCTGCTTGTGAACATCAGTGGGCTTACCCAGGACCCAATTCACGAAGAAACTTAAGGAGGTGCTTAACTTTGACCATGATTAGTCCCACTGAACTCAAGATTACTTGGAGTTAGATACATACTTAAGTAACTTCACAAACTGGGGACCAAATTTGCCTATCCCATAAAATAGCATATAGAGAAATCTCTTTGGCAGTATTGAAGAACTTGGAAGCTATTTTTCCCATAGATCTATCTTGTTAGCAAGAAGTAAACAAGTTATCAAGGATCACAGCCCCCTCTGGGCCTATCAATCAGTGAAGGGGAGGTTGGACTATTTCCCACCACTGCAACCTCCCCTCTGCTGGGTTTTCCACCTCTGAACCCTCCACCAGAATCGAGGTCAGTTAGATCCATGGCACTGTAGCTAGCGAAATTCATGATTGTGCTTTCTGCTAAGTAACTAAGTATTCTATGAAAACTATGTAATTACACCACTGTCATTTATTAATTTAAGTTATTGAACTACATTTAGTATTCATTTTGTTTTCTAAAAACATGAACATTAAATAAAAAAAATACAAGTAATAAAGCACCCCTTTCTACATGCCTTTAAGAATTCTATCAGGGTTGTTTTTTTTTTTTTTGTTTTTTGTTTTTTTAAAGAGAGTGTATGGTCTGCACAAAACACACAACCCAAAGGCACAAGAGAAACAATGACTAAAAGCAGAAATTTAGAAGTTTCAGCAAAAGAACTGTACTTGAGAAATAGACAACAAATGGCCAAATTGTACAGTCCTTACTCAGTTAAAACTCCTGTCTACAAATCCATGGAAACAAAGCCTTCTGTTGGGTGTGAATGGGGGGGGGGATATTTTACCTGAATAAGTACCACAAAATTTAGCCTGAATAGTGTCTATGTAGCCCATCAGTAACATTTGCTAAATTGCCCAAAACTGAAAGCTAAAAATGGAAAATTCGGCTCCTGGATCAATCCATTAAACACCAGTATTGGGAAAGAATCCTTTAAAGATGGAATGAAAAAGACAGAAGTTTTGTCATATACATTGGTATACCTCCTTAGGGCAACTGTGAAAACACCCCTGTGCCACGCCAAAGTTGAAGTTCCAGGATAATTCCCAGATCACTGGGCACAGGGAACATCCTTTGTAAATGCAATTTTGATATAGTGCTAGCAAGGGTCAGGGCAAAGAAAATATGAACAAAATCTTCCATTAAACTATTGGTAAGATTTGGGATTCCAAGAGACTGCTGCAAAATGATATATTTGTTTTTCTAACAACAGAAAACCTACTTTGGAATTTAATTCCCAGTGATTTTTTTAAATCTTTCAAGAATGGGAGACTCATTACAATGAATCAGCAGGAATGTTTTTAAAAAAATCCTTTTACAGATTTTAATCTGAGGAAAAGAGATTCAAGGTCTGTCGCCACTGGTAGGAGATAATCTTATAGGGTAGCAAGAAGAAAGTGCCTGAGCTGTAGATAAAAGATGAACTCCTGCAGCGGAACATTATACAAATGTTGAAGATGCTGGAAAGATGCCAGAACTCCCTGGTGATATAGACTGGAGACAAGTTACACAGTCACACTCCCACCGAGTAGTAAAGGAAAGGAGTCCCAGATTTCTATCAAGCACAGCTACAGTAAGCGCCAGGAGGGATCTTTCAATCTTCAAATGTGTCAGAATGCAAGACCATTCACAGAGTGTTTATAACAGCATCCTTTGTTTATTAAAAGCAATGATAACTTAGAGGAGGCCAGAATATTGGCAAGAGAAATACCAGGACATTTTTATATCCACTTAATACATTACTCTGTGATACTAATCCCATGCAAATAAACCATATTGTCAAAGCCAGCAAAATATATCCCTGTACAAGATAAGTGGAGGTGACAAAATTTATCTTTGTTAGCCTGTTCTGCTAAATGAAAGAGTAATTGTTATTGTTTGACTTGGTAGGAGGAAAATAAAAATATGGAACAAGTAAAATAACCTATTCAGATGACACTGGCCAAATTCAGTGGTGATATAAATTAAAGAGAAAATAAGCAAGTACTGGAACTTGGAGCACCCACTGAATAACAAACTACTGCATGTATGTAGAGCTATGCCAGGCAACTTCTCTGAAAAAAGCCAGGGTATTGTGGAAAGCCATCACGTGATGCCCTCTGAAGATCACAGGGTATGAAGCAGTCCAGCCAACTGTTCTCTAAAGACATGGATAAGAATAGGTGGCAGTGGCTTCAGGCTACACCCAGAAGACTACATAAAATGTAAAGAGCATGGGTCTTTTGTGGAGTAGGGCAGAGAAAAGAAGGACAGGCCCTCCTCAACTTCACCTTCATATGAAATCAATTAGTTTTGCATGGGCTCAAATTGGTATTTCAGGTTTGTATTAACCAACTCTCTAAGCCAGTGGTTCCTAAACTTGTTCCGCCACTTGTGCGGGGAAAGCCCCTGGCGGGCCGCGCGGGTTTGTTTATCTGCCACGTCCACAGGTTCGGCCGATCGCAGCTCCAAGGGACATACTGGCCGCCGCTTCCAGCAGCTCCCATTGGCCTGGACTAGCGAACCGCGGCCACTGGGAGCAGCGATTGATCAAACCTATGGACGTGGCAGGTAAACAAAGCGGTGCAGCCCACCAGGGGCTTTCCCTGCACAAGCGGCGGAACAAGTTTGGGAACCACTGCTCTAAGCAAACCTAAAGGCTGTGAATCCTAAAAACAAAATTTAAACCAAAATCAGTAAGGTTTATATGCCTCTATTTCTACACCCTGTGTGTGTGTGTGTGTGTGGTGTGTGCATATATATATATATATATATATATATATATATATATATATATATAAAATTTTCAAGGGCCATCATTTTTTATTGCTTCCACAGAAGCTTTTCAATATAAGCTAGGCTTGGGCAATTATTTTACTACTGTGAACGATGGAGTATGGAAAAACAGTACAGTACTAAAGAAATGTATGAGACTAAAACAACATGGAAAAAATGTTTTCATATGAACTTTAAAAACAGTCATGTACAACACTGTAAGACCCATTCATACTCACTTGTTTAAAGCCACTATGGAGGTGCTGTTGAAACCTATTAACGTCACTTGAGTTCAAGCAGCCCATCTTCAGAAACCATTCTTTGGTCAGTTCATAAAAATCCACCTTTCCTTAAACTCAAAGGCATTTCAGTCTGCTTTGTTCTCTTGGGAAATATTAAAAATAAAAAAATTGCAGAGAAAAATCATAGCTTGTCACAATACTTAACAGCTACAAATTGAGTCATTTTAAATAGTTTGCATGAACTTGATGGGATAAATATTCTGAGGTACTCAAAACCCTTTGGGAAGCGTCACAGGGATAAGCCACTGTGTGAAATTGCTATCTGAGTGAATACCAATTATTTGTGATTTACTGTAATTTACTTTTAAACCCAGGAGCTCACCCCAAAGCAGTTAGTGTATATACCTATTAAATGATGTATCAAGGGCTTGATATGTGAAATATACAGAAAGAAAGCCCTTAAAGAATGTTCTAGTTAATCCAACTATTAAATGGAATCTAATGTTAACTACTTAGTATTGATTTACTACAGTAAAAGGAATGAGGGGAGGAAGTGTGTGTATGGCAATATTCTGCATCTGAAATAGAGCAAAATGGACCCTCCTACATAACCTATTAGCAAAAATAATCTCTTTCAAAAAGCTGGAACTATGCAGCTGAAATACCACAGAAAATTGGTAGATGTGGGGTGTGCCATTAACTATTCTGAGAACAGACAAAGGATTTCAGTCTGTATGATAATCAATACACATCTTTTATGAACATTACACTGTTAAATTCAATTTGTTAATTTTAAATAAGCTGCTGCGTAAAGCTGGCCAAAACCTCAAATTATTGTTCCACAGGAAATTGATTGTAATGGCATAAGGGCACCCCAAATATGCCCTACAGACGTGGAGCCACAGGTGAGCTCCTGCCTCAGTTTCCCCTCACCCCGATTATAAACAAGTCTAAGCAGGCTGTCTAGTACTAAAGAACATTCTCTTTAGAGAGTCTCATTTATTTAATGGAGGACAACATGAAAACAAGCCAAAACTTCAATCAGCTACTGCAACAGAAGCTCTCCACCTCTGGGTTAATCAGTTTTATGTTTCGCCCCACTAGCCCCAGAGCACTGTTGTAGAACTGATCAATGAAATTGTTTTTAATTGTTTACTTTATTAATATAACTTCATAAGTAAAGTTTTATGAATGAAACAGCATTCGTTCATAAAACCGGTTACCCCAATAACTGGCTAATTGAGTTTCACTTTCAATCCAATTGCTGCTTAAATCGCTGAAACTTACACTGTTTCAACATTGTAACTTCTGTTCACTATTTGCCATTCCTTACACTTCTCCATGTTGTAACTCAAACTCCATTTTAACTTGTCCCAAACTCCATTTTAAAATGCTCACTTCATTTTGTAAAAGCTTACTGCAACCTTCATTTTTGCAAAACCCTGCTGTAATCTTATTAGTTTAGATGTGTGAATGAGGTATGTATGGATGATGGAATCAACTTCCAGCCCCAGCCTGTCCTAATGAAATAAAGTGTAAACACCCAACTGCTGAAGATGCGGACAACAGCCCTGACAAAATAAGAGGACTCCACCCTCAAAAGAAAAGAACAAAAGTACAATTGAAGAAACATCAAAGCCAGGTCCTAGGCTGAAAGTCATGTCTGCAATTGACAGGTGATCAGTCACACCTGACCCAGAGGCAGTGTGAAACAGCAAGACCAATAGACTCTGGATTCAAACTAAAGCCTACAAAAAGAATGGGTGAGATGGAAGACTTTGAAGGGTAACATTCTGCTGCCAACATGGAAGGGCATCGGTGCATGTCAACAGAGACCCAGCTCTTCTTTGTGCCCGGCTTTCCTGGCCAGTTAGCGGCCACAAGCTACGAACCCAAGCCATGAACTCAAGCTACATTCAGGACTAGTAACTATACAGCAGCTGCAGAACCTGTGTGTGTGTGTGTGTGTGTGTGTGTGTGTGAATGAACAAACGTGTGAATAAATGTGAAACTGAATGAAATGTTATAGCTATAACTGACTGCCTACTATGATTCTTTTAGTATTCACAATAAATGTGCCATTTTGTCTTATCCCCTTTAATAAGATCCTGCTGGTTTTTATTTTTTATTGGTATAACACTCTCAGGCTGAATTCTATGCTTGGATCTTGGGCTACTGCCGTGCGTTCATCTGGATGTCAGTCTTTGCCCAACAATGCCTCACTCTTTGCTTGAGCCAGTCCCTAGTAGCTCCCCAGTGGCTCCCACACCCAGTTTATTTTCCTGGGCTACTTCAGGCCCCTTCCTGTGAGTGCTCAACCTTTGGATTGGTTTCTCCCTCAGTGAGCCTTTGCTCTCCGGAAGAGACCACTGGACCTTTCAATCCAGGTCTCCACCAGGGTCTCTCCCCTCAGGACATTCCTCTGTTCTAGGGCTTCCTGACTGAGGCCTCAGAAGGAACTCCTACCTGGGCCTAACTAATGAACTGCCACTTTGAATTTAATCACAGGTTTCAGAGTAGCAGCCGTGTTAGTCTGTATTCGCAAAAAGAAAAGGAGTACTTGTGGCACCTTAGAGACTAACAAATTTATTAGAGCATAAGCTTTCGTGAGCTACAGCTCACTTCATCGGATGCATTTCTTTTTTGAATTTAATGACATTCAAAACAATCAAGTTGAAATGAAGCACTTCAATAATATTTCATCAACATTTGACAAAAAATGATGTTCCCATTAAACTTTTCAATTTCATCGAATCAGCATTTTCCTACAGAAAACTGTGCCAGCAGAAAATTTTCAGTCAGCTTTGAGTATTATTTAACTGCTAAACAGTTTTTGGCTCCAGAGCTAAATGCTTTGAGGTATACACTGTCCTGCTCCAAACATATCCTATCCTCTCCCCCAACCACAACATACTTTCTGCAGTTACTCTCTGGAGTGGAAGGAGTTCAGACTACACCATGCTAAACAAGAGGGGTTCCTGTTACTGTGTGTGAATGAGGAGTTTAGAATACTTGTGTCCTGTGTGTATTCTACCTACAGAGTGAGTTCTAAAGGGCTGGAAGCAGTGAGCGAGTGGGATTTTGTGGAGTACAATTGGGTTCCATGGCAGCAAAATGTGGGATGGGAAAAATCCAGCCTCTCCCCCAGAAGATACTGCACTAGGACAAATGGCTAGCCTTCAGAGAAGCAGAAGGAAAAAATGAGTTAAGCAGCCACACCATGAAGAAGAAGGACGCAAAGAAGCTTTCAGAGCTGCTACCCAAGGATCGTGGAGTGTGGCATCATGCCACTGTGTATGAGCAATGCCTAGCCAGAATTGCCACAGCAAGTAAGAATAGCTGGGTGCAGGGGAAAATGCAGGCAATCCTCATCCCCCTCAGGGTGAAGGAATGGGTATCTTTGATATCTGAATCTCAAAAAAAAAAAAAATAAAAATAAAAAAATAAGACTACAGTTCAAGAGTATTTTTCCCCCCTCAAAGTAGTTCACCCCCCAGCCCTTGGCAAAACAAATTTTGGCTTAATCTCAACTTCCTCCAGTGTATTTTAAATTATTCCTCTTAAGATAAATATTTTTCTTTATTCTTTCTATACTGAGATTAAATAATAAAACTAGAAAAAACCACTGTGATCATGTAATCTGACCTTCTATGGCCAGTGTTGCACAGAATTTTCCTAAATTAATTCCTGTTTGAACCACAATATGTCTCTTAGTAAAACATCCAAACTTTATTTAAAAATTATTAGTGATAGAGAATAGTTAGTAAATTATTCCAATAGTTAATTAGCTTCGCTATTAAAAATGTATGCCTTATTTCTAGACTCAATACGTCTAGCTTCAGCTTCCAGCCATTGGATCATGTTACACTTTTATCTGCTAGATTGAAGATCCCCATTTTTCAAATATTTGTTCCCCATATGGGAACTAATAAAGGATAATCAAACCCCCTCCCCCCTTAACCTTCTCTTTATTAAATTAAACAAATTGGTCTCCTTGAGTTTTTCATTATTAGCCATGTTTTCCACTCATTTAACAATTCTCTTGGCTCTTCTCTGAACCCTCAATTTTTCAACACTCTTTTTGAATTGTCAACATCAGAACTGGACTTGGTATTCCAGCACTGATCACACCAGTGACCAAAACAGAAGTAAAATAACCTCTCTACTCCTACTCAAGATTCCCCTGTTTATACATCCAAGAATTGCATTATCACTTTTGGCCACAGCATTGCCTTGGGAGCTCATGTTTCACTGATTATCCAAGTCTCTTTCAGAGTCACTGTTAGAGCCCCCATATTAGAGTCCTCCATCCTGTTAATATGGCCTACATTCTTTGTTCCTAGATGTATGACTTTACATTTGGCTGCATTAACACACATTTTATCAAGCAAGTCAAATCACTCTATATTAGTGACCTGTGCTCTTCATTATTTACCACTCCCCCAATCTGTGTTTCCTCAGTAAACTTTATCGGTAATGAATTTATGTTTTTTTTCCAGGTCACTGATTTAAAAAAAAAAAAAAAAAAGTTGACTAGCATAGGACTCAGAACCGCTCCCTGCAGGACCCCCCAAGAAATATACCGTCTCAGGGATTATAATTACATTTTAAGACCTATACATTGGCCCATTTTTAATCCATTTATTGTGTGCCAGGTTGATTTTGTTTTGCTCTAGTTTTCAAATTAAAACATCACATGATACAAAGTCAAATGCCTTACAGATGCCCAAGTATATTGCAGCAAAACTATTACCTTTTTCAATCAACACTGATAGGATTTGTCAAAAAATGAAGAAAAACTATGTGAAAATTTGGTATTATTTTCTCTTCCCCTCCCACTCATTTTTGTATTTCCCACACACAAACAATTTTTCCCCCCAAAACAAATATTTTGATGTGGTTATTTTGAAAATTATAATTAAATTATAATTATAATTACTTTCATTTTAAAAGGCTCAAAATTGGACTATTTTGGGGGATGGGACTTGTTTTTATGAATTCTCCAGACAAGTTTTTTTAAACCAAAACTTAACATATTTCATTTACTGACCATAAATTTAAAGAGAAATTTTTCAATAATCCTTTGATAAACATATAAAAGCCACCAGAATAGCATTACATGTTTCACACAGTGAAGAGAAGTTTTGACAATGTCAACAACTTTACAGAAAAAAAATCATTTAACAAAAGACCATTTTTCAATTAAAAAAAATCTTTTCATTCAAAAAATTTCACCTGGCTCTGAGATATTCCATTTGGCTCTGTTCTCTGTAAAATTAGCATTATACTTGATTCTGAACCTCCTACATCGGCCTATAATAAAGCCAACATATGCCACTGCCCCGACTCCATCTCTGCTCAAGTCTTTGTTCATATATTCATCTTCTCTCCTTAATTACTGCAGATCCATCAAGTCCCATTTCTTCAAATCTCAGTCTTTGCTCATCTTCCTATATCTACCAAGAAGAAAGAATGGTAATTTTGTGGTCAAGCAACTCCACTGCTTCCCTATTTCTTTCAGAATACAATTTAAAAATCCCCTCATTTTTAAAATCCTTCATGACTTGCTCCAGCTTGTTTGATGACCCTTGTCTCTTTCTATTTCCCTCTGCCTGAGTAGCGCTGAGTAACTTTTGTCCTTCTGTACAATCTCACCACTATTAGTGTAAAACCCTTTCCTGCTATAGCTTCTGTCATCTGGAAAAGGCTTGCAGTATCTCTCTACTTCACTGATTCTCATGCATTTCAAGTCTCCGCTGAATACATCTCTATTCTGACTTACTAATAGCTGAAGTAAAGAGAAATTAAGTGGTATTATTTTTCATTCTGCAAATGATTTTATGATACAGTCTTTATGAAAGGTGTTCTGCCCAATGAACTTGGTGGAGGTGGTTGTTATCTGAAATGTTATTGGACATGCATCCACGGTTTGTTACACGCAATCTGCATTGGTATATGGTATACTGTCAGACCTTTTCTTTTTATATTTTGATTTTTTTTAATGTCCTAGTAGTTACATTTTTCTGTGGTTGTGTTTCTAACTGCAAAAAACTATAAAGTTATGTTATAAAATGCCTGATTTTAAAACAATTATACTGTGATAGTTCTCAGGGTACCCAGGACTGCGAGTCACCTTTGTTATCCTCTGCCTCTAGCGAGAGATAGCCTGTCTGTGATGACTGAGTGTTAGCTTCCTAACACCACCAACCTCTTTAGCCACTCAAACATCCTCCTCCAGCCTTGTCTTCATCTTGAAGGTTAACAATACAGTAGGTGCACTTAAGTCCCTGAGGACCTTTGAAGTGTTCTCCTGTGTTATCTAGCCTCTGACATTAACTATTTACAGAAATCCCAGATCCACTGTCCCCAAAGGACAGGGAGAAAGGGGGGGGGGAAGGTGTTTGCTCCTCCCTTTTATAGTTTCAGTCCCTTACTTAAAAAAACATTTCCATGAGACAAAATCTATGCGGAAGGACATTCCCTGCTGTTTTTTTCCCACCTGTAGGGAGGTGGTGTGGTTCTCTGCCCCCCCCCCCCGTCCCCCAGAGAGGGACAAGCTCTGCCGGACACCAGAGTGGGCAGAGCCTGAGCACTCCAAGCCTGACCCCCAGAGGGTCAGGTGCCAGACAGGAAGTATAAGACCCCAACCCCAGAGCTCACTCAAGAGGCAGCTGTTGGAGAGGCCAGACACTTTTGGCCCAGCTCCCACTAGGGAGACTCCAGCAACCAGTGGCGGACCTGGAGACTAGTCTGACTGGCAGATACTCAACGCGGATCAGCATGTGGGAGAGTCGCTGAGCTTACCCCTCTCCAGCTACCCAGAAGAGTCGCTGAGCTTACCCCTCACCAGCTAACCGAGGATCCAATGGTCATCAACCCCCCTGAGGACACCACCTTGACCCAGGTACCTCCAGAGCAGGAGTTGGGACGTAGCCCGGGGGCAGCCAACCCGAGTCTGGCTGCAACACAGCTGGAACCCATGTCAGTGTGTTGTGGCCAGGAGCCCCACTGACACCACAGTGGGCCTTTGGCTGCTGCTAGGGCCTCGGGCTGGGACGCAGTGGAGTGGGAGGGCCTGCGTCCCCCCTGCCACCCAACATGTGGGTGGCAGTCTCCCCGTCTCCCAGGCTGCTCTGAGCTTGAAGGCTGGGTGTGCTATTCACCTGTGTTTGCTCAGCCCCTGCCTGAGGGTCTCAGCCTTGAACTCCTTGTTGCCCTGCCTGTTAACTGCTAACTGTTACCTGTGTTTGCTCAACCCCTGCCGGACAGCTTGAGCCAGGACTCCTGTGGCCCGACTGATTCCCCAGGGGCCAGTGCAGGGACTAAAGGAGGCAGTGTGGTTCCCCGTCACCGTGGAGAGGGATGAGGCCCAAGGAACCCTCTCTACACCACCTCGTTGAGCTTCCTTTGTTTTCCTTTCCTTTTCCTTGCTTGATGACTTTACTGCTTAAATGCAAATTAAGGCAAGCACACATTCCTTTGTTTAGGACAGAGATGTTTGCCAACTTCTGCCCTGGGCAGAACTGTGGGGTTCGGAACATGTGTGATATAGGACATTTTATAATTTCATATACAATATTACTCCTGGAGTAATTGAGTGATACGGTGTATCGGTGTAGCAGAAAAATGCCCATGCCCCGCAGATTCCCTTTGCTTCCTTGCAGGAAATGTTTTCTGCGGGGAAGCAAAGAGAAGCTGCACCTGTACTCACTCACCTCTCCCCAGCAGCTCCGTTGCATCTGTTCAGGCAGCTGGGGGAAGAGGTAAATCACTGCGTGGAGGGGAGTCTGGGGATGCCCCAGCCACCCAGGGACTTAGTCCCAGCTGCGAGAGGGGGAGGACAGAGATGGAGTTCCCCCTCCCCCTTCCCTACACGGAGTAGCCGGGGCTGGGTCAGATCAAGCCCCAGAAACTTCCCTCTGCACCGTGGAGGGTGTCGGGGGGTGGAGTTCCCAGGTCTGGGGGAGGTGAGGCTCAGCAGGGGGTTCAGGACCGGGGGGGTCCAGATGCACAGGGATTGGGTGGACAAGGGGAGCAGCTCTCTGTACAAATGACCCCTCCCCCACCTGTGCACCTGGAACCCCCCCACCAAGCCCCCTCCACATCAGGAACCCCGTGCACCCAGAACCCCCTCACACTGAGCCCCCTAAACCCCCACCCCACCAAGCCTCCACCCCTGCATCAGGAGCTCCCCACCCTACTGAGTCCCAAGCAGCTGCACCCTGACCCCCCCACACCCCACCAGGCCCCACTCCCTCAGCCTCCCCCAGCCTTAACCATCTTCACCTGGATGCACCTGCTGAGTCCCATTCCTCCTGCACCCAGAACCCTACACCGAACCCTTTTGCATCCAGATTCCCCCTGCACTCAGACCCCCTACCAAGCTGCCAGTACCTAGATTGCACCACACAGAACCCTGGTACTCGAAGGAATTCCACACCAAATATTTAAAATTCTGCAAAGTTCTGCATATTTTAATGATCAAAACAACAAACAATATAATCACACCATTTTCAATTATTTGCTGATAAGTATTTTGAAATAAATGACCAAAATAATTGAAAATGGTGTGATTATATTGTTTGTTGTTTTGACAAATAAAATATCCAGAAATTTAAAATATTGTGTACAGCATATTTAATTTTGTGGCACAGAATTCCCTCAGGAGTAAAGATATGTGGGGCAACATTGTACCAAGCAATCTGACCAGCAAATTATGAGTTTAAATGATACCTCACAGCTATACCTTGTACGGGGATTACTGCCATAGTGTGTAGACTATGAATCCATGGCTATATTCTGTCACAAAGATTCCTTCCTTTCCCTGGTAATAGATACAAATTACTAATGCCACTAGAAGGTACCAGAGGAAAAAATGAAATCTAATGCAAAGCATAGAAAATATGTAATTGAAAATAAGGACATCATGTTTCTTGGATTTGTGAGGAACAAGGTAAGTGCCCTCTACATTATTCATCATCCAAAAAGTGCTGTTTGACCCTGGGTAGAAATGCAGATTTGTCATAGCATTTTTTTAAATCAAAAGTCGCAGAGCAGTCATGCCAAATGTAGTAAGTCATAAGTTACTAACTTTACTATGACTGCTCCCTGATTTTTGATTAAAAATGCCCTCCTCCTCCTCCTCCTCATCCTGCCAAGGCGGGCACCAGCCCTCACAGCAGCACTTTGTCTCCAGCAGCATGACGTTCCTGGCCATTGAGGGGGGGAGGCAAGCCCATCCTGTATTCATGCCCTCCTTTGGACCTTGTGACTGGCACACAGGGTCACAGCACTGTTCAGATGTGTGCACATGTGTCCACCCATCCCTCATAAAATGGCAAAGGGGTGGCCTGGGCCAGACCTGAGCAGCAATGCAAACCCCTGCAACAGATTACAATATCCAAAGCGGGGCACTGGACACAGCCCCACAGAACAGAAGCTGCTGCTGTGGGATAAGTGCAGTGAGAACTTGCTCTTTAGCCCCCTGGCCCCAGGTCTCATCTCCACACTGGGCTAGCAACCCACCAATCACCATTTCAGAAAAATCAAGAGCCGGAGGAGTCACAGACAAACAAGAAAAAATCAGAGTCCATCATATTTCTCCCCTGTGACAAACCTGGAGTCTTAACCCTGGGCCATAGCCCTGAAGCCCTAGACTGCTAGTAGAGGTAGTCTTAGACAGGGGATTTAAAACAAACAAACAAAAAAGCTTTATGACTCTTTCTTTATCTATGTTCTGCTTATCTTGGGGCTCTGAAGTATTTTGACTATCCTTCCCACTAGGTGCAGGAGAGGAAAAAGCCCATTGTTGAGTCTATACACATCTTAATTGTCAAGGTTCCTTCCCCACTCTGAACTCCCGGGTACAGAGGTGGGGACCTGCATGAAAAACCCTCTAAGCTTATTCTTACCAGGTTAAAACTTCCCCAAGGCACAGATTTTCTTTCTTGCCTTGGGAACCAGCTTAGGTTAAAAACCTGGTACACTGTCACCACCAAGCGATTTAAACAAAGAACAGGGAAAGAGACCACTTGAAGATGTCTTTCTCCCCCCCCCCCAAGCCCTAAACCCCCTTTCCTGGGGAAGGCTTGATGATAATCCTCACCAATTGGTACAGGTGAACACAGACCCAAACCCTTGGATCTTAAGAACAATAAAAGAAACAATCAGGTTCTTAAAAGAATAACTTTCTTTAAAGAAAAGGTAAAAGAATCACCTCTGTAAAATCAGGATGGTAAATAGGGTAATCAGATTCAAAACATAGAGAATCCCTCTAGGCAAAACCTTAAGTTACAAAAAGACACAAAAACAGGAATACACATTCCCTCCAGCACAGCAAATTTCACAAGCCAAAAAAAACAAAAGAAAATCTAACGCATTTTCTAGCTAGATTACTTACTAACTTTACAGGAGTTGGAAGGCTTGCATCCTTGATCTGTTCCCGGCAAAGCCATCACACAAACTTTTTGTCCCCCTCCCTCCAGATTTGAAAGTATCTTGTGCCCTCATTGGTCATTTTGAGTCAGGTGCCAGTGAGGTTACCGTAGCTTCTTAACCCTTTACAGGTGAAAGGATTTTGCTTCTGGCCAGGAGGGATTTTCTAGCACTGTATACAGAAAGGTGGTTACCCTTCCCTTTATATTTATGACACATATTCAGGGAAAGGAGGAAAAGTGCTGTGTCCAGCAAAGCTACTTTAACGTCATACAAGAACACTTGAGCGGTGAAGAGAACAATGATGGAGAAAAGAGACGGAGACAACATATGCCAGGAAGGGCAAACGGCCACTAGGAGCTGCAGGCAGGTGTGCAAATTTAAACAAACGGTCTGGTGGCCCACCAGAGGATTACCCTGATGGCCCACAGGTTGCCCACCACCGGTATAAATTGTTCATTGTTTTGGGGCCTCTTCATGCTCATAAAAGAAAACAAAAAAGCCAGAGTCAATCTATATTGTTGCTGCTCACCAGTGAAGGAGGCTCATGGAAGAATTCAACTGACCCTGGCCTGGCATCAGCAGCATGAGTGCAGAATCTCTCTTCCCCCCACAACCTCTCACCAAATTTGTCCAGTTAAGAGCAAACTATGACGGAACAGTCCATATTAATCTAAAAATTAATAACCTACCCCCAAATAGTCCTCCGAACAAAGTAATTTGGGGTTTGTTTGTTATAAACACAAACAATGAATTGATTTACCAGTTCAGCCAAAAACTCCATCTAATCCAGTTTCTTAGACCTGACAGTTGCTAGTACCCAATGCAGAGAGAAATTTAAAGTAATGTGCCTGTAACAGAGTCCTGAGAGGGCCAGGTGGTCCAGTAAGTAGTGCACCCAGTATCACCTTTCTGACAATTTCCTCACCTGAGGCTAGGCTTAGCTTCCCTTTGGGTTTCAATGTTCTTGTCTTCTTATCAGAGGAGGCATGAGATTGGAATGTGCTTGATGAATCTTCTGCAGCAGGGTACTTGATAGGGGAACCTAGGCCCTCCCATTTGAATGGGGTCTGACCCAGCACCCGATGAGGTTCAACAGTATCCTGGAGAGCTCACAGAATTACCTTTCCTTCTTCCTACCTTCTTTTTTTCCCCACAACTCCAAGTCCAGTATAAAATAACAAAAGAAAAGGCAACTAAACCTTCAGCCTCACTAGGCCCAGCATGCAGTCCTACTCCCCCCAGGGAGGCTTCTTCAGCACTCTTGTCCAGGAGCCCTCAGGATAGGTTTGTCTCCCTCCCCGTGACTGAGCTGGATTGCTCCCTTTTAAACGTCCTCTCCAGTTGGTGCGTACTCTGCAGGTCTGGAGGGGTGGGGCTACCTGGGCCCAAAATTGTCCTTTTAACAGTGTGGGGTTCTTTACATGCCCTCACAGTGGCTACATTTTCAAGAAAGCTCAGCACCCACAATCAGCAGCACCAAAGAAGGGATCAGATTTTCAAAAGAGCACAACACTTTGAATACTGAGCTCTTTTGAAAGTCAGGTCATAGATGGCTGGCTTTGTCCTGAAGCATGACAGTCAACGATTATTTCTTATAGATTTTCATCTTAAATCATGTAACCTTGTATTTATTATTAATAAAAGCATCTAATCCATAGCTGAACCCTACTATGATCTTTGCCTCATTGATATCCTGCAGCAGTTACTTTCCTAGGTTGATAGAGACTTATTTTCAAAGGACTAAAGTCCTTTTTAAGCTGGTGAACTAAACGAGTAGGGCCAACAACAGAAAAGTCTCTTGCCACATGTTGTTATGTCCTGTGCCTTTTTCCTGAGCCCTAGAGCACAGAGGATGTTGCACAGGAAACAAAGGGTTTCACATAAACTGCTATTCAAGCAGCAAGCTCCCCAGTCCAGGCTATGACCCATTCCTCTAGTAACTAAACATAACATAGATTCCTCAAACTCCTTCCTTCTGCCTCACACAGCTGTTTTTATAGAGTTTTTTGGATTCCTTTGAGTGCCTGACAGGGTCTTCAGTCCATACCCCTCTTTTGTTAATCCTGGTGGGAGATGCGATCAGGTACACTTTCTCGGGTACAAATAGGATGACTGCCCAATGTTTCCCATCTGGTTAAGATTCTGAACTTCTTAACCTGCGGTCTTTCCACTGGCAAGACTCCCTTTGCTGTCTATGGGAGTTTTACCTGAGTAGACACTGTATAACTGGACCCTGAATAATGTGACTGATTCAATCCAGAAAAAAATCCTGATGTGTTTAAACTCATGATAATGCACTATCAAGGATAATTGTCACTATCAAGAAAGTTTATACATTTTGTACAAAATGTATATCTGTTGGCATTAGGGCTGCTGCAAGCTCCCCATGAACTCAATGTCTGTGGCTGAGCCAGCTCCTCTGCTGAGCAGCCAGCATGACCTCTAGCTGCTAGGATTACTACAGCATAAATCCTCAATCACCAACATAGATACTATATGCTATGAAAGGGAGAAGAAACAGCACTGCTCTGGCTTCTGATATGCCTGAAACAACACAACAGGGGGTCCTCAGATCCCTTACAGAACTAATTCTATGTTTGGGACAGACTTTGCTCCAGGCGGCTATGCTCACTAAGATGCTCCATGTGGGGGTGAAGAAACAGGTGGAACACACCTGGCAGTGGTCCCCAAAATATACAAGTGCTCATCCAGACTACTGCCAATTTCACCTGCTTGGGTGGGTGGAGATCACTGCAGGGAATAAGTCTGCTTAATAAGGTTTGCAAAGCACTGACTTTTTGTAAAACTGACAGGGACAAAGAGACAGGCTCTAAAAATAGGGATGTTCACAGTGTTCAGGGAAACATTGTTAACCTCTTTATTGATTAAAAATGGAGGCTGCAGGGTGAGGATGGCATTCGTGGGGAGAAGAGCTTACATTTTATTTTGGGACTTCAGGAGAGGAGTGAGCATATTTTTTTACATCAGGAGCAGGGAATTGGTTTAAGAATATCTTGCAGGTGTGGCATTAAATGCTCATGTTGGCCTTCTGTGGGGAGGTCAGTGTATGGATTTAAAAGGACTGAGTGCAGTCAGAGTGGCAGGCCTTGTAGGTCATTTTTCCTGAAGTGTTCTGGAGATATTGAAGCAGCATGAGGTGAAAGTCTGGGGGCTATAAAGGAAGAGGTTGCAATAGCTCAGGTGAGAAAATAGCGAGGTGCTGGATGAGGGTTTGTGGTGGAAAAGGAGAGGGATGGGAGATGACGTAGAGGAAAAATTGGCAAATTCCAGTTACAGCACCAGTGTGGGAGCAGAAGGCTAGAGAGGAGCCCCAAAAAACCCCACCTCAATCTAGACCTGGGGAACAAGGAGGATAGTGGAGTTAACAACAGTCATGGAACTGAGAAGATGGGATTCACAGTGGGATAAACAGGCCACCCCTTAATTCTTTGCTTTTGCACCAAGTGATGCAGAACCACATGCCTTCACTCCAGATAAATATTCTGATGACACAACTGGTGATATCTCCCCTTGTTTGGGAAGCTGGTCTGTTGTAGCTTTGTTGCAGAAGAATGCAACTGTCATCATAATTATGTACATGCTAGTAGAAGGGAAGCATCAGATTTAGTATTAACTATTTGACTGTTGTCATATATTACTGGACTACATATGCCAGCACAGCAGTCACATAGCATATGACAGCAGTCACAGAGTAAATGCTAAATCTGAAATTAGTAATTCATTTAAGGCAGGGTTCTCAACCTTTTCTTTCTGAGGCCCTCCAAACATGCTATAAAAACTACATGGCCCACCTGTGCCACAATAACTAGTTTTCTGCATTTAAAAGCCATGGCCAGCATTAAGGGGCAGCAAGCAGAGCAATTGCCCAGGGCCACATGCCACAGGGGGCACTGTGAAGCTAAGTTGCTCAGGCTTCGGCTTTAGCCCCAGGTGGCAGGGCTCAGGGCCCCACGCTTCACCCCCATGCAGTGGGACTTCAGCTTTCTTCCTTGGGCCCCAACAAGACTAACACTGACCCTGCTTGGCGGACCCCCTGAAACCTGCTTGTGGCCCCCCAGGAGGCCCCTGACCCCTGGCTGAGAACCACTGATTCAAGGCACACAAGCAGCTGCCTGATTAGTTTGCCTCCACAATAAGTTAAACTGCAAGCAGCTAGAGCCTCAGGGCTTCAGTAAATTTGCATGAAAGACATCCACACCAGTGTCAGACAAATCTGCACACTCTGGGTAAACAAATCTAGTTTTCCTCAGATCTATGAGTTTGCTTGGAATGGATATACAATCTCCTTGTGATCTCCTTGTTTATTCCCTCCTAACCACTACAATTTACTGCACATGATTTGACTTTCCTCCAAGCCTATTTACATAGCAATGTTGACCAAATTATCCTGTTGTTTAGAGGAACTAAGTGAAAAATTAAATTCATGGCAAGCTGCTGAAAAATACAATCATCTGAATCACCCTAGGGATATTTCTCTGAGTTACTCTATACAATAAAGTGAGGTTAGAACTGGTCTCAATTCTGTCAAGTTCTCCTCCAGTGCCAGAATATTTCTCATTTTAGAGCAATATTTCAAAACCTGTGAGACACATGGCAATTCCCTTGGAGGAGGCACAGGATAGAGAAGAACAGCAGTGGAGTTGTGAAAGCTACCTGACTGCAGATCCACCTGTGTTCCTGTGGCTATAGCGATTGTAGTTGGTGGTTCCTTGAAAGTCACCCACCTGCCTTCCCTACATCCCAGGACATGTCTAATGCAGCTAGCCATGGTACAATTTCAGGAGCTAAAAGCCAACCCATTTATTTTCTTTGCTCCAGTAGCATTGAGTTCAGCTGTGAGAGCAGATAACGTCTAGCCCACACAGTCACAACAACCTGTAGCCTTCTGGTGTGTGGAGAAGAGAGCCATTAGAAAAATAGGAGCAAAAACCAAGGGAAAGAGCAAAACAGAACCACAAGGATAGAAGCTGTGACCTTTGGATCTAAAAGCCTGAGCTGCTAGTTCTTGAGCTTAAGGACACAGCTCTGGTTCCTCAAAGCCAGTAGCAGACTCAGAAATCTCTGTATGTGGTCCAGCCTCTAGATGGGAACTGAGAGCCATATTGAACAGAGACATAAAAAGATAACATACAGAGAGACTGGTCAGGAGAAAAAAACAGTTTCAACTATGCTGGGGCACAGCCTCCCATTCTCCTGATCCATAACAAAAGGTGTGGAAGGGATGGGCTGCCCAAAACCAGGGTAGGGAACCACCTGAGAAGATTGTATCCCATGGATATCGAGAAGGCAATAACTAAACTATCCTCCTGCTATAAACCATTGTTGACAGGCTAGTAAGGCCTAAATAGCTAGATATATTATTTCACTTCTTCTTCAGGAAGATGTATAATTATTAAGAGAAAACTGCACCCATTTTGCTCATCTGAAAGTTTGCTTGGTGGGGAACTATTTATGCCATTCACCTTACAAGCCCTGTATTAAAACATACTCTGTATCTTTCTCCCTTTCTGCCTCTTCCAAACCGCTCATTATGCTTGGCGCTCCTTCATTAACCAAATAACCTCCCTTTTTCATTCAAATCCATCTTTCAGTGCTTTTCTTCATCTCTGAAGCCTTTTTCGAAGATTGCCCCCAAATAAACTTACACCAATACACTTCCATCAGGTGTATTATGCATGTCTAAACTGTATTCACAAAATGATGAGTAATATTAACAGACAGTCTGTGTCTGATTGTGCCTTTTTAGCTCAGCCTATAGTTGTGGGCCATGTCCTATTGGGTTCCAGGGAAATGGGTGGTCCTAAGCCCACCCATGGCTAAAGGACCCTCCCTCAGCCTATGGGGAGGATCCATTGAGTCTGGGATTCAAAAAAATTAGGGGGGACAACAGAAAAAATAACAAGGACAGGTGTTAAGGTCAGAGGGTCAAAAGTAGAGAACCAGAGGGAAACACCGAGCAGAGAACCCTGGACAGTGCCCAGTGCCCCTCAAAGGTCTCAAAGGAGCCAGTGGATGCTGCCCAGAGGAACTCTGCCTAGATACATGAATGGAGGGAGGATCAGAAATAGGCCCCACAATTGCATCCTCTCAGCGAACATCCTCTCCCTGGTGTTGTAGATGGCCACTTTGGCCATCGCTAGGAGGAGGTTGACGAGAAGGTCCTGCGATTTTGTGGGGCCACAGATAGGGTGTGCATATATGAGAAGGTGGGGGGGAGAAGGGAAACCAAATGCAACAGTAGGTCTAGGAGGAGCCAGAAGAGGAGCTGTAACTTGTCACACTCAAGGTAAACGTTTGCCAGGGTCTTCCTCACACTGCAAAAGGGACAGAGACAGGCATTGGGGATGGGGATGAACTGCGCCAGGTACGTGCCCGTATTCACGGCTCCATGAAGGAGCAGCCAACCAATACACCCGGTCGGCCATGGGACCAAGATAGAATATAGGCTGGCCCACCGGGGTTCTTCACCTTCAACAGATAGCAATAGGTCCCACCACTCAGTATCGGTGTGGGACACAAGGGTGAGGAAACGGAAAGTATGGAGCACGAGCATATACAGATGTGCCTTTGGCGCAGTCCAAAAGCGAACTGGCTGCAGGTTGCACAGCCGGCTCGAGGTGTGTGAGTGGGATGACCAAGGGATGTGTGCCATGTGGAACTTCCTCATGCCACAGGGAACATTCTGGGACGCATTCTGCCTTGCAAACCATCCCAATACACACAGTTCATCCCTGCTGCTATGCTTCTTTACAAGCCAACCCATTGCTGCACCTTCCTTCTGGTCCTTCCCACCTTCCATACCCTTTATACATCTCTATAAGGACAAGGCAGAAATTGGACCTTTTGTTGTAAGGGCCTGATTCTCCACTGATTTACTTGAATGGGAGAAACTCCATTAGCATCAATTATTTTATTAGTATTCTGGGAGCACCAAGAGGCCCAGTCAGGATTAGAGCCCATCGTGCTAAAAAAAGTACAAGATGGTCTCTAACCCAAAGGCCTTAGGCCCAGATCCACAAGGGATACTGATTTAGGTGCCACTGTGATCCGTAAAACTCCCCTTGGCTGCCACCTAATTGTAGGTGCCAAAATTCATTTGATGCCTAAATTCTGGCTGTAAAAGTTTCCTAACAGCCTACGTTTCTGCTCTGGGCACATGCACTACTGCCTCACTCCAGTTGTCCAGGTGCTTAAGCCCCAGCACAATCTTCAAACCAAGTGAAAGGGTAGGTAGGGGGAACTCCTATCTCACCTGTGGGGCCACTCCAGCAGGAATGCTCAGAACAAACCTGCTGGATTGGGCTCCATTCAGAAACCAGGAGGAAGAAGGACTCTGGGTCTCCCAGGTGCATACTCTAACCACCAGGCTACAGAGTCATTCTCACACTCTCTTTGGCCCAATGACTCCTAAGTATTTATCAACAGTAAAACACTTCAGCAGGAGAGACTGAGGATGTCAGAATATCCTATGGCTCAATGGTTAGAGCACTCTTCTGAGAGTTGTGAGAGACACCTGTTCAAATACTTTCTGCCCCTCAGGCAGAGGCCTCCCACATCCTAAGTGAGTGCTCTAACCATTGGACTAAAAGATGCAAGGGGCACCATCTCCTCTGCCATTTCTTGCAAGAACAGCTGAGGCATCTAAGCCATCTAACTCCCTGAGATAGGTGGGATTTAGGACACACTCCTCTTGTTGGCATCTTCGTTTAACTACCTTAGGCAGCTCCCTGCCTAGCGTGCTGACTTTTGTGGATCCCATTCTTAGGCACCAGTTTCTCCCCATGTATTCCACTGGGAGGTTAGATGCCTAACCCAGGCTTTGTGGATACCACTGATTTTGGGCAAAGCTCAAAGTCTTCAGCTCAGAGTTGCAACAATAAGTCCATTTGTGGATTCAGGCCTTACAGTCTAAAGTTTGGTGTTACATCATCAAACAACTAGCATAAATTTCTTCATTTGCATTTCCATAATGCCAAGCACAGACAGCATTCAATAAATAATAATTATGTATTTGAAATATTTTTTTAAAATAAAAACTGATGTAAATATCATGAGCATTAAGGGAGTTATTTGCAGATAGTAAAATGCAGGGATGTGCATGAGTTCTATATGTCAAGCAAGTTTATTATCCACCTGTTACTCTGTTGGCAGTCAGTGCCAAGAAAGCATGATGAACATAACAAGTCTGATTCTCCAGGGTATTTGGGCTGCTTTACCTTAATAGAGATATGCAAAGCCTTACAGTTGTTTTAGCTGGTATAGCAGGATTTCCCCAGGTTATGGGAGATTATTAAATGATGGAGAAGCAGTTCCTCTGCCACCCTAGGCTTCCTCAGGCCACAACTGGGGCTGTTGCAAGGAAAAAGTGAGTGTGGGTGGGGTTCCCCTGCACACCAACATGAAACCAGCCACTGAGGCTGTTGGCAGCCAGTGTAAATTAGAACAGCCCGAAGATGCTTGAACAGCCCCAGAACCAAGAATGCAGTGACATTAAACCTCATTAGCACCTGCCTCCACTAGCTCCTCAAATACACCCACTGCTCCTCAGCCAGAACCCAATGTCTACCCCCATAAACTAAAACATGCTCATTTCAATAAGAAAATATGCTGCCACATTGCTTTGCTGCGCCTCGGAGAAGGAGTAGTTACAATAGTAAAGCTATGATATAACAAGGAACAGCAGTGAAGAAATTGCTGCTAGGGAGAAAGAGGCAAATTCTACACAGGGTATAAATCTGGTAGATGACACAGGTTACAAATCTAGTCTTATTTTTGAATTAACTGGTGCTATGGAAAAGATCATCTTGGCTCATTTTGTATATTTCTTTTTGAACAGTCACTAGACTGCTGCCTGAACACGAGCAGTCTTTTCTCATGTAACTGCACAGAAGGCAGCAAAGTTACCCCAGTATTAAACATTACCCCTAATGCTGCGTATATGTAAGTTTTGGTCCAGTGTCAAGACAACTGCATGAAATGTAAGTTAAAATGTTATGTGCCTTCCCCTGAATGATATAAAATAAACTAAGACAGCTAAGCCATCAGATTTGTTTGGAAACTAATCTAGTAGAGTATACTGACCAAACTTCCAGGGGGAAAATATGGCAGGAGGATGTGTATACACAGATTCAGAGTGAGTTCCTTAGGATTTGTGAAGGATAGGGAACAAAGAGAAACAAAATAAGATGAAAACTACCAAATAGGGTAAAGATCATTCTTTCAGACAATATCTAAGTATTGTTACAGCTTTCACTTGACCACATCAGAACTACATCTTTACAAACTATTTCCTAAATTAGTGTGTATTTCTTTATACCAATAGTCAAATTTACACTTGTGGATATTCAGAAATAATCTGCCACAAATTAGTTCTTGAAATGTTAAAGAGTAGAATGAAAGTAGTTAATAAAAGTATGCTCGTCCAAACAAGTTTTCCCTTTTTGACAAAGGAAGGGTAATTAACCACTGGAACAATTTACCAAGGGTTGTGGTGGATTCTCTATGACTGGACATGTTTAAATCAAGACTGAATGATTTTTAAAGCTATGCTCTAGTTCAAACAGGTTAATTCAGGGAAGTCCCATGGCCTATGCTATGCAGGAAGTCAGACTCGGTACAATGGTCCCTTCTGGCCTTACAATCCATGGTCTGTGAAATGGTCCTTTATTACTAATAAAGCATTTCTGAGAAATAATTCACTTAGTTCCTATGTAAGCCACAGGCATCAAAATAAAAAAATATTTAACGGCACAGGGCCCAATCATTCGTTGCACAGAGCACCTCAAACCAGTGAAGTCAACAGGCCTTGAGCACTTTCAGTACTTTTCAGGATCAAGCCTATACTGAATACATTTTCAGCTAAGAATGATCTCACTTTCTTGCTTATTGTATATATTGATTTGCTAGTTCTGTTTTATTGTGTAAATATTAGGATTTTGTGTCTGAAGTACATTGAGTCAGCCACCAGATGGCACAAAATACCAGTTGACAAACTACATGACAACTTCTGGCATAGCTGACTATAAGCAGTAATAGTTCTGAAAAAATAAAATATTTTCTTTGGAAAATATATGTCCATCAAAAGGTCCATCTAGCCCAGTGCCCTGTCTTCCGACAGTGGCCAATGCCAGGTGTCCCAGAGGGAATGAACGGAACAGGTAATCATCAACTCATCCCAGCTTCTGGTAAACAGAGGCTAGGGACACCATCCCTGCCCATCCTGGCTAATAGCCATTGATGGACCTATCCTCCATTAATTTATCTAGTTCTTTTTTTAACCCTGTTATAGTCTTGGCCTTCACAACATCCTCTAGCAAGGAGTTCCACAGGTTGACTGTGCATTGTGTGAAAAAATATTTCTGTTTTTTTTAAACCTGCTGCCCATTAATTTAATTTGGTGAGCCCTAGTTCTTGTGTTATGAGAAGGAGTAAATAACACTTCCTTATTTACTTTCTCCACACCAGCCATGATTTTATAGACCTCTATCATATTCCCCCTTAGTCATCCATTTCCCAAGCTAAAAAGTTCCAGTCTTTTTAATCTCTCCTCACACAGCAGCCATTCCATACCCCTAATCATTTTTGTTGCCCTTTTCTGAACCTTTTCCAAGTCCAATATATCTATAGATGGGGCGACCACATCTGCACGCAGTATTCAAGATGTGGGTGTACTATGGATTTATATAGAGGCAATATGATATTTTCTGTATTATTATCTATCCCTTTCTTAATGATTCCCAACATTCTGTTCACTTTTTTGACTGCCACTGCACACTGAGTGGATGTTTCAGAGAACTATCCACAATGACTCCAAGATTTCTTTCTTGAGTGGTAACAGCTAATTTAGACCCCATCATTTTATATGTATAGTTGGGATTATGTTTTCCAATGTGCATTACTTTGCATTTATCAACATTGAATTTCATCTGCCATTTTGTTGGCCAGTCACCCAGTTTTGAGAGATCCTTTTGTAGCTCTTCGCAGTCTGCCTGAGACTTAACTATCTTGAGTAGTTTTGTACCATCTGCACATTTTGCCACCTCACTGCTTACCCCTTTTCCAAGATCATTTATGAATATGTTAAATAGGACTGGGCCCAGTACAGACCCCTGGGGGACACCACTATTTACCTCTCTCCATTCTGAAAACTGACCATTTATTCCTACCCTTTGTTTCCTATCTTTCAACCAGTTATCAATCCATGAGAGAACCTTCCCTTTTATGCCATGACTGCTTACTTGGTTTAATAGCCATTGGTGAGGGACTTTGTGAAAGGCTTTCTGAAAATCTAGATACACTATATCCACTGGATCCCCCTTGTCCACATGTTTGCTGACCCCCTCAAAGAATTCTAGTAGATTGGGGAGGCATGATTTCCCCTTACAAAAACTAAGTTGACTAGTTCCCAACAAATTAAGTTCATCTATGTGTCAAACTTCAGATGTTCATCACATTGCATAAAGCACTGGTGGATTGTGGTCATATACTACAGTGACAGGCACAGTATAAGGACCTATATTGTAGTAATAGAGACCCATAAGAGGTGAGTCAATAATATTATATACCTATAAAATAAATAAATGAATCTGAAGATATCTACCTTAATAACCACATGACCTTACTACAGAAACCATTGCATTTCATCATTCCATTCCCTCTTTAGATTTTAATTACCACCATATGTTGCATATCATAAATAGTGAGATTGTCAGGATTTCAGGGGAAGAACCATATCTTTCCATTTGCACTATCAATAAGCACCACTTTAGATGCTTTCAAAATAATAAAGTAAGTGCATGAAGTCAGGACTATGTCTGATCACTAATTTTATCTCCTTTACACTATCACTTCACTGTTATTAATATCTACCAGTCAATGAACTGTAAGTACTGCTAGTTTGTCATAGACACAATTATTTTTTCCCTAGATACCAACAGAGACTTTGCTATTTCATGCCCTTCTCCTTCTCAGATATGTAATGATTTTACTCATGTATGCACATGAAGACTTAAAAACTCAAAAAACACAGCACATTGTGAATCTGAAACTTAACTGAGTTTAAAAAGCTATTCTAGTAAGTTAGAAAATATATAGAAGTTTCTCACACCCAGTGTCTCATAAACAAAAGACACCTACGAAGCTTGATTCCTAGAAAGGAGTGCACTGTTCCCTGGGTGGAAATGGAATAGCCACAAGTGATTCAATCTAAAATAATTAGAGGCCCAATGGAGCTATGACAATTTATACCAGCAAAGGATCTGTCATTAGAACTTTTTGTTCTTCAGCAACCTTTACTGTAAGCATTTCATGGTATTTTATCATTCAAGATTAGTTTGTTAATGAAGTCACTGTTCAGTCCAAATATTATTTTCTTTGTGATGTTGGGATGGACAATATGCTGAGCTGCTAAAATGTTTATCACAGTAATGGGGTCTTTTCCTTTTTCTATGTCTAAGTTCATTTAGAACATTTGGTCAGACCATTTGGTCACCTACCTGTACTTTAGATCTTCTCCCTAAATTACAGTGGGGCATTCTTCCGTATAAAAATGAAAAATAATTCATAGAAAACCTCTCCCCTGCAATAACAGAAGCCATTAGATGGACCACTTATATTAATTTAGATGGAATATACAGGCCCAAAGAGTCAAAGGTGTTAACATAATCCAGTCACTGTCTGACATTAAACCGTTTAAGCAAGGTTTGGGGTTTGGTATACAGAGACCTCAGCCTGCTTAGTATCATGGCAAACACACCATTAAAAATCCTTTTAGCTTTTGATTAATGATACAGATGAGGGAAAAAGAATTAAAGCATTTCAAATGTAAAATATTAAATTATAAATAAAGTTTTCATTTTAACATTCCTTTTTCCCTTTCTTTCCAGCTTTAGAGTCTTTAGAAAGAAAAAAACCCTGTGTTTGACAGTCTCTTAGTGGATAATAACTATCCTTTTTGGGGAAAAGAGAAGAAGTTAGTTAAGATGGGCTGGAGCAATGTTGTTATTACTGTTAAAGATCAATCCCACTTCCTAGATGACAAAACAAGAGGAGCACACATGAAAGGGAAGAACAGCAATGATAGAAAATGCAGCTTCTGTTTCTGATGTTGACTCTCACAACCTCAGTGCTGGAAAAACATAGGCACAGCATATGGCCTTTCAGCTACTTTGAGATCTGACAAACTTTTGTCAGTGTTGAGCTGTTTAGGGAATTACATTTAGCTGCCTCTTTCTGTGACAGGCTTACAGTCTTGGCTGACTAAGCCAGACTCTTATTAGACAGGTGAAAAAAAGGAGAGGGATAGGAAAAACAAGAAATAAGGTGGGGAAAGAAAGCACACAAAGGCAGGGGGTATGACAAAGTCTCAAATCCCAGGTGGTAATCAGGATTTAGCCAAAACCAGTGGAGGTGGTGATGTCATCTGGTTCCCTCTCTCTGGCCCGGTCTGGTCAGGACATCTTTCGGAACTAAGATGAAGGTAGTCCAGGATTTCAGGGGATGGTGGTGGAGGCAACCAAAATGGTGAAGCTCACTCCTTCCCTTCTCTCATCTTTCAGTCCACCAGCATTGTGATTGTTGGCAGACAACTATTTCTTCTATTAATTTTTTCCAAAAGTTTGGTTTTTTTTAAGAACTCCAAAAGGGAGATTCAGCGGAAGAGTCCATCATCTTTTTATTGTCCACCAATAGGCCAAACTTCTGACACACCAGTTTTGGTTTACTGATTTCAGGTTCTCTACTGCTTTTGTTTAGTGATCATAATCTTAACACAGTGCTTGAATGGTCCAGTTCAGTCCAATAAAACCCTTTCTGTTTAAATTAATTCAGTCTTTCTGTCTCCTTCTTACATCTTTTCTTAAACAATTTCATATAGCAGGTCGTTGTGACAATTTATGAACTTTCACTTACTTTTTACGGCTGACGTTAGAATTTGGATACATTTGTAGTTTAGATGATTACAAAAGGCCACCAGCACAGCAGCTAGTCAGCAAGATCTATATTATCATTTGAGGCAGAATTCTCCTTTTGCATATAACGGAAATTGTCTCTGATAATCTGCTTTTTCCTATACCCACAGAATTCTCTGTGATGCTCCTGAGAGACTACTACATATCAGGAGAGTTGTACATCACAGTTCAGATCCTCTCTGCCGAAGAATTTTATCCTTAATAAATGAAAGAATATGGGCAGTTTGGTGACTGATCTTTCCATAAATCAGCCTCTCAGCATTTTTTTTTATATTTGCATGTTTTATAATCTTTGAATGTTAGGTTTTATTATTAAAATCATTTGGGTGGATCTTTTTCCAAAAACATCAATAGCAATTTCAACGATAGAGAACTAGTAACAACTCCATATGTTATTCTGTAGCAGGCCATGTTTTCCCCTCACTGATTAATTTAGGCACAGAAATTGCAATAATTCCAATCTATAGTTGAAGAATGAGTCAACACCCACAACAGCAGAGAACTGCAAGTATAGCTCAGTCTCTGTGTAAAACACTATAGATTCCTTCACCAGAACACTGAGGATTTTTCCTTTTGAGCATTTCTTGAAAGGCTTAGTAACAAATATGATTATTAATCCAATGTTCAGACAATGTAACTATATCAAATCATATGCCCCATTCCCTCAGTGGGCATATTTGGCAACAATTTGTAATTGGACTAAAACAATATGTGGAAAAGACTTTATTTTAGATTTAGTCACAGAGGTGTCAAAATATAGTATTTAATACTATGTTAGCCACGATGGTCCTTTTAAACAAGCCATTTCAATTAAGAAGTATGTTAGTTCCTGTCTTCAGTGTCAGAGTAGCAGCCGTGTTAGTCTGTATTCGCAAAAAGAAAAGGCATACTTGTGGCACCTTAGAGACTAACAAATTTATTTGAACATAAGCTTTCGTGAGCTACAGCTCACTTCATCGGATGCATTCAGTGGAAAATACAGTGGGGAGATTTATATACACATACAGAGAACATGAAACAATGTGTTTTATCATACACACTGTAAGGAGAGTGATCACTTAAGATGAGCTATTACCAGCAGGAAGGGGGGGGAGAAGGAGGGAAACCTCTTGTGGTGATAATCAAGGTGGGTCATTTCCAGCAGTTAACAAGAACGTCTGAGGAACAGTGGGGGGTGGGGGGTGGGGGAGAAATAACATGGGGAAATAGTTTTACTTTGTGTAATGACCCATCCACTCCCAGTCTCTATTCAAACCTAAGTTAATTGTAGTTTGCAAATTAATTCCAATTCAGCAGTCTCTCGCTGGGGTCTGTTTTTGAAGTTTTTTTGTTGAAGGATAGCCACTCTCAGGTCTGTAATCGAGTGACTGGATCATCATCAACACATGATCAACGTGTTCCAATGCATCATCAAGAATCTACAACCTATCCTGAAGGACGACCCATCACACTCACAGATCTTGGGAGACAGGCCAGTTCTTGCTTACAGACAGCCCCCCAACCTGAAGCAAATACTCACCAGCAACCACACACCACACAACAGAAAAACTAACCCAGGAACCTATCCTTGCAACAAAGCCCGTTGCCAGCTCTGTCCACATATCTATTCAGGGGACACTATCATAGGGCCTAATCACATCAGCCACACTATCAGTGGCTCGTTCACCTGCGCTTCTACTAATGTGATATATGCCATCATGTGCCAGCAATGCCCCTCTGCCATGTACATTTGTCAAACTGGACAGCCTCTACATAAAAGAATAAATGGACACAAATCAGACGTCAAGAATTATAACATTCAAAAACCAGTTAGAGAACACTTCAATCTCTCCGGTCACTCGATTACAGACCTGAGAGTGGCTATCCTTCAACAAAAAAACTTCAAAAACAGACTCCAGCGAGAGACTGCTGTATTGGAATTAATTTGCAAACTGGATACAATTAACTTAGGTTTGAATAGAGACTGGGAGTGGATGGGTCATTACACAAAGTAAAACTATTTCCCCATGTTATTTCCCCCACACACACACTGTTCCCTCAGTCGTTCTTGTTAACTGCTGGAAATGGCCACCTTGTTTATCACCACAAAAGGTTTTCCTTCTCCCTTCCCCCCCCCCTGATAATAGCTCATCTTAAGTGATCACTCTCCTTACAGTGTATATGATAAAACCCACTGTTTCATGTTCTCTGTGTGTGTATATAAATCTCCCCACTGTATTTTCCACTGAATGCATCCGATGAAGTGAGCTGTAGCTCACGAAAGCTTATGCTCAAATCAATTTTGCCACAAGTTCTCCTTTTCTTTTTGTCTTCAGTGTGAAAATGATTTTTAAGTGTCCCCAGTGTGCCAACAGAAACAACAATCATCAGTCTCAGCAGAGCACCATTTGCAAACCTGCTCAGCTAAATCCTTTCTGAATAGCACTTTTGCCATCCTGTTGGAAAACATTCTTCTTGTTCAGACCTCCATAGTGTGCAAGGTTAATTGGTGTCACGCAATCCTGCCCATGTATTAATCACCTGTCAGAGTAAGTTATCCTTTTTAACTCCGATTTTAAGGGACATTTTACTGCTCTTAAGGTATTAGACTGTTGCACAAGACAGAATTTACAAATGTCACTCATTAATAAAGTTATAGCATGCAATATTCACAAAGCACTAGGTTCTCTCACACACATTGACTTGTACCATACTACATTGGTGGTCTCACTGAAGTCAACAGGACTAACTGGAGTAGGATACTGGAGTAGGGTGAGTCAAGGTATCAAGACCAAAGCTTTCCCTCTGTTCACTAGAGTTCATTTCATCGTTTCAGAGGGGAAAAAAATTAAAGCAGAATGACCTCTAAATATCATTACTTGGATCAGTACATGACTTAACATGACTTAACTGTTAAACTCATATCATTTTGGACATTCACTATCCCTACATTTAGTCAATTAACTATTTATCTGACTGAAAAGTGATCTTTTTGACTTCAGATTAATTATTCACGATAAGCTTTATCCTACAAGATTGTGGAAAAGCATGAGTCATTAGAGTAATGTAGTCCAGTGTACCTAGACATAATGTAGTCCAGTGTACCTTTCTGGGAGGCAAGAGACGCAGGGTCCAGTCCCCCTGCTCTAATCACTCTTCCATTATTTATCAAAACTGCAACAGCTTCAACAGAAGAGACTGAGGGAGCCCCACGGCAGATTATCCCATAGCTCAGCAGTTAAAGAACTCTCCTGAGAGGTGGAAGACCCTCCTGGTCAAATTCTTTGTCCCCCTTGGGCAGAGAGGGGGGGAGATGAACCTCTCTCTCACATCCTGGGAGATGTGCTCTAACCACTAAGCTAAAAATTCTAACACTTCCTCCTCTTCTTGCCCCCACACCCTGGTTTGAGTGGGACATGATCCAGTAGGCACCCTTTGAGCATGCCTACCAGATCAGGTCCCATATGTGACTTAGGCAGCCAGATGCCTGGCTTCCCCTGGTTCATGGATCTCCCTGGGTTTCTGCAGAAGATAGTGTCCAGACACCTAGAGGGAGTTAGCAGTGCACATGGCCAGAAGCAGAAACATAGGCACCTAGGAAACTTTTACCCTGAAAAAGTTAGGCACTGAATGGGTTTAGGCACTGACAGCGTTCAGTGGGAATTTTGTGGATCACACTGGAGTCCAAACAGAGACTTAGGTGCATAAAACTGGGATTTAGGCATCTACGTCTGTGGTTTAGGAGCCTAAGTACTTTAGTGCAGTGGTCTCCAAAGTGGGGTGCGCGCACCCCAGGGGGCGCAGCAGGAGGAGCACCAACGGACCTAAAGGGCGGCACGGCGGCAGCAGCACCACCAGAGGGGGAAAAAAACGGGGTCAGCCCTGAGACCTCCAGCCCGTGGAGGAGCAGAGGCAGCCGCGCAGCCAGCGGCCGGAAAGAAGCGGCACTTTCCCCTTCAAAGCCGGCCGGAGAGAGGCGGCGCTTTGAAGGGGAAAGCACCGCTTCTCTCCGGCTGCTGCCCCTGCGCCTCCTGAGTCCCCCGGCGCATGCTCACAGGGCCGCATTCTGAAAGGGGCTTTAGAGCTGAAGGCCAGGGCCCTGGGGCCCCCTTAGCCCAGGGCCCTGAAGCCCCTAAAGCCCCTGCGTTCCGGGTGGCCCTGCCTGCTGGGGGAGCAGGGGGAGTAGCTCCCAGAATCGCGGCTCCCAGAATCGTGGCCATGAGGGTGGTGCTGCGCTGCGCAGAGCCACCTGCACACACACCCCCCCGCACCAAACAGGAGATGCCCCAGGTAAGTGCTCTGCACCTCCTGCCTGCCCCAGCCCTGAGCCTCCTCCCGCACCCCCCACCTTGAGCGCCCTCCTGCACCCTAACTCCCTCCCAGACCCCGCACCCCACCCTGAGCGCCCTCCTGCACCCTAACTCCCTCCCAGACCCCGCACCCCACCCTGAGCGCCCGCTGTATCACAAAGTGTTAAACCAAGCTTTTCAAAAATAATAAAGCACATTCCATCACATTGCTCTCACTAAAAATATTAATAATAATTTTTTTAGTGAGAGCAAAAAGGTTTTTTGTACCGTTAATACATAAAATAAAATAAAAATTATTTTTAAAATATTGTTTATTTCATCTTTATCTCATTGTTTTTTAATTTCTATTTTTTGTGTATGTTTTATAATTTACATAATATATTAGTACAGTAGTACATGTATATAATTTATACATATACATATATTGGGGGTGCGTGCTCAAAAAATTTTTACTGATAGGGGTGCGTGATCAAAAAAGTTTGGAGACCACTGCTTTAGTGGATCACAGCCATTGTGCTCAAAACATAGCATGACCACTCAATAGCTGACTGTGAGACAGAATGTTTCCTGGTGTAATTATTGAGGTTACTCTGTATGCCAAACCCCCAGAGTGCCAGCAGCATGCCCAATGTACTTCATCTCAGTCTCAGAGGCAAGCACTGTAGGTGCTTCAGCAGCTAGGCCTGGTTGGTGTTCACCTCAGTGGGTCCCAATAAACACACACAGACACATGACTAAGGGAAAGGTTTTTACTAGGGCTAGCAGTAAAGGTTGCAAATACCCTAGGTGCAGAGACTTAAACAGTTACAGATGAAGTGAGCTATAGCTCATGAAAGCTTACGCTCAAATAAATTTGTTAGTATCTAAGGTGCCACAAGTACTCCTTTTCTTTTGCGAATACAGACTAACATGGCTGCTACTCTGAAACCAGTTCAAAATGAACAGCAGCAGTTCTTGTTTGGGTCCCTAACAGTCCAGCTGAGAATTGGAGCTCTTCAGGCCTAGTGTCTGGGCACCCTCTCCAGTCCAGTCTCTATTCAAGCAAATAAGCATTTGTAGATTTCCAAACCAGGCTCAGTCAGTGTCTCCCACTGGGGACCCTTACTACCGGTTCCCTGCCCAGCTACTGCTGATCCCCCATAAGCCCACAAAGCTGCACCCATCTGTCAGTCACTGCCTGTTCCACATGTAGCTCTGTTCACTGTTCCCCGGGGCTTCTCACTCCAGCTCCCTGCTGCCATGCAGTTCCACCACTGCCAGACAGAGTCTGGCCACTTCCTGGTTCAGGAGTCAGGCCTTTCCTCTTACCTGTCCAGGGAAAGGGAAAAGAGAAGTGCAGTGGGGAGACGGTGATGGGAAACGTAGTCCTTGCATAGCCAGGAGGAAAGGGATGTACCATGGAAAGGGGGCTGAAGGAATTGTAATCCCTTGCTTTGCAGATCTATCACATAGCAATCTCTGAAGCATTTCTGTCAATGTCTCTTGTAGCTGCCCCTCCTCTTTACTTTCGTCTAGCTCTTAATCACATTGGCAGTAGGAGTAACTGAAAATCCTAAAAATAGCTGCTACCCCCACCATTTGCATTCACCAAATTGCCCTATACAGCTATGACCCTGAACTGTTCTGTGTCTTCCCCCTTGTCTCAGCACCAGGTTCCAATACAAAGTCAGTTAATCCTATCACACCCTCTTCTTTTCCTCCTCAACCATTTTGGTTTCAGTGTGGGTGGAAAGGTTTGCTTACACTGCTGAGCACTCTGTATATTTCTGCACGCTATATTGAAGTCTTTCTGCTGAGCAAACAGTGAGTGCTGAGTGCCAGGGCTTTAGTTCTCCATATTTGTTTCAGCAGCACTCAGGAGCAGGACTGAGATCTATATCAATTTTGTTAAGTCCTCTTTTTTAGGGAGTCAGAAATCAGTAGCAAGGGCAACAGTCCACTGATTTTGTGGTTTCTTTTTTTTTTTTTTTGTGAATTGTGTTATTAGCTGAATCTAACAAGCTTATGTAAACTATTGTCTAGCACTTATTTCAGGTTGCATTAGGATGCCTATGGCGATTACCTTTAAAAAAGTGACCACAAAACTTATATAAAGCTACTTTCCTCCTAAAAATGTTGCCTTCCTAGAATGTATTATTTTTAGAGTGGAAATCCTATTTCAATTTAACAGCATATGGAGCATTATAAATCTTCCCCTTTCCTGTATGTCTTGATACAGAGAAATAGGAAGAATGATATGAGTGCTTTCTGGTGAATCAGATAAAAGGAAGGAGGGAGAAAAATACATTCCACAAAACCATTTAAAACTATTTTGCAACAGATGTTTTGATATCTGAATATCTTTCCAACTGAATTGTGATAACGAATCTGGTCTCCCTTTACTGCTTGTTGGGAAAGGGCAGTGAGTGAGTGAGTGGTAGAGTGAGTGGCAAAAAGACCAGGGAGTATGCGCGCGAGTGCGTGCACACATACACACGCACACACACAGATTCCTGCCAGCAGACTGACTGAAAAAGGGGGCCAAATATTGAAAGAGGACCTGTGGGGAAGAGACAAGAGCTGACAGATGAAAAAGGGAAAGCAGCAACAGTGAGAGAGAATGAAGGAATCAGCTATTAAAGGCAGTGAGAAAGAAAAAGGACTCTGGAGCTGAGTCCTGCCTCACCAGAAAGAGCACAGAAACCGGTTTCTCAGTGATGTTGCACAACATATTCTGGCTCTGAAATGCCTTCAGGACAGTTTTTGCAGCTTAGTCACCCTCTGAGATCATCCAGATTTTATAATTCAGCCTTTCTTCCTGTCCTTGTGTAAGGAGTTCTAGAAAATGTTCAAAGAAACATAGGTGCTGAGAAGGAAAAGCAATCCTATTTTCTCCATGGGAATTTTTTATTTTCTTCTCTTACTCATTCCACAGACCCTGGGCCAGGGATTCTGGCCCTTCAGCTAATGTGAGAGGCTCTAAGCTATGCTGACTCAGTGGCTGTGGAGCACCAAGTGTGGAAGGGATAGATTTGCTCCCCTTCTCTGCCACCTGATCCTCCTCTTCCCCTCTCAGTCTCCCCTCCACCCTAGCAGCCTGACCACCTCTCCACCCCCAGCCCATAAGCCCCTACACCTGCCCCCTCCAAATTTGAGTGAATGGTGTGGTGACCTGGAATGCAGGATTGCATTGCTATTCAGGTTTGGCGCAGCCAAAAAGTGGTCAGGCCATGACCTGGGTGGCCTCCCAGCTCCACCGCCTATGTACTGGCTTGCAATGGTCCCCAAGAGGCTATAGCACTCATGGGGATTTCCATCCAAAGAAGTATACCAAATATACCACTGCCATAATAGCTCTTTGGGAACTAAAACTATGCTGAGGATAGGGGAGATACAAAACCAGCCCCAGGATGAAGAAGATACAAATAGTTCTTTTGAGGTACCCTCCCTCGTCAGCTACTCCCAATGTCCCCTGAGGGCAGGTGAAGTTTCACCCCTCTGTATTGAATCCTCAGGGCTCTCATGTCACCTACACACATATTCATTTTTGCCTTCTTTTAATTGATTATGAATTCCTTTCTAAATGCCTTTTGGCCTTTAGTTACAGATTGTAGTTGCCTCAAATCAAAGCTAACACGGGGTACAAATCCAAACAAGGGTTGTGGAGCTTGTGCATCTTGTGCTTTCTTGCTATGAATATTCGAGAAATTAGTTTATTAGCAGGAATGTTGACTGAAACTTTAAACAAATATTGGGGAATGTTCATGGAAAACAAATTTTAAATTAATTTTCTATGGACATAGTACCAGAAACTTGACTGTGGCCCTGACTCAGCCGTCTATCATTATCCATCAAAGCATGTATTTTAAAGTTTAAGCACATGCTTAAGTCACATAGACCATAACTTTAAGCATGTGCTTAAGTGCTTTGCTCAGTAGGGATAGCTGTAAATTTGTGTTAAGCTCCTTTTCTAAATTGAGGGTCTCTAAGAGTTATTTTATCAAATCAGGAATGGAAACAATCACACAGCTTGAATTTTATTTTTAAGACATAATAGGAATGAGCTTCACACTAGAATTATTCTAAGTAATTATTCAGCAAGGACTAGATCCACAAAGGGATTTAAGCACCTAACTGCCACTTTAGGTACCTAAATTCAAAATTTAGATCCTCAAAGCCTCCTCTGAGCTGCCACCTATCTCTGTAGGAGCCTAAAGTCCATAGGCTTGTACATTTCCACTGGTATAGCCCCTTAGGAACCTAAATTTCAGCCAATGGGCACATGCAAAACCACCTAAATCCTGATGCCTGGAGTTTAGCTCACTCCTAAATTCTGGCGGGATTCACAAACTAGGTGTTCCCTCAGCTCTCTCTCCTGCAGAACCAAATCTGGTAGGCGCACTCTAAGAAAGCCTACAGGACCAGGCCTCACACAAAACACAGCTGGAGGAGGCAATTCCCTCCACCAATAACTTGTGTCCTGGTAGTTAGACAACACATCAAGAATGTGGGAGACTAAGGCACAAATCCCTGCTCCATCTGCTGTGCTGCACAGATTTGAACTCAGCTCTCCCATTTCCCAATAAATGTCCCAACCACTGGGCTATCCAACCATTGGATATTCTGGGGCAGGACTCTTTCAAGATATCACGTAGCAGCTCTTCTGCTTTGTATGATATACTTAATAGACATAGGCTACAGAGAGACTGAGAATGACTCTATAATTTAGTGGTTAGGGCACTCACCTGGGATGTAGGAGACCCAAGTTCTTGTTCCTCCTCATTTTTTTGTGAGAAAGGACTGATCTGGTTTAGGCATCTAATTCCAGGTGAGAGTTCACAGTCATATATCCCACAGAGAAAGAGGTGCTTCCCATGAGGGGCCTACCTGCCTTTGAGGGACAGGGTTTAGTCTCCTCAGCATTTCCTATTGGCTAACTTAGGCTGCTCTCAATTCAGTGTGCTGGCCTTTGTGAATCCTATTCTTAGGTACCTAAATCTGCCAATGCATTGTATAGGAAATCTGGTTGCCTAACTCAGGGTGCTGGATTCCAGTAGGTGACAGGGTGCCTAAAAGGTAGGTGTTGCAATGATGTGTCTAAGGTCTAGCCCCAATATTTAGGATAAGAAAGACATAGGAAAATATCCAAATTTGCTTGCAGATAATTTGCAAACAGGAAAAAAAGGTTTAATTCATCAAATAAATTATTTGTTATGAATTATTTACTCAGGTCTATTAATCTTCTAAACAAACAGAATAATTATTATTTTCTTTATTTTTTGCATATGTTATCTAATTAACAAATAACATTTTCCAGGAATACATAGCTACTTAGAGATGAGGTACTCTGAGGAACTTCTGGCTTTTTCAGTCTATTGAGGATTTAGGAGCCATTTTTTAGAACTCCTTGATTCTTTATGCTACTGATGAAACCTATTTATATTATCTAACCAGTCCCAAAATCTCTCTCTCTCTTATAACACTTTTCTCTTCTTTCTACCAAAACACTATTAGAGCTTGAGCAAACATTATGGTCCAAATAGTGCCAAAATGAAACCTTGTAGAACTCTACACATGAAAGCGTGTAAGCAATTTCCCAGTGCTACTATATACAGAGCTATATCATGGTTATACAGACCATATTACCATTGTATCTGAGTGCCTCTTAATGGTTAATGGATTTATCCTCACAACAGCTGTATGAGGTAGGGAAGTGCTATTATCCCCATTTTACAGTTGGGAAATAGAGAAACTGAAGCCCAGATCCTCAAAGGTATTTAGGCACCTAATTCCCATTGATTTGGGCATGAGTGACTTGCTCATGGTCACAATAGAAACCTATGGCAGAACATGGACCTGGACCCAGGTCTCCTAAATCCTAGGCTAGCACCCTTACCCATTGGATTATCCTTCTTCTCAGAGACCTCTCAGAAAGGAAGTAATGGGATGCTCAATAGCAACTTATGAATTACTGGTGTCAAAACCATATTGTGGTCAATGGTCATATAGACTGACAGCAGTTCTTCAGCCATCTCCAAAGGTGATAATCAGTCAACATAGTCAGTGCAGTCTCCATTCTAAAATCAAACAGAACAGGGTCAAAGAGACTTATGGTCTCAAGACACTACTGGAATGCGCTACCTGTAACATTCTAAACAATCTTACCAAAAAAGAGGAAATTAAAGAAAGGGAGGCAGCGCTTCAGGAGGTGGTTTAATGAGCAAGGGTTGCTAATGATTACTTCTTTACAGAAACTAGAACTTTGCCATTCTGCAGGGAAATATTGACTCCAATAATGACCACAGTGCTTCCTTTCCGGCTTGCATCAGCAAAGAAGGGCATATATCTAAGTCAGATATCATAATCCACTCTTTCCCCAGCACCTCCACAACTCCGTGAGCAACAACTGGCTGAAACTCAAGTAGGGGAAACTCTACTACAATGACAATCATCTTGGTCTGAATTCAAGCTTTCATATATACAACATTTGAAAATTCCCTACAGTGTGAACCACTTGTCCCTGTTACACAATGTAAATAAGCCACATTAACCAAGCTGCTGTCCACCAGAACTGTTCTACTGGTTAGAATTTTAAGAATCCTGTGGTGGAAGGGAAGAAATCTTTCTTTGCCCTTTGCACAGCCATGGTAGAAATATCAAAAACCCGTTATGCTATAATCAGTCAGATTCTGAATGAGATTTAGACCAGTAGCATTCTGGTCATCTTCTCTCTCACGTCATCAGTGATGGTTATCTGGATATCATGATGACCTGCAACTTAAGGTATAGGGTTGGATCTATGAAGCCCTACATGATGTGGGCCCTGCCTATCTTAGGCCTTATCTACATTAGAAAGGGTTTGCTGATATGACTATACTGGCACAGCTATACCGGCAAACCCTCCTAGTGTAGATGAAGCTTATATTGGCAAAAAGAGTTCTTTTGCCAATATATCTTACAGCAGTTCCCCAAACAAATATGCTATATTGACAAAAATACTTTTTTTGCTGTATAAATGTGTCTGCACTAGACTTTTGCTGGCATAGCTATCTCAGTTAGGAGAGTGATTTTTTTAACAAGCCCAACCAATATAACTATTCTGAGAAAATGTGTTAAGTGTAGAACAGGCCTTAGAAACTCAGTGGGACTTAGCCTCTTAATCATAGGCACTTAGAAAATGTTACAACTGTCAAGTATCTTAAATCCAGATTAAGTATTTTTTAAAGGATGGGTGGGGTGGAAGCTATTCTATCTTAATAGAAATGTTTTCATGGTGACTGAAGAGGTGTTAAAAAAATTAAAACCAGAAACATCTGTCAGGTGGCCAGGGAATGGGTATTGTGGAGAGAGATGACACTAAATAAGCAGGGTGAATGGGGGAATATTGTAGTGGGGAGTTATGTGGAAAAGATATGGGACTCTGGGGTTGCAAAGGGCAAGAGGCAATGATTGTTGGTGGCAGATTTGGAGGACAAGTGTGTAGGAGAAAGATTGATAGATACTAAGGCAGGCAGTTCACCACATTTACCACAAGATGGCATAGAACATAAATATTTTCAACAGCCATGAAGAAATTAGCATAACATCTCAGGGCAAAAAGATTAGAATTTACATGAAGGCCAAATATTAATGACTTATTGATTTATTTATATGTATAGGCATGCACACATACATGCCGACTAAGCACAGCTGTTGGTCTGAACTTTATTTCATATATATGCTGAAATGAATCAGATACAGTAATGACTTTCAACATTCATCAGTCTGTTTAATGTTACATATTTAAATATTATTATTCACAATGGTAAGGTAATAGATGGGGGTGGATGCAAGTCTGGATAGAAGCAGGTAGGGAGGGTGAATGGAAGGGTGGGAAGGTGAGTGGCATCTTGGGTGAGAGAGAGGTGGAAAGGCTTAATGAGTGGCAAAGCAGCCCAGAAGGGAGTGAATGTGGATGAAGCAGGATAGGAAGAAGAGGGGATGGGTATCTAGTGAGTTGGGAGAAAGGCTAAATAGCTGACAAGCAGAGTGAATAGGTGGCAGGCTGGGAAGGGAACTAGATGGGTGAGTAACAAACTGGGTGTGTGGTATCCTTGGTGGCAAGCGGGACTGAATGAGAGGCAACAGAGAACTAGAGAAGGTGCTAGGTCAGTAGTTCTCAAACGTTTGTATTGGTGTGTGTGACCCCCCCCTTATAAACTAAAAACACATTTATTACAGTATTGCGGGTCCCAAGCATTCAAAAATCATAGGGGTAGGCCTCAAAGAATCATGAGAGTTTCTAAAATAATACACATTGCACTCATTTTGTCTTCAGACAAATTTCTGAGCCTTTAGGGTGCACTTGGATCACATCTTCAAGCTTTTTTCCACTACCCTGAGGGCCAGAAATGTACCTTTTAACAATGAAAGATGAGATTCTTACCTAATCACATGATCCAAGACCTGGTACTTTAAGACAAACATCTAATATCCTGGGACTCGGAATCAGGCCTGGAGTAATCAATATGCACTTGCACAGGACCCATCTCAGGACGGCGGGGGGGGGGAAGGAGAGGGTCAAGGGAGCCAGACCACCAGATATGGATGGATGATATGATGACAGGCTAAACCTGAGTAGTTCTTGTGACCTGGTCTATGGGGTTGCAGCGCTACTCAGGGTTGACCAACTTTGAGTGAAGGGAGTGGTGTTGCAACCTGGCAATGCCACTCACTCAAATATGACCCATGTTGTGTGAGTGCAGGGCAGGTGATGGGAGTAAGTGGAGTCGCTGGTCTGCCAGGATAGGGCGGAGCATCCCTAGTCCAGGAAAGGAGTGTATTGCTGAGCCAGGGAGGCGTCAATGAATAGCCAGGATGGTCCCGGGAGTGGTGGGTGAGGGGCTGGGGACAAGGTATTGGTGGGGGGGGCTATAGGTTAAGTGGGGAGGGAGTTGTAGAGGGCTGCAGGGAGACTGGGAGGGTGTCAGCAGGAGTGGGAGATGTTGGAAACTGTGACTAGAGGAGCTGAGTTGTTGGAGGCTGCGGTGAGTGGGAGTTATGTCAGGGCTTCTGGGACATGTAGGGGAGCTTTCAGGATAAGTGGGGGCTGATGCAGGGTTGTTGGGGTATATGTGAAGTGGTAAGGACATTTAGGTATCTGTGTGTGAGGTGAGGTATATATGGGGCAGGAGTAATTTGCTGAGCCGCCCCTGTGGATGTTGCACAGGGCTAGCAGAAGCTGGAGCAGGAACTAGAGCAGGGTCGCAGTGCCACTCGGATTTGGATCAGCCACCTTTCTGTCATGACGAATGGGCCGGTGGGCCAAATCTGAGTGAAGATGGGGAAGAGCCCAAATTCCTTAGTGAACAGGGCCCCAAAAATATTTTAACCTGACACTGTTGGCAATAAAATTAGCAGACTTGCGATTGTGCCTGCCATCACCAGTGGGAGCAGATGCAGCCACTCTTAAGCCACAAACTCTATAATCTTCAGGGAGTTGGTGTGAGAGCCTGGAAGAGGCAGAGGGTGGAGTCAGGGTACTGAGAGCAGAGGGAATGGGGGAGAAACAGGTGGAAAGGTTGCTGGGTGGAGAAGATGAGGGAGGAGCGTCACTACTCCAGGCTTGGAAGCCTAAGGAGACTGCTGTGTGTCAGGAAAGGAACAGAGCCGCTTTCTGTAGTGCTGAGATGTAGGTGGCAGGGGCTAATGGAGTTTCAGAGATGGAATGTTGCATGGACCAGGCCTCTTGTGGCTCATTCCAGACCAGAAGTAACTGGAGTATATGGGTATGTCTCTACTGCAATCCATGGTGTGACTGTAACTTGGGCAGACATACCTGCACTAGGTTTCAGAGTAGCAGCCGTGTTAGTCTGTATTCGCAAAAAGAAAAGGAGTACTTGTGGCACCTTAGAGACTAACAAATTTGAGCTGTAGCTCACGAAAGCTTATGCTCAAATATACCTGCACTAGTACAGCTAAAAATAGCAATGTAGATGTGTCGGTGCAGGCTTCAGCATGGTCTGTATAATCATGCCGGGGACCCTCAGTGCCTATTCACATTGCTAGCATGCGCTGAAGCCCACACTGCTACATCTACACTGATATTTTTAACCATGCTAGCATGAGTAAACCTTCAGTCACATCTTAGATTGCAGTGGAGACATACCCTATGTTCCATGGCTCAGCTGAAACTGGAAATAAGCCTTATTTGAGCAAGCCAGCACAGGAATTTGGGACTGGCCCTGAAAACTGGCCCACTTCACGTTAACTACAATTCCTTTTAAAAATTGAAAGAGGACATTTTTTATTAAATTTACCCTGCAGTGTTGAAACCCAAAACACCAACAGTGTAGTGCATGCTAATCTGAAAGTTTCAGAGATTATCGGTCTGATCCTGAATTCCTTGGTCCCTTTGGATGGTCCACTAACTTCAATGGGCTCAGTCGCGGGCTGCGTCTCCCAAGAGATGCAACAAAGCAGGAGCAGCCTGGAAGGCCTGAATTCTGCCTGCAGCCCCAGAGGCTGCTCTAAGTTTCAGCATCCTCTCTTTGGCAACCCACAGGTTCCTCTCCGGCCCAAAATAGCCTGCCCGCAGCATGCTCCACTTTGCAGCGGGTGGTGGGAGGGGCGGGGGGAGAGCAGTTTAAGGCTGCACTTGCAGTTGGTGGTACTTGGTATCACTCCAACATCTAACAGGACATTTGATCCTTCTCAAATAACCAAAGCAGGGAGCCCAAATATACATACAAAACACATCCACAGTGAAGGAAAATACATTCGAAAATAAAATAATAGTGCAGCAAGTGCTATGTAGTCTAAAAAATACTGTGGGCTGGATTATTCCCTTCCCATGTAGGAAAAGAACACGAGAAGAACTTCTGTGGAAGGAAATCTCCATAAACGTTGTTCCATTGGACTAGCAGGAGTTTTCCCCTTGTACGAGCCACAGGGCTTGCTCTCAAACCTGGTAGATCCCAGTGGATCCATAGGAGATTAGTGCCATGGGGCGCAGCTACATGGACTTCTCCTGGCCATGGTGCCCCCAGAATCCCTGGAGGGAAACCACAGAAAAGACAACATAGCCCAAGTTGTATTAACTTTTCTGCCTGATCTTTGTGGGAGGGGGCATCAAGGTAAGAGTATACATGGCCCAACCAGTCTTCAGCTACTGTCCCAGAGCAAACCTGAGACCCATAGAGGGGACTCTGAGGACTCAAGGAGGGGAACAGACCCATTGAAGCAGATGACCATCTCCCTTCCACATGGAGAGGGAAGATCTGCACATGGAAGAGACTGTCTGCACACATATTTGGGAGCAGGGGAACAAAACCACCAGGAAAGGGATGAAATACCATTGCAAAGTATCTGTGTAAATTCCCCCTATTTACCACAAGATGGTGCAGAAACATAAAATGTATTAAGAGACTGGAAGGAAATAGCACAAAGTCTCCCAAACTAAACAGCATGAGAATTTCCACCAGGTGTCAACCAAAGGAAAATGCAACACACTTACTTAAGAAAATAATATAGGCACAATGCTACAAAGCAAAGCTGTTTCTCTGAACTTTATTTTAGATACATAATTCACAGAACCAGAACAATATAACTGTCAACACATATTAATCTAAAAAAGAAAAGGAGTACTTGTGGCACCTTAGAGACTAAAATTTATTTGAGCATAAACATCCGATGAAGTGAGCTGTAGCTCACAAAAGCTTATGCTCAAATAAATTTGTTAGTCTCTAAGGTGCCACAAGTACTCCTTTTCTTTTTGTGAATACAGACTAACACGGCTGCTACTCTGAAACATATTAATCTGTTTAACATTAACCATTGAAATTATATATCATGCTGAAATGCTTATTTCAATAAACAAGGGACTAGAAAAAGAAATGTAGCCTTTAATTTAATCTAGACAATTTGGTCAAGCAATCACAATATTCCCCTACTCCCCTTCCCCCAGATCAAATGTTACTGTATAACAAATACATTTTAAAATGTGACAATAAAAACTTCACCCTGCTTAATGTTTAAAAAGTTGTTTTGCACAATGCTTTTAGATTAATTTAGATTAATTAAGGCATGCCTGATGCTTATGTTTCGGGTTGCTTTTTTGAAAAGTCTTTTAGCACACAAATGTGCTATATTTTTTTTAATCCATGCAAAATACGAGGAAGGCTTTGCTTAATTTCAGATGTCAGTGTTTTAAACTTTCTCTTCTTTCATCTATATCCCAAGTTGCACCAATTCTCACAGAATCTTTATTTTAAAAAAAATCTGTCTGATACATAAACTCATGCCAAACCTTTTTAGGGGATTTTAAACTCAGCTGTATTCCTACAGGTGGCACAGGACACAGAAGTAGAAATAATCTGAACAAAAATTGTAGATTGTGTCTGTAATTGACCTAATTGTGTGTAAGGGGGAAGCACAGAGGTCTTAAAGATATTTTTCCCTTTTCCTGTTAAAAATCAACTTTTTTTTTAAATTGCAGGAGAGGGTCGAGAGAAATCACCAGTGGAATAGGTTGAAATTATGTGGGGTTCTTGTCTGGTCTCCAGCACCAATTGAACTGAATGGGAAGGATGGAAGAGGGATTGTCGCTGATGCTGGTGGAGTTCATCCCACTCTCTGCTGGTGCTAAACCATTACTGTCAAGATTGACCTTTTATTCCTGGCTCATTGAAATACTCTGAACTGAAGAGCAATATTTTGCCTTCTGGAATGCACCAGATGCAGTGAATTAAATAAACTAGCCAAAATCTCTTCTTTGGGATGAAGGATGTCCAGACCCCCAATATGTGCCTTAATTTCTGTCCAAATTCCCTCACCCCAATTCCAGCACAGCATTACTCAGAAGCAAATGCTTTGGGAGGTTTGGGCTTGTGGCTGTGTCCTTATCTGCTGTTTGAAGTTCTGGGCTCTCAGCCCACTCTTCCCCTATCCTTACTGCTATAAGATAATGCTGCACCGCCTGCTATTAGAGGTTGTTTGGTACGAATCTGTAGGGTTTGTTAAAAGAGGTTAGAGTAGCGAGCACACGACAGGGGAGACCACAATGGGAGAGGGACACTAGCTTCTGCTCCACAGCAGGCTCGTCCTTCTATGCTACACTATAAGGGAAGCACAGCGGCCCGCTCATGCGCACATCCGGTGTTTTTCACAAGCTAGTCTTAAGTGAGCTGCAGGCTGCAACCAGCCCGTCGTTGTACGGAGACCAGCAGAGCTGGATAGTAGCTGTGACCAGCATCTAGTGCTGTTACTTTTAGCAATCCCATGAAGTGTTGTAGAGATACACTGATCCTGCCTGCAAGCTTTTTGCACGGCAGAGGTATTGATCAGTGTAAAGTGAAGATCACATTTCATTGAGATCTTGACTTTCCGTTGTTTTTTTTTTACAATATATTTTTATAGACTTTGATATAAAACATGGTGCTGGGAAAGGTGAAGAGTTGACAATAAGCTTTGACTGTCTCAATGACAGCAATGTCCCTGTCTATTCTAGTGGGGACACAGTCTCGAGGAAGGGTCAATTTAGAAGTTACTGGGGAAATTAGAGTAAATCTACTGAAATTCATGCAAGAGGAGCATCCAAAAGTACGCTGGACAAATCTAGAAATGCTGGATCCAACACTGCCTATACACAGAATTACACTGAAGAAGTAAATAATTTCAACCATAAAGACATCTTAATTGGGCACGAAAGAGGTAAGTCATTTTATGACACTGGTTAAAATTATATACAGTCATTTTGGATGCAAGAGGGTACGGCTTTGTATCTTGTTAGTTATTATAACCTGTTTATTTTTAATGTATAGGTATTAAAGGCCAGAACAAATACGAAAATAAAAGTGCAGTGCCTTTGTGGAATTTAGATTTTGATTATACGGACATTTACTGTTAAAACTGCATTGAGGTGCATCTGCAAAGTGCCTAAAACAAGACTTTTTCCAACTACCTGCCGTTAAACAGAGCCTCTTTCATACGCACTTCCAGTGCACGGGGATTTCATTTTTTTAATGTAAAAACACTTTTGCCCTATGGATCTGATAGACATTAGGACGCTTTTGCCTCCCTAGGGGATTAAGAAAAACTGGAGCAGAAATCAGATGTAAATTATGTAGGGGTTGTTGGGTTTTTTTGGTAATCTCGTCATACGTACTGAGATATAATTAATGCATAGAATTCTGCTTTTGACACTTACGGAAACAATCCCAATTTTCAAATTATATATGTGATAATCCTTCAAGGATGGATAATTGCTGGCAGATAAAGGATTCCATGTGGTTTATTTTGACATATGGAGTCAGCACTCCACGTGTGGTTTTTTTCCCTTTGCTTTCAACAAAGTTGGTAAAATACCTGAATTTTTTTATACACTAAATGTCAGTGAGACAGCTGTAAAGAAGTCGGTCTGAAAAGGGCCATTTAGAGTCCATTATTATATAATTAGACGCATCATTTCTAAGTTAGGGAGTTTCTGGAACCTGCATTCAATGAAACCTACTGTGCTAGCCCCAATGGAAATGAAAAGTACTGTGGAAAAGGGGTCTAATGTAGGTTTAGGGAAAAGGGAATAAAGCATTTTCAAGAGAGGAGTGGGTCTTCAGATTGTTCATCTATTGTTTGAATGGTTACATTGTGGAAGTATAGGAGACTAAGGTTGTTTTTTCTGAAGTTTCCACCCTTTGTTAGAAGCGGTTCAATCCTGTTTGGGACAGCAGTACTGGCAGTGGGAGGGGTGCTTATTCTCCTCTTAGCAGATTGGTTTACACGCGTCAGGTGATGGCGATGACTTAATTCCTAGCACAAAGAAAATGATGTTAAAAGTGGTCATGTAATTTTCGGCTGTTCTCCTCTTTGTTACATCTATATGCAGTATATTTGCTGCAGGGATGAGTGTACGAGTAGGGTATTTTCCCCTTTCCCTCCCTAAGAAATAAATATCAGTAAAGAAGTTATATAGTGTATGTTGCACTGACCCTAGATCAAATATTTTACACAGCCATGGAAAGGGTTTCAGTAACCGTGGAGGAAGCAAGTAGATGTAATTGGTAGAGGCATAGAGCTAAAAGGCTCTTTATTTTCCTACCGTGCAAACATTTCATGCATGCAAAGTGTATTTGCCTTCTCCCCTATTTGCAATCCCAGAATTCCCCACCCCCGTCACAGAGAAGTGCAAAAATGTATGTATGCTTCAGAGCAGAATATATGATCACAAGCATGTCCACGGAGGTTCCCAATGGCTGTTTTAAAAGCAAGAATGACTTTGCATGTGTGACTATATAGCTCAGGTGTATAGCTCAGCTCACCATTCACATACCTCTGGTTTTGGATGGGAAGCAGGAGACGGAAGGTGGAGTAGGGCTGCAAATGAGAAGCACTTGTAGATAAGTGTAGTGTGTGTCGCGTAAAGGCCGGTGATTTGTGCATTCACTTACACCGTGAGCTTGAAGCAGCTCAGCCAGGGACTGCTGCTACAGTGCACTCCGCGCTGAATGGAAAGGGACTTTCAATGCTTTCGCTCCGGCGGCACCTCTCAGCCTAGCCCGGTAACAGAGACCACGCCCCGTGCTCACTCAGTCATTGGCCTAGTGGCGTTTGTTAGCCTGTTGCTAAGGCGATGCCAGCCGCTAATTGGAGGGAGGGAAGCCGGCTGGAGCGGGGCGGCTGGCGGCGGAGGAGGATGGAGCCGCCAGGCTCCAGTTAGTCCCGGCTCGCAGCGTGCGGTGTCTGCTCGCCGCTGCCTGGGGCTGGAATCCTCCCCGGGCCCAACCCCCTCTCCCCAGCGCTGCGGGCCTCATCCCCGGTGAACTGAGAGGCTCCACGTGGGAGCAGGATCGGGCCCTCCCCCCCCCGCAGTCTCACTCTTAATGCGGCCGTTCTCCGTGCGGAGGGTGGCAGATTCCTCGCCCCCGGCGGCTGCTCTGGTTGCGGGGCCTCGGCCACGGGGAGGCGTGAGGCCGAGACGGGAGCGGCCCTGGCCTGAGTACAGGGACCCGCGTGGCTTAGTGCTGGGCTGGCGGGTCCGGATCGGGGGGGCCCCCAGTGATCCAGGCCACGTGGGGGTGGGGGATTAGGGAGGAGAAGCAAATCCCCTCCCCTCTCCCCCCCCCCCCCCGGGCGTGCTCCGGCGCCCCCTGCCCACGCTTTGCCATGGCGAACCAGCGCCCGGCTCTGAAAGCCCCGAGGCGCAGGGCCGGGGAGCGCGGCCGGTAGGGTGGCGTTAGCGTGGTGCCGGGGCCCGTGGTTCGGGCTGGGATTTGGGTCCCTCCCGGCCTGTGGGGGGGGGGGGGCGGCGCTGGGCGCCCCGCAGGCAAGGAGCCCTGCGGCACGCCACGGCCAGGCAGCGGGCGGAGCAGAAGCCCAGGCAAGGGGCGGCCCCCTCCCGGCCTGCCAAGCTGGCTTGCGCGTGGGGGAGGTGCTGAGCAAACGCGCTCGGGTAATGTATACGGCATGTATATGAGCGGCGGGCTGGCTCGGGAGCTGCTCGCGCCGGTTTAGGCCGGTCCTCTCCTGCTCCAGTCTGCTCTGTGATTGACAGCTCAGCACTTGTTTACCACAGCTTTGCTGCTGCTGCTGCGACTCAATGGGAGTGCTGAGCTGGCAGAAAGGAAGAGAAGGAGAGAAACTTCAGTGCCAGGAAATGATTAAAAAAATAGAAAAGGATAAAGACTAAAATGCCCTTGTGAAAACCTAGGATGCCGTTTCCGGGACATCGAATGCTGGAGATGTGCATAAATCTCCCCGAGTAGGTGTAGCTGATCGGATTCTGTAGATATTACACCTCTTCCATATAACTTCTGGTAAAGTGGAAGTCAAGCAGAGCAGGGGTGTGAAGGACTTTCCCTTTTTCTGCCCCTTTTGGGGGGGGGGGGCGGCTATCAGGTATATCTGTATTTGCCACAGCCTGTCAACTCGCTTAATTTATATTTAGCATAGGCTTCCCTCAAAATGAAACGGTTGGCTGTTTCTCAAGTTTTACAGTTCACAGTAAAATACAAAAAGAAAAGGAGGACTTGTGGCACCTTAGAGACTAACAAATTTATTTGAGCATAAGCTTTGTGAGCTGTATATACATCGGATGCAGTAAAATACATCGGTATAAAATATTCATCGGTAAAATACAGTTTGCTAGCACTTCCAGTGTAACATCAAGGAATCGCAGATAAGAACAAGCATCCGATGAAGTGAGCTGTAGCTCACGAAAGCTTATGCTCTAATAAATTTGTTAGTCTCTAAGGTGCCACAAGTCCTCCTTTTCTTTTTGCGAATACAGACTAACACGGCTGCTACTCTGAAACCTGAGATAAGAACAAGGAAGGTGAACTTTCCTGGAACCAGGAAAATTCTGATCCTCCCTGAATACCTATCTAAAGTTAAACATTTCAGATGGACTGGCTTTAAACAATGCTGATGATTTTGTAGTAGCTAGCCACACCCTTTGATTTTGCTAGTACTTCCTACATCTCTTTACAGAACAGGATATTTTTTGCATCTTAATTTCTGAAGTCTGTTAGGTAGGAAATAAAAGGAAGATGAATTGCTAAATTTAATCTTCTGGCGCAGACTCTATATTCAGTATAGCATGGGATTACTTTTTGAATATCATTAAGCTATTTCATTTAAGACACCTAGAAATTCTATTTGAAAAGTGATTCCCGTTATAATTTTGTAATATGTTTAAATAGACGCTGGAATTGTAATAGTCATAGCCAAGCCTATGTTGAAATCAAGAATGTTTTCTATTAAAAATTGTGGCTAACATGCTTTTATGTAAATAGATACTAAACGTGTTGCCTATATTTAACAATTTTTTGTTTTATTAAATCCAAATAGATTGTATCTTAGTAAGAAATATCACCATTCTTAGGAGTTTAGATGTTAATCCCTTACAGTACAAACAAGAAACCTATATGTAATATACTGTGGTGTGTAAAATGTTAACAGGTGGAATAACTTACTGGGTTTTTCCCTCCTAGATGATGACAATTCTGAAGAAGGCCTCAACACTATTCATTCAGGAAGGCATGAATATGCATTCAGCTTTGAGCTTCCACAGACGTAAGTACCACATGTAATACTAATGCTGTATGCAATAATGTTGAAATACATACCCTTATGAAAACAAGCACTGTATGGAAAATTCCAGTTGTGAAAAAATGGAAAAAAAAAAAAAATAAAACCCTTTTCAATGGTGGTAGGGATTCCACTAAAACATGCTACAAGAATATAGTCCTATTAAACTATTAAAGAGGTTATTTTTATTTTAAGTGGCAACATTTTGAATATTAGGGCTATTAATTGAAGGGAAGCAGTCATTTCCTTTTGTGAGCTGTTGCAAATGTAACGTGTGCCATTTGGTCATACCATGCAATGTTTTACTCACTATGCAGAGGGTAAAGAAACCAGTTGACCACTGGATCCTGCAAAGTTTGTGGGATCACTTCCTGCTGAATCCAGGTGACTGGAGCCTTGTAGATAAGCAAAGTTAGTGATAAAATAATTTAATACTAGTCTGTTTGGGTTTATTTGGAACAGATGTGACAGAGTGAAGTACATCTAAACAGATGGGGATAGACACCTTTGAGAGATTAGACTAGTAAATGGGGGCAAAGGGACGTATATATTCCAAGAGGGTGGTTATGCAGAAAGTGGAGTAGAAACAAGCAGATGGATAGAAAGCAGGGAACAATATTAGGTCAGGCAATGTTAATACTTTAACAAAATGTCATCTAGACAAAGAAATGGGATGTCCCTCTTAGAAAATGGCTAAAATGTACATAAATGCAAATATGACAAAAATGGGAGATCTGAAATTATTTATACAAAGGAGATTACAACATCACGGGCTTAACTCAAATATCAGTGGATACTAAGTAATGAGAGAGAGTGATCATAAAAGATCAGGAAGAACAGAAGCAGAGCGACGGAGACTTTCAATATAAAACAAAAGTACAGAAGTAATTGAGAGAGAAAACCTTGGATAAATACCATGCAAGTTGGGATATCGTAACTTCCAAATTAAAACTAACGAAGTGCCTGATTATTAGAGATGCTGAGCACCTGCATTTTCTATGGCTTTGATGGAACTTGCAGATGCGCAGCACTTCTCAGGCTCAGTTGGACTAATGTGATACTGTTGGAAATGTTATACTATGACTAAAACACATTCAAAGAGACCCCTTTGGAATTCTAGAAGCCAGCTGGGCACTCAGATGAGAACATCATTTACCAATATCTAGAATGCTCTTTCGACTTGAATCTATGTCAAACTCTATTACACAGACTCTGCTTGTGTGTTCACAAAATTCTGTTCTTATTTGCAAATAATGGTTTTCCATTCTGTAATTGAGACTAGACTTTAGGAAAGTAATCAAGAAGTAAACATGATATGGGTGAACAGCCTGAGTAGTAGGTTTGGAGTTCAAAACCAATGGTACTGTACTTAGGAGATGTAGGAGTTTGAGATGGAAAAAAAGTAAACTTAAAAGGACTGGTCAAAAGAGTTCCCCCCCCCCATGTGTTAATGACTTAAAAGCAACCATGAAATTAGCTCATGATGAAGAACTTTAAAAAGAGAGAACTGATGATAAAAGCCTGAAGAGTAACTTCATATAGTGAAGTGGAGGGTATAAAGATAAAAAAGTAAGAAATGGTGTAAACTCACTGGTTAAGTGCTAAAAAATAGGTTTATGTTGAGAAACAGGAGTGATGGATAAAAGCCTTCAACTTGGATTTTAATAGTGCTGAGAAAAATTAAGCACACTTCTCAGATGTACAGATAGAGGTGTCAAACTGTAGGTTGAAAGAAATTACTCTAGCACTGCATAAGGCCAGTGAGGCTGTGTTTAATTCCTTTTTTGTGTGAAATGCTAGGATCTAGAAATGCAGAAGTACAATTCAGGAAATCGGAATACTGCGGATTTGAGGCTCTGAGTTAGTTATTTTAGAATGTTAGAGAAATACAGGGATTGGTCAGGTAGGTTTTTGGAGTGTCTAAACTAGGTTGTCTTGAGCTAAAGTCAACTACAAGAACAAGAGATTAAACTAGCTAAGGAAGAGCCAGATGTGATAGGAATGTAGGCACAACTAAACTGGACTCAGAGTGGTTAATCTACAAAAGAGACTACCACAGATAGCAACTAGAGCAATTAATACTAATTTTAAAACAGTTGTTAGCCTTACTTTGTCCTAGAACTTCATATGTTCCAGATTTAAAAGTAGCTTCTTGTAAGTTTAAAGGAAATATGTATCCTGGTGGCATGTTCCAGCAAAATTCCTATGATGATAGTGAAAATTTCAACATACCTACTGTAAAATGAATTAAAATTCAACTACAGAGATTTTTTCTCCCAAAATTAATCCCTTTTGAAATATGGAAACTTTGCAAATAAGTTATGCTTAAATATTATGCAGCATAAACAATACAGTACAACTTATTGATTCTTATTCTGATCAGTTGTATCACTATTAGAAAGAGAGTATAAAGATTTACTCAATTTTGACCTTTGTGTCCTGCACAGACCACTTGCTACCTCATTCGAAGGCAGACATGGCAGTGTGCGTTATTGGGTGAAAGCCGAATTGCACAGGCCTTGGCTTTTACCAGTAAAATTAAAGAAGGAATTTACAGTCTTTGAACATATAGATATCAACACTCCTTCATTACTGGTAAGAATTGACAGAATTACTAATTGTTTTGTTTTTTGGCATACAAAAAAAGTATAACTGAAACAACATCAAAATCTTCAATTTTTACTAATATGCTCCTTAAACTTAAACTGCAACTCTGCTTTAAATATCGCATTTGAGCAACTCATAATAGCTGACATTTTGAAAACTAATTTCAAGTACTTGGAGTTGCTTATTTTTAAATTATCTACATTTAACTTAAGCTGTGAACTGCATACATGATAAACTATGAAATCTCTCTTTCAAGAGAAAATTGTATTAACTGTTCTTTGTTGATTTAATAAAGAATAATTTGTTTTCTGAGAAGCAGTGTTACTCCTATGAATCTTTCAACAACAGACTGCTAACTTAAAAATGCAAAGTAAAATTGTACTACAGTGCATTATTCATAACTTCAATATGGATATTGTCTGCCAATGGGGAGAAATTATCACAATTCTGTAGAATATTTTTCTTAAATTTTATTTTACTAAACTATTTGGATATTGCATTAAGATGATTTCCATGAGGCTATCATTTCAATCTGGCCTAAAATCCCTTTTCTTTTTTGCTCAAATGGCAATGTAGGCAATAAAGTCAAGTCCATTGAAATAGGTTTCTTTTGTGTATGGATGGAAAAAAATATGATTTTTTCTTAGACGATTCAGTGGGCTTTGGATCAGGGTCTTAACCCTGATCTCATGTAAGGCAACAACAGAAATACCATTGACTTAGATGGGAATGGCAGCAGGATCAATCTAGAAGGAAAGGAAATGTTAATATTCAAGTAGTCAGGGTTTGGGTTTTTTATTTATTTTTATTTTTCAAAAGTAAAATGGAATGTGGGAATATTTCTTAATTACAGATTATTATATAGAAAGTAATACTTACAGTATGTTTTGGAAATACGGGCTAAAAAGCCACTAACTGTCACATATACAGGTTTCAGAGTAGCAGCCGTGTTAGTCTGTATTCGCAAAAAGAAAAGGAGTACTTGTGGCACCTTGGAGACTAACAAATTTATTAGAGCATAAGCTTTTGTGAGCTACAGCTCACTTCATCGGATGCATTTTCCACCAAATGCATCCGATGAAGTGAGCTGTAGCTCACGAAAGCTTATGCTCTAATAAATTTATTAGTCTCTAAGGTGCCACAAGTACTCCTTTTCTTGTCACATATACAGTATTTTCTAATTTAAATTAAGTCAGAGTTGAGGATGAGCATGACATGGATAGCTCTTCGGTTAATTACCACTGCTAGTGCTGGGATGACTTTTTAGGACAAAACTTGCTTGCTTTACTTACTTAATGCTATTGAAGTGAACAGGACTATTCTCATGAGTAAAATAAGCAGCAAGAGTTAGCCATTAAACTCCAATGGTTATTCCTCTATGTTGATTAAAAGATATGTAGAGCTACTTCTGTTCTGCACTGAACCCAAATTTAATCATGGATATCTATTGTTCTTTTGCAGTCACCCCAAGCAGGCACAAAAGAAAAGACTCTCTGTTGTTGGTTTTGTACCTCAGGCCCAATATCCTTAAGTGCCAAAATTGAAAGGAAGGGCTACACCCCAGGTACGTAGCAGAACAGTTATAAAAACAAAAGACTTATTTTTTTTAAAAAGGATCCTTTTACATGTATAGCCATATGTAAATAATAAGTACTTGTGAGTATGGTGTTAATCAAAACAGAACGTGCGGTAGCTGTCTTCAAGTTGTTATAGTATATAAACTGCATATTTTGTGTTATTTGCTTATGTTGTGCATGATTCTGTTTCTGTTGAAATCAATGGGTGTTTTGCCAGTAAGTTCGTAAGAGCAGCATCTGACCCATTGTAACCCTGTTTAGATTGCTGAAAATGTTCTCACATTGCTGTGATATAACAAGAATAATATGAAATTTGGTTTTGTTCCAGGTGAATCAATTCAGATCTTCGCTGAGATTGAAAACTGCTCTTCCCGTATGGTGGTGCCAAAGGCAGCCATTTACCAAACACAGGCATTCTATGCCAAAGGAAAAATGAAGGAAGTAAAACAGCTTGTTGCCAACTTGCGTGGGGAATCCCTGTCATCTGGGAAAACAGAGACCTGGAATGGCAAACAGTTGAAAATTCCACCTGTTTCCCCCTCTATCCTTGACTGTAGTATAATTCGTGTAGAATACTCACTAATGGTAAGTAAAATGCTTAGATTGTCTCAAAGCATATATGATGTGAATAATTTTCATGGCGACATCCACACAAGTTTGAAACAAACTTAGATGTTTTTAGCTAGTTGGCTGTGAAATCTATACATCTTCAGCAGTAATCTTTGCTGCATTATAATCAATAGTTTAAGTTCCAAATGCACATCACAACAGAAAATTTACTAAGAGTGATTGGTTAGAACCAGGGCAAATCTTAAAATATTTGCCTGTCAGCTAAGCAGATATATAATGTAAGTGAAAGACTTGTGCAGCTGGGATCTGATGCTGAGAGTTAATGAGAATCCTCAGCTTCCATTTATTTTGGTTAGACTTGAGGGAGGTCAGCACTTTTCAGGATTGAGCCAAAAGGAGGAAGAGAAGCAAGACCCATGTGGATCTTAGAGCAGAATTTAGCTCACTAAATCAGACAAAGGGCTCATACAAAACTACAAAGACCATCTGTTTCAGCATTTAATCGTGGCCTTTTTGTCACCTTTTTAGGTATATGTTGATATTCCTGGAGCAATGGATTTATTCCTTAATTTACCACTTGTCATTGGTACTATTCCTCTACACCCATTTGGCAGCAGAACGTCAAGTGTAAGCAGCCAGTGTAGCATGAATATGAACTGGCTTGGTCTGACGCTGCCTGAAAGACCTGAAGGTAATTTGACAATACAACTCCCAAACAATTCACTGTTCTCTTTTACCCTAACACTTCACTGATTTATTAAGACCTAGATAATCCCCTCCTACAATAAAAGACACAGGGCAAGAGGAGATCTTCTCAGGGTTTCTATCTTGTTGAGATCCCCTCCACGTTATTCTACTGTGGGGTTAGAGTTCCTTTTTGCTTCCCCTAGCCCCAGAAAGGCAGTGGGGCCTATCTGCCCCAACAACTGGTAAGTTCAATGGAATCAGTGCACAGGAGGTACGAAAGGACAGGGCCATCTGTGTGGAATTTGAGTACCTCCACACCTGCTCTGTCAGCACAGCTCACTGCATCTATGCTACCAAGGTCTCATTGTGACCCCAGATCCTTGGTAGCAGAAGCTTTGTGGAAATGTAAGTCTATATTCCCTTTTTTTTAATGGGGATTTTCCACATGACTGGAGGGGGGGAATGATGTGCATCCCCATTCCCTCCTTTGGTGTACCTAGTCTTCAGCCCAGCTCCCAGTATGAATCCCAGTTCACCGAGAGCCCCTGTGTAGGATCCAGAAGAATGTGAGGTTGCCCTGCTCCCCTTATAGAAAATGTGGGGTTTCCTGTTTAGATTTCAGGGAGACAGTCAAGCCAAAGTAAATGAAAATTCTCAACATGTCTTAGTGTAAACTAATTTTCTTAGTTTTAAGTTAAATAGCATGGACTGTTGTACACAAGACAAACTAAAACACATCTCACTGAGCACTTTTACCTACCTAGTGCAAATTATAAAGTTTAATATTTGTAATGTTATGTATTTTGACATGCATAAGAACTGTTGTTCGAACTGCGTGTATCTTTTCCCTGCAGCACCTCCTAGCTATGCAGAAGTGGTCACAGAGGAGCAAAGGCAGTCCAGCCTTGTACCCATAGCTGCTTGTGATGATTTTGAGAGGGCACTTCAAGGACCATTATTTGCATATATCCAGGAGTTTCGTTTTCTGCCTCCACCTCTCTATTCAGAGGTAAGCAAACAAAAATGCAGTTAGCCATAGTCTGTTTTGCGTTTTTGCATTCTCCACTTTAGTGGAGAAAGTTCAGTAAGCAGAAAATGAGAACTTTTGTGTTCCACACCCTAAAATATAAATCACTAAAGAAAAACATGGAGCAAGATTTTTTTTCACTTACACCAGCATAATTCTGAAGTATTTCATTCACTTCACTGACTAATGAAGATTTACATCAGTGTAGCAGATGGCATAATCTGACCTATAAAGTGGTAGCTGCAAGTGCTGATCTCTATTTAAATAAAATGAAATCAGGCCACTTTTTTTTTTTTTTTTTTTTTTTTAATTTCAAGGTGCCTACCTATGGATTTAGAGCTTAAGCTTAACACCTAGCTAAGAAAATGTTGGCCCTAGTCCTATAGATAGACTGTACAACAGAAATGGCCTGTTTTTTTTTTTGTTTGTTTGTTTTTTCCAGAGCTCCCAAGCACCCATCATACAGTAACTTAAGTAGGAGTAAGAGGTATTCCTTATGGTCTTTCAAATTTCTTACTGGAGTGAGCTGATTATTCTTTGATCACTTTTACTCTTACTACTTTTGTTTCTATTGGGCCAGTAAATTTGAGTCTGTTAGTAAACTAGGACAAAAATAATATTTATATCATCAGTCTTCATCTTGTATCCCTTAATGTAGGCTACCCTCAGTTTTCACCATGTTTGAAAGGTGGTATATTCAGCGTGATTATCTATGCTTTGGATCTCTTGAGTGTTAACACAAGTGTTTGCCAAGGGGCTTCTAGTCTCTTAGGGGCTAATTCCATCAATTTTTTGCAAATTATCCAAAATACTGATTTTTATATTGGAATCAGGTTCTCTTGTAATTATCTTTTACAGTACAGTTACATTTGCAGTATGTCCTATTGAAGTACCTACTGATACTCAAAGTATGTAGAAAACCATAGTTTGATAGGAAAGGGGGTGGGGCTGTATTGGTCAATATCTCTTTCATTTATTGGATTACTAATGTGATTCCAGTTTGGCCAACTAGGCCTAATTGGACGTAGCACTAGGTAAACTTAGCCACAGCACTAGGCCTGTGATTCCAGTTTTAATTCTTTTGGTTGGTTACCATTCAAGTACTGAGTTGACTTTTTTTTTTTTTTGGTTTCTTGTTGATTTGGAAAGCATTTAACATTGTTTAGGTCCAGAATATCTCATACGTCCTTCAGATTAGTTTTTCTGCCTGCCATCTCAAGTCAGCCAGTGCTGGCTATTTGACTTGTCTCTTCCTATTCTTTGTAGTCCCTCTGATGCAGGGCTTTCATAAATCAGAATCCACTTTTGTAGGATAAGCTTCCAGCTGAGAAGTGACATGCTTGGATCAGGCTGATTTAAAATCTGCCTTAAATACAAGATTCTTCAATGCCACTTGGGATGGATTTTAAGCTTTATAAAACACCCTGAAATGAGCAGACAGCATCTGTGCCTGTTGAGTGTTTGTAACTGCAAGAAGGAAAACTATTCTTCTTTTATTCTGCATAAATACTTTTATCCTTTGTTAACATGTTACCTTCTTTAGCTGTACTTTTGTCAATTCTACATTATCAGTTTAGATTTTAGAAGGGTAATACTCCATACCTGGAATACTAACAAATCAGCAGTGATTTGATTTGTAATGCTAAAGGCTCCAAACCAAGGATTTTGATCCACTATTGATTTAGGTATTGTTGATCCGTTTCTCATGAAAGGAGCTCAAAGCCAGATTTTCATAGGTATTTAGTTGCCTATATATGCAGAGAAGCACCTAGTGAGATTTTTTTTTCAAAAGGTTATAAGTTTCTGACTCCTATTGATTTCTTAGATAGTAGTGACAGGTGGCAATACTGTACATTAAGGTGTATATAAGAAACTAAATGCCTGATTTTAGTTTTCTTTTCAAGATAGTATGTTATAAAAAATGAGAAGCAGGGAGAGCAAGGTTACATGACCTTGAATACCTCAATGGCAGAAATTGGTTAACTGTCAAATTGTTCTAAAATAGTTCTTGACCAAAACTAAAATGACTGATATTTTCTAATTTTTCAAGCAAAATGTCTGAATTTGGTAAATCAGTGAAGTACATCAGTGTAAGTTCATGAGTAATAATCAATGATGGCATTAGCAAGAAGCATTTGTTTCATATATAAAATATAATTTAAGCAAACTATTCAGCACATCTCAAATAACTGAAAATTTCTCGTGCCTTACTAATTAGAAATGACACTGTGTAATGGGTTTTTTATCCAATAATTATTTTCATTGTTTACATCAGGGATTGGCAACCTTTGGCACACAGCCCGCCAGGGTAAGTCCCCCTGGCGGGCCGGGCCGGTTTGTTCACCTGTCGCATCCGCAGGTTCGGCCGTTTACGGCTCCCACTGGCCACGGTTCGCCGCTCCAGACTAATAGGAGCTGCGGGAAGCAGCACAGACCAAGGATGTGTTGGCCGCTGCTTTCTGCCAATATGGAACGTTGGTCACCTGATCCATTATAGCCAACTAGTCACTTTCTATTGATTTTACTGACCTTTAGATTGAGCACAGTATTATTTGTTTAACTTTTTTTTAAGTTGTAAATCAAATTTTTATTTTTTTTCCTTCCATTCAGATTGATCCAAACCCAGATCAGCCCACAGATGATAGACCATCTTGTCCCTCTCGTTGAAGGAATTATTCACTAGCTGAGTTGATTTGGATTTTTAGTCGTATCTCTCCCGTGTTGAGGATCAAGGCGTCACATCAGAGATATACTTTCTAAGGAAGTGGTATTGCTCTTGCCTGTAAAACGGTGAATAAGTGAAAACCACCTGTGATCGATCATGCTTTTGAAGCCTACAACATCATAGGACTGCTCCACATGCTTGAAGACCTGAGCTTTTTTCCCTTAAATACTGGCACATACTAGGAGCAGCCTTATTAGCCTATGGTAATGTGTCAGAACACTCACCATGTCGTAAAAGAGGGATGACGTCCTCTTGATTTGAAAATTTGCACATGCACATTTCTTATGTTGTGCGGTTCAGTGTCACTACAGCTTTTTCTCATTTTATGCTGGACTGTTACCCCTTCTAACTTGTTTGTGGTCCGCACAACAAGGAGCAAAAAGAAAGCTTTGAAAACAAACTTTTAAGATGACAAATGCACTGACTTTTTTTTTTTCTTTTAATTTAATGTAGCCTGGACATTACCTGCATATGCACATGCTCAGAATTGTCCTAGTAGACTGATTATGTATCACCTCTTCAGCTGTGGATTTATTTACGAACATCAAATGCCTTCAAGCCAATCCTTCTTGCTGTATGTTTTGCAGCCTACTGTAGTAGATAAGCAACAGTTATATGGGGGGGAAAAAAAAACAGAAGGAGAATAGACTTCTGCAAGATTGTATACCTTCTTGATTTCTTAAGAATTTGTTGCCTTTCTACTATTACCGCAAAGAAGCATTTTGTTACAGACTGCCTAAAATCACTTAATCTCAGGTGAACTCATCACTTGCCAAACCCTTGGAGAGCTATGTGTGTTTTGTTATGTTGTACTGTTACTTTTTCTGTTTGTTTCCCCCCACCCTTTGGTTTTTATTTGAGAGGGGGATTTAGAAAAGGGACATGCCCATAAGTAACAAATGCACCCTTTTTATCTTTCTGCAACTTCAGAAGAGATTGGTCAAGTTTTTGAAGCTTAAAAGAAGGCAGCACCAGCAGACACCAGCCAGCAGTTAAGGAAGAATTTAAAACAAGAAATAGTAATGTACTGTCCATGATTCATAGTGAGGTTTCTCAACCAGCCAGGGTGGAAAGGGAAATTGAATTTATTTTTCTACATAGTTACTTAATCACCAAATCTATACCTATATAGTGAATTTCTAGCTTAAAAGTATATTTTACAGTGCAAGAAGAGTATAGGGTTGGTGAAATGGCTCTGTTTTTGTGCACTTTGTTTATCTTCTGCGTTTACAAAATTGTAAAACAATAAAAGATTTTCAGAAAAACGAAACTGGGCCAGAATATCAAAATTACTAGCCCTACTAGAATATTAGCTAGCAGAGATTTGCCTTGATGATTGCATTCCCTTTCATGCCCTCAAACCTAAAGCATGTAGCAAACTTCAACTACTTGAAGACTGGGGGCTTCCACCCTGCACAATGTGGAAAGGGTAAACTGTCAAGAGTATTTGGGACAAGGGCAGAGAACCATTGGATCCTTTAGCATTAGTATCAGGATGTAGGCACTAGGAGTTGTGTAGGTTCATTTGCAAAAGCTGTTCACAAATACATTTTTCAGAAAATTCAAGCATGATTTTTAACAAAAGTAGTGTTTCTTGGGTTGGCTATTTAACATTCATGTCTATTCTTTAATTTAATGCCTTGTATTACAAAGGGGTTGAAAATAAAAGTTAAGTCTCTGGCATGGTGGAATGATGGAATGCTGTCCTTGCTTTTAAGGCTTTATAAAAAACAAAATAGGCTTTTCCATAAGTGGCCTTTATGAAAACATGGAAAACACTTCATGTTTAAAACGACAGGGTGAAAAAAACCCAGTGAAAATGAGTCACGTTTTAAGTGATTCAGTTAAAGGGTTTGGGCTTCAGCAAGCAAACTAGTATGCTGGATAATAAGGAAGTTGAGTGAATTTTTTTTTTTTTTAAATCTTACTAGACCATTTTTTTGAATGTCCCTCCGCCACAAAAAGGGGAAAAAAAAAAAACTGATGGGTTTGTTGGCATAAAAGGGCATTTGGTGGTTTTTCCTTTTTTTATTTTTTCCTTTTTTTGTTTGTTTGAAACAGACTAGGGAACAATTGTTGGATATGCATAGCATTAAATACTTATCAAAATATAATGAAAAATGACATACAAAGCAGGATTGACCAGTATCATCATAATTGGCACTGCATCAAAGTGTGATCAGATTCAAAGTTCTAAAAATGTCAAATAGTCATTTCCATTAAAGTATTTTACACAATTCTTTAGAGGCATTATTTTCTTCTTGTTATATAAATATTGGTCAATTCCTGATTATAAAATGTGAGCTTCACAGTTGTTAGCCCAGTATTCAAGATAGATTCCTGATTTTTGAATTAGGAAAAAATGAGAAATCCAAAATGTTGAGAAACAAAGTGCAATATTAAATGTTTGCTTTATGGATTATATTCTATGGCTGTTTGTACTTTTTTTTTTTCAGTTTGGTGCTGAATATGTCCTTGTAGACTGATTTCAGAAAAAAGTGGAAAACAATTTAATTTTTCCTATTGCTCTTCCTTGTGGAAAATAAATTTTTTTAACAAAAAAAACCCTTTGTCTTGAAGTGCTTTATGTAGACAGCTATAAAAGCTTTGCTATGAAATTATTTGAGAGAAGACATGAGACTTAACTATTTACATGACAAGTTGAGAAATAATAATCATAATAATAATCAGTCCTGAGATGGTCTTCAGTTTGAACTACTTGTGACCAATGGTTTGAGAGATCAGCCGTTTAAACAATACAAGCATTAAGCTTCAGGCCCACCAGCTGCTGCTATGCAGCTATCCCAGTGACCTATCAAGACGGGTGGCAGTTAGCATGTTGTATCCTAGTTTCCCACATAGGTAAGCACTAATTTATAGGATACTAAGTTTTTATATATAGTTATAAGGGGAGCCAGTGGTTGCCTAATTTTTCAGGTTGCCTAATTTTTCCCAGCACCTAAATTTTACAATTGCTTTTGTTTGTTTGCAGGGGATGGGGGAGCACTAGTGCTTCCATGATTTGCATCTGGAACTTGGAAGAACAGCAGATGATGTTGGGATCAGAAAGGTGCTTTTTGCTGCCCTCATGCATGTTGAGCAGTTACAAGCTGTTAATAATTCCCCTTTCCCATCTGTGTTTTTGTTAAGTAGAGCTTGCTAGATACTGACCAGTAAAGTCCCTCAGTATTCCAACAATGAACACACTGCCTTGGAGTCCTGCTGCAGAATACCACACACAGCTGAACCTCTGGCAAAATGTATCACCCACCTCCTGTATCAAAATATCATTTGGCCTAAGGGAAAGTTCACTGGGCTAGAAGCCAAGACTCCTAGACTCACTTTTTCTACTTTTTGGTAATAGAGTTCTGTGGCCTTCACAACCCTTTATTGAGCAATGCCTTGTACTTCAAGACCAGTTACACAAGCTGGGAATGGAAACCAACTAGGAGACTGAAGATGCGTTTATGCTAGAGACCTTACAGAAGCACAGCTGTACCAATGCTGCTGCACTGCTCTAAGATTAGCTGCACTATGGTGATGAGAGCTCTCCCGTTGACATAATTAAACCTCCCCCAACCAGCAGCTGTAGCTATGTTTGTAGGAGACATGATCCCACTATTAAAAATGGTTAAAGCTGAAAACTTAAACGCTCAGGTTTGGAAATGCCAGAACTAGAATTTCTGTGCATGCAGATACATACGCTTCAAAATTCCTTATCTTTGTTACTGGTAATAGTTTATATTAAAACAATTTTAAAATCCTTGTTTACTTTTTGCCTTTCAAATTGGATATTCTGGCTTTTGCTTGCACTAGTGCAATCTTTTTGTGACAGTTTGCAACACGGGATGTTAGAACTTAAATTTATATGCAAGTGAACAGTAAAACAAATTCTAATTTTGTTAAACTTCTTCTTGCAAAACCTACATTTTGGGGCTAGAATGATTTACTATTGTCCCTTCTTAAGAGCAAATTCATTGTCAGCATTAGCTGTCAAGTTGAGAATTACTATCAAAGTTTTGACCTCTGAATATATTCTATAGAAATGAGTGCATTAAGTTCTTTAAAAATAAAAACATTGCTTCTGTACATATGTGTGGGTCTGTGCCACACACAGATTAATAAATAGTCTATACCCATCAACTATTTACTTCTGACATCTGACAATGTTTATGTGTAGTTATCAGTCCAAGCTCTCAAAATGGTGACAAATTGTAATGCCTTCAGTATCTATCTTTGCAGATGATATCTGGCAATGTTACAAGTTGATAGTCCTATTGGAGATAGCCTGGCTAGCACACATGCATATAATGTTTTATATCTCCATATGCTTTACAAAGTTAACCACTACAAACACCCACCATTGAATTGCAGCCAGCTTTGTTTAGCAGTGCAGAGTTATACCATCCAAGAGTTTTGGTCTGGAAGTGAGGAATACTGCATCTATTTGAAACTGGATGGGGGCTACAATAAGATGGGCCTCTGTCCAATAATGAGCTCCACGTGGGCAAACTCCAGCACCCATACAGAGCCCATTCAATTTAATGGGGACACTATGTAGATGCAGGGGTATGGCTATGTAGGGCTTGTTGCAGAATCAAGGGCCAAATACAATTTTTTTACCAGGACACTGGACTTGAGGGCAACTACCCTGGGGAAATGCACACTTTGCTGAAGAGGCTATAAAAAGTCATCGTTCTCACACACACACACACACACACACACACACACGATTGCTGACACCAAGAATTCAGTTAAAGACTTGCTATTTGCAGCAGAATCTGAACAACGCTTCAGACAACACCAAAATTTTAAAAGGTGCCAGTGCCTGCCTGGTTCTAAATGAATGAACTGAATGATGCTTTAAATACGCTTCAGTTCTGAGATTTCTAGTGAAATGTACTTACTAAGCATACATGTACCATTGGATTCCAACACAATTTGACCTTCGCTAAAGAGCAATTTTTGTCTGCCACCCTGCTGGAATCCTAGGCATGGGGAAAAAAAGTACCCTATTTATTATCAAAATAATCATGCAGTTTTCAGAACTCTCTCTGCCAGCTGTAACCTGCTATTTTTAGAGTAGATCCTCATCTCTTGTGAGCTAGTGGACATTAGGACAGAATGAGAGCTCCAGAGAAATCTGCGAGTTGAACTATGTGTCTTTCACCTGACCCGTTTCATAACAGGGACGATTCTGTGTCAGTAATTTTGTTATAGAAAGAACCTTTTTTTTTTTTTTTGAGCACCCTCCCTCAGGCTCAGGAGCAAGACAATGAGCAAGGGTAATGAAACAGAAGAGGAATAGTGAAAGGAATAATCAGGTGTGATCAGGCAGCTCAGAAGAAGTGATCTGAGCAAAGAAAAAAAGAGAAAATTGCAACAGCATAGAAAAATACAATAAAAAATTACCTCAACATTTCTACTTCTAAATCAGTACTCAAGAGACATTAAGCAACAAGTCTGTGCCCCGGACACATGTGCATGCACACTGTGCACCCCAAACAAGCACAAATCCCTGGCCCAAGAAAAGGGGCTGGAAGTGGAGGGGGCACCCCAGGAATATCACAGAACTCACTCCTTGCATTGGAGTCCACTAAAGATAGCAGGGCAGGACATAGCTAAACTAAAGTAGTCTCCAGAGGCTTTGTTGAAAAATATCTCCCCGTTTCCGTCCATTCATCAGCCCCGCATCTGACCTGGCTACTCAAGCAAGGCCCTATAGTAAGGAATTGCCCTTTAATGGCCCATTTTTCTCCAAACCAAACTCAAGCATTTGTGAGTGGTCATAATGAAGCCAATGGTTCTGTCAGCTGATTATGGACATTAGAAGTAAAATTCCAATGTGAATGTGAGTAAGTAAGTGATGTCATTCAGTGGTTCACAACGGTTCATTGTAAATTAGATGAAAAGGCAACATTACTACAAGGTAAACAAAAAAGGTAGGATGACTACATATTCCAACAGGTATATAATTGTTTCCATCATCTTTATTTAAATTATATTGTTTTTTTCCTTCTATCTAAACATTTCTTTGCAATATTGTAAATCAAAACAATAACACTGTACTCCAGAACCAGAAAGTCAAATAATTAGGGTCCAGATGAAACTGATCAGTAGATCATCATCAAATGCACATTGTCTACTAAGGACCATTGCACCATCCAGAGTGACTAAGGCATCACACCATGTGATATGTAGTGAAGATCCCAGATCTGGCTCAATCCTACAAATCTACCAATCTTTGAAGTAGTCCCAGGGGAAGTGACAGGTAGGGTAAGGGTGTGCAGCAAAATTTGAGAGCACCTGTGTGCTGGGGTATTTTTGTCCATCCTGCGACATGGCTGAAGAGCATGTGGCGGTGTATGCACGCCCCGTCTCCTGTTGAGGTGGATGGTGGGTGTTTTGACACCACAGTTGCAGTCTACCCGACTGTCTCAGGCCACACAATGACAATGCCCAATGGTCCAATTCAAAAGGGCAGTCCTTAGGTTCAGGACAGTGAAGTCCAGTGGCCAGCCTCAGTACAGCTGCCCCAGAGGTCAGGGCTGTGTGGCCTAGTGGCCAGAGTCAATACAATTGCCCTAGGGGCCAGGGCTATGTGGCCTAGTGGCCTGAGTCAAAGAAGTAGGCAGCGAGTTAGGGATGGGTGGCAGCATGGGGATAGGGGGACCCAGCCCCTCCCTCTCTACTGGGTCCCAGCCCAGGGCCCTGTCAGCAGTGAGCGTGGTCACCACCTAGCCAGCAGGGATCCTTCCACAACATATTTACTTTCTTCGGGTGCGAGGTATCACTCACTCCAAACGCCCTGGGCCACTTCCTAATATGTGTCCTGAAGCCGGGGTCCATTCATTATTGGGGTCTCCAAGCTCCTTGGCACAGATAAATTGTTAGGACTCCATCTCCTGTTGACTAGCCATGGGCAGCCGGTCTCTAGTCTGGACCTCAGACTCTCTGGTTTCTGCAGTCAGGGGCTGAAGCAGCTCCCAGGCTGGAGCCTCCACCAAGCATCCTTTTTCCCCAAGCAGTCAGCCCAGAATGGGTTGGGCTGCTCTCCTTTATACTAATGCAGCATTTCGAGCATGCCCAATCTGGTGTAAGGGGCGGGACTTCCACCGCCCATAGTGTGGGATCAGTCCCGGGTTTACAATGGTACCACTGGCGCTATAGAGCTGGGCCCATGCACAGAAGGGGCCACAGCCTGTTCCGCTTGCACTGCACCCTGAAACCCTGCCAGACCGCTGGCTCCCCACCCACCACCACCACTCCGTCCCCTGGCCTTACCCGCCAGCTCCTCTCTACCCCGTGGCCAGACCCCAGTGCACCTCTGACTCCGGGCAGTCTCTGCTTCCCACCACCTGTGGGGCCCCGCCTGTCTCCCCGGAGCTGAGCCACCTGGGACTGTGCAGAAACCTGGCCAGTTTCAGCCAGGTGGGGAGCGATGTTAGGATGGGCTTGGCTGGGCCTCTCCAGGCAAGTGGGTCCTGAGGGAGCCTGGCTAGGGCAGGCCCTGGCCTGGCTGATCGTGCCACTCCCGAGGGAACAGAGTGATTCCCTGCCCCGGGACCAGCCCTGGCTGCGCTGCTGGCTCAGCCCAGCAGACAGTCACCTCCCAGGAAGGCCGGTGAGTTCGGCCGGGAGGCAGGTCATGGGCAGGTGTGGTGGGGCTGTGGGCAGGGAGGTGCTGGGCAGATGTTGTGTGCAGGGTGCTGTGCATTTGTGGCAGGGTCTACGGGGGGCGCTGGGCATAGCGGGTCCAGGGGGGCCTCTGGCTATAGGGAGTCAGGGTGTGTTTGTGTAGGGTGAGAGGGCTGTGTGGCATGGCATGGACTCACCCCCGAGGGGAAGGGGCATGCTGGCAGCACAGGGGATTGATTGAGTGTGCATCCAGCAACTGCCAGTTTGTAAATAGTGCCCTCACACTGGGCTGGGCGGAGTGGAACTGCCCATGCCATGCCGCTCCCCATTGTCCCTGGCTGGCCCCTCGCTCTGGGGACCCCCCTCATGCCATGTGCCATTGCTTCCATGGGGGCCCACAAATATGTTTAGAGCTAGGCCCACAAAAGGTTAATCCGGCCTTGTGTGGGATTACCCTTTCCTGCCTATTGCGGGGTATATATGCCCAGGCATAAGCATGCAACACTGCTATTTATTTTTTAAATATAACGAGCAATCAAAGGAAGGCCAGATCTTTGCGACATTGTGATATTTTGCACAAAGTCAAACCACTTTGTGCTCAGGATTTGGTGCTGACAGTATATCTGGAATGTCTCTAGCTGCTTCAATCTGCCTGTTAGCGGCTCCAGGTTTCTGATCCATATAGCAATACAGGTAGTACAGAGGTCTGACAGACCTTAACTTTGTCTTGTTGCAAAGAGTTTGGTGTCCATAAGCAAAATGAATAAGAGAGATGGTCCCTATAATATTCATGGATAATTATTTGCCAGTTTTTCCCCCCACCAACTGACAAAAAATTAGTCATAAATAAATGTGTCCAAGATTCAGCCAGCTCTACAGATTATGAAATACTATTCATCAGTAATTATTTCTGGGTTTTTTTTATTGGTGTGTAATTTATATATGATTATTTATCCCTCCCCCTTCTCTGTGCCTGAGCTAAAGGTCATTGAAGTAAATGGAATTTGTTGGATCAGACCCCATAAACCCAGCTATCCTGGCCAGTCTATTTTTGTTGGCCAACATTACTGGATTTCAGAGAAGAAATCATCAGAAAATGTTGGAATCTAAATTGGACTCTTAAAAATTATTTCACTTTTAATACCTCTTATTAAAAGCAATGTAGGTTAAGACTTTTCTAATCAGGCCCTGATTCAAGTTCATGATTGCTCTTCAAAATGAAATGGTTTTAAATAAAAATGTGCGTCTTGCACAGATTTTCAGAAGAGCAATGATTTTTTACTTGAATGCTCAAATTTAAAAAAAGCATTCAAACCCTTGTGGTAACAAGACAGGGCCAAATTCTAACCTTTGTTTACGTTGGTATAAACAGAGTCCAATTTGGCTCATTGTGTTTGGAAGCTTTCCAATACGTTACAGGAAATATTCTTATAGATGCTTGTTTAATAGCCTGACTATACTCTGACTATACTTTTACAGGTATGTTCTACTCACTTTATTAAGCTCATTCTTAAAGGGAAATGATTGGTAAGTTACATCGAGCCAATTTAGAGGTAAAATAGAATTTTAGCTACATGTAAATTTACAAAGGTTGATTTCATTAATAATAATATATAAATTTACAAGATCTTCTCTCTCAGTACACACAGCTAAAACTAGCATCCAGAATCACCTTCATTAGCTCCTGTTTTGACTACTGTAATCTTCTCGTTGGCCTTTTCCCCTTTTCACTATTCAGAACAAAATTACTCAAATGCTCTTCCTTACCCTTCTCCTAATTATATCACCTACTTCTTTGAATCCCTCCCCACTGAGTCTCCCTGTTCTGCCACGTCAAATGGCAATTTTCTTGTCCTCACCTTTTAGGCTCTTAACCACTGAATGCCTCATATTTTATCTGGTTGTGTAACTTATTGATTGCCACTCCACCAACATGGTCAAACTGCCTATTGGCCCACTTTTCTACACAAATGTCTTGCATTTCACCCCTTATCCCAGAACTAACTGGTACAGCCACGAGCCTGTTTTCCTTCAGATCCCTCCTCAAAACATATCTACTGTGATGTCGTCAGGAAATTGCCAACTGATAATTGCCAGGCAGAGGATTTGTGGGAATGGCTATTATTTATTTTATTTACTAATAAACATACTTCTCCCCTCAAAAAAAACAATTATTAAATAACTTGTAAGCATCATGTGCACATTACTAATACATGGAAACAGTCTCCCTGTGGACCCACTGTTCCTATCAATAAAAAAAGGAGTACTTGTGGCACCTTAGAGACTAACAAATTTATTTGAGCATAAACTTTCGTGAGCTACAGCTCACTTCATCGGATGCATTTGGTGGAAAACCAAATTTCCACCAAATGCATCCGATGAAGTGAGCTGTAGCTCACGAAAGCTTATGCTCAAATAAATTTGTTAGTCTCTAAGGTGCCACAAGTACTCCTTTTCTTTTTGCGAATACAGACTAACACGGCTGCTACTCTGAAACCTGTTCCTATCAATGCTACCCTTGTCCTGCCTCCCCTGTTGCCTCCTTTTGTCTGCAACGTCAACTTGTAAAGTCATCTTAAATTACATAATACGTTTTTTGGGATAGGTTCTGTATCTTTCCATGATTTTGTGTCTTACCCTAGTACAATAGGGCTCTGATTGTAACTAATGCTTTTGGCATTACCATAATAAATGTACAGGGAAACCTACTTATAGCGAACACTCTGTGATAGTGAAACTCCTCTTATGTGAAGTTGAGGGGAAGCCCCGACTACGTTTTAGTGGACTTTTTCTCCTTTTATAGTGAAGCTTCACTCCACTATAGGCAGTTTCCATTGCATGGCTCCTTAATCTTTTGACAGATAGTTATGAAATGCAAAATTCCCAGGAGATTATCTCCATGTAAGCGGAGGAGAAAGGGGAAGGAGATGAGAAGTTGCCTCTGTTACGTGTGGGAAGGAATAATGAGACATCCCTAACCCCAATGTTTGCTGCGGCTGCTTCTACAAGCCCAGCTACCCAAGAGCCTCCAGTGTCCCAGGCAATTGCAGTGAGCAAAGAAAGGCCTTCCCGGCCCTTGTGAAGAGGTGAAAATCGTTAGCCAGGTAAAGTGGCTCTCAATTTATAGCGATAGTCTTTGTAAGGGAAAAGTTCTTCACAGTTGTAGGTTTTGGATTGGAGGAAGCTTTATTCTATGTAAATCACAAGTCTGTTTACTAGTTACACAAAACAGAGTTCTTGCAAGTTCAGACAGGGACATTCTGGACTGGAACATGCTGTTGTATTTTTTAACCTTATAAGCAGATGTTTTGTTTCCCCAGCTCATAGATCTTTCTAAATATGGTGACATTTCTAATAAGAGTTTCAAAACATTATTATGGGATTATTCTAGGAGGGTCAGAATTTTACCCAGGGACTAAAGTAAACTGCTTTTTGCCAGTTTTGGCATAATGTAAATTGTTGACACCAGAAACAAACATTTTGTAATAATTTTCAAGTTCAGAAATTCATATGCAGAAGGCTGGCTAATGTTGTAGCAATGGGACCAAGGTAAGAGAAAACTAATAATGTTAAACAACTTCCTAGGAAAATTAAAGCAACTGGATTCAGTAGGTGAAACCCTCTGTGCAATGCTAGTAAATGATACTGCTTAGTGAATAACTGTTTACCACTTTGGCATCCCACTTATTTGAGGGTACCAGATGTCAGTTGTCTGCTTTCAGTCTGGACCCAATATCAATCAGTAATGCTGAACAGTTTGCAAGGACAATAGAGTATTCAGGCAAGGCTTGATATCTGCAAATACATGTTAATGTAAATTTCACCAGTTCCGATATGATATCCAATATTTGGATTGTCAAAGCTTTTCTATGCACCAGTTTGGTGCAGCAACATTTTTACACTGTAGCAAAACTCAGAATATATAATTGTTCAGAAGTAAAACTGGAATTAATTTGCAAACTGGATACAATTAACTTAGGCTTGAATAGAGACTGGGAATGGATGAGTCATTACACAAAGTAAAACTATTTCCCCATGAGAAAAGGAGTACTTGTGGCACCTTAAAGACTAACAAATTTATTAGAGCATAAGCTTTCGTGAGCTACAGCTCACTTCATCGGATGCATTTGGTGGAAAAAACAGAGGAGAGATTTATATACACACACACAGAGAACATGAAACAATGGGTTTATCATACACACTGTAAGGAGAGTGATCACTTAAGATAAGCCATCACCAACAGCAGGGGGGGGAAGGAGGAAAACCTTTCATGGTGACAAGCAGGTAGGCTAATTCCAGCAGTTAACAAGAATATCAGAGGAACAGTGGGGGGTGGGGTGGGAGGGAGAAATACCATGGGGAAATAGTTTTACTTTGTGTAATGACTCATCCATTCCCAGTCTCTATTCAAGCCTAAGTTAATTGTATCCAGTTTGCAAATTAATTCCAATTCAGCAGTCTCTCGTTGGAGTCTGTTTTTGAAGCTTTTTTGTTGAAGTATAGCCACTCTTAGGTCTGTGATCGAGTGACCAGAGAGATTGAAGTGTTCTCCAACTGGTTTTTGAATGTTATAATTCTTGACGTCTGATTTGTGTCCATTCATTCTTTTACGTAGAGACTGTCCAGTTTGGCCAATGTACATGGCAGAGGGGCATTGCTGGCACATGATGGCATATATCACATTGGTAGATGCGCAGGTGAACGAGCCTTTGATAGTGTGGCTGATGTGATTAGGCCCTATGATGGTATCCCCTGAATAGATATGTGGACAGAGTTGGCAACGGGCTTTGTTGCAAGGATAGGTTCCTGGGTTAGTGGTTCTGTTGTGTGGTGTGTGGTTGCTGGTGAGTATTTGCTTCAGATTGGGGGGCTGTCTGTAAGCAAGGACTGGTCTGTCTCCCAAGATCTGAGAGAGCGATGGCTCGTCCTTCAGGATAGGTTGTAGATCCTTGATGATGCGTTGGAGGGGTTTTAGTTGGGGGCTGAAGGTGATGGCTAGTGGCGTTCTGTTGTTTTCTTTGTTGGGCCTGTCCTGTAGTAGGTGACTTCTGGGTACTCTTCTGGCTCTGTCAATCTGTTTCTTCACTTCAGCAGGTGGGTACTGTAGTTGTAGGAATGCATGATAGAGATCTTGTAGGTGTTTGTCTCTGTCTGAGGGGTTGGAGCAAATGCGGTTATATCGTAGCGCTTGGCTGTAGACAATGGATCGAGTGGTATGATCTGGATGAAAGCTAGAGGCATGTAGGTAGGAATAGCGGTCAGTAGGTTTCCGATATAGGGTGGTGTTAATGTGACCATCGCTTATTAGCACCGTAGTGTCCAGGAAGTGGATCTCTTGTGTGGACTGGTCCAGGCTGAGGTTGATGGTGGGATGGAAATTGTTGAAATCATGGTGGAATTCCTCAAGAGCTTCTTTTCCATGGGTCCAGATGATGAAGATGTCATCAATGTAGCGCAAGTAGAGTAGGGGCATTAGGGAACGAGAGCTGAGGAAGCGTTGTTCTAAGTCAGCCATAAAAATGTTGGCATACTGTGGGGCCATGCGGGTACCCATCGCAGTGCCGCTGATTTGAAGGTATACATTGTCACCAAATGTGAAATAGTTATGGGTCAGGACAAAGTCACAAAGTTCTGCCACCAGGTTAGCCGTGACAGTATCGGGGATACTGTTCCTGACGGCTTGTAGTCCATCTTTGTGTGGAATGTTGGTGTAGAGGGCTTCTACATCCATAGTGGCTAGGATGGTGTTTTTAGGAAGATCACCAATGGACTGTAGTTTCCTCAGGAAATCGGTGGTGTCTCGAAGATAGCTGGGAGTGCTGGTAACGAAGGGCCTGAGGAGGGAGTCTACATAGCCAGACAATCCTGCTGTCAGGGTGCCAATGCCTGAGATGATGGGGCGTCCAGGATTTCCAGGTTTATGGATCTTGGGTAGCAGATAGAATACCCCAGGTCCTGGCTCCAGGGGTGTGTCTGTGCGGATTTGTTCTTGTGCTTTTTCAGGGAGTTTCTTGAGCAAATGTTGTAGTTTCTTTTGGTAACTCTCAGTGGGATCAGAGGGTAATGGCTTGTAGAAAGTGGTGTTGGAGAGCTGCCTAGTAGCCTCTTGTTCATACTCTGACCTATTCATGATGACGACAGCACCTCCTTTGTCAGCCTTTTTGATTATGATGTCAGAGTTGTTTCTGAGGCTGTGGATGGCACTGTGTTCTGCATGGCTGAGGTTATGGGGTAAGCGATGCTGCTTTTCCACAATTTCAGCTCGTGCACGTCGGCGGAAGCAGTCTATGTAGAAATCCAGGCTGCTGTTTCGACCTTCAGGAGGAGTCCACCTAGAATCCTTCTTTTTGTAGTGTTGGCAGGAAGGTCTCTGTGGGTTAATATGTTGGTCAGAGGTGTGTTGGAAATATTCCTTGAGTCTGAGACGTCGAAAATAGGATTCTAGGTCACCACAGAACTGTATCATGTTCGTGGGGGTGGAGGGGCAAAAGGAGAGGCCCCGAGATAGGACAGATTCTTCCGCTGGGCTAAGAGTATAGTTGGATAGATTAACAATATTGCTGGGTGGGTTACGGGAACCATTGTTGTGGCCCCTTGTGGCATATAGTAGTTTAGATAGCTTAGTGTCCTTTTTCTTTTGTAGAGAATCAAAGTGTGTTTTGTAAATGGCTTGTCTAGTTTTTGTAAAGTCCAGCCACGAGGAAGTTTGTGTGGAAGGTTGGTTCTTTATGAGAGTATCCAGTTTTGAGAGCTCATTCTTAATCTTTCCCTGTTTGCTGTAGAGGATGTTGATCAGGTGGTTCCGCAGTTTCCTTGAGAGTGTGTGGCATAAGCTGTCAGCATAGTCTGTGTGGTATGTAGATTGTAATGGATTTTTTACCTTCAGTCCTTTCGGTATGATGTCCATCTGTTTGCATTTGGAGAGGAAGATGATGTCTGTCTGTATCTGTGCGAGTTTTTTCATGAAGTTGACAGATTTCCACTCTATACGGCTAAATTCAGTGCCTTGCATAATCACAGGTTTCAGAGTAGCAGCCGTGTTAGTCTGTATTCGCAAAAAGAAAAGGAGTACTTGTGGCACCTTAAAGACTAACAAATTTATTAGAGCATAAGCTTTCGTGAGCTACAGCTCACTTCATCGGATGCATTTGGTGGAAAAAACAGAGGAGAGATTTATATACACACACACAGAGAACATGAAACAATGGGTTTATCATACACACTGTAAGGAGAGTGATCACTTAAGATAAGCCATCACCAACAGCAGGGGGGGGAAGGAGGAAAACCTTTCATGGTGACAAGCAGGTAGGCTAATTCCAGCAGTTAACAAGAATATCAGAGGAACAGTGGGGGGTGGGGTGGGAGGGAGAAATACCATGGGGAAATAGTTTTACTTTGTGTAATGACTCATCCATTCCCAGCATTTTTTCCACCAAATGCATCCGATGAAGTGAGCTGTAGCTCACGAAAGCTTATGCTCTAATAAATTTGTTAGTCTTTAAGGTGCCACAAGTACTCCTTTTCTTTTTGCGAATACAGACTAACACGGCTGCTACTCTGAAACCTATTTCCCCATGGTATTTCTCCCCCCACCCCACCCCCCACTGTTCCTCTGATATTCTTGTTAACTGCTGGAATTAGCCTACCTTGCTTGTCACCATGAAAGGTTTTCCTCCTCCCCCCCCGCTGCTGGTGATGGCTTATCTTAAGTGATCACTCTCCTTACAGTGTGTATGATAAACCCATTGTTTCATGTTCTCTGTGTGTGTATATAAATCTCTCCTCTGTTTTTTCCACCAAATGCATCCGACGAAGTGAGCTGTAGCTCACGAAAGCTTATGCTCTAATAAATTTGTTAGTCTCTAAGGTGCCACAAGTACTCCTTTTCTTTTTGTTCAAAAGTAGGAATGTGGCACTAATATGTGCTTTGTAAACAGTATTCTATCACAGGCCAGTTGAAGTTAAAATGCATCCTCATCAGAGGCAAAGCTGTCTGATTCTTAGTAGCAGCTGCAAAGAAAATCAGGCACGTGCCTGCTCATATGATTTATATAAAAGGATTTGATGACATTCACACAGTGTGGATGGGGTAGGGAAAGTGTTTCTCTGTGCCCCAGCAAGAGCACTGTCTGCACTTGCATTTGTTTCATATTCTTGACCTGTTCTCTCATATTCACAGCTGACACTAATTATTTCTAGGAGTTGTTCATTCCAAAAGGAAAGAGCAAGGTTGGGGAAACAACATGGTTGCAATTATTTAAATAAATAGCTCGTATGCAACTTGTAAACAAGTAAAGAAGAAGAAATAATAAATACTTTTGCTTGCTTATGTGGATTGTAACAAAAGCAGTGCTGTAAACTTAAACTTTTAGGGGTGTACATTATGCAGCTATATAATATTCTTGGGTTATACCACTAAATTTATTTTTTCTTATTCACTTAAATGTAATTGTTAGAAGTGAGATGCCTTTTCACAGTCACACTTAGGATTCCATCAGATTTGCATTGCATCTCTGAAATTTGGCTTTATTGGTACATTTAAGGGGCTGACAGCAACCTCCACATCTGATTGATGACTTGCAATTTTGCTAATGTGGCCAAAAGGGTGGATTTTCAGCTCCCTGTATCTTCTGTTTTTCGGTTGGAAGATCACCAACAAATGGGAATAGTTTAACCAAAAGTGGGTGGAATCAGCATGAAACAACAAGACCTGTAACATCAGTGAAGTCAGAGGCGTGCTATACCTGTACTTTTGGGCTATGGCCTGATGCCTAGACTAGCTAACTCAATCTAGGTGTTTTACTAAAATCAAATATTGTGTGTATTATGTCTCTTGCTTCATGATCGCTTGACGGATGCCTCAGAATGCGGCATCCTAGACTGCAGAATGTTGCAGTTGTATTATATCGTTTGCCAACATAAAATAAAACTCAAAATAATTAAAATTTAATTGCAATGAAGTTTAATTGTATTTGCTAATTATTTAGTTAGGCATGTTTTTAATAGAGAAATAGGTTAAGGCCATATATTTAAAAACAAGAGACTTTATTCTTGCTTTAAATGTCACACATCTCCAAAAGCCAGCAACTTCACTGACAGCAATTAGTGCTGCATTTTGTAGTGCCTGCGTTGCACCCTTGAATACTCTCCTGTTTTCATGTGCGGCTAAAGCTGTTGGTTTTCTTACCAATAAATTGCTTGGGCTGAAAATTATATTGCTTGGGAAGGACAGTGCTAGCAACAGTCACTGCTGGAAGTTTGTGTTGTTCAGGGGAGACATACTGTGCATGCCACTGTGCCATGGATGTGAATGAAGAGAATCTGTTAGGAAACTACAACAGCACTCATGGTACCACTATCCTTGCCATACTGGGGAGCCCATTGCCTAGCAACATGGTTTCTGCTCTATCTCTGTGGCTGGTGTAAGAACAGCGCTGCCATTGCTGCTGCCTAGCAAAGGGCTCCTTCAGCAGTATGTACAGCCAAAAGCATATTGGACACATGATCACATTGTGCAATAAAATTCAGGGTCTAAAAATGTCCCAATTTTCTGATGTTTAAAACTAAGAAAGGGGAACTTGACTGTATTAAGCCAAAAATCTGTGCAAGCCTCTTGCAGTTGTAGACAACAATATTATGTTGATGACCTAATATTAAGATTTCATAGACTAATTTCTTTCTCAAAAGTGACATGGCATTAGTCATCTGAACTATCCATTGGGACCTTGCTTCCTCGCCACAAACATATGTGTATTTCAGAAAACCCTATTCTTAGGTGTGAAGATATGCAGTGTAGGAAGGAATTATTAGTCATATATTCTGGACTCAGAATGAGATGCCTGGAATGGAGAAAACACAAAACTTCACTGCTAAGTCCCAGTATAGGCCTGGCAGAGGACACTGACCACATGTCTCTGAAGAGCAGATCTATAAACCTCTTTTACAGCCAGATTTGCAGAAATCAACCGATATCATCTAAGACAAGTTCTGGTGTCTTTATGGGGCATGGAGATGTACCAAAACTTTGGCCCTGAGCATTTTTCCATTCAAAGTGAAGCATCTGGCCTTTGATGCTTTATGAATGCTGAGTAAGTTCTGCGTGCCTGCAGTTTATATTCAAGGGAACTTAATGTTTGAAAACCATCTTAGGGAATTCATTTTACATTCTTTAAAATAATATATTAGGGTTTTTTGGAGACTAGTTTCCCACCTTAAAATACTTTTCCATTATGATCTCAGTAAAGACTTTTGATTTTTAAAGCTGTGTAGGCTTAGGGACTTTAAACAGCAGTATATTCGATATAGTTTCCATCCACCACCTCCTTACAGTATGACCCTAAAGTGTTAAGTGAAACCTCAGATAGGTTTGGAGCTGAATGATGTTTATGTGAGTGAATCATAAAACACACAAGCAGTACTTTCTGTAAAGAGAAGGGGGAGGAATCCTTTGCCAGGAGAACTACTCAAATGGTTTCCTTCTTTATGGTTTTTCAATTCATATGCTTCCTCTTAAGTAAGGAAGACTGGGCAATTGTAATCAGCAACACATTTCAGCAATTCTAAACTATGTCAAAGTAATGTAACAAAAACAAATCAGAAGTTTCTTTAAGATTTCATCAACCAAGGATTTTTTTTTCAAACAGGATAGTATAAATTTTTCCTATTTTTAAAACTTTTTAAAAATCAAAAATGCTCATTGATGCATATAATAATAATCCTTTGGATGTTTGAAAATAACTGTGATTTTCTTATCAAAGTTGTCCCTGCCCCTCAACTATTGCACACAAAGGGACTAAATTTTAAAATTTGTACTGACGTTCTTTCAAAACATCCTGGTGAATGCACAAATTGGATGCATGTGCAGTTTCCCAGTGCTTAACTTCAAATATTGCATGCAACTGTTTATTTTTTTGTACAGTTTCAGCAGACCTCTTTGAGAATGTAGCCTGCATACCAGCTTATTATTGTAGGGGTGGTCATGAGTGCTGTGGGCGCCCGCCACTTCCAACTTCAAATTCTGTATGTTTTGTCAGATACACAACACTCTGGCATGCACAGAATATGTGAAATACAATTTAAAGGTAATACTGTTAGAGTCAAATGTACTTTTATTTTATTATCTGCTTTGCTCTGGCAGGGCATGCATTTGATAAACTTCAGACCATAAATTTCAAAACATGCCCATCCATGCAGCACACAAAATCGGGTGACAGCAATCACTTTTGTTTTCTTCATAACATTTCAATCCATGTTAAAACTATTTTGAAAACATAGCTGTAACATTGCAACTTTCTCCAGAGTCAACACTAAATTTATTGTCATAAAGGTGCAAAGCACTTTTGAAAAGAGTAGGTGCACTAAACAAACACAAAGTGTAGCCTGTAGGGTAATGTTTGCTTATGCTAAGTGAAAATGTGCTGAAGTTAGGGTGACCAGATGTCCCAATTTTTTAGGGACAGACCCGATTTTTGGGTCTTTTTCTTATATAGGCTCCTATTACCCTCTACCCCCTGTCCCAATTTTTCACATTTGTTGTCTAGCCACCCTAGCTGAAATGCAAGTTGGGAGCAGGACTTTAGGCCTAAAGTTTTGGCTTCATATTGGCTAAAGCTAAGTTTGTTAGCATGAACGAATAAGAGGTATTAATAGAAGTGATGCAAGTAGTAAATATTACTGGTGTTGTAGGGGAATTTTTGAATGTTTTGCAATAGTGGTAACTGCAACATTTGAACCGATGCACATGATAATTAGAATGATAGCAATATTAATAGCTAATAAAGAAGTAGATGATATTTGAAAAATTAAATGTGCTAGTGGAAATATAGTTTTGGCAAAAGGTAGGCTTAATTAATTAAGAGGTGTTGTTATAATTGATGTTAAAAAGAGTAGTATGCTAGTTTTAGATTAGTGTACTCATTTACCATCAAGGAACCACTAGAGAAAGGATTATACCCATTCTTCTCATCCAGGGACTGATCATCTTGGAATGTGAGTATCAGTGCAGTGTGCGGTTATATAGTAATGCCTGTTTGCTTAACTATTTTATTTTAAATAATTTTTTAATTCTATCACTAATTGTATCATTCAGAGTCCTCCACTAAATTGAATTATCTGTAGCTGTCCCAGAGGCTCAAATCTTAAAGAGTTCAGTTTGTTTCTATTCCTGGTCTTTAAATTATCATTGGAAACACATAAATCAAGGTTACAAAAGTCCCTGCATAGTCTACAAACACAAATAAGTACATCGGAAAAACAAGTTGAGTGACATATGCTTATTTCTATCTCATGAAACATATGGGTTTGGAATGCAATCTAAGGCTATGGCTACAGTTTAGGTTGATATAATTTATATTGCTCTGGGGTGTGAATAAGCCATCCCCCTGGGTGACATTAGTTACACCGACCTAAGTGCCAGTATGTTCAGCAGTGTCAGCGGGAGAAGCTCTCTGGACAACACAGCTATTGACTCTTGTTGGAGGTGGATTAATTAAGTCGACAGACCACTTTCCTGTCAGCTTAGAGGTCTGCACTAGCACTGATGCAGCTGGGTCACTATAAGCTCTCTAGTGTAGCCATATCTATAGATTGGATTGAGTCCTATTGTTTATTGCTCAAGCCAATTAAAATGAAGTTTTAAAGATATCATAGTTATGTTCCTTCTTTACTATTTTGTGTGTATCACAATAAAAGCTTCTTTTTTGAAATCATAAGCTATAGTTATAAGCTTTAGGGAGACACTGTGCAAAGTGAAGTAACAGTTGATGATTTTTTAAAATTTTTCATTAGCTGTCTTTGAGAACCACATCCAAAACTTAAACAATAACAATTCAATCCTGCAGTCCTTACTCTGGCAAAATTGCCATTTGGCCTTTAAGATTTATGTTTATATTGCATTACTGCCAGCTTTTGCACTAGCAAGTGGAGCTATTCCTTGTAGTACAAACAGAAAATCAAAATGGACAAGCAAGGAGAGAAGTGTAAAATACTCAGTTAAATGTGCTGTCTAATGATTTGACAAGACACAGTTAAACTGAGGGCTTATTTAACAGAAGCTGAGTCATGTCTATGTGAACTCATTTCTGTTCCTCTTTTTTTTCTCTGCATCATCATAGCCCTGACATATCCCTCCAGCACCTGGATAATTGAGAGCAGCTGTTTCTAGCAATCCTCTTGATAGCACGCAAGACTGGGCTTCTCGTAACACTAGCAGGAAAGGGGGAGGGGGAAAGCTCCATTTCAGAAACCTTGATAGTGTTGTATTCTATATTTTTCCTTAAGCTAGCACTTGTCTTACGCAGGTTGCATCGTTTTAGTTAAGTGGCAGAAGCACCTGACACGCTATGGGTAGAACTGATTGCATACAAGCTGTGCTGTTAGTAAACATACCTATGTGATAGATGTTACAAAACTCTTCACAGACATCAATTAATCCTCCTAGCATCCCTGACAGTGAGGCATTTGATGTGGCCACAGAGTTCCATTTAAGTGGAGGAGCTTCCTGACCCTCCTCTTCCCCTCTCAGGCCTCCAGCAGCCTGATCCCCCGGCTCATGAGCCTACATCCACCCTTTCCAAATCTGAGTGACTTGCATTGTGACCTGATCTTTGGGGTCACAGTGCTGCTCAAGTTTGGCCCAGGTCTCCTGTCCCCACAGCTCCATGGTCTATGAATTGTAAATATTATCTCACTTTACAGGTGGAGAAAGTGAGGCAGGGAGAGTAAGTGACTTGACCAAAGTAAATCTATTTGAGAGCTAGGATTAGTATTCAGGATTGCCTGATTTCTAGCAAATTTAGCTTTCTTTCAGGCAAATACTTACAGATGTTTTAGATACACACTGGATGCTTATTGCTGAGGGAGCAGATTGATCCAGCTACAGGCTGGACTGTGTTACTTAGTGATGTTTAATGAAATAGCAGAAGAAACAGTTTCACCAAAGCTGGAAGTCAAAGGGTTTTACCTGAGTTAGACAAAATGAACTGAGGCATATGCACATATATTGCAGATATATTAAAACCTGAAAGGAAAGAAAGCCTATACAAAATAGAGTATACTTTAAAAAATACTATTATGTTATTGTCATTTAGATTCTGATTCTAAGTAAAGGTTTTGACTTTTGCTTTGGGATTTCAGTTAAACAGTGTTTCCAACTCTCATGATTTTATTGCAAGTCTCATGATATTTGGTATTCTTAAAGCCCTAGCCCTTGGAGTCAGGTGATTCCACGAGAATCTCCGCTTTCATTTATAAATTTTCTAGTACATCATGGACAAAAGGTTGAAAATGAGCCCTAAACTCCCTCAAACCTGAAGACAAACAAAACCCACTTTAAAAAAAAAAGATTCATGATTTTTAAGACAGTCCTGTGATTTTTTGGCTCATGAATTTTTGAATACTTCATGTTGGCAATACTGACTATTTTATTTTGACTATAGCCTTAGGAGTATATTATCATAGCCAATAAACGTTAATAGAAGAAAGGCATGTAAATTCCTCACAAATAGAGATAAACCTGTCCTCCAATAAAACAATATTTTAACTAGCAAGAGGAGTTCAGTGAGGACTAAGAACAGAAATAATAATAATAAAAAAACCACAACAGTAAAGTTCATTTAAGTCAGCAACATATAAACTAATAACAGGCACTCTGCCATGTGAAAGTCATACACTGGGAACTCAGCCGGCAGCCTCATCTGGGATCTGCTTAACATCATGAGAGTTTTAATCAATATGAAATTCTTCTAAGTTTTTTTTTCAAAATGGTGACAGCTTGATGGGGCTTTAGCAGCATTCAGTGGTGTGCATGATGCTTTATAATCCTGGAGCAATGCCACTTTATTTGTGTAGAATTGAAGCACCAGCTGTCTCTTTGAGATGATGTCAGGTATAGTCCAAACAATCTTTGACATAAATTTGTAGTTTCTTCCCTATGTAAGAGGTTTAACTTTCAGTAACAAGATTTTTCGTTTCACCTGACATCTGTTGTGTGGGGGTATGTAGCTGGTTTCTCTTTCCTTCAAGTAAAACCTGCTTGGTGGCATTGCTCTCTGGCTGTGCTGACTTTGAAGATGTGGTAAATGTAGCTATGAAACAGTGATGACTTTGTTTTCTGCATACCGCAGCTTTGCATTTCTAAAAACTCTACCTAGTTGCGGAGATGGCAGCCATTTTGCTCTCAAGCTGTGCCACAGTCATCTTGGTAACCTTCCCAAGAAAATGAACATATTTTTACTTTAAGAAGTCATTGTTTTAGATCCCCATGCACCAGAGTAGTGCTCTGTACATCTGGGTGGCTTTATACTCCTTTCCCACCTCCCTGACCTTGGAGGCTATCAGGGATCAAATCAAACCCTAGTACAAATTAGAGGATCCTCAGGACTGCTCTAACTTATCCCACCAGATAATGGCCCTCAAGTAATATTGCCTACTCTTGTGATTTTATCACCAGTTTCACAACATATAGTGTTTTTAAGGCCCCAGTTCCTAGTCATTTGAGTAAATGTTTCATTAGCTTTCAATTAACCACCGAGCACGGTTCCTAACAATGCAATTGTTTAATTAAATTATTTTGGTACACGAACAAGGAAGTAAACAAATACAGCCAAGTAAGCCATACACCCTATTCAGAAAACAGGAAATAAGTATTTTTGCCAAATGGAAAAAGGAACAATTTGCTGGGGAAATAGGATATTACAAACAATAGAGGGAAAACGGCATAAGAAAGTAAATGACTACTACTTCAACTTGGAAAAATAAGTTATGTTGTTATTTGTGGATTATAGTTTAGTAAAAAGCTTCAAATACCTAAAAAACACTCAAATGAACATAGCTATTTGGAAAAGTCCACAATGGGAGTTCCCCAAGAAATGCTAGTAGCAGTAGCACTTTTAAAACTGATACAGCACATGGAATCCTGGTGCTTAACAAAGTTAGAATATACAAACCACAGACATAAATTACAAGTGCTCAGGGAAAGAAGAGGTTTGAGTTTAGACTTAAAAATAGCCAGAAAGCTGGCTAACTTAATCTCTCTGGGGAGAGAGTGCCAGCAAAAGGAAGCAAGGTGTTGAAAAGTATGGCATTTTAAAATGTTCAAATAAGCAGCAGGTCGTGATGAGATGAACTTAGATAAAGGACTGGGGAATACACAACAATCAATTCCCAAAGATAGTGAGGTGATGATGAATCTTTAGGGCCTTAAAAGTCAGCAACAATATGAATGTACATCCTCAAAAGATATAGTAGTAGATCAACAAAAACACTAAAATAAGCAGTGGACATTTTTATTATTTGGTGATGTATATACCATAGTTCAACAGATTCCAGCTCACACTCCTCCATACTCCCCAGGAAAAAAAAAAACTACACCTTTAAAAAACCTCAGGCATAAACACATATTTAAATGAAGAGTGATGGGAACCAGCAGTCCCCACACTGCCAGGTAATCCCTCCCCATCGCTGTCACCTGACTTAGGGTATGGATACACCGCAAAAAAGATGTGTTCTTGTTATGTTGATGGCATATGTACATACATCAAATACTCTGCTGGAAGGTTGCCAACACTACTTTTATTCTTAGAATACAGAATAACACCCAGTAACCAAAAATAGAGAGAAAACAAACTGCTCCCTAAGGCAGAGAGGCATAAGTCATCCGAGCTCATTCTAGACTGATTCTTTTCCGGAAGGATTCCAATTGCGTGCTTCTCTACAAAGCCCTTCACCTGCAAGCAGGACCAGAAAACCCTCCACTCTTCAGCTACATCTACACTGTATGCTTCTTTCAGTGGTGTGTAGAGTGTGTACTCAGGTAGCCCCTAGCACAGGTATAAGTAGCTGTGTAGGTGGTGAGGCAAGGCGAGGTGAGAACAGACAGGCCTGAAGGGTGTCGGTACGTAACTGAGTACATGTCCTATACTGATCTCTACTCACCAAGATAGGCTTTCCCATCTACACTATTATTTTTAGCTATATAGAGTCCCGCTGCCTCCCACCTGCTGGAGCCTTCCCCACTGCAGGAAAAGACTTTGGCAGTGGGGAAATGCTTGGCAGTGGGGAGGCAGTGGGGGAAGGCTCCAGCAGTTCCGTACTGCTGAAGCCTTCCCTTGCCACAAGGACAGACTCCAGAAACAGTGAAAGGTTTTGGTAGTGGGGGAGGCAGCAAGGAAAGGCGCAGTGTCTCCCTGCTGTCTCCCCTATCAGAGACTTTCACTGACACGTGTAGCTAAACACTGCAGTGTAGACACAGCTTGCTTTTCACTGTGGCATGTAGCTACCAAAAAGTTGTGTGTAGTATAGATGTTGCCTTAAAATGGTAGCATGCAATTCCAATGCAGTCCACAAAATGCCCCAGTTTTTAACCCCTGTTAGCTAACTTGGGTTAAAAAAGCAGTGAAGACATGGCAACTCCACCTCTTAAGTCAAGTTAGCAGCTCAAGTTCAACCTCTTGCTGCTCTGTAGAGTTTAACTCAACCCACTAACCCAAGTTAAAAGCCAAGTTGCTGTCACTTCAGTGATATTTTAACCCAAGTTAGCTAACCGGTTTTTTTGCCATGGAAACATACCCTTCACTGTCCACATAACCTTAGCTTTGCTTCCACCCCATTATGATCCAAAATTGCATTAGGAAAACTTTCAAAAAATCAATGAGAGAGAAATATTTTAAACTCCACAACTAGAAAACTCTTTCTTATGTTTTCCAGGCTTCCCAAAAGATTTCTGTTCTGCAATGGGATGGGACGTGTGTAATATGAATGCAATTGGTCTCTTTTTCAATAATGTAAATGGAGAGTTTTTAAAAAAAACAAGCTCATTTTAGCTAGCTTAATCTTAATTAAATATATTTGGTCCTGTCTCAGTGCAGGGAAATGAACTAGATCAGTGGTTTGGGACCCACATTTTAATGGGGTTGCCAAGGCTGGCTTGGACTTGCTGGGGCCTGGGGCCAAAGCCCAAGCCCCACTGGCCCAGGGCCAAAATCGAAGCCCAAGGACTGGACAATAGGGCTCAGGTTTCAGGCCCCCTGCCTGGGGCGGAAGCCCTTGGGCTTTGGCTTTGGCCTCCCTGCCCTCGGGCTTTGGACCCCCACCCGGAGCGATGGGGCTTGGGCAGGCTCAGGTTTTAGTCCCTGCCTCCTGGGGTCATGCAGTAATTTTTGTTGTCAGAAGGGGATCATGATGCAATGAAATTTGAGAACCCCTGAACTAGATGACTTATCAAGGTCCCCTCCAGCCCCACATTTCTAGGATTCTATGTAGCATGTAGCACAATAAACATAATTCTACCCATAATACTACAAAACTGTTTAGGGGTAGGAAATGAAGAATACCGTACCCAATTATAAAGCAGGATTTGGGTAGGCAAAGTGTCATTACCCATATTGAAATTTGGTTAGGACACTGAGCAGTTGCCTCTAATTCAGCTTAAAAGTATCTAAGAATATTTAATAGCAACTGGTCTTTTCCACCTTTTACTTCTATAATGATTCAGTTGTTACAGTTTCTAGTGAGTCATCACATTACCTCCATGTTGAACCTTGGTTTTTCTCCCATACAATAAGCAACTAGTCCCGGCCTTTTTTTTTTTTAAGCTGGGAGATGGAAGTAAGTATTACTACAGGAGAATGAGTGAATGCACAGTATAATATCATAAATTATACAGTATATCTTCTTAGGACCCAATCCTGCAAAAGTTTAAGCTCACATGTAACTTTACATCCATGAACAGTCAAATTGCAGTCAAATGGATTACTCATGTGTATGAAGTTACACGTCTTTAAATCTTTGCAAATTAAGAGGTTTAGTAAGAGGCATTCTTTAGGAATACTAAAGTAAATGTGTATTTTTGTTTTGCAAATGAATCAGTGGCTCATATTCATAGTATCTCAAGGGTATTTACAACTCATATTTCCAAGCAAACATATTTGGTGTACAGCCCTAAACCATAGCTAGACGTCTGTTGTTAAAACAGGCATGTCTGTAAAACTGGAAAATTCTGTAAAGTTGGAACTTTGCTGAAATCCTGAGCATTATAATAGTGTGCCAAGATCACCATAGCACATAATGCAAGCGAGCTGTCCTTAATACAAGAACCTTTTATCTTGGTGATGGAAAATGACTTCTAACAGTTCAAGGATACCAAAGGTCTGAGCCGGTCAAATTGTTTTCTAACTTCAACACATTTTTTTCATTAAAAAACAAAACAAAACCCAAAACACAGCTGGAAAACCTATGTCAGCTCCAAACCTGCACCCATTGAAATCAAAGAGTTTTGTCATTATCTTCAGTAGTAGTAGGATTGGTTAATTTATGAATGAAGTCTCAGCATTATATAACATACTCTCTCTGCAATGCACTCTCTCTGCAATGCAACGCTCTTGTATTAATGACTGTCACAGTTGCAGGGCTAGCTACACCTTTCTGGTCTCTTTGAGTGAAACCTCTGAGGAATTAGGCTTCTTGCCTTTACCTCTCCTGGGTGGAATCACAGGATTATCCCACTCTCAGACCAGGTTCTTACCCAGCAGTTTGTGGATGTGCGTTTTTTCCTTTCAGGAGCCTGACAACAATGGTGTATATATTAACGGGACAACCTTCTTAAAACCAAAGTATTATTGAATTTTAACAGTAGGAACACAGCATTTGAGGAAAAGGATTTTAAAACAAGGAATAGTCTGCACATATCTATCTTACCGAAAGTTTTATCCTCCCCTGATGGTAACCTAGGAATACCTTCCCTTCTACAGACACTAGAGAGTTCCATATAGAGTCTGCTTTCTCAAAACAGCTCCAAACTGAAAACAGGGTCTTATAATGGGAAATGTCAGGCAACCTTAATAATAAGTGGTGCTATCAGCCTCACCTATAGTTATTTTTATTATTTGTATTGCTGTAATGTCTAGGAACACCAGACATGGGCCAGCAACTCATGGTTCTAGGTGATGAACCCTCAAAGTTTGACAGGGTTCCTTTGAATTGCTTAAATTAGAGAAGCTTTGCATGGCTTTCAATCAAAAGTCAAATGTAACACTTGGAGCAAATCTAAACACAGGTTCAAACAAACTCAAGTGCACCCATATAGCCAAATTTCACATGGCTCTGTTGGTGACTTAGAGATATAAATTTCCATGTGCAAATTCAGTTAAGATAAAAAGAAAAGGAGTACTTGTGGCACCTTAGAGACTGCCACAAGTACTCCTTTTCTTTTTGCGAATACAGACTAACACGGCTGCTACTCTGAAATCAGTTAAGATAGTCCCTTATTTTTAAGGAATCAGTAGTAACTGGAATCCATTTTTATGGTCATATAAGTGTTCTGAGACTTTTTCCTGCTTCCACTGAAGTTAATAGGGCTTTTGATTTCAGTAGGAACAGATCAAATCATTAGTGACCAAAATAATGATGTGTGTCTTTTTAAGTTATACAAACTTAAAGAGATAGTAGCTGGGGAAAATACACCTCTAAAAATACTTGTCCAAAATTACACTATATAGAATTTACTATACAAGGCTAATCAATTATGTGTTCAGACCAGATTCCTGCTACAAGCAATGGCCTATGAAAGAAATGTTGCAAAGAACATAGAATAATTATGATACCTAACTCTTACATAGAGATCAAGAGGGCAGATACCCAGTTCGTCTTCCTCCTGGGTGTTGGGATTTTTTCCCAAACCCTTATCAGCAACCAGAAACCAGACTGTGCCTTGAAGCATGGCAGCATCTTCACACTGTCTGAATTGAGCTACGAGGAACTTACATGCCACATTTTCATCGTTTCATCGACAATTGTTCTTTTAAAGCACAGCTCGCATCTTATCTTTCTAGTAATGCTCAGGTTGTTTAACATCCTTGTCATTTAAGAGTTAATTTAGCTTTCCCATTCTCAGTGTCTCTTAAATGTCAACTTTTTCACACAGATGATGATGTTTTCAGATGTTAGGAAACCTCTTGAGGCAGAGAAGGAAGCCAATGACGCAACTTTCCTCTGCCAAGTGAAATTTCACAATTTGTTTTTCAGTGTTTTCTTTGACTTCAAATAACATACGACATATTTCAACATGTGTATTAAATGGAACTTAAAGTACTGAAAGCCAAGTTACAATGCCTAAGAAAATATCCTCTGATGCGATGAGGTTGAGGAGTTTGTTGATTAGCTGCCAGTTGCTCTCCATTTTCTTCCGACAACTGTAAATTTGTCTTTGGCAGAGATACTAGCTATAAACTAACATACAAAGAGCAAACACCACCTAATAGAGAATTATCCATTTTTGAACAAGCCAGAGATGTAATTCTTAATAGCAAAGTCAGTGAGGCTTCCTTGATCTACTGACTGCTTTCCCTCTACTCCCCACTTTTTGAGGGACCCAAATATAACAGAGACAAAACTGAAGAGAGAAGTCACTTAGGTTAAGACTACTATGTGAGAAAGCAGCCATTGCCTTCCCCAGCCCACCTTTTACATGCCCACATACCTAACATGGGACTCTGAACTATCAAAAAGGGAACTGAAACTTTAAGGGCTATAATTATCATTGCTCCCTGCTTCCTCTTTTCTCAGCAGGCCTTTCCTACTTTATCTCACACCCTTCTTGTAAGTTGCTTTCCCTGTCATATCCTCTATTAATATGTTATTACATTTCTTTTAGGCAGCTGAGTGCCAAATAGATGGAAGATGCACCACTTTACCATTAGAATAGTGCTAAGTAATAGCCTGAATTTTATCTAGATAATCAGATACCTGAATAGATAGCTAGATTTCTTGGCCCTCCTTAGCTGTCTGGACTAGGGTTACTAAGGTTAATACCATATCATGTGATAAGGATCATTGTCCACTGACTGTGGTAGCTTCTATTATATTAAAAGTTATACCCATAACACTATTTAGTATCAACCATTTTCTATTCATTATTACCTACACCACTGTTTTATGTTTCCACTTGGCTCAGGTATAGGGTGTAACATGATGTACACAGCATTTTAAAAAAACAAAGATGAAAAATTTAAAAGAAAAGTGTATAGTTAGCCAAAAACTACAGTGGAAAATGAGCTGTGGAATAACTGGGCAGCATGGCGATTGCAATCCCATACTTACAGTTACTAAAGCAGCTGTAGCGATTGGCCAGAGGCATGGTGGCACCCAACTCACATGACCTGGGCCAGGCTTTTAAAAAACATACATCTGACTCCAGTGGCTGCTGTTTTAGGCAAAGATTTTCAAAAATAGACATCTCAAGTAAGGCTCCTAAATTCATATTTAGGCACTTAAATAAATGAAAGATTCCCAACATGCTGCACACCCAGAAGTTCCCACTAAAATAAATATGGACCACAACTTTAGGTACCAATTTTTAGCCCAGTTACAAGGTTTACCTATAAGATTCACTGAAACTTAACCCTGGCATGATTCATCGACACATTCTTATGCCAGGCCAATAGATGTCCTGGCTCAAGGGATGAGCTGAGGATGGGTGCTTCAGGCTTAAGCGTATGCTCAAATAAATTTGTTAGTCTCTAAGGTGCTACAAGTACTCCTTCTCTTTTTTCAGGAAAGGAATGTTTTCATGGGAAGCTGTCCCCCATATTCTATAGATGGGCTTCCAAAGAGCCAGGCTCTTTGCCTGGCTGTTTGCTCCTGAGTCAAGCCATCTTCTTGCTCTCTGTACTGGGAATGGGCTCTCAAAGCAGTGAATCTTTTGCAGTCAAGGTACAAAGATTCAACAACATTCAAGTCTAGTCAATGTGAACGTGTGGTGCAAGAATGTAATTCCACCACATTAAAGAGGTCTGGTCTGAACAGATTAATATTTTTGTAACTGTACCATTTACCCTCACCAAGTCCAAAAACTATGGTCCATTAAGAAATTAGAAAGGGTACCTAGGCCCCTCTACCTGAACTGAGAAGGCTTACTTTAGAAGAAGCCACCTCAGATACTCTGTAAATACCTCATCAGAATAGAAGCTCTTCACTGAACTACTGTAAGTACAGTCATCAGGATGGGGTTGCTTCTGGCTTCCTTTCCTCTCACGAACTGAAGCTCTTGCCTTTCACAGCTACTCCTGCAAACTAAAGGCCACAGTGCAGCAAATGGCAATACCTCCATTAACTTCAGTGGGAATGGGATTGGGCCACAGTCACAAAAACCCTGTTGATCTCTTTCTCTTTGATATATCTGTCTCTGTAGCATTTAGGCCACACACCGTAACACATTTTTTACTCATTCACATTCTGTAATGTAATAGAGTGTGTTTCTCTGCTTTTGCGATTCAGAGCTCCTAGTCAATCTCTGTACCTTGTGATGCAGAGATATATTTGGCAATTCTTTAAAAAGCCCTAAATTAAAATTGTGCATATAACAGCATCTACCAGGTATTTACTTGCTAGAAAGGAGACTGATAGTGACTCTGTTTGTCCAAAGTGACAGAATTTACATCTGACTTCCCTGGAGTGGTGATTTTGACATCTGTTTCAGCTTTAAGAAAAAAAAATCTTGTGTATCAAATTAGAATCATCAGAACAGCAGATTTTGCGCTATTGATAAGTTATACAATTAAAAAACAAACCACTCAAAAACTGTTAATGATGTATAACCCTCTTAAGGCTTCAGAAAGGTGGAAGTTTGGATGCTTAATCAAAGCTTATGTGAATCAATAAAACAACAAAGTTCCATAACCTTGATCAACCAAACATTTCCATACCAAGACTACTGTCTCCCTCGCTTTCAATAACCCTTGGCCCCCTACTCTTCAGAGCCCTATCCCTCAGAACTCATTGGTTGCTTACTTCCACTCCCAAAAGTCACCCAGAGGAATAAGAACAATATTTAATTTACACTACATTTCACATTAGCTCTTTTCACATAGCCCACCCAAAAGCCAGACGGTTACAGCTTTCAGTCACTGCGGACGTAAAATGGATATGAACCAGATGTGGAAATCTTAACATAAGTGAAAGCTGCCTGTAACACATTACAGTAACATTAGTTCAACCACTTGTCTATTTTTTAGCTTCCCTGTTATGCTGCTGTTGTTACTTTGTATTCATCTGTGGACACTGGAAGCCACCTGTTGCTCCAAGGATGATTGTTGTGTAAGTTAATGTCTGTCTTAAAACATACTGCAGGACAGGCTTGTACACGTGTCCTGTCAAGCCATATAAAACACCAACCGAAGTCCCATCTATCTGGAGAGCAAAGCACTTGTTGAGGTGAACATCCATCTGAAGATGACTTTCTTCATAGAGAAGGTCACCATTATCTTCTTGCTAGCTCCCTACTTCCTGATGGATTTTAAAAATATTGTTACCCATTTTTAACCAAACAGTTAGCCAATTTTCAGGGTGGGTTGTGTCTGTTAGGAGAAATGGATGATGGAATCGGGTATTTCTTTTATACAATCCTGTTTATTTACAAAGAATGTACAAAGTTCTCTTTCCCTGAATACAGTAGGAATCAAACAACATGAAATAGTTTCTCTGCACACAGTATCAAGCATTTTCTTACCCTACACTTGTCCCAAAAGCTTTCTTTGCTTTTTTCCTCAGGGTCTGAGGTTTCTTTGCTTCTTCTTTGTGTCCTTCAGTGTGTTTCTGCTGTTTCTCTCATACACACAGATCCACCAATCAGTGTGCCAACTCCTGCTCTTGCTATGTCAATCTCCAGGGAAACCCCTTGGGCCACATGGTTCAGCTTTTACTCAAGCATTACCATGTGCCTATTTTTTTAACTACATGATTCCCCAAATGAGCTTGATTGGTTCTTACATTTGTCCTGAATGAAGGGCAGCAGTTACACCCACCAGCTTCAATAAGATTTCGCCCAACCAATTGGCATAATAAATATATATTGTAAGAGCAGTCAAGAGAAGTTTTGAAGCCATGTAACTACTATAGCTTGGGATATTAACAAGCAGTGTGAAATGTTTGCTATGACACCGGGATCCAGGTAAAACAACTGGTTTCAGATATTGTTACAAATGTGAAATTTAGCCCAGATTTGTAAAAACTGTCACTGAGGCTTGCTAAACCACCAATGTTTCAAGTGAGCTAGACTTACTTTTTAGCACATCTGTACTGATTTAGAATTTCAATGTGAAACCAGGTTAAACAGCAATTTCAGCTACATTTTGCTTTGATTGTAAAGATTCATCCAAATCCCAAACTCATAGGGTATGCAAGCCTACACAGAAAGAAACCAAAGTAAAGATCTGGTGTTTGGAATAGGAATTATAATTTAATATACGTACAGTGCTTAGCTCAATGGGGATTTGACATGGCTGAAATCTATAGGCACTACTTTTTCAATATAAATAATAAAGTACAATGCTAACATTATGGAACTGAAAAACTCAGTGGATTTGAATTACTCACAACTTTAATTTTAACTCCCACTCTCCCTTTAAAAATCCCAGTCTAAGGTCATCAGAGCTAAGCAAAGGAAAAAAGAAAACATGACTTTATCATGTTCTATACCTCACTGGAGTTCTGTACAGTTTATTGAATTTACCATTGTAAAATGCCTTAGAATTCTCTGATGGCAGGTGCTATACTAATGTAACATATTATCATTGCTAAGATTATACCCTTACTGTGTGCTGGAAAAATTTACTTGACTGTCTGGTCTCTGTTGCAGTCACTCACTGAGCCTGCAGAGTATTCTGCTGATAGCATCAGAAGTCTTGGTATATGTTAAGGACTAAATAGTGACAGCCCTGAAAGGATACACAAACAGTGGGAGAACTTGTGGCACCTTAGAGACTAACAAATTTATTAGAGCATAAGCTTTCGTGAGCTACAGCTCAGAAGTGAGCTGTAGCTCACGAAAGCTTATGCTCTAATAAATTTGTTAGTCTCTAAGGTGCCACAAGTACTCCTTTTCTTTTCTTTTTGCGAATACAGACTAACACGGCTGCTACTCTGAAACAAACAGTGGGGGTGGAGGAGAGTGGGTGAAGACACAAAGAGCCTTCTCCCCCTTAAGCTCCTTATGCTCCCTCATGTTTAGGGACTAGTCACAGCCTATTGGGGGAGGAAGGGAGGTGGTAGGAATGAGATAAAGGAGGAGCTATGGTTTTGCTTCCAGTCCGCTCCAGGTAGTGACATTCATCTGGCTCAGAGGGGAACCCACACTGTACCTTATGAAAGTGTGTGTGTGGGGGGGAGAAGGGCGTGAAGCTCTTTGATGTGACAGTGCAGGCTCTATTGTAAGTGCAGGGATGCTGGAACAATTTTTATAGTGTGGGGCGCTGAGAGCCATTGAACCAAACTGTATATGATGGAAACAACTTCAAGCCAGGGGATGCGACAGCACCCCCAGGACCTATAGTTCCGGCCCCTATGTGTAAGTGTGACTGACTGACCCTGCTGCATGTTAACTTTGTAGCTCCCCTCCTTCCCCCTGGTTCAGGCAGTCTTTAAAGCCACAGGCTGACCCTGAAGTATTAAAATCAGAAGGTTTAACAATCCGTCTAGCATTATAAGAAATACTTAAAACTATAATTCCAAAACATTATAAGAGTTATTAAGAATTACACTATAATTTGTGTTATTCATTTATATGGGGAAACTGTTTTGTTCTAATTAATTTCCCTGGATGCTATTGTTTGTTTCCCCATTCTGAGTTTCCATTCAGGCTCAAGATTTAAATGTATAATACAATAACCGGATAAAAACAGAACCAGATCCTAGGCTGGTCTATCAGTGTATCTTCATTGACTGCAGTGGAGCTATGCTGATTTACACATGCTGAGCCAAGGGACTGTCCCACAAAACTGAAAATCTTTCAAGATTTTGATAAAGCCATGAAGTAGGGAGATAAAAACATTGATAATTAGAGAATAATGAAAGGGTTGCAGTGACACACAGAACTAATCGCATAAACAGATTGCTTCTTAAGTTTCAAAATGTTGACATCAATAAAAACACTACTTAGTGAAAGATGAACTGTTTAAAATATCAATGAGAGAAATTATCAGAATATTAAAGTAATTACTGAGAGAGAAAACTCAAAAGAGGCCACATATTTTAGATAAATGATTAAATGGGTTTAGCAGCAGGAGGATCAGTTTCTTCTGACAGTGCTGTAGTCTCCTGGTCTTCACTCTTAATTATACTGAGTGAAATTGGTGTCAATAATCCAATCTGATTTTCAGTGGCTAGAATTTACTCCCAAATCCTGACTGCAGCACCCAGGCTAAATAAATAGACTGGACAATGGATATTTCTGATAGGATTGCTTCCTCAAGGTCACAGAGCAACAGAGGAATGACTTCATAGCTTCTACTCTAGCCTCAGGTCTGGAGTAGCCCCTTTGGACCTTATGCCCCCATTTTGGATTATGCCCCCATTATGGATCTAATGCAGTAGTGGTTACACCAGCTGTGGGGCCTAGTCTGCTATATGCATTTCCAGAACCACACCCAAGCCTCTTCCATTCATGGAACATCTATGAACAACAATGGATATGTAGCCATCCTATGCAGTATCTAGAAATCCGTTCCTACACTGTGCAGTGGAAATGTATTACCTCCATTCCATCTAGGATTTTCCTCACTCAGAGAGGGTACAGGAGGACAGAATTTGCCCCTTATTTACTAACCGCATTGAAGATATATTATTGTGTACTTAAAAGTACACTAAACATTTAAAAAATTCTCCTTTTATGAGTAAAATGGTTTCTGATTAGCTGAAAGCACACAGCAAATCCATTCTTTGGTCAACTGGAACACAATTTTTCTGTGATGGTTAGGGTCCTACCAAATTTACGGTCATGAAAAATGCATCCAGAACCGTGAAATCTGGTCTTTTGTGTCCTTTTATTCTATACTATACAGATTTCACAGGGGGAGACCAGCGTTTCTCAACTTGGGGGTCCTGACCCAAAAGGGAGTTGCGAGGAGTGTGGGGGGTCACAATGTTATTTTAGGGGGTGGAGGTATTGCCACCCTCACTTCTGCACTGCCTTCAGAGCTGGGCAACTGGAGAGCAGCAGCTGTTGGCCGGGTGCCCAGCTCTGAAGGCAGTGCCCCGCTGTGAAGTAAGTGTGGCAATATCATGTCGTGCTGGCTGCTTACTTCTGGCTGCTGCCTTCGGAGCTGGGCTCCCGGCCTGCAGCGACCACTCTCCAGCTGCCCAGCTCTGAAGGCAGCACTGCCGCCTGCAGCAGCGCAGAAGTAAGGACACTGCAATCTCCCCCCCCCCCAATAAACTCACAAACCCCCCACAACTCCCCTTTGGATCAGGCCCCCTACAATTACAACACTGTGAAATTTCAAATTTAAATAGCTGAAATCATGAAATTTACTATTTTTTAAATCCTATGACCATGAAATTACTCAAAATGGATTGTGAATTTGGTAGGGCCCCACTGGTGGTATAATGAAGAACTCTCACTCTGCTGCACTTGTCTGTCTACATAAAGCCTGCTCCTGTGAGGTGCTGAGGACCCCTACAAGAACTGAGTTTCTCAAGTTTCCACTGAAGTAAGCAGTATTTGAGGGCACTCACCACCCCACTACAGGTGCATAGTACAGATGCAGGAATGGTCTCTAAATTAGCTTCTGAGTTCTTGAATGAATCTCTCACCATTTTATTTTTGTGCCTCATGTTTAAACATGTTGAATTAACTTATACAATGGGGAAGCACATAGATTCACCAAGAGATCACATTTAGAATAGTAAAGAAAATATGCCAGTCCAATAAAGGCAAGATTATAAAGACGGCAATATTAAAAAATTATACACAGTTCCAGGGGGCCACTGCTAACAAAAGGTCTAGCCTGCTAGATTTTCAAAAAAACAACTCTGTTTATCCACTCCCTTCCCAGAAAGGGGAGTGAGGAGCAGCTCTCTCCATCCTGGCTCCATGCCACATCAGTTGACAATCATATCATACAGTTGGTTACTAATGTAAAATGGGATTGCTATACATTTATGAAATCTTATTCCTGTTAGCCAAGGAAATGAGTATGACTCACCCAACTGTTTACAAATGAGATTTGTTTTATGGAGGATGCTGACATCAATTGCTGATGTCAAATTCAAACCTTCCACATGATTAAGAGTGTTATACTCCAGATTAATTTTTACTTCTGTTGAACACTCACATTCATATATCTTTACAGATGATTTTTAAGCCAGTTTAGTGCTGGTGGAGGAGGCTGGGCTGACGGTCCTTATCCAATACAGGATAAGTTTAACCACAGCAAAGCAGTGCAGCATCTAACAGTTCCAACAATGGGCTTCCACCCTTAGTGGAACAATGGGTGAGAGAACAGTTAATTCTTTCCTTGCCTGTTCCAACCTCATCCTGATAACTCACAACAAATACATGAGAATAGAATTTGGCCCTTACACTTTAAGACTGGTTCCATAGCCCTATAACTTGAATAGCCAATGACAAAAAGAGAACTAGCCTTACATGATCTGGCTTCTGAAGAGCTGCAAGGCGGCCCTACAAGGAATCTGAGTAGGATTAGCAGTTTTGAAAAGAGGTATGGCCCAAAGTCTCAGTCTTGAAACAATACCAAACTGACAAGGCTACAAGCTAGAGGAAAATGGTAAATTGAATGGAATAATTAGAAGGGCTCCTGGTTTGATGGCTGAATTTACTGGGCCAAAATTGCTACTGGTATAATTCAATTTTAAGTCAGTGGGCCAAATTCTACTCCACTTGAGGTCTTTAAACCATGATTTGAGGACTTCAATAGGTCAGACATAGGTGAGAGGTTTATTGCAGGAGTGGGTGGGTGAGATTCTGTGGCCTGCATTGTGCAGGAGGTCAGACTAGATGATCGTAATGGTCCCTTCTGACCTTAATATCTATGAATATATCAATATAACTGAAAGCTGAATTTAGGTCAGAGTTTTTGGCCCTTTTATGTTAACCCCATATTTATAGGAGCTGAGCCTTGAAACCATAGGTAACAACTTTTACTAGGGTGAGTCAGAAATAATCTTCTTCCAGCCAAGTCAATAGAAGCATTGCTATGCCTGCTCAACTAGAAACCACTCCAAGTATCTTATACAAACTATATTTATTGCTCACTAGTGCAGGTATGATGTATATGTACATGTCATCTTTTACAATGGTTGAATTTCAGCTCAGAAAAATTAGGCCATTTATTTTTTCCATACTTATACCCTTAGAAGTTTCTTTTTTTAAAATGTGTTGATGCGCTTATATAAAAACAGAACCATCTTACCCAGCAGACCTGATACCTCTGTTTTCACCTCTCTTAGTACAACAGAAGAATAAGATAGGCTCTGTTCTGATTCATACATCTCAACAGAATAGTTAAGAATTCTGCAATGGGAACTCAATTATTGCTGGTGATGCACAAGAAGAAAAGAATTCTGCTTGAATATCAGGTCCTAGGTTGACTTGCAGGACTGGTCGTTAGAAACACATTTTTACTTGCAAACAGGCAATTTTAATCTGGAAGTCTTGGATAGGTAATATACAGGAGACCCCTTGATGCTATTTTTACAGAATCACTTTTCAGAGCATAATTGCATTTTAAACACTTTTGTTTCTAGAGCCTGCCTTTCACTAAAGAAATACTATAACTAGGAAACTCATTCTGTATTTCCAGAATAGCCATCTAAACAGCATTATCCAACAATTAACAAATGTTCAGATGAAACTACTTGGTGCCAACAGTTAATCCTAATCCTAACAGAACACTGGACACTACAATAAAGGTAGGAAGAAAAAATACCAGGTAAATCTTGTATATTGTTCCCTCTAAAATAATGTTCTTTAGGACTGATTGTTAGCATTGTGGAATTTCAATCAATTATTAGTCATTATTCAGCTAATACTATGCACAGTGAGTGAGACAGTCAATGCTTCCTAGTTTGGACCAGGCTGGAAAAATTGCAATATCTGATCCTGGCTAACACTGATAAATGCAGAAATCAACACTTTGGCCTTGAATTTTAATGATATTTAGGCATTTCTGCACTCAGTGTTGCAATGTCTTTCTGATTTAGGAACCTAAGTCTCATTTTCAAAAGGAATTTAGGCACCTAAGAGCCAAAATCCCAACTTGGAAGCCAATAGGATTTAGGCTCCTAAATCAGTTAAGTATTGCAAGTACTATTAAAATCTAGCCCTTTATCTAGTTTCAGAATGAGTGGGGTTTATGTTGTTGACTATTTCAGAGGCTCATAGACTGTGGCCAGTGGATCCCTATTGGTTCTTGGAACACTTGCTGGTCCATGAAGACAACAGGTCACAGGCTGCTGCCTTTCCTTATATCCAGCTGATAAATCAAACTAAATACAGCAAAAATTCATTACATGCTTTACTAGTAGAATTTTTCTATGTAAGCAATTGCTGTAATTACCTGAGGTGAGGCAGTCTGTGTGGCCGTGAGTGGGAGAGGAGCTTGTCAGCAAGACAATTTCTATTAAGATGTGGTCCACAGTATCAAAAAGTCTGAGAACTCCTGGACTATTTTATTTGAAACTTATGCTTTCCCAACTCTGCAGAAGTACAATGTTTAGATCATGTGCCCATTTTTCCCTCACTCCTACTTAGGCCTCTGTCTCCCTTTTCTTTACACCCAAGTTCTTGCAACTCTTCTCTCCCCCTTCCTTCATCAGGTCAGCAAGACCTTTTTTTTTTATCCTCCTCCCTTAGTCCAGCCTTTTGTGACCCATCTTTACACTCTCTAGGCAGGTTCTGTGTCCCTTCTGTGTCTCCACATCCAGCCCTCTGGGATATTTCTCCCATACTTTGCCATCCAGGTCACTATAATATCTGTCTTTACAAATACATTGTGCATTTGGCTCTCTCTCTGCTGGGGCCTTAGATTTCTACTTTCAATTCTTACTTTTTCTGGTGTGCAATAAAATCTGAGATGTATCTAGTCCTACAGCTCAAGCAAGGTTTCAACATGGCAGAGAGAGATACAGTTCGGCAACGCAATCCAAATAATATATGATTGGAAAAAATCCTTTAATGGTTGTATGGGCCTGTGGAGAAAAGGCTAGAGGAGGGAGAGGTCAGATAGATCAGTGGGAAGCTGGAAGCGTGGTTGAAGGATAGCCTGCTGATGTATATGTGGAATTTCGCAGAGAATTGAATTCAAAAGAAGAAAGGGAGCTGAGGAGTTGCTGATTCTGCACATTAAAGAAGGTTTGTTTCAGTTCAGAGAAAGATTAGTTATGAAGCAAAAAGAAAAGGAGTACTTGTGGCACCTTAGAGACTAACAAATTTATTTGAGCATAAGCTTTCGTGAGATACAGCTCAGTTCACTCATTTGTAACATACAGCCAAGATATTCAAAAGTGACCAGTAATTTTAGGTATTTCATATTTTGGGTGCTCAACTTGAGACACCTTGAAGGTGTCTATTTTCAGGAAGTGTTGAGCACCTGCTTCTGAAAAATCAGGCTTCTCACTTTACATTGTGTCAAGTTGGACACCCCAAAACGATATCAAACCCAATTCATTTTTTGAAAATCTTAACCTTGTCTGAAAATATCCAACCCTGATTGGGTAAAGATGTTTAGCATAAAAAAAATAAACCAGTATGCTTAACAACTGCCTCTTTAGTGATTACTTAGAACAACCCTGGACAACTGGAAGAAATGAAGATGTATGAATTTTGGGAAGCCAGTTGTAATCACATTGAGCTGATTTCAGTCTCTCAGTGATATAAATTATTTACAAAATTTGAGTATCTGAGAGAAGAATTTGGCCCTTAGGATGGGAGTTTTGAAATATTGTACCAAACTAGCACTATCATGTCCTGGTCCATAACAGGTGCTCATAGGCACTATGTTAATACAAATAGTAATAATACTATGTTAACTGGCTTTTAGCAAATGTTTTCTACAAGGCATGGAGCTGAAGTTTACATAATGCCATAATTACATAAAGCCTCCAAACAGAGTTATATTCAACTCAGCAGTTTCACTTCCCAGGGGTTTACATAAACATTTTAATCTGTTCCCATACAAGTGAGTCTGAACCCCTACATCAAACAAATCCAAATCTCAGTGAAATCCAGATGGTCTTTACAAACCGCATTTTATTTTACACAAAAACAAGTAGTGATTTTTGTAAGATTTTGATGCAGAAGTCAGAAGACTGCCCCAGGTTAAGTCCAAGGATTTATGAACCTCAACTAACTTCTCAAACTGATTTGAATTTTGGTTTAGACCAAAACCCCAAACCAGGGGAGTTACATAGCTTGTAGTTTTGTCATAGCTGCATGTCTTACACACAGCTGTACCATAGACATCAAAGCAAATCAAAAGATGGGATTCAAAGGGGCTTTTAGGTGGGTTTTTTTTGTTTGTTTTTTGTTTTTTTGTTAACACGCTCCACATCTATTACAACTTTTAGAGTCTAAAGCTCTGCTACATACTATTCAATTCTAGCTTGTTTTATTACTCCATTCTTCTAGTAATTCTTTTAATAAATGAAAACAATAAAAAGGTCAGAGTAACTCCTGCAGCCATAAAAAAGGGTGAGACTAAATTGAGTTCTTGTTGCAGATGACAGCACATGGATTTAGAATATCCAAGTGACCACGTGTGAAACTTAGCCATTTCTCGTGTTAAATTCCCAATTTCGCAAGGTTTTCAGTATCACTGTCCAATTGTTCAAGTGGTGTTATGTGAACTGCCAGACAAGGCTGCCCTTTCTGAAAAGGGGAAGTTTCCGATCACTTCTTTAGACTGCATGCGAGTCCAGCAACTGTTGCTGTGCGCTCTCTCCTGTCACGTAGGGCAGAAGGTGACTCAGCACTGACTCACTGAATTCCCTGCCAATGGATTTCCCAGTCCGTCAGCTGTTCTTCATCAGCCTATCAGCGGCAGCCTTGGAAAAAAACACTCCTCAAACTGTCGTCTAAATCCCCTCCAATCCAGTTTGCCTGCCAGTGGCTATGTGCAGGGCAGCATGACTTTCACGGCTAGTCAGTTTTGTAATCTCAGCACTGAATTGATTAGATTTCTTAGAGACATCTTGTTTTCATGAACAATCTAAAGTTATTCAGCAAGCTGAATTTCTTCAGCGAGGAGCCATCGATATTAATAAAAAATCACTTCAGTCATTACCTTTGTATCCAAACTGTGCCTAGTAAAAATGAACATTATACTGCTATAATAAACTCTCACTTGTTACAAGCCTCAGCATTATAAGGTTATCTTTGCTATCCCTCAGTTAATTAGCTTTGGCACTAGTCTACATTAGTAGTGACGCAAATCAGATCTACACTTGGCAGGGTGCACTGGTGCTGAGTGGCAAAGTAAAACAGCAAAGAACATTTTGTATTGATGTATAAGATGCATCTATTCCCCACCTATCTCCATCTAATTAACTGATGTTCATGATGTTCTAAGTTCTGACACACATCTAGGATTTTCTTGTCTAGATCAAAACCTATCCCTTATCACATTCAATTCACTTTTATATTTTCTAAGTCTCTGTTACATACGTCACTATTTTAAATACTGAGACTAGCTATATGATAAAGGCAGAGCAATAAGGACGTTAGAAATGTGGAGACTATTTAGGTGCTGCATATGCCTCACAGCCAAAAGCTGTTTATATGAGACTGCTATATCTAAACCAGTGGTTCTCAAACTTTTGGGCTGATGACACCTTTCCCATAGCAAGTCTCTGAGTACAACCCTCTTATAAATTAAAAACACTTTTGTATATATTTAACACCATTATAAATGCTGGAGGCAAAGCGGGGTTTGGGGTGGAGGTGGACAACTCATGACCCCCCCCCCCCATGTAATGGGGTCCCGACCCCCAGTTTGAGAACTCCTGGTCTAAGCCAATATTTTTGGAATAATAAATTGAACATACTTCTCATGAAATGAAATTATAGTAATAGAGCATGATCCAATTATAATTTACATAGTTCTTTGTCAGTGTTTAATAGTTTATTTTCTGAATTTAAAAATATGGAGGTAAGCCCCTTTGAAAATCTCAGATTATGTGATTGGTGCTTAACTCACCATTAACTTTCAATGGGATTTGGTTACCTAATGAATCCCATTGTTAAGATTTATAAACTGTGTGGCCTAATGGATAGACTAGAATAATGGACTGGGAGTTCGGAGATTGTTCTGTTGCCTGGTCTGCTGATAGATCTTGGGCAATATGCAGCGAGGTTGTAGCTCTGTTGGGCCCAGATATTAGAGAGACATATTAACTATGACCTGAAGAAGAGCTCTGTGTGGCTTGAAAGTTTGTCTCTCACAAACTGAAGTTGGTCCAATAAAAGACTTTACCTCACCCACCTAGTCTCTCTAATATCTTGGGGAAGCCATTTCACCGCACAGTTTCTCCATCTATAAAATGGGGATACTGATACTGACATCCTTTTTAAAGTGATCTGTCTACAAATGAACAGTGCTACACAAGTGATACATTTTATTATCATTGTCCTGGGATGTAGTAATTAACTAATTAGAAGTTGTTTCACTCATGTTACTTTATTATTTAAAAAAATTACAGCTTTGCATAAATATGATTATACTAATTCTTGCATTAGTGAGAAAAAATCTTTTCCAACAATAATTATGAGGGTAAAATCATCATACCAATGCACATTTTCCCCACATACGGTGTCAAAGGAAAAGCTGGTACCAGTTGAAAGCTCTGTTACTGCGTCCTATGGAAACTGGGGGAGTGAGCCACACTCAGTAACAGCATCCCCTCTGCATCCGATGAAGTGAGCTGTAGCTCACGAAAGCTTATGCTCTAATAAATTTGTTAGTCTCTAAGGTGCCACAAGTACTCCTTTTCTTTTAGCATCCCCTCTGTTGCACTGGAGAGATGTATGGATCCAAGGAGCCATACAATAAATGGGGGCAGGCAATGGGCAGGCTGGCATTGGAGAGATGCACATTATTCCCCCATTGACCCCATGGAAATGTAATAGGAAAGGTAATCCATTTTTCCACAGTACACCCTACACAGATAGCAGATGTGGCCCCTAATATGGAGCTTGGGCATGGCTAAAGAGGGGCAGAGGCATAAGGCTTCCATGAGGATGGGGCCCATGTGCATCCATGCCATTTGTGGCTATAACAGCATCAGCCACCTCCTGTGCATACCCCCATGGCCAAGGATGGCTCCGCAGCACCCTGCTTCTCTTTTCCTTCTTCAGGGCTCCTTACGAACTCCACACAGTTTTTGTCTTGGCTAACATCACCCCTGCCTGCATCTGGTTTAATAACAGAAACAATTCTCAAGGTCCAACACTCAAGTTCCTCAGCTCTGGCATCTTTTCCTAACACAACTCTTTTTCTGTCCCAGGCTGCTCTTCACACGACACTACTCTCAGCCCTTCCTAGCTAAAGTTCAGCCTTCTGGCTCTGGCTTCTCCCTGTCAGCATCTCCTACTCACTGCAAATCTCTTCTGCCATAGTTTCCTGTTCCTTTCTGGCTCTTTATAGGGAACACCTGTCCTCTATGAAGCTCAATCAAGGCTGTTAATGAGGCACAGGTGGGCTGGAGCAATTCCCTCTTAAAGGGCTCAGTCGACGCTGTGACAGTGGCCTACACTCATAGATACTAAGGTCAGAAGGGACCATTCTGATCATCTAGTCCGACCTCCTGCACAGCGCAGGCCACAGAATCTCACTCACTTTCTTATCTGTGGAATTCCCATCCTCCCATAGGAAGATGCAGAAGAAACTCCACAAGGGGAACATCACAGAATTTCCTGCCCCCCAATATGAGTATTTTTCTCATAGGAACATGATCTGGGACCTAAAGTTTGAAAACTGAAATAAAAAGTATTAAATTACAAAGGTTTTCTGTAATTACTAAATGATTCCAATTTTCAGCAAGTTCACACATGGAGAAGAAATCCATACTCAGTGAAATCATTGTGCAGGCTCCTAAAATCCAGATAAGGCTGGTTGGCTATTGTTTACTAGCTGTCTGGTATGCTGCCTCAGACACTGAGTCACCCTGTTTTTCTGCACCGCCTTTGTTCCAGATTAGACATTTGAAACTCAAATTGCCAGAAGGAATCCAAACTGGGAAACTGTGTGCTTTGTTGTTGCACTTTGGACTCAAATGACCCTCGCAAGAGAACAGCAATTAAAAAAAAAAGTGATTGTTCATAAAAGGTGCCAGACTGAGTTCTATTTATCTGCAGAACCAGTACGACAGAGGCAGCAGCTGCCCAAGTTAGTTTCTAATCCTGTCCTATCAAAGTGCCCTGAATGGGAGCGCCAAGGCCAACTTCCCTACTGCTACATCAGTTTTATGCCAATGTAACAATTGGTTTAACACAGTGGGAAGGGGTCGGTAGTGGACAGGTTGGGGTGGGCGAGAGAAATATCTTTCTCCACATAGAAATGTAGTAGAGCTCTATTAGTTTTCTGCAGCCCACTATCCACAAAACCCAGAGGCTACCCCAGCCAGACACCAGAGGCATGGCAAAGGAGTTATCCTGGCATAAGGCGGGTATACTAACCAACTGTGTGCTTGACTGAGGCTAGTCAACGTGATTCATTGAACAGCAATTAAATGGTAACAACACTGTTGGGTACTACTGACCTGGATTTGAATTGATGACCTTACAGCAGAATGTTTCTCTGACCCATTACACACTCTAAGCTATCCAGTCCCCATTGTGTATCACTTCTTATTGTGTTGCTCCTGTCCTATTTTATTCATCATTGTGGCATGAGGAAAACAAACATGGATATACTTAGTTATAGACCATCAATTACAGGTGCTCAAAGTCCCACAGCTAGAGCACCTGTTCTTCTACAAATGCTTCTGTCTATCCACAGTAATGGCTGCCACATTTGAGTTGTTTCCATTTATGAAAGTTTTGCCGTCAAATGCAGTAGTTTAAGCTTGAGCAGATGGACTGACACATATTAAGTTCTTCAATGTTTGCACAGCAGCACCTATATCACATTGATTGTTTTTCTTATTTCCATTCCCCTACTGGTTTTCCAACAGCATGGCCACACCTCTGTGCTCCATTTTCCCCTCACCTGTCCGTGGCTCATTTTACTAATTTCTTCTGAAAACTAATTTCTTCTGTTTTCAGAAGCAACCATCTCCTCCTGAAGACCCAACTGGGGGCCCTTTGTTTCTAAATAATATAGGCTGCAATAAGCCTTAATTCCTCCCTGCTCTAGAGCGATCATTTGTAAACATCATTGCAACTAGTTACTTCACATGAGTTTTCATAAAAGCATCACTAAGATTGTTAGCTCTTTGGGGCAGGAACTGTCAATATGTTTGCCCACTGCCTGGAATATGAGATCTGACATGGTTGGCCTCTAGGTACCACCACAATATAAATGTTAAATAATAATAATTTCTGGAAATACCACGTTTGGCAATCCTGTGAAATTGCAGTGGTCTGTGTTAGGGGGCTTATTCCTTCTCCCACTTACTTCCCTGGTCCTCTCTCACAACAGAGAGCAACAATACCCGAAGTCCAAAGGTGCAAACAATTCAATGTTTATTGGGGTGAACTTCCAGCAAGCATGATTCCAGTTTCCTTCCTTAGTATCCCCCTTCCCAGCTCTGACACCACAGAGCCTTACCTGTGTCCCTGTTCCCATTCCTGCCCTTAGCAAAACATGATTCCAATTTCCCCACCCCCATTCCCTGTTCCCATTTCCCACCCACTTCCTGACTGACTGCAGACTATATAGTAAAACTTGAGTTCTGCTTAGCTATACCATAACCAATCATTTTCCTGAAATTTAACTAACCAATCCTAACATATTGTAACATGATTATGTAACCACTTATATCCCACCATCTTAATTAGTTTACACCAAGCAAAATTAATTATACAGCAGACAGGAACAATCACAGAACCAGACAGAGACCATGCAAATAAACAATAGCAAAGTGGGACCTATAATGACAAAACAATACAGAAGTGAGGGTATCACATCCCAGCTATTGATAAGTGAGTTCTTGCCAGACAGGATGCTATCAAACTAAGTTTCCTTTTACATTTTCTATGCACTTCCCTTTCTCTGGAGGCGATAGGCATTATCAGGACAGGACTGTATTCCTAACAGCCCAACAGCACCTGATTTCAGTGTGACTGGTTTGGAATGTGAGGAGGTGACCGGTCGCTTCCCAGCTTATGGCTGCCTCTGATGCTTAGCCAAAGGCCTTAGCCTAAGAACAGGGCCTCAGACTATCACCATAAGAGAAGGTCCTTACACTGGCAGACAGTGATTTTGATTCTTTCTTTATACTCTAGAACTAGCCAAGTGATAAGAATACACCTAAATTCTTAGAGTACAGGCCTTTACAGACAGGCCTGAATATCTATATCCTAACAGTCTGGCTTGCCCACAGGGATGAGAGCTTTTGAGGGTAGAGTAAATGCAGTTTACAGGGATTTGTTAGATGGCTTGTCATCTCCAGATAGGAGGTATTAGACAATTAAAGGAAGGTACTACTTTGTTAGATTAGATCTACTTTCCATTAGTGGATGGATTATGTAGTATTTTCTACAAAAATGCACATTGTAATTTTTCACCTGTAATACATATATGAGCATAATTCAATTTTTCCCCATACCATTCACTACTCAGATAGAGAGTTACATATAACTTAAAACTGATCACCTTTTGGATACAACATAGAAGAACTGCACTTTTCTTGGCTGCCTAAAATCATTCCCCTAGCCAAGCTATAGGGCTATTTCAAAGGAATTGCTGCCTAAATAATATATTAATCTCTCATGCTGTGGGATTCTTTTCTGTTATCTATATATAGAACAGACTGGTGACTCATATTTACACACTTAGAGGCCAATGGGATTCCTAGATTGGCAATAAGCAGTGATGAGCTGCCAAAATCTTAACAACCGGTTCCCTCCTCACACAACGAGGGGGTCGTGGCCCATCCACCCCCCTCCCCTGTCCCCTGACTGCCTCCAGAATTGGGCAGGAGGGTCTCGTGGCCACCCCGCCCCTAAGTGCCAGAGGGACCTGCCAGGGGTCAAGATGGGGAGTCCCAGCGGTGCTTACCTGGGGCAGCTTCCAGGAAGCATCCAGCAGGTCCCTCTCACTCCTAGGGGTGGGGGAGTGTAGCTGGGGGGGGAGCAGGGGGAGTGGCTGCTCCCCCCACTGATCACATCAAAAGTAGGAAACCGGTGCGAACCAGCTCCTGCTCACCACTGGCAATAAGTAAAATTACCATTGTTAGCATCTTTATTTCAGGATTTATCTCCAAGAGAGTTTGCTGGCAATATAAAGAATGCCATTTAACCTTTTAATTAGAGTTAATTTTAGGAGAAAAGTGGTGGTTGTTTTGTGAAAACAAAAAAAAGGAGAGACATAGTAAAAAGGAAAAATGAGATCTAACTTGCAGCTTTGTTGTTTCCCCAGCAAACTTAATACACATCATAGATTCTTTAACTTTCTATCTTTCTATTTTTTATCAAATTATTTGGTTTTGTCATCTCCAGATAGGAGGTATTAGACAATTAAAGGAAGGTGTCATAACTTTAAGGGCAAACAAAACAACAGTCTGTATTGGCCAGATCAACAATAGACTTAACATACTGATTAAATTTTATTATTATTTACACCTTAGATTTTGCAATTGGGTTTATGCTAAATAATCTGAGATGCATTATTTTGTCTGGAACAGATTAAAAAGGTCAAAACAACAGCTCTCAAATTATCTCATAAATTGCAATGTAACCCTAACTATGGAGTTGCTATCCATTTCTCCAAACAGGATTAAAATCCCTCCATTTCTCACTGCATTTAGTTGCTACATTTGGCTCAATAACTTTTCAGACAACAATTGAATTTTCTGTGCAGTTTTTGCAATGTCACATTTACTGTTTTAAATAATGGCCATGTTTTCTGCACATTTTTTGGGCAGATTCCCTCTAGCTAAAAACCCCACTATGCCCACAAAGTCTAAATATCAAACTGACAAACTTTAAAAGCATCTTGGACAAAGGCCACTTTTGGAAAAGAAATAGTTATCACATCAAAGTTATTTCCCTTATTCTGATTAAATTGTTTGAGGATTAGCAGCCTGCCCCACTCACAATCATCAACTACCTCTGTTTTCTGATGCTGCCATCCTCCCTCCCTCCCTTACAAGTACTTTTCTGCTCATGCCACTTATGGGCTTCGTGAGGGATAAAACAGAGCTCATTGGGATTCTCAGGAGCTAATGGAGATGTTGGGGGACAGAGAAAGGGATGGGGCTTTAGGAGATCATGAGGAGTTTAACAAGGTTTTGGGGAGACCAATGGTAGCTTGACAGGGATTCCACATGTTGTAGGGATAAGAGTATGCATAGTATGCTTGGAGTGTTGAAGTTCATTGTCTCTGCCACTTGAAGAGCTAATTAAGCACATGGAGATGGCAGGATTGTCAGGAGCCTTTCATGTGCCAATATCAAGAGACAGACATTCAGTTCTTCCAGCACTGCTTCCTTGGTTGCCTAGTGCATGCACGTTTATATATCATTTTCAGCTTCCTAAATATAGTTTTTTAAAGCCTGTAGCCCTTACAGTTTGGAAGTCTAATTTTTAGACTATATCATCTGTTCCTAATCTAGTGCCCAAATCAATGGGACGACTCATATGAGTGGGGATTGCAGGATAGGGCTGTTAGATTAATCTCCAAGCATGCAGTCTTGAGAATAGCTCTCACTCAGGAATGCATTTCTGTTGGGATGCTTGTGTAAGGGTCATTTAGGATCGGTCCTTGTGTTTGTACAGTGCTGAACACAAGTGGTACTCTCTAAAAAAATGAACTAAAATCAATAGTTTTCAATGAATATAATAAGTGGGTTGTAAGTGAATTTGGTCCAGTGTTACATTAGTTATTTTCTGCCCCATAATTATCTGGTAAAATCTGTATTTACAGTACCTATTTACTAACTGTTGTCACCTGTCTTCATGACCGCTAAATTCCCAGTCCTTGTACGAACTCTTACTTCTTATGTACATCATAATTCATTATGTGGTCATCTGCTTAGCATGCTACTGGTAACCTGCTGAGTTGCTCAGCTGCATAGAATGCATTTTAAGCAGCCTCCTATCATAGTCAAGAATGGAAAAAGTTTGATTTAATGCCCAACTTATTAGAAAACAAAGGTCTAAAAATATCTGCTCAACAATCTGCTAATGTTGCCACCACAAACATTATTGTCACTGTTTTAGTCTGTATAGAGGGTTTTGTAAACTCCATATTACGTAAGTGAAACATTATTTAAAAAATGAGAACACAGTGGAACATGCTTTCAGCAGAGTAGGGGTAGTTTCTAGAATGGCTGTTATTACCTGGATTCACTATATCACATATAGCCCCTCATCAATGGGTTGGGTATTATTGACAGCAGAGTTTCACTCAAAATGGCCTGAGAATATTCCCCCATTTGTACTTCATTAAATCTCTTAACTCATGAAGTCAGCAGGTGGGTTAGAAATAGCTAGTAGAAAAACAATAATTCTTATCCTTGAGGCTCGGTTCCAGTGGAAAAAAAGTGGCCAGAAGTTGAGCTGATCAGTCTTGCAATGATGAAAATCTAATGCAGCAGCTATTTTTTGGGAACTGTCACTCATCACATTTTAATTTCACAGTTTTGAATTAATCTTTTCCAAATGCAGCACTGAAGGGTAGTGAGATAACAACAGAACTGGATTGAAAGTAAGGTGAGTTTTCTCCCCTTTTGGTTTTACTTCTAGTGATTCTTCTAACACTTTAACTCACTTAGAACAGAGATCAAGAAATGATATATTAGTCCCAGAATTATGCAAAAATCAGCAGTTTTAATTTGTATCCCATGAGCTTCACTTTGAGTTTTAGGTGTGCATATACCCAATAATGAAAAACAACTTTAAAATGGATAAGAAATCACTGTTTATATAATGCACAATTAACCTTTTGAACTGGAGATATCATTGAGACTAAAATCTTAGTCTGAATCAAAGAAGGATTTGACATATATATGGATAATGAGAAACATACACAGCTAGAATAGAAAAAAAGTGGAGGAGAGGCAGGGGTGTTTATCCTAAAGTGGCTTGTATACCCACAGTATTTGCACCAATTTGACTAAATCGCACACACACACACACACACACAAAAGATCTGATTAAATTAGTGCAACCCCTTTAATGTGGACCCAGTTATATTGGTATGAAGGTGTTTCAGTCAGTCAAACTCTACTATGTAAACAGCTACAACTTTTTTGCAGTATTTTGTTTTATTATTTAAAAACTCCAGCTCCTGGAGTTAAAAGTAATAACAATCAGAGCTTTCATTTAAAAACAGTAAGTAGCCTTCATGACTGTGGAGAAAAGTTTGAGAAATCGTGAAGTCCAGAAGTGAAAACATGCCTTGAGTGAACTGAAGGCAAAGAAAAAGAACCCCACATTTATTATTGTTAACAATCTCATGATTTGGGGAGGAAATGACTCATGATTTTTGAATGCTTCGAGGTTGGCAACACTGATTATTCAGACACGTCTTAGTCTAGAAATGGGTTAACTCACTAGAGTTAATTAAGTTAAAAGCTCTAGTGTAGACAAACCCAAGTGAAAGGCGGGGGAGAATCTGGGCTACTGTTCTTTCATATTCTGCAAATGTTCAGATTAAACAGTAAATAAGGTTAATCATTCATGTTTCACAAACAAAATATCTTCAGAGTTTGCTTGTTGCTTTAGTCTGACTGAATGAAGTGAAGGTAGGTTATAGCAAAGTTAATATTTTCAAGTGCAAAAATGTGCATAAAAGCATTTTGAAGTGTATTTACAAAGGTTTTTTGCACAAAAGACCCAAAAATGTATTTTGCTTATTGCAATTACATGAGGAACTGAGTTTAGTACAGTGATCCTAGCGTTGTATACAGTGTGTTTTTGGAAATCTCTTTTCAGTAATTTTGTTGTGGCATGTTAGCTGTCTTGACCTCCTGGCATTAAATCTAAAAGTTTGTTTCTAGTTACTGCTTGAAGTCTTCAGAATAATACACAGCAAAATGGATATGTTGAGTCATTTCAAAGAACTGGAAAGTCTCTCTCTTCTGTTAATGACAGGTTTCAGAGTAGCAGCCGTGTTAGTCTGTATTCGCAAAAAGAAAAGGAGTACTTGTGGCACCTTAGAGACTAACACATTTATTAGAGCATAAGCTTTCGTGCGAATGCTCTAATAAATTTGTTAGTCTCTAAGGTGCCACAAGTACTCCTTTTCTTCTGTTAATGTTTCCATTTTAATGGAGACTGACAACGTTTTAATGTATCTGACTGGTCATTCCGCTCAGCACAGCGGGAAGCAAGCAGCTTCTCTAGATTTTACTTTTCTCATGTGAACAGTCCATTTGAGTTCATTGGGTCTACTTACTTGAGTAAAGTTACTCACTTACATATGCGCATTAGCAAAATAAAATCCCTGTAACTTTAAATGCAAAGCAACACCATAAACAAGTTAATGAGCATTTTCTAATTATCCCAGAATGAAAGCAAAGCCAGATATTTGCTTTAATCCCATTTTTCCATGCTTTACTCATGTTCCTCATCTCCCTCTGGGTCTTCTGCTTGTGATTTCTTTCATATGCCAAGCCTTTTGCGTCAGCACAGTCCCAGAAAATAGAACTGTTGTTCTCACTGATGACCCTCAGTTTTGCAAGAAATCAAATGGTGGCTTCTTCCCCATTGCGAATAAGAAAAAGCTTTTATGAGTATAATAAATTCCTGTGGTCTGACCTTAGCATCCAGGGTAAGGCCTGGAAAAAATATCATGTTGTTGCCTTTGTGTAGACTGTCTTCTACAGCTTGGGATCAAGTCTGAGCGACTTTTTTCTGAAATTCCAATGAGGTTGTTTTTGTCACCTACGTGTCTTCATTTGTGTTGCTCTAACAGGATCTCTCAACATGCAGTATATTGAGTCCTTCTTCACATTAGTATTATGGGTAAATTGTCATAAAGCAGAGCTATATATGCAGAAATATGTGTGGAAGTCCTCCATTTGACTGCCTCTGTAAGTTAATTGAATTCCAAGTGCGCAAATATGTAATTATTTTTTCACTTGTGCAGTTAATCAGGCATTCAGCTATCACAATGATTAACACAGTATAAAAATGCAGATGATGGAGAAGCACACACAGTTGAAATTAGCTTCCGATTTGAAGACCAGTTTTCTACCCTCCTCATTAATTCTCCACTGGCATACAATTGACTGAACCTCAAAACTGATTGAAGCTTAACTAAAAGTTATTAAGCAAACTTTAAATTGTTCAAATTACTTGCATGTGGATGTAGTGTGCAACAGAGAGACATTACAACTGATGGCTCTCTCTAATGCAGAAAAGCCTATTGTAAATTATGGGCTGTTTAGAATTATAGAATATCAGGGTTGGAAGGGACCTCAGGAGGTCATCTAGTCCAACCCCATGCTCAAAGCAGGACCAATCACCAACTAAATCATCCCAGCCAGGGCTTAGTCAAGCCTAAAAAGTTAAAAAGTTAAAAAGTTGAAAGGAAGGAGATTCCACCACATCCCTAGGTAATGCATTCCAGTGCTTCACAACCCTCCTAGTGAAAAAGTTTTTCCTAATATCCAACCTAAACCTCCCCCTCTGCAACTTGAGACCATTACTCCGCATTCTGTCACCTGGTACCACTGAGAACAGTCTAGATCCATCTTCTTTAGCACCTCCTTTCAGGTAGTTGAAAGTAGCTATCAAATCCCCCCCATTCTTCTTTTCCGCAGAGTAAACAATCCCAGTTCCCTCAGCCTCTCCTCATAAGTCATGTGTTCCAGTTCCCTAATCATTTTTGTTGCTCTCCGTTAGATGCTTTCCAATTTTTTCACATCCTTCTTGTAGTGTGGGGCCTAAAACTGGACACAGTACTCCAGATGAGACCTCACCAATGTCGAATAGAGGGGAACAATCACGTCCCTCAATCTGCTGGCAATGCCCCTACTTATAAAGCCCAAAATGCCATTGGCCTTCTTGGCAACAAGGGCACACTGCTGACTCATATCCAGCTTCTCGTCCACTGTAACCCCTAGGTCCTTTTCTGCAGAACTGCTGCCTAGCCATTCGGTCCCTAGTCTGTAGTGGTACATGGGATTATTCCATCCTAAGTGCAGGACTCTGCACTTGTCCTTGTTGAACCTCATCAGATTTCTTTTGGCACAATCCTCTAATTTGTTTAGGTCCCTGTATATCCTATCCCTACCCTCCAGTGTATCTACCAGTCCTCCCAGTTTAGTGTCATCTGCAAACGTGCTGAGGGTGCAATCCATGCCATCCTCCAGATCATTAATGAAGATATTGAACAAAACCGGCCCCAGGACCGACCCTTGGGGCACTCTGCTTGATACCGGTTGCCAACTAGACATGGAGCCATTGATCACTACCCATTGAGCCTGACGATCTAGCCAGCTTTCTAGCCACCTTATAGTCTATTCATCCAGCCCATATTTCATTAACTTGCTGGCAAGAATACTGTGGGAGACCATGTCAAAACCTTTGCTAAAGTCAAGGAATAACACGTCCACTGCTTTCCCCTCATCCACAGAGCCAGTTATCTCATGATAGAAGACAATTAGATTAGTCAGGCATGAGTTGCCCTTGGTGAATCTATGCTGACTGTTCTTGATCAGGTTTCAGAGTAGCAGACGGGTTAGTTTGTATTTGCAAAAAGAAAAGGAGTACTTGTGGCATCTTAGAGACTAACAAATTTATTTGAGCATAAGCTTTCGTGAGCTACAGCTCACTTCATTGGATACATGTTCTTGATCACTTTCCTCTCTTCTAAGTGTTTCAGAATTGATTCCTTGAGGACTTGCTCCATGATTTTTCCAGGGACTGAGGTAAGGCTGACTGGCTTGTAGTTCCCTGAATCCTCCTTCTTCCCTTTTTTAAAGATGGGCACTACATTAGCCTTTTTCCAGTCATCCGGGACCTCCCCCGATCACCATGAGTTTTCAAAGATAATGGTCAATGGCTCTGCAATCACATCCGCCGACTCCTTTAGCTCCTCGGATGCTGTGTATCCGGCCCCATGGACTTGTGCTCATCCAGCTTTTCTAAATCGTCCTGAACCACTTCTTTCTCCACAGAGGGCTGGTCACCTCCTCCCCATGCTGTGCTGCCCAGTGCAGCAGTCTGGGAGCTGACCTTGTTCGTGAAGACAGGGCAAAAAAAGCATTGAGTACATTAGCTTTTTCCACATCTTCTGTCACTAGGTTGCCTCCCTCATTCAGTAAGGTGCCCACACTTTCCTTGAATTTCTTCTTGTTGCTAACATACCTGAAAAAACACTTCTTGTTACTCTTAACATCTCTTGCTAGTTACAACTCCAAGTGTGATTTGGCCTTCCTGATTTCACTCCTGCATGCCCAAGCAATATTTTTATACTCCTCCCTGGTCATTTGTCCAATCTTCCACTTCTTGTAAGCTTCTTTTTTGTGTTTAAGATCAGCAAGGATTTCACTGTTAAGTCAAGCTGGTTGTCTGCCATATTTACTATTCTTTCTGCACATCGGGATGGTTTGTCCCTGTAACCTCAATAAGGATTCTTTAAAATACAGCCAGCTGTCCTGGAATTTCCCCCTCATGTTATTCTCCCAGGGGATCCTGCCCATCAGTTCCCTGAGAGAGTGAAAGTCTGCTTTTCTGAAGTCCAGGGTCTGTATTCTGCTGCTCTCCTTTCTTCCTTGTGTCAGGATCCTGAACTTGACCATCTCATGGTCACTGCCTCCCAGGTTCCCATCCACTTTTGCTTCCCCTACTAATGCTTCCCGGTTTGTGAGCAGCAGGTCAAGAAGAGTTCTGCCCCTAGTTGGGCCCTCCAGCACTTGCACCAGGAAATTGTCCCCTCCACTTTCCAAACACTTCCTGGATTGTCTGTGCACTGCTGTATTGCTCTCCCAGCAAATATCAGGGTGATTGAAGTCTCCCATGAGAACCAGGGCCTGCGATCTAGTAACTTCCGTTAGTTGCTGGAAGAAAGCCTCGTCCACCTCATCCCCCTGGTCCGGTGGTGTATAGCAGACTCCCACCACGACATCACCCTTGTTGCTCACACTTCTAAACTTAATCCAGAGACTCTCAGGTTTTTCTGCAGTTTCATACCAGAGCACTGAGCAGTCATACTGCTCTCTTACATACAATGCAACTCCCCCACCTTTTCTGCCCTGCCTGTCCTTCCTGAACAGTTTATATCCATCCATGATAGTACTCCAGTCATGTGAGTTATCCCACCAAATCTCTGTTATTCCAATCACATCATAATTCCTTGACTGTGCCAGGTGGTTTGTTTCCCACCACCTGCTGAAATAAGTCACCATTAGTTGCCATTTTGCACTAGGCTAAAGAAAGTCCAGAACCTGATTCCCAAGTTCCCCACATGTCGTGCCAGGATAAAGAAGCATTCTGCACAGAGCTGTAGGTGTCTGAAAAAGTTAAGATGAAATATTATATTTCTTTTATCCTTTTTTTCATGCCTTTTCCTGCTATGCATGTGTCATGGTTCAGGATGAGCTGTCTCTTTGACCCCCTCACTTAGTCTCTGCATGGGCACCCCTTCCAAGTGACCTGTACTTCTTGCAAGATGGAATCCTGCAATTTACTCCAGTTTTAAACTTGATCTCCTGCTCACAGCACCCATGTGCTAACCCTCTGTCCTTAGCAAGGTGAACTAGCCCCATATTAGTGTTGTCCCTTCAGCAACCTGTGATCAGTATGAAAATGGGTGACACAGAACAGCCTCTTTAAAACAAAGTATTTAATTTATCATAGGACTGTAGCACAGAGGGAAAGAGTTAAAACAAGAGAAGGCCTATGAACATTATCTTACCAAAACTTGACCCTTTCCTTGATAGTTTAGGTGGACTCCACTTGTCCCAGGCACAGCATACCCTTCCCTACCTTCAGCAGTGGGTATGGGTGAGCCTGTCTGCAGCCCTGCAGCTTCTTTCTCAGTCAGTGTCTCCCCCTGAGTTCACAGGCTGGCTTTTTATCCATTTTTAGATTTCTTTGCCTGGCTATGAGACCCCTAAACTTGGTCACTCTGGTTTATGTATGGCACCAATTGTGTCGGAAGTAGACTTCCAGCAGTGAATTCATTGTACTGTCCATTGAGCACTGGTAATTGAGTTAGAGTCATCGCTTGCCTTCCTGGAGATTTGTAAACTATCCAGAATTGAGTTAACTCTTTATCCCCACATAAAAGACAGCATGACGATAATCATATAGATAGGGGTACCTACATTTACAAAAAATATATAAATATCTAACACATTGTTCACACCATGGCTAGAGAAAAATAGAGGTGATGCTGGTAGGCAGAGGAAAGTATTTTGAGGAGTTTGCAGCCACGGTGCTGTCTTCTTTGGTTGAAGGTTCACGTCCACAATTGTTTAATTCAGTGCATAGGCTATGAGTACTCTTGGAGTCCTCACTGACATTGAACTCTCACATCACAATGGCCATGTCCACAGACGATGTCCGGTTTGCTAGGAGACTCTGTCCAATCCTGGTATACAAAGAAGACTTGGCATCAATTATTCATACTTTTGTCACTTCTCAGTTGTACTATAGCAATGCAATATAACTGGGTATGAAGCCTTCAGCATTTAGGAAATTCCAAATGCTAGTACAAAATGCTGCAGTGCATCTCCTCAGCAACATAGGCTACCATGAGCAATCAGACCTGTCCTCTACTCTCTACACTGGTTTCCCATAGAATTTCAAATATGTAAACGATCATCTGAAGCTTCAGGACAAAGACTGTGTTCAATGACTTTGCTCCTCTGGTGCAATGGAGTAACCTACAGTAACGGTAATGCTACTCTGGGTGGGAGACAGAACTTTCTCAGGGGGTGGTCAGACATGGTGGAGTGAACTCCCACAGGACCATCACAAACCTCACCATTTTCTGCTCCAAGTGCTAGGCACATTTCTTTTGATCTTGCCTTTTCTAATGTATACACATAGCAACAGGTATAGTTAAAAAAAAACACACCTTACCAAAACAAGTTACTCTACTGCAAATGCTTCTCCCACTGTGGAAAGGATAAGCGAACAAACAACATGTGACAGATGTTAGTCACATTGCTTAATGTATTCCTGGAAGGAACTCAGCTACTATGGTGATGAATGCGGTATAAAAACCTATATAGAACAGAGGCCAGGCCACAAAGTACATAGTCTTTCATCCAGCCACTTGTGGCTTCCATAAGCCAGGCAGCTATGAATCACATGGATGTTGCAGATCCATGGCCACATCCCTTTCTATAGTCAGCTCCTTCCAGGGGCGGTGAGAGGACCAGAGAGCTGTAGGGTGACCAGATATTCCAATTTTATAGGGTCCTGATATTTGGGCCTTTTTCTTATATAGGCGCCTATTACCCCCCACCCCCTGTCCCAGTTTTTCACACTTGCTGTCTGGTCACCTTAGAGAGCTGACTGAAGTCCTATACTACATGGAGAATTCCCAAGGAAGCCACTTCAATTAGCTTTAAACTTGCTTTGTGCCATCAGAGCAGCACAAAAACAGAGTCCAGAATCCAGCCCATCTCCTTGCTGCTCTGCATCTGTGATAATATACTCAGTACATTATTTTTAATGGAATAAAATAAGTGGGGGAATCCCCCCATCCAGTAGAAAATCATCAGGGAAGGTGGGGGGGGGGTTTACAGGTCTATTAACTTACAGGTGGTATCAAGGAAACAATGACTGTTCCCCTCACATCTCTCCCTTCCCATGTAATTCAGACACAGATCTTCAAGAGGAAGGACAGAATGCTGTCTATTATATTCACAAATCCCGGGAGAATGATCTCTTAAGAGTGGATATTTAATTCTCAAAATGAAATCCTTGAAAACAGGAAGAATGTGTGTCATAGAAAAACGTTTTAATGCAACCAACTAAAATAAAATACAGAAAGAAAAGTATTTTTTCCTCAGTTCAGTCCCTCTTCATTATAATGACTGTTTTCCAGCTGTGTTCATGTAGATTCTGTGTGCACACAGACTTTCCCCACTAATAATTTCTGCAAAGATTTCCACAAAAATTTAATGAGCTGGTTTGGCCAGCTTTTTTTCATATAATAATAGTGCATAGATCTAATCGGGAATGCTACACTGTCATTTGCTGCTGAGTTGGACAAACTTGATCTGTAAGCAGTACCTGTAAACCAAAATCTTTGCTAGAAGGAAGTGTCTTGAAGGTAACAAACTAAAGGAGGGGTGGGAAGATTGGTGAAAAGGAGACACCCCCACTACAACTCAACAAAATAAACAGAAGTTCTCACAGCCATGTTGAACATTCAAATTTCTTTCCAAAGAAGGACTGAAATAACAGTTTAAACAGCTGTTCATAGAGGTCAGAAAGGAATGAGGGGCAAGGAAGCACAAGTTGCCTAACAAATCTAAGGTAACTTTTTTCAGTTAAAAGAGACCTGTCATGTGTCATGGGAAAAAATGAGACTCTTGGAGGAAGGCATGTAATTTCATCACATCACCTGATTTTATTTATTATATTTGTAGACTATTTCACAACCTTTTTGTAGGATGTCAGCAAAAATACATGGATTCTGCTCAACTAATGCAGCCAGTTGGCAAATAACTATTGTGTACCACAGTTGGAAACAGATAATTAGCTCTATGTTATACTTTGCTTTCAGACTCCAGACACACCTTCATGCTTTCAAAGTTACCATCATTGAGTATCTTTGTAATGCAGGTTATGTTGAGTTGTTTGATACTTTGGTAAATACTCAGAATCATGAGTCAGACATCTTCAAGACATGGGAATTTGAGTTTTTTCTGAGATACTCACTAGGCGTTCATTGACTTTCATGTGTCACAATCAGCACCTGTTGAATGTGGGCAATCATTTCTCAGTTAAATTCTGCTCATTCTAATAGCATGAACTCCTTTTCCCAATACAAATAGAAATCTGTATTTTTCTAATGGTGGAAAGACTCCAGAAAACTCCTGTTTCCAGGACATCAAAAGCTAAAGAGAGCAGTTGACTATTTGGAAAACACAGGGGGCTGTTAGCTTTGGTGAGCCATGCAACAGCTCTGCTTTGTTCATTCAAGTTATATTTTTGGGAAACTTCTCTGGTAATAGTCAGAATAGGAAGAAGCATTTGTTTGTATTCACTCTGACCACAGTATCCTTGATCTCTGTAATCTCTATAGGGACTAATTAAGGCCCCGAACCTAGAATTTGTTGCACATGACAGCAGATCTCTGGACACGACAGTGCCTGTATGGAGGGCCACTGACAAGGGTCTACTCATGTGGATATAACTGCAGGACTGGAGCCATAAAGATCAAAGTTTAATCACTAACACTTCTGCTAGACAGGCCTGTGTTAGAGGAGGTATGGAGTTGCACAACTCCAGAGACCCTCCAGAAAGGATCATGCCACAGGACTCAGTCTCGCCCCAACCCATAGGAGAAATGTGCACTGTCCCTTGGGATAAGCTAGATTTGTGGGCTAGTGTAGTTGAGGTATTTGATGGGGGCTCTGCCTCCTTTCCATGCCTCTTGTGCGGGCTTAAGCTCCTCTCAGCACAAGAAAGGAGCAACCCTGAGCTTTCCAGAGTGCAGATACTATTATTGTGTCTATCCCTTATATAAGCTTTGCAGTGGTGGGAGGGGGACTTCTCCAGACACAAACTGGCTCTTCACCTTGTGAACTTACAAGATTGCTTTAAGGATTCCAGGTTTTCTTTTTGCCTCCCATTTCCAAAGAAATAAAGGCAGACCAGGTTGGCAGAGAATTCAGACTTGAGGCCTTCATTGTGTATATGACCGAGGTTTATTGTATCATTATGTTCCATGTAGTGCTTTCAATACAAGCAAGTTACACACACAAAAAAAGTGGTTAGACTCTCATTCTTCCACAGGGATGGCTGCCAAGTAAACTCTTCCAAGAATAATCCCTGGCTGTGAATTGCAGGAATAGAACTGGTGTGATTTGTAAACAAGCTAAGGAAGTAAAAGATCTGCCAGTGTAGGAGATATCAGTGACACCAGGTTGAACACAAGCAAGCAGCAGCACTGGAGCCTACTTGTTTGCAATTAATAGAGTTTGGGTGTCTGCTGGGGGCTTCCCTCTCTCCCAGGATATTCCATATTCTTACAAGCTCAAGGGAGGCAGGAGTTCACCCAGGAATCACTGTAACACACAGATCTGTCCTAACATGAACAGAACCCCTGTGTCATGGCAAAGAAGCAGGCAGGGGGAATATTACATAAACCCCAGATGCCTCAAAGGAATTCTGTCTCCTCTGCCCCTCTAGCCCTGGCTCCTTAGTCCTCAATTAAGACACCTCTTTCCTTTTGGCAGATTCTCACGTATGTGCAAGCTCATAAGGACACATGCTCAGGCTGCTCTCTGGGCCTGTTCCCCAGCCCCAAGTTCTGACTCTTGGCCCGCTGTAGCCCTGCAGCGGAACCAGGTGCCCTCTCCTTCCATATGTGTTGTCCCTTCTCCAACCGCAATTCTATCCTTCAGTCAGAGGAGATACAATAGCAGAACATGGAGCAGGATTTCCTGTCAAACCTCTAGCCAACAGAGGCTCTGTAGGGGCAGGGCTGGCTCTACAGTTTTTTGCCGCCCCAAGCAGTGAAAAAAACTGCCACTGCGGATGGCAAAAGGAAGAAGCTGCGGCCAATTTGCCGCAGCGGCGGGCGGAACAGAGAAGCTGTCACCGAATTGCCAGCGCGGCCAGAGGAACTGCCGCCCCCTTCTAACTGCTGCCCTGCTTGGAACACTGGTGCCTGAAGCTGGCCCTGTGTAGGGGTGGAGACTGAGGCCAGCTTTTCCATGCCCTAACCAAGCAGAGCGACAGGAAGTGGGACGGCCCCCAGAGCACTGGTATAGAATCATAGAATATCAGGGTTGGAAGGGACCTCAGGAGGTCATCTAGTCCATCCCCCTGCTCAAAGTAGGACCAATCCCCAGCTAAACCATCCCAGCCAGGGCTTTGTCAAGCCTGATCTTAAAAATCTCTAAGGAAGGAAATTCCACCACCTCCCATTCCAGTGCTTCACCACCCTCCTAGTGAAAAGTTTTTCCTAATATCCAACCTAAACCTCCCTCACTGCAACTTGAGACCATTACTCCTTGTTCTGTCATCTGCTACCACTAAGAACAGTCTAGATCCAGCATCTTTGGAGCCCCCTTTCAGGTAGTTGAAAGCAACTATCAAATCCCCCCCTCATTCTTTTCTTCTGCAGGCTAAATAATCCCAGTTCCCTCAGCCTCTCCTCATAAGTCATGTGCTCCAGCCCCCTAATAATTTTTGTTGCCCTCCACTGGATGCTTTCCAATTTTTCCACATCCTTCTTGTAGTGTGGGGCCCAAAACTGGACACAGTACTCCAGATGAGGCCTCACCAATGCCGAATAGAGGGAGTACTGATCTGTGGGATGGGGGCTCCACAGATGTTAATGAATGAGAAAAAGAATATACCTCAGGGGCATGGTAATGGGGAATAGAGCTTTTTCTGGCTGTGTTGTGTATTAATGTGTGTATAGTTCTTTGAAAAAATTAAATAAATCTATTTAATATTGTCTTCATCATCACTGCTAGTCACCAGTTCAAGTAGCCAAATATGATTGATACAGAGAGTACATCTGAGCAAAATATTTGTAGCAATTTTTTCCACTTGAAAAGCATAAAACATTTGTGAAACTGGAGCTGTTGGACTAAGTTTTGATGAAATTCTAACTTTATTATTAGATAACTTCTAAATTGTTTGCATTGTAGATCTGACGTGCATTGGTTGGTTGTGCACTACTTGCTGCATAAGGAAAATGAATATTGGTTCTAGTCCTCTGGGTGGCTGAACAATGCCCCTGGTGTCTAGAGAGTTAAAAGAAGCCGTTGCTCTGGGAGAGAGCATCTTGTTTGCTTTATCTGAGGTCAGGAGGAAAAAAAAATAAAAAACAAACAAACAAACAGAACAGTCTGCAGGAGCAGCATGGTGGGCTCTGTATACCCTCTTTCAGTTTGTGGGATGCATTAGGGCACCAAAAAGAATATCTGAAATCTATTGGGTTTTGATTTAAGTGATGAAATAGGAAAGCGAGAGTGGAATCCACTTTTGCTAAAGTTGTGTGCCCTCTTATTTCACAGTACATGGTGTTTAGTCTTAAATAAATACAATAGATTTACATGGGTGTTCCACTGTGCAGTGTTTCAGCTATTAATTTTGTAGAGAGACATGATAATTGAGCCAAGGAACCTCTTACCTTACTGATGTTCTTTGGCTGTCTAAGCTGGATCTCTTGTCCAACTATTTGATAATCACATGACAGTTCTCATTCTTTAATGACTCTAATGGCAATTTAAAGAACAATATCAAGGCTACACATCTTTGTTTGCTTGAAATTTGTTTAATGTTGCCTGATTGCAAAAGATTCGTAGACTTAGCCTTTACTATATTGATTTATCTTGTTAAGCTTCGTCCTTCAGAGTCAGCAAAACCTGATTGCAAAACTCCAGTGGCCAACTGAAAGGTGGGGAGCATACACAGTCTCTATTGACTTAAATGGGAGCTGAGAATGCATAGCCCCTCTGAAAAATTAGAACCTTGCAGAGGACCTGTGGCCTAACAGACCATTTAAACTCTGTTCTGAAACATGAGTTGACGTGACTGATCTTTTTAGTTCAAATATTGGAGGATTTCAAGTTAAAGCTGTAGTTTTGCTGGAGTGGGACTTCCTGCAAATGATTTGCTAATTACTAGGAAATGTGGATAATGAACCTGACCACCTGATATATGTGTGTGTGTTGTTTTTTTCTTCTAATAAGCCATTTCTTTTAGTTTAGGTGAAGGTTACAGAAATTGGATTTCATTATGCTGATTATTTCATGACAATATCTGAAGAGGAGTTTCTTATTATTTGACAAATCATGCCTTATATTATTGTAATATTAATTAATGCCTTATTAATATTGTATGTAGTACTGAATACAATACTAAGACCAGGAACATTTACTCATGCTAATTTGGATCATTCAAGCAAGTGAATGGAATAATCTCAGATAAGTTTTAAAATCACTATAATTCAATATATACTGAAGGTATTTTATACCCTACCAAATATTTGGTCTTAATAAAAATGTATATTCTTTAAGCCCAAATCTATTGCTCAGTTATAGTATTCAAGATAGAAAATTGCAGTCTGGGCCTGATCCAAGGACCACAGACCTCAATGGGAGTTCTAAATTATTTTCTAAACTTCTCACAGGATCCTGTTTACCTGCAAGTCTGATTTTCCTTTGAACAATTTCTGGAGTTTGACAGTCAGTCAGTTTATGTACAAACAGCCAATACAAGAGATCTTTGAAGTAACTTCAACTCCTCGCTGTATCTTGGTTAGCTACGCTGATGTCTAGAAAAGAAAACAGACACTGTGTCTGGGCTCTCTGATAAGATACCTTAGTTCCATTTTCTCTGTGACAGCTTTGATTAGTTTTTGGCCCTGTTTGGGGAAAAATGGGTCCTTTCTTTGTCCCTCTACTTCCTGACTGATATCCTAAATGTCTTCTCAATTCATGATGTATCATAGTCTCCTTCATATTCTAGATCAGAATCATAGGCATCCAGCTGTCAAATAAGCTGGTAATGGGCCTATTTACATTAGCTGATGATCTGACCAATAATATATTGGTATTGTTTACTGCAATAGAATTTTCTGTGGTTTCTAAACAAATACATAGAGGATCTCTTCCATTTTATGAGGAGTTTTTAAATGAAGGTCCATAGATCGTGATGAGTTTGTTAATGTTACTTTGGTTTTCTAGCCCATCTGCCATAACCAAAGTTTCTAAATGCATCCATAGCTATCCAGCTGGCATGTGTAGTTAAGTCTGTTCACTCTAAATAGGTGAGAGTATATTTGCATGTACCGTTTTAGTGGCCATTTTGAAAACCTGGCCAAAAGTATAAAACTTTCTTCCAATTCTGTTGTGTCTAATTTTAAATCTGACAGAGGCTACTGCCACCTCCATACAGCACTTTAGCAATAATTGCACTTGTCAAAGGCCTGAGTTCAGCAGTATGCTCAGGTATGTGCATAACTTTAACCACCTGAGTACCCCATTGATTTCAGTGGGACTATGCATGTGACTAGGCACCTTACTGAATTAAGCCCTGTGAGACTTTATCTTAGAGATTTATTAAACCTCCCAGCCTCTCTTTGAAGTATTATCATACTGATTTTTTATGATGGGTAGATGAAGGTATAGAGGGGGTTAAGTCATTTACTGAAAGTAAGTGACTGAGGCATGAACAAAATCCAGAAGGCTGGATCCTAGTTCTTTGCTCTAAACACTGTATCAGGCACCCTCGCATTTTATATGCAGTCCTCTAGATTTAATGCAGCTTTCAATGTAGTCTTTCTATGGGACAGCGAGTGCAAAATAGTGCTGCTTCTCTTTATTTGGAGTCAGATGCCTGAGCTTTGGCACAAGAAGAGTCACCATCTAAATTCAATCTTTCCCCCTTCCTCAAATCCTTCCTCTGCGTGCCCACCCCATCTCCTCTCGTAGGCATTACTCCAGAAGTACACAGTGAATCCCGTGCAGAAAAGAACACGTTATACAGAAAACAAAGCAGTGAAAGGAAGAATATCTGGAGCAGTGCTCTCCGGGAGCCAGCCTGATAGCTGCTTCTCCTCCCGTCATCAACCATCAGATTAATCTGTGAGGTCTGGCAATTCTAGCAACATTTAGTAATATTCCTTTCCTTTTATCTAAGTAACAAATAAAAACAATAATACACTGATGTCTAGTAATCACTCACAAACTATGTTTTATAGTGTTATATTGATAATTCAGTTTCTGCTGGTCAACAACATTTTCTGACATAGTAGAATTTGAACAGTATGCCAATGACCTTTGAATTGGATTCCATGTTAAAAGGTTAATAATCTTCTTGGCTCAATCAAGCTGATCACAGGACATATGGGGACAAGCTCATGCTGTTATAGATGCCAACAATTGAAGGATATTAATCAGACATTTATTGGGTGAAACAGGCCACATTTTAATCTCCAACTGAAACACACTGGGTCAGGTAGATATTTTGGCAGGACACGAAAAAAATGATAACGTTGTTTAATAGCCAAATATGGACTGTCCAAGTTTGGTTATACTACATTTTCTACTGTTTATTCTCAACAATTCCATTCCTCAGCCCTCCCCTTCCATGCCTCCCCATCCAAACATACACTGACACAATTAGTAAGTGTCCTGAAAATTAGATCATCCATTTTCTGTGCTCCTCGGACAACTTCTACTCTTGGTTACACTCGTGTAAATACAGAGTGACCCTGCTGTTTTGCCTGTCAGAGAGTTAACCAAACTCTCCTGTCGGTTAACCAAATTCTTAAAATGTTTCTGCTTTAATTAGTACTACATTAGTACCACATAAAAATACTTATGGTTGTATAGCTTATTCTAATTCAGCAAAAACAGATTAAGCTGTACTGGTCTAAAGTGACTTACACCAGTATAGCTGTGCCTACACTAGGCTTTCACTAGCATAATTATGTTGGCAAAAGAATAATAAATTACACACATTTCTGACAGTTATGCCAGTGAAAACTTAGGCCTGGACCAACCTTAGAGCACAACCCTGTAAACCCCTAATCCCATGTGTTCTATTTGTATACTTACATAAGTAAGGACTGCTCATGTTAAGAGGTTGCAGATCAAGCTCATAAAATGTAGAGTATATGGGACAGTGCCATCAGCCAAAGTTCCTTCTATATCCCAGATTTCCCTGTCTCTGGACTGAGGGATGCATTCTGTCCTCTCACACAAGTCACATTTATCTTGTCTTAATGTGGGAAATCAGGGTTTGGGAGCAAACCATTAAAGCATAAGATTTTCATGGCAAAATTATTTTAATCCAAGAGTGTGGAGAAAATTCTCATTGCCAGTATTCCAGACCCCACTCCTATTCTGCTCATTCATATCCATCCTCAAGATTCACTTCTTCTGTGATGCCTACAAAACCTTGTCCACCCCAGCATTACACTAGAGGAGACACTGAGCTGAACACACAAACATATAAGCTTGTACTCTTCTCTGGATTTGTCTGAGCGTCTTGCCTTAGGTATGTTTCTCTCCTAGATGGTATGGGGAAAGTTTTTAAATCTGGTTGCTTAAAATTAAGCTCTCAAATCTATTTAGGCACCTAAATAGAAAAGCGCTAGTTTTCAAAGGTTCTAAGAAAATACAGCTCCCACTGACTTCAGTGGGTGGGCAAAGGTTCAATGGATGGGCAAATGGAATCTCAAACATTTACTAGTCATTGTATGTTCAGAATTGAACTTGTGCTCAGTGTTGTTCAGAACACAAATATAAAGACAGAACATTCCACCTCGAAGGATATTTGTGTTAGTTCACTGGAATCTTATCAAAAACCCCATTGTCTGACACCTGGATAGTGGGGCATGTATTTAAAGGCAGAAACTTTCCCTTAAAGCAGAAGTCATGAACGGGCTTAATGTATGGGTTCTGTCTATTCCTTCACAATAGTACTAGAAAGTCTCTCAGCAATCAACACAATGAAATAAGAGGTGGGGAATGTGCAATTTTGGGCTCACCAGTAAGTTTTAACTGTGGGAGGTTGCAGTTAGCATCTTGAACAAATTCTTGCTGTGCATTGACGTTTTCAAAGCACACATGGGAACAAATTTCCAAAAACGGGCATAGTATAAATACCTTTTAGAGGAATGATTCCAAAATGTAGATAGTTAATTTGATTAGATTATCATGGTCTGTTGAGTGAAAACATAAAGTAGGGTATAAATGTATGTAGGGAGTTTTAAAACATGGGTTAGTCCATTTGCTTTGATCAGTAGTCAGACCATTAAAGATTTGGGGAAGGAGGGATAGCAGGCATTATTAGGGAACATATATTTGTGTGTCCATGTGTAGTCATGTATGTATGGAAATATAGTGGTTTCCATTAACAAGTCAATATTTACCTACCGTTAGCACATTAATAACAATACAGCATACAAAGTGTGCTAGACAGAGGATCACCACCTATTTTTAGACAATTATGTATCATGACTGTTGTAGTACTGGAGTTCTGTATCATTGAACATTATAAGGATAGTTCATTTTAACATATTACAAAAAAATATGGACTAGATTCTGGCTCCTGCTCTAGTTCCTCTACACTATTCCAGCAGTTACAGAGATTTCACAGCCTCGGGGGAAAATATCACATGGTTCAGGAGCAGCATATGGCCAGCATACATTATACTGCATGCTCCTCCAGTTGCAGCCTCTGGTAGAGGGACATGCTGTGAGCAGCCCATAGGCAGACATTCAGAGGCTGCTGTAAGTTCAAGCAGCCTGTAGGGAGTGCTCTAATTTAGGCCGGTTCCTGAAGCAGGCAGAATTTGGGAGGCTTAAAGCCGCTTTTGCATACCCACTCCTCCTTCTGGGCCACGCCTGTGTGCTGTGCCTCCTGAAAGTGGCAATACAAAATGTAGCCATATAGAATAGAGGAATAGAGGAACCATCCTAAGTCTCTGCAGAAAACTCTTAATATATAAGAGTTGCTCACAACCAATTAATGTGTCTTATTTGAAGGTCTATTTTAATTCCAGTTTCAGAGTGCTATCATGACACTGCATGACCACATTCTGACATGGCCTTGGACCAAAACATCATCATGTGGTACTGCTAGCATAGCAGCACTCTAAACTCTTGAAGAGCAGATAACTGGCTGCTTTGCTGTAGCTGATCAAGAAGAGCCCTGAACTCTTGCCGCACAAACAACTACAGAACCAACACTAGCCCAATCTGCAGAAAACACTCCTCCCAGTGAAACCTAAAACACAGGAGGATTCCAGACAGAGATCTTGCTCTCCAGGCAGAACCAGTAACCCATTAGATAGACTCTTTTAGCTCTTGCTGCCTCCCTCAGTTTTGGGTGCTGAACCCAGAGTCCATTAGAGGGTGATGTATTTTTCTTCAGGCTAAACCTCACACAATTCCACTCTCCTTACACAAATATACTTATGTGCACCATTTGAAATAATTTCCAGAAGCAGAACACAACCAAACACCAAATAATACAATAAAAAGCAGCAGAAATGCTCTGAGGTGAATTATAATATTTATATTAAGCCTGCCAGAGCTGGCTTTTCTTCTTTCTACCAGAAGTACAGAATTGCATCCCTTTAAGCCTTGTAGCTCTGTAGCTTACATGCATTTTCATTTAAAAAAATAAGAATTTAGTGCTTGTGAACGGTGCATTAATTGAGACCTCTGGAAGCTAAAGGAGTCTGTTTATCCAGAGAGCAACAATAGCATGGGCAGTGGCAGCTTCCTTTACATTTCCCACCAATGTGTGTTCCCCTTGTGATGGAGGAGGAGAGAAGAATTCAGTTTTCCATCCCATTTCAGTAGGTGGATACTTGGGGTTGAGTTTGAGCACGCCCATGAGGTGGTGATGTAATATCACAATAGCATTGTTACCCCCCCCACACACACACACCATATTGTCTAGCAGACTGACAGAATTTTGCATCAGCATGGAATCCCATTGACTTTAACGGTGTTCCGTGCAGGTACAGCAGTCCACCTGCATGCTACACAGCACAGGATTGGGGCTTAAATTTGGAATGATTAGATCCTCAAATAAATTTAAGAAACAGCTGTTGCAGGGCAGCTACAAACTCTTCTATAGAAAAGTTTTTTTCCCCCCTGAAAAAAACACAGACTTAAGATAGCTTGTAGCCTCCCATCACCATTCTTAAAGTAGACTGTCGTGGTTCAAATTCATATTATGTAAGACCACACAGAGAACCAGCACATAATAATCATGATACAGCTAAACCTCCCCCCCGCCACCAAATGTTCATCACACTTTTGGATGCTGTATTATTAAAAATAATGTGCTACCCATTAGTAAATATAGATGTTTTAATGGTCACCACCATGTGTGTGTGTGTAGATAGATATAACACACACACACACACTTCAATAGACATACACACATATTTCTGCTCCCACTAAATGTTCCAGCAATAATCCCCACTATCCAGTCCTCCCCCAAACCTTCGCTGGCTTTCTATCTGACCAAAGCTGTTAATATACAATGTAAAAGCTTCCTACATACATATTTATAACCTAAAGCCTCAATGCTGCACCAGGAACCACACCTCACATGCCCCATTGCACCCATAAAAGCTCCATTGACTTCAGTGGGCAAGGAGACAGGGGCCTGCCAATGAGGCTCCCAGTCCAGCTTCAGGGTCTTATCAAGGGATAAATAACTATGCAAGAAGTTTTAAAACTGTAGACTTGCCTTTTTTCTCAGACAGGTAGCCTGACAGTCAGGGTTCAGTGAGGTTGTATGTAGGTGAAGGGGTCGGCTGGCTGGGTCTCAGTGCAGGATTGAGACCTAAGTATGTTTTCCCTCAGACCATGTCAGTCTATAAAGTTAATTAGCCATGTTTTGGAGCCGTTGTTCTAATAGCTGTTTACACAAGTCCAGTTTTTGAAACTCCCTAGGTAAACTGAACTTTTGTTCTTTCCTGCATGTGCTTTAAAAGCTTTATTGCACAGTGCAAGTTTGTTCACATGCCCAAGTGCCATCTTTGACTATTCAGAATTTAATGATGAACCCACAATTGCACAATTCCCATTTTATTTTCATTGCGAGGCTTAATGAGAAAATGCCTAATACCACTGTGAAGAAACAGATGGAGGCTCTACATGAAACTTTTAAATGACCTTTGCTTTAAGAGGAGGTTCAGGAATGTGTATAGGTGTTGGCTTGTAGTTTCTAGATGTCAGGTGGGAGTTTTGAGAAGGTTTGTATTAGTTGGCTGGGTTGTTTTATTTGTTAATATGCAATTGAGAGCTGACCTTTTCTCAATGTTTTTCTAGAATGAAATTCTAACCAGAAAAGCAGACCATGTCCTGCTGCTATTACTGAAAAGAGCCAGCCATGATTCAGTGAGAAAATGTAACTGTAATAAGCTACTCTTGACTCAGTGATCCACCAGAGAAAGTCGTGAATAAAAATCTTACCCGCTTCCAGGTTTTACATGTGAATTAATAGAGTTTCCTTTCTGTAAGTCCCCCTTTTCCTCAAAGACTAGAATTTTCTCCCTTTTAATTTAATCTTTATTATTATATACAATAAATTTTAAGATGGAAGGTTGGTAATGAGGAGGGTTGAGAAAACACCAAAGCGGCCTATAAGCTGTAGTAGTTTTGTCCAGAAACAATGTTGTCGGTCTCTCCCCTTGTCTAGGTTGAATGCTTCAACCCTGATGTGAAGGGATTATGCTTCTAGGTGACATGGTTATTCAGTGTCATGCCCATTCCATCCTGGCCTTTCTGTTTAGCCTGCCAACTAATATCACTGGCAACTGGACTACCCAGTTCATTTCACATAGGGCATCAACTAGTCCTTAGATGGTAATAACTTTCAGTCTCTGTTGATGAGCACTGAATTTGAGTCAGCAACCAAGAGGAAAAGCACTATATCCAATTACTAATCTCTGGATCATCCAATCACTTATCTTTGAGAGTTTACTCTATATATTTTCTATCTCTAGATGACTTTAATATTATATTAAAGCTCTTGTATATTGTATCCGGTATCAGAATTAGGGAGAATGTTTTTCAGAAATACAACATGTTATACCAGGTGTTTGAGACTCTTGAGCCAAATTCAAACTTTCTGAGCTCAGATTCACTTTTAGCAGGAAACAGAAGTATTCTACGTGGCCATAAGTGGATTCATATGTACTTAAAGCAGTGGTCTCCAAGTTGGGGTGCGCAAGACGATCGATTGGGGGGCACAGCAGGAGGAGTGCTGCCGGAGGGGGAAAAAAGGGGGGGGCAGCTCTGAGTCCTCCGGCCCATGGAAGAGCAGGGACAGCCATGCAGCCAGCGGCCAGAAAGAAGTGGCACTTTCCCCTTTAAAGCCTGCTGGAGAGGGGGCTTTAGAGCTGCAGGCCAGGCCCTGGGGCCCCCTTAGCCCAGGGCCCTGAAGCCTCTAAACCCCTGAGTTCCAGGTGGCCCTGCCTGCTGGGGTGGGGGAGTAGCTCCCAGAATCGCGTCTCCCAGAATTGTGGCCATGAGGGTGGTGCTGCGCTGTGCAGAGCCACCTGCACACACACACCCCCCGCACCAAACAGGAGCTGCCCCAGGTAAGTGCTCTGCACCTCCTGCCTGCCCCAGCCCTGAGCCTCGTCCAGCACCCCCACCCTGAGCTCCCTCCTGCACCCTAACTCCCTCCCAGACCCCGCACCCCACCCTAAGCGCCCACTGTACCACAAAGTGTTAAACCAAGATTTTCAAAAACAATAAAGCATATTCCATCACATTGCTCTCACTAAAAATATTAATTTTTTTTAGTGAGAGCAAAAAGTTTTTTTGTACCATTAATAAATAAAATAAAATAAAAAATATTTTAAAAATATTCTTTCATCTGTATCTCATCGTTTTTTAATTTCTATTTTTTGTGTATGTTTTATAATTTACATAATATATTAGTACAGTAGTACATGTATATAATTTATACATAAATAAATATACATATATGGCGGGGTGCTCAAAAATTTTTTACTGATGGGGTGCGTGATCAAAAAAGTTTGGAGACCACTCACTTAAAGAATGTCTTTCTGTCAATACCTCTAAGTTAGAAGAGACCTGAGCCTTTTGTTTCACAGCTGACTGAGGGATGATTGGGAAGGGAACATTGCTAACTAATTTTAAATAATAAGCTAGAAGTAAATTTTTAAAGAAGTTTCAAATGAGTTCTTTGAGCAACAAAATATGTTATAGTAAGATATACTGGAGCAGTATTTTATTGAGTCACCACCTAATTTGTGTCCAGTGGGCTTATTAATGCTATGTAATAGGGAAGGTAGTATTGGTGGGAGTACAGTCAAATATAGTCACTGAAGATCCAGATCCTACTGCTAAAACCAGAGGTAAAACAAAAAGTAAAGATGCACAAAAAAGCACAGATACCCCCTCCACTGGAGCTTTGGAGGGGACAAGAGCAGACCAACGAGGGCCCTGAAATTGGGGAAATTGCAGAGGGAGCACAGGCCCTGTATCATGCTTCACCACTCCTCAGGAGCTTGTGGAAGCTCCTCAAGCATATCTCTGCAGGTCTGAGCCCTTAGTTAGGGAGCAGGGAGAGAGAGCTGGTGAAGCCAGGAGGTAGCTATGCTTTATGACTTGCTCTGCTCCATATGCCAGGAGGATATTTAAGTGGGAATTAGAACTATTGAAACAGCACCTTCCATGATTTCTACTGAGCAGCAACAGCAGAAAGTATCATATGGTAGGGGGTCACACAAACCAGTTTGGCGGGGCAGACCCAGAGAAGGAGTTACACAGGCTCTAGGATCCCTAAGGCTAGGCACAGAGCTACTGCAGGATCCCCAGACACTACAGGTGCAATTCACAATACAGTCCTGGAGCATTACTGTTCCTTCAGGAAGGGAGCAGAATATTCTTTTGCATTTTTGACAGGAACTAAATGTTACTCAATAGAATTCATTCTGCACAGGGAAATCCTCTGCAGGACTGATGGAGCTTTTAAGGCTCCAGAGCTGTATATGTAAAGTGAATGTGAGCAGAAGTAGGATGCTGTCAAACCATCAAAAATATCTATATTTGTAATGAGCACTTCAATTTTTGCCCTCCCACCCTACTATTCTAAAATTGGAGAGAGTCCACAGGAGATCAACAAAAATGATAAAAGGCTTAGAAAACATGACCTATGAGGAAAAGTTTTTTTAAAAAAAAGGGGGGGCACATTTACTCTTGAGAATAGAAGACTGAAGGGGGGCCTGGTAACAGTGTTCAAATATTTTAAGGTCTGTTAAAGGGATCAATTGTTCTTCATATCCACTGAAGGTAGGACACAAGAAATCTGCAGCAAACAAGAAAAACAGGAAACAAAGATTTCCTAGTATATAACCAAACTATAATGATAATTAGTTACTGAAATAGGTTTCCAGAACCTTCCTTGGAAGCCTATCATTGGAGGTTTTTAAGAACCGGTTAGACAAACACCTGTCAGAAATGGTCTGTTTATGAAATGGTCCTGCCTCAGTGCAGGGGGCTGGACTAGATGATCTCTTGAGGTCCTTCACAGGCCTACATTTCTATGATTCTGCAATCCTCCTTTTTGATCTCTGATTCCACAGGCTATTGAAAATAAATTGTGTGAACTAATTAAAAGTGCAGATCCAGCTCCCTTTGCATGGGGCTGGCCTCAAGGTTCTCATTAATCTTACAGGAATATCTGAGGTTTTGCAAAGAGCTAATTCTATTGCACCTAAACAGCTAAATTGAACCCCTCTAGCTATGATACCGGTTGGCAGAGAGAAGTCTTTGAAGAACTGACAAAGACTACATGTGCATCTTCAGCTGAGGTAGTATGCTTACCTGTTATTAACATTGTTCACCAATTCCTCACCGCTCCAGAATACCCAGAGAGCAGCAGTGGCCAGGAACAACTTTGTGTGCCTCACACTAATCCTCATGTTTGTTACCATAAGGCTGAACTACTATACTTCTTCTAACTGGGGCTAATGTGGAAAGCCAAACAAATGCTTCTGCTGGTAGAGCATGTGGCTACCCCCTCTTTAGGTGGAGTACATTGACAACAAGCCTGTGCGCCGCTGTCTACTGACTGCCAGTTCGCTTCCGTGTGAAAGTCAAGCTGCAGCTCATCATCTGCAAAGCCCTGAACACTCTAGGCCCTCAGCAGTCTCAGACACTGCCTTCTCTTCTATGACCCATCTTGCCAGAATCTGGGAATGAGTGACAAGGGATGGATCACTTGATGATTACCTTTTCTGTTCATTCCCTCTGGGGCACCTGGCACTGGCTACTGTCGAAAGACAGGATACTGGGCTAGATGGACCTTTGGTCTGACCCAGTAGGGCCATTCTTATATTCTTGTGACAACTACACTTGGAGAGAACATATCAGTTAGACACAGCTCAAGGAAACTCAAGGCAGATGATAGTTTCATCTCTGGAATTTGATCCATGCACCGCTACAGACTAGGGACAGAATGGCTCGACAGCAGTTCTGCAGAAAAGGACGTAGGGTTACAGTGGACAAGAAACTGGATATGAGTCAACAGTGTGCCCTTTTTGCCAAGAAGGCCAGTAGCATTTTGGGATGTATAAATAGGGGCATTGCCAGCAGATCGAGGGACGTGATCGATCCCCTCTATTTGACATTGGTGAGGCCTCATCTGGAGTACTGTGTCCAGTTTTGGGCCCCACACTACAGGAAGGATGTGGAAAAATTGGAAAGAGTACAGTGGAGGGCAACAAAAATGATTAGGGGACTGGAACACATGACTTATGAGGAGAGGCTGAGGGAACTGGGATTGTTTAGTCTGCAGAAGAGAAGAATGAGGGGGGATTTGATAGTTGCTTTCAACTACCTGAAAGGGGGTTCCAAAGAGGATGGATCTAGACTATTCTCAATGGTAGCAGATGACAGAACAAGGAATAATGGTCTCAAGTTGCAGTGGGGGAGGTTTAGGTTGGATATTAGGAAAAACTTTTTCACTAGGAGGGTGGTAAAACACTGGAATGTGTTACCTAGGAAGGTGGTGGAATCTCCTTCCTTAGAAGTTTTTAATGTCAGGCTTGACAAAGCCCTGGCTGGGATGATTTAGTCCTGCTTTGAGCAGGGGGTTGGACTAGATGACCTCTGAGGTCCCTTCCAACCCTGATATTCTATGATTCTATGAAATATGTCTGAGGCTTAACAGGGCCAAATTCATGGTGCGATACAAGATGTATCTCTTTGTCTAGGCTTTCTACCAATGGCAGTCACTGGATTCCCATTTCCATTCCTCATCTTCTAGATGTTCTCTACTGGCTCAGAGCTCATCAAAGAAACAGTCAGATGCTCTTGATGATCCGAAGAATGGAAAACCTGTCTTATGAAAGGAGACTAAAAGAGCTTGGCTTGTTTAACCTAACCAAAAGAAGGCTGAGGGAAAATATGATTGCTCTCTATAAATATATCAGAGGGATAAATACCAGGGAGGGAGAGGAATTATTTAAGATCAGTACCAATGTGGACAGAAGAACTAATGGATGTAAACTGGGCATCAGGAACTTTAGACTTGAAATTAAACGAAGGTTTCTAACCATCAGAGGAGTGAAGTGAAGTTCTGGAACAGCCTTCCAAGGGGAGCAGTAGGGACAAAAGACATATCTGGCTTCAAGACTAATCTTGATAAATTTATGGAGAGGACGGTATGATGGGATAGCCTAATTTTGGCAATTAGTTGATCTTTGACTATTAGCGGTAAATATGCCCAATGGCCTGTGATAGGATGTTAGATAGGGTTGGGATCTGAGTTACTAAAGAGAATTCTTTTCTGGGTGTCTGGCTGGTGAGTCTTGCCCACGTGCTCAGGGTTTAGGTGATCACCATATTTGGGGTCTGGAAGGAATTTTTTTCCAGGGCAGATTGTCAGAGGCCCTGGGGGTTTTTCACCTTCCTCTGCAGCGTTGGGCACAGGTCACTTGCTGGAGGATTCTCTGCACCTTGAAGTCTTTAAACCATGATTTGAGGACTTCAATAGCTCAGACATAGGTTCGGGGTTTGTTACAGGAATGGGTAGGTGAGATTCTGTGACCTGTGTTGTGCAGGAGGTCAGACTAGACGATCATAATGGTCCCTTCTGACCTGAAAGTCTATGATTCTTGTGGGCGCTGGATGATGAGCTTCCTCCTTTTATGATTTTTTGTTTCTTTTAATTGGTTTAACAGATACCTAAATATCATGACAGCTTTCAGAGTAGCAGCCTTGTTAGTCTGTATTCGCAAAAAGAAAAGGAGTACTTGTGGCACCTTAGAGACTAACAAATTTATTAGAGCATAAGCTTTCGTGAGCTACAGCTCACTTCATCGGATGCTCTAATAAATTTGTTAGTCTCTAAGGTGCCACAAGTTCTCCTTTTCTTTTTGCTAAATATCATGGTGACAAGAGCCTCCCAAGAACTTGTAACAATAGAACAACAACCATAAATAAATAAATAAATAAATAATAAATACTTTCCCCTTCCCATTGCTAGTAAAATGTGGTACAATAAAACAGCAATTGCCAGAAAGCGGCTCAGAGTTCAAAGTTGAGGGGGAGACCGGGGGGGGGGGGGGAGGACAGGAGGAATTGATCCAAACCATGACCTCTACTACATTTAGCTACTGAAAAGATATCAGTGGTATCAAATGAATATCAATAATTGAGGGTTCAGCAGGCAATGCTTCTGGCTTGGAGTCCGTTATGACACATCTAGTTTAAGTGGAGTGGCTGAAATATGTAACTATGTTTTAGCATGCACTGCCTGGTTTATGGGAATCACAGAACTAATGCATCAGCAGGTTGAAATGTAAAACATTTCATATAAGACAAAAATGTAAAAAGTAAAGAATGCTCTGTTTTAGCGCCTTGTCAATGTTAACCTCAAAATGAGATTCAGTGGGCCAAATTTATCCCTGATGTGATGCCACTGAAATCAAACTTATTAATTAATCTGTAGTCTCACTGGGATTTAAGTATCATTGCCAACAAACCATTTAAATCATTATTTTAAATGATTTAATTAGTTCTCAAAGTTCCTGAAGCATACATTCAGAACTGTGATACTACCTTAAAGAGAAGGTCAAGGTACAGAGTTCAATTACAATTTATTGATTTATACTGGATATGGATATCAGTCTTCTTGGCAACACTTCATTCCTCTAGTTCCTTAAAACACTTATTGTGCAATGACTAATATTTTTGTAGTCTTGATTTAACATGATTAAGTGGTTATATTGTACTGGCAGTAGCTGGTACAGTTTTGAGAATCAAAGAACTGCTTAATTACGTAGAGTCAAATAAAGTAAATATCTTAAATGAATCAAACTGTACCATAGAATCTCTATGGATATATATGCCATTCTTGAATAATAAGAATATAGCAGACAGAACATATTGCCAACCAACTGATTAGGATGGTGATATTGATTGTGAAATGTTCAGGGAGATTAGAGAGGCTACCAATGCCTTAAAACATAATAATAATGGGGGGATTTCAACTATCCTCATATTGATTGGGTATCTGTCACCTCAGGAAGGAATGCAGAGATAAAATGTCCAGACACCAGAAATGACTGATTCTTGGAGTAGCTTGTTCTGGATCCCAAAGGAGAATGGCAATTCTTGATTTAATCCTAAATGGAGCACAGGGTCTGGCCCAAGAAGTGAATATAGCTGAATTGCTCAGTAATAGCAACAATCATATAATTAAATTTAACAACCTTGTAGGGAAAAATACCAAAGAAACTTACCTCAGTAGTATTTAATTTAAAAAAGGGGAACTACAAAAAATGAGGAAGCTAGTTAAATGGAAATTAAAAGGAACAGTCACATAGGTGAAATGCCTGCAAACTACACGGAGACTGTTTTAAAACACCAAAACAGAAGCTCAAACTAAATGCATATCCCCAAATAATTTTTTAAAAAGAAAGTAAGAGGAACAAAAAAAATGCCACCATGGCTAAACAACTGAGTAAAAGAAGCAGTTAGAGATAAAAAGGCATCCTTAAAAATTGGAAGTCAAATTCTAGTGAGGAAAATAGAAAGGAGCATAAGCTCTGTCAAGTGTAAAAGCATAATAAGGCAGGCCAAAAGAGAATTTGAAGAGCAACTAAAGACAAACTAAAAGGAAATTTTTAAGCACATCAGAAGCAGGAAGCCAGCCTAAGTATCAGTGGGGCCAGTGGGTGATCGAGGTGCTAAAGGAGCACTCAGTGAAGTGCTAATGAAGCACTCAGTGAAGACAAGACTGTTGTGGAGAAGCTAAATGAGTTCTTTGCATCAGTCTTCACTGATTTCAGAGTAGCAGCTGTGTTAGTCTGTATTCGCAAAAAAGAAAAGGAGTATTTGTGGCACCTTAGAGACTAACAAATTTATTTGAGCATAAGCTTTCATGAGCTACAGCTCACTTCATCAGATGCATTCGGTGGAAAATACAGTGGGGAGATTTATATACACACACAGAGAACATGAAACAATGGGTTTTATCATACACACTGTAAGAAGAGTGATCACTTAAGATGAGCTATTACCAGCAGGAAGGAGGGGGAAAAGAAGGAAAACCTTTTGTACTGATAATCAAGGTGGGCCATTTCCAGCAGTTAACAAGAAGTCTGAGGACGGTCGTCCTTCAGGATAGGTTGTAGATCCTTGATGATGCGTTGGAGAGGTTTTAGTTGGGGGCTGAAGGTGATGGCTAGTGGCGTTCTGTTATTTTCTTTGTTGGGCCTGTCCTGTAGTAGGTGACTTCTGGGTACTCTTCTGGCTCTGTCAATCTGTTTCTTCACTTCAGCAGGTGGGTATTGTAGTTGTAGGAATGCATGATAGAGATCTTGTAGGTGTTTGTCTCTGTCTGAGGGGTTGGAGCAAATGCGGTTATATCCTAGAGCTTGGCTGTAGACAATGGATCGTGTGGTATGATCTGGATGAAAGCTAGAGGCATGTAGGTAGGAATAGCGGTCAGTAGGTTTCCGATCTAGGGTGGTGTTTATGTGACCATCGCTTATTAGCACCATAGTGTCCAAGAAGTGGATCTCTTGTGTGGACTGGTCCAGGCTGAGGTTGATGGTGGGATGGAAATTGTGAGGAAGACATGGGGGAGAGCCCTACATGAGCCATTCTTTATAGGGGACAAATCTAAGGAAAAGTCCTAGATTGAGGTGTCAGTAGAGGAAGCTGATAAATTAAAAAGTAGTAAATCACCAGGCCAGATGGTGTTCACCGAAGAATTCTGAAGGCACTCAAATTTGAAATTGAAGAACTACTGTCTGTGGTATGTAGCCTATTATTTAAAATCAGCCTCCATACCAGATGATAGCAGATAGCTAATGTAATGCCATTTTTTAAAATAAGACTCCAGATGCGATCCTGGCAATTACAGGTCTATATGTCCAACTACAGTACCAGGCATGCTACTGTATCCTATTGAAACTGTAGTAAAGAACAAAATTATCAGACACAAAGAGGAACACAATATGTTGGGGAAGAAACAACACAACTTTTGTAAAGGAAAGATAATGCCTCACCAATCTGTTCGAATTCTTTGAGGGAAGGGTCAACAAACATGCGGACAAGGGTGAGCCAGTGGATATAATGTTTTTAGACTTTCAGGAAGCTTTTGACAAGGTCCTTCACTAAAGGCTCTTAAGCAAAGCAGTCATGGGATAAGACAGAAGGTCTTCTTATGGATCAGTAGCTGGTTAAAAGATAGGAAACAAAGGGTAGGAATAAATGGTCATTTTTCACAGTGGCAAGAGTTAAATAGAGGTGTCCCACAAGAGTATGTACTGGAACCAGTGCTGTTCAACATTGTCAAAAGGATCTGGAAAAGGGATAAATGGTGAAGTGGCAAAATTTGCAGACAATTCAAAATTACGCAAAATAGTTAAGTACAAAGCTGACTATGAAGAATCACAAAGAGATCTCATTAAACTGGGCAACATAGCAACAAAATGGCAGATGAAATTTAATGCTGATAAGCACAAAGTAATGCACATTGGAAAAAAATAATCCCAACTATACATACAAAATAATGGGCTCTAACTTAGCTGTTACTACTCAAGAAAGATCTTGAAGTCATCGTGTAGAGTTCTCTAAGAATATGTGCGGCAGCAATCAAAAAAACTAATAATGTTAAGAACCATTAGGAAAGGGATAGATAATAAAACAGAAAATATCAAAATGCCACTACATAAATCCATGATATGCCCATACCTTGAATACTGTGTACAATTCTGGTTGTCTGTCTAGAAAAAGGTGTAATAGAATTGGAAAAGGTGCATGAAAAGGGCAACAAAAATGATTAGGGGTATGGAACAGCTTCCATATGAGGAGAGATTACAGAGACTGGGACTGTTCATCTTAGAAAAGAAATGACAAAGGAGTGGGAAGGATATGTTAGAGGTCTATAAAATCATGAATGGTGTGGAGAAAGTGAATATGGAAATGTTATTTATGTTGTGCAACACAAGAACTAGGGGTCATGCAACAAAATTAATAGGCAGCAGGTTAAAAGATCAAAGGAAGTATTTCTTCAAACAACTCAGTCAACCTGTGGAACTCATTGCCCGGGGATATTGTGAAGGCCAAAACTATAACTAGGTTCAAAAAAGAATTTGATAAGTTCATGGATGATAGATCCATCAATGACTCTTAGCCAAGATAGTCAGGACACAACCCCATGGCAGAAACTGGGACTGGACGACTGGGAGCTGGATCACTCAAAGTTGAGCTAGTCTGTTCATTCCCTCTAAAGCATCTGGCACGGGCCACTATCAGAAGAAAGGATACTGGAGTACATGGATTATGGATCTCCACCAGCACGGTGGTTCTTATGTTCTTATTACAATGATGGGTACTATGGAAAATCCTTAGACAGAAAATTTCACTCATTTTTGCTTGAGTCTGTGGCTATTAGTTGTGGTATAGTTTCATTTTCTTTCAGATTTGAAGAAGTCAAGGTTATTCATGTCCATATTTGATTTGCTGAATATTGAATCCAAAATGGAGCTCAAACCTGGTTTTGCTCACCATCTCAAATTAACATGCATTTAGATTTCTTATGTTAACATTCCCATGTAATGTAGGCTGAAAACAGCGTTATCCAGTATGGAAACAGAATTCTTTTTTTTCCTTTCTTTCCACTGATGAAAGAAAGCCTCCAGGGAATCTTTGCAAAAAGGAGCTTAACTTCAGGTGTTTTTACACCCCACGTCTCTTTTGAGTCTTATCATGGGTCTATTGCAATTATCTGCCTAAAATGTTAATGTATGTTTGAAGTCTCAGTAGAGAAGTTAGTAGTGAAGGCTTCTACATTCCATTTCCTTGGTCCATTTCAACATCTGCAGATTCCATGTTAATCACTCTGTCTGGACACTGTGCTTAAATCATCATATTTCTACAGGTTGTCCCGTCATATTGGGAAAACCTCTGGAGGGGGGCAGTGGTTAGAGGGTTGGTGGGGTTGAAGCAGTGGACAGTGGGGGCAGCACAGAACCAAAATTTTCTTAATCTTGAAGGAACCATGTTGCCCTAGGAAGCTGTGCCAAGGTACTTGGTTATTGCATAGATAGCCTTTCTCTATATGGGTAGCCTGAGATCTGGGTAGAGATTCAGGAGCCTCGCACGTGATATCTTCCTATTGCTACATAGTCATCGTTCATTACTTGCATCCAGAACATTTCAAAGTGAAAATTTTGCTGGCCAGATGGGAACTCAAGAGTACCTTCCTAGCAACCACATATCATGTGATTTCCTGGATTATGTAGTTTAACTCTGATTAAATCCCACTAGATATACAGAGAAGCTGCAAGCCAAGTTTGTTGATTTGTTTTTTTTTTTTTGCAAATTATTGATAAAATATACAGACAATTCCCAAGGGGAAAATGTGCACATTCAGCCTAATGCATGTGCCTGGATACCCTCCTCTTCCTTCCCATTCAGCCACTTGTTCTGGAACATGAAATGATACATTATACAATCTGTAAGCGAAGTGTAACCTTTCCTCTCAGCCCTTGTGAAAATGTCTGTGGCATTTGCTCAGGGTAAAATACAGTTGTTAACACTTTAACTATAGGACAGTATATATGAGATAAAACCCAGCACACAGAAAGAGGAACCCAGTACATTCTCTGGTAGAGTAGGGGCACTTAATTTACCTTTCCCCTTAGGTTTAAAGGACACATTTTCCAACAAGAAAAGGAGTACTTGTGGCACCTTAGAGACTAACAAATTTATTTGAGCATAAGCTTTCGTGAGCTACAACTCACTTCATCGGATGCATTCGGTGGAAAATACAGTGGGGAGATTTATATACACACACAGAGAACATGAAACAATGGGTTTTATCATACACACTGTAAGGAGAGTGATCATCTCCTGCTGGTGATGGCTCATCTTAAGTGATCACTCTCCTTACAGTATGTATGATAAAACCCATTATTTCATGTTCTCTGTGTGTGTTTATAAATCTCCCCACTGTATTTTCCACCGAATGCATCCGATGAAGTGAGTTGTAGCTCACGAAAGCTTATGCTCAAATAAATTTGTTAGTCTCTAAGGTGCCACAAGTACTCCTTTTCTTTTTGTTGAAGGATAGCCACTCTCAGGTCTGTAATCGAGTGACCAGAGATAGGTACACATTAGAACATTAATCAGCCCCAAAACAAACCTTTGTCATAGCTAGCTGTAGGAGTCAATTATATTCATTGTTAAAACTTTTGTATCTTAGTCTCTTTGCATCCAGCAATAGCTCTTAGCCAACTTGGATATTTCAGTTCCCCATTTATTCATAGTCTCCCCAATTATTTTCCCCTTTGGGTTACCTTTTCCAGCATGTTATTATTTTTGTGGTGAAGAGACAACCCTCAGCTTCTGTTTCCTTTGCAGTACAAGATCATTTTCAGGAACACTCAAGTCTCATGTGCTGGGTTAGACAAGCAAGATGGTATTGTTTTTCCATTTACTTTCTCCTTTGGAGCATGCTGCATTCAAAAACAAGGTCTGTATCCCTGGGGTGTAATGGCATAACAGTAACTGTGTATACTGGCTCAGAGGATTACTTGTCCATCTCCTAGGGATTCTGTATAATTTTCTGAGGATTATCTTTAATATAAGTCTCTGGAAGTTCTGTATTAGCTATTCTACTAAAAAGTCAGTGGATCGTCTGGCAATTTATTAGCCTCCTCCATGCTACTTTCAAAGTTCTGAATTGATTTCATTTTCCAGCTACTCTGTCTACCAGCACCTTACATGCCATACCCAGATCCCCTCCTCATCCTTAGTCTGATTCAACATGCAGCACTGCAAGCCACTAACAACTGGTGAAACAACCTTTGCTCCTGAGGCATTTATGATTTGATATAGCAATGTGCAGAGCACTTAACTTTAAGTATATGAATACTCCCAATGGTTTACATATGTGCCTAGGGGCTAGATTCACAAAGAAACTTAGGCGTGGTGACAATGAGCATCACCATGACTAACTTCTAGGTGCCTAAAAAACAAACAAACTGGGATTCACAAAGCCCGAGTTCAGCACCAAGGCTCCCTATACAATGAATGGGAATAGATAGGCACCTGAGAATGGAATCCACAGAAGCCAGCATGGTAGTGACTCATCTCCTAAATTAGCCATTAGGAGATGCTGAGGAGAATGGTGTTTCCTAAGCCTCAACCCCTGCTTTAGGAATTCAGCACCTAAATCCAGATTGGAGGGAGGAGCCTTCCTCTGCATGGTATTCTCAGCTTCAAACCTTCTATTAGCATTAGGTGCCTACCCTGTTTTTGTGGGTGGAGGCAGTGCCCTCACTCAGAACTTTTAGCCCAGTGGTTAGGGTACTCAGCTGGGATGCACAGCTTCTCAATTCAAGGCCCTCCTCCACCTGAGCAGGGCTCTGCCTTCTCTTAAGTGAGTGCCCTAACCAATGGGCTATAATCTGATGAAGGGTCTCTCTTCTGCAGAAGCAGTTTCACTGTGGCTAATTAGAGTCCTTGGGGTGGGACTTCGGTGATGCTGAGGAGAAGGGTGTGGCCTAATGGCTATTTTTAGGGAGTGGGTGTGTCCATCCCCACTTAGGGCTTTTCGGTGGCAGGAAAGGGCTCTGCTCAGTTTCAAAGTAGGGAATGCTGGGATTGTGGACATAGCAAGAAGGTTGTGTGCTTGGATTGTGAGCGTGATGGTGGCGGCAGTGATGGAATCATAGGCATAAGGAAGGGGGAGAGTGGAGGGACAGCAGGTCAGACAGGCACTACAGGTCAGTCAGCTAAGGTCTCTAGAGTTGTGTAATTTTATATATAAAGTCTACCAGTGATACATGGTTTCCTGTTCCTTTTGGAAGCTTAGCACTAGCAAAATCTATTTATAAGTAACAGGCATGTAATTCATTTGTAAGCATATGATGACATGGTGAGCTGTCATTTCAGTTCCCCTTGAAACAGGTGGAGTGTGAGCAATCCTTTTACATACCCGAGGGACAAATTTCATGTTACACTGTACTGTGTAATAAGCACAGGGAACACACCTCAGTGGAGAGAAAGTATGTTGCACTTTTTTTAATGGCCACTGTAGTTGTGTCTCCTGCCTAGGCTGCTCCAGCAAGACTGGGGACATTCTGTTCAGCCCTTTGACCTTGCTTCAGCATTCTGCAAGAGGTTATGTATGAATTTGAAAAGAATCTAAAATGAAGGATCCTTCACTCATTGAAGAAACCCGTCCAATGGGTGGAGTTATGGTAATTACAAGGTTGGGTTAGGATCCTATTTACATACATCTCTGGCCCTGACAGTTGTCAGTCTAGGTTAGGGTGGAAGAGAGATTATTTTTAGATTATTCAGAGCCCTGGGTGTGTTTCATAACAAGTCCTGTGTGTTGTACCCAAAATCTAGCTGTATAATTATTCACCAGCCTCCAAATCGGGCCTTAAGCTGATGGCCTGAGTGAGTTTCAGTGTTTTAGTCCACAAATTTAAAGCAGTGAATTACCAGAGACCGTTTAGTACTAATGTGCTTAATTAATAAACAAACGGTCTAATGCTGTACACGACTGATGAATTCCTTACCCTCTGTGACAGAGTTTCTTCTCCACCTCAGTGGTTCCCACACTTCTGTTTAGCCATGGGTGGGGGTATTCCTCTTTCCCCTCAGAGTTTTCCCAGTGGGTTAGAGTATTCCTCTTTCCCTCAGAGTTTTCCTCCCACACCTCGGCTTGCTGTCCACACGTTGCTGGAGCAGGGTTAGAAAGATCTCCGTGAATGTTTTGTAATAGTATTTGGTGTCAAAAGTGCAAAGGAGGGTTTTGTCTGCAGGGAGACCAGGGTAGAAGGCAGGTAGCTAATGAGTTACCATGCTTCCTGTCAAATGTACTTAATAGCTGTGTATTTGCATAAAGAAGATGCCTCTGTGTACATTGAATGCATGTGTGTTTGTTAGAAAGGTTTCTTACCTAGAGGCTTTCAAGCTACCATTCAGATTGGGACACACATTTACTCCCTGATCTTCATAGAATAATTAGTCTCATTTAGTTGGTTCAATAACATTTGACATGACGACTTATGGTTTGAGCATTAGAATGCAGATAGTTGCTTCGATATATTTAATACACACATGATAAATCAACCATGAAATGACATGTATACACGCTCTTAGTTCCCTACTGTGAAACAAAAGAGGGAAACACATTGAGATTTGAAGATTAAACTTTTGGCTACAGCTAACTTGTACATGTGCATGCGCACACAACAATACATTATAGTTAATTTAAGCAGCACAAGGGCAAATTTTGTTATGAGTAACATGGGTGTAGATTCAGAGCTGCTCCTAATTTATACCAGTGTTACTGAAAGCAAAATTTACGTCAAGAGCCCAACGTACACAACACTGATTATGATGGTTAAATCAGTGGGAGGTACATGCATGTATCTGATGGTAGAATCTGGCACTAAATTGATTCAGTCTTCCTCTATAATCCTCGTTTATTGAGTCAATTGTACAAAATTATGCTTTGTGTTAAGTCATTAGTAGACAGATGAGAAATACCTGCATTGTCCAATACTCACCTTAAGTAACCCAGTAAGAACATACTTTGGGGTAAAACTCTAGTGTATAAAATCTGACTAAGAATAGCAGTTTGTAATACCAGCAATAATCCTTGAAGACCAATGTACAAATCTATGGGCTTGCAGGATATAAGTCAGTGACGAATCTGGTCCCAGGATGTTAGGGGGATCTAGGGCTTGTATGGCATGGGCAGAATTTAACTAAGTTATCAATCTCTGAAAATTAAAAATAATATTCTGGACATTTTTAAATTGCTGTGGGAGACCATTCACTGAAGTCAATGGAATTACTTTGGATTTACACCAGTGAAGATGAGATCAGAATCTTGCCTAGTGGCTTTCTTTAAAAGGTTTCCTAATAGGATTATGTGCCGTACTTAGCAAAACAATAATACTTGCTTTATTTATTTACTTGTCTGCTCGGCAAGACTCTGTTGCACCAGCCAAATCAAACATCCTTTAAAAATGTGAATACTCGATCAGGTCTATTATTATTCAACATGTAAATCACCATAAATGCCTAAAGAGCTTCCATGCATTGTGTATGCTTATGTACACTATGACAATATATTGAAGCAAAATTTGGAGGAGGGAGGAGATGCTTTGACACGAGTTAGCATGAAAATAGATGTTCTTCTTCCAGCTGCCTAGGAAATTTGTACCTAGGCATAAACTGCAGCTCCTCTTGCTCCTTCAAACCCAAAGGATAAGCTCCCAGGGGAACAATCAGGGGCTCTTTCTACATCTAAAAGAAGGGATGATCTAAACATGAGTCTCTCTGCTTTGTTCATGTACAACGATTGAACAGATGGGTTGAAATCTAGTCCATTCATTTTACACGAGTAGCTGTCTAACTATGTATTCATTCATCTGGTAAAATCTAAGAGCTACTTATAGTCTGCATCAAGTTTTAAATACTGCCTGGGATTGGAGTGCCAGCAGAAGCAATAAGTCTTGTCAATTTGAAGTCACTTTAGCTGTAAAACTGCTCCTGTCAGGGTCTGGCTGTCTGACATATGTGAAGAGGAGCATGCAGGTGCAGTGCTTTGAGATGAATCTTTATTGTCTCTTGGGTACTCAGTGAACAGCAGAAGTTAGCCGATAGAGTCTCATGCTATTAGAAAATAGGATTTCCCCCAGTTTGCATTTTCTCCCAAATCATTGAGTCTGTGATAGCAAAACAGATTAGTCTTGTGACCATCCACCCTACAAACATCACCAATGGATACAAATCCAAATTCTGCAACTAGCATCACTATACCAGCTTCTTCCAAAAATGCTGATGCATTTACAGTGAACTCATGACCAGGCACATTGAGCAACATGTCAAAGTGACACAAGATGTCAGCATTGATGGTCATGAGTCAAAATCAAACAAGCATTCTTCTTTTACAAGCTTTCTTCTTCCTACGTGTGTGTAAGCACGTACTGCAAACTAGTAAAACATCTGTGACTGTACTAACTCCTTTGCAATTGAGCAATCCTTAGACAATAGTGTCACAATCATTCTCCAGAACTATATTTCGTGCTAAGGCATATTTAGTGGACAGATGTGAAATACCTGCATTGCCCAATACTCACCATAAACTGACCCAGTAAGAACACATAACTCCTTCAACTGCTGGTTTTCCTACATAACAAAAACATGTATATTGTCATGACTAGCAAACTGTACAAACTTGGTTTTAATTAAATATGGGTGTATGAGAGTCTCAGTTTAATGGCATATTTAAGAGACACAAGCACATAAAATAGCAAGCTCCCCATGTTGGCAGTGTCTACATATAGGCTAAAAGTGAAGAAATATAAATCCCAAAATATGTATAGAATATTCACTATTTTGTAGCACATTATCCATTATAGCTGGTCCCCCAACAAGTTGCCTGATGAATGTTTAGGTAGCATGCACCTAATTTTTAAAAACTGTCCCTACTGTACCTAACTTGGGAGCATGTTTTCAAGTCTCATTGGCTTCAGTAGCTCTTAATCAGGTGCTTAAGTTCTGTCCTAAATAAAGAGGCTTTCCTGAATTGGGGCCCAAATCATAGAGGTTCAAACTCTCCATCTGCATTATTACCATTGACTTCAACAGTACCAGGTTTTGACCCTCAGTGGGTATTTGCTTTGTTGTGTGGAGAGCACAAGAGCAGTGGAGAAATGAACTGACAGCCAGAGAATTTAGGACATTGTTCGACAAAATGCATGTTTAAATTTAGACATGAGCTTAAATCCTATTAACTTCAATGGGACTAAAGTACATGTGTAAAGTTAAGCACATGTTTGATTTACTGCACAGATATGCAGTTAAGTGTCTGTAAATTCTTTGCTCAACTGGGGCCTTGGAGGGGGCCTACCTGATGAAAGAAACTCTCCTTTTCAGATTGTGAATGGAAGGGGGGCCTGCTGTCCTCCCCAGCAGTTGCAGAGGCTAGCGGGACTGGCAGCTGAAGGGTTCACATTTGCTAGGCAGTATATTCACAGTGAAGAGTAATTGGCTTCAGCAAAAGCGGGAGACATGCCTCCTCTCTGCCCACTGTACGACCAGATATGTATGTGTCATTGATAAAGGACAGTATTTACATTTATTTAGTTATGAAAATCATGGAATAAATTCCTTTATTTCTGATCAATTGCAGAACCATAGTCAAGGTACACTTATTCTGGCCCTGTAATTACCTCTCCTCCACTCTCCACACAGTCTCACCCAAGGCTATTTCTCACATCTAAAAATTTGACTAAAAGTATGTATTTTTCACTCTCACACTTCTCCAAGAATGATTGAAGTGACGGTACTCACACTTACCAAAATAATTTCCTTCTAGGTGGAGACCAAACATGCAAAAATTCATAAAGCAGAAGTTCATAAAGTTTTAAGCATATGAAATATGGGATTATTATGGAAGCTGGACAACAATACCTGTTAACAACAGCAGGATATACTAGACAAGCATTATAAAAACTAATTTATTTATTTTTTATTTAGGAACAAACTATAAAGGTTATACTTTAGTAAAAGATCCCAGACAACCTTCTTAAAGACAGTTTGACTGTCAAAGATCTCTGATGTTGCTCAGTTATGCAAAATGCAATTATAAAATGCACTATTTCAAATTAAAATGTCCATACAACAAAACAAACCCAACAACAGTGTAACAGAACCCTCAAGATATGCATAGACCTACTGAGTAACTGAGTGATCTTATAACTGTCCTTTCTCTCTCCTTCCCTTCTGTTTGTTTCTGACCCTCACATGTTGTGGCATGTCAGAATTTAAATTGTAAGATCTCTGGAGCAAATATTGTGTCTTTACTTGCTTCTGTGAAGTTCACAGTTGTTAGCTCTCAAAAACCAAAGAACATATTACAAGGAGAGACTCTGTCGATAAAATCCTCTCCTGCTCAACTATAATTGATCACCTCAACTTCCAGTTCTAGAAATATTATTTTTCACTTTGACAGTGCTCAGACACAAATAATGACAGACATGTTTATATCAAATAAACTCTACTGGGTTTATTAAATGGTGTTACACATACAGGGTAATTTAAAAAAATCTACACTTCATGGAATATGTGCATCCACTTAGAGGATACAAATCTGGGCCAACTTCCATTGAATCTGTTGCTGCTCAGTCACTGTAAAAATGTACAGGATATTTTCTGATATACTAAAAGAAAACCTACCATTCTTTATTAATCATCCAGTACAGCTCACAGCATTCTACCACACAGCTGCATGTAGTGTTTTAGTGCAAAAGGAAATAAAAATATAAAAATTAGGGAGATTTGAATTTTTAAAAAAACAACCAATGGTGTTAGAGGTGAGTGTCTGCTATGGGTATTCTTCTAAGTTCTACAATCTGGGAGTTAGCCATGCTGCCTCCATCCTGGCTGCCATGATAGGAATCATTATCACTGATATTGAGGCCTGCACCTGAAACACAAAGCCAAGAAACAAACAATGAGGACTGAAGACTGAAACAGCAAGGATGACCTCATATCTTGTTACACAGGGAAACCTGCCCTACTTTTATATTCTTATTATAGCAGCTCTTCTCCTCCCCCACAAAAGTACAGCAGATTTTCTGATATGGTCTACAGCTTTGCACCCACAGACTGTAGGCTCATTTAACTGAGGACACATCTCTGCACCTACATTGTTCATGTCTTTGCCCACAATGTAGGTCATTTAAATGTCTCAGTACCTGATTTGATGGTGTGAACAGGTAATCGGATGTCTACCTGGCAGTCTCTGTTTCCTTGACATCACATGCATAAATGGAAGCCTGGTTAAGGTAGCACTCAAAATTTGACCCTCAGGAGTTTCTTCTTAGGGGATTCATTTCTAGTGGTGGAATCTACCATATGATGCTAAAATGATCATTTCAGCTGTTTCAATAGAGTTCTACTTTCAGCATGACCAAAAGGGCAGGTTAAATATCCTTCCTTAACCCTTCCTGCTTAAACCTACAACTGGCACTGGCTGATGCATTGTGCCTGTCCTCTAGTGCAAGATAACACTGTAGTAAACAAAGCATAAAAATGAACAGCTCTTATTTGGGCTTTTCGGGACTTGAGATTCAGATTTATTCAGAACTGCACATCAATGAAATTAAGTGTGGTAACTCCAAAACAGATTAACCAGACATTACTTTCCAGTGAAATCAGTTACAGATAGCCAAGGGCTAAGGAAAATTACACAGACTGGGCAAAATCCAGTAACTCCAGTGATTGCAAAGGAGCTACACCAGGAATGATATTTGGCTCATTAGGTTCTGAAAATGTTATGCTCACGAAAGCCATAATTTCCATTTTTTCAGGCTAAAATATTTTAAGAAATATAAATCAGTTGTAAAGCTGACTTCTTGCTCTGCTCTCCCTAGCTGCCATCCTAGGCTTTAGAATGTTTAGGAATGGTAAGGTCGGGGTCAATAGTTTTCCTTTTAAGTTTCAGAAGGTGCCTCGTATCTTTTTAGGTCACCAGATGCTCTCTCCTGTAGTAAGTTTCACCATGCACTTCCAAATAGGAAACTGGGGGGGGGGGGGAAGAGATGGGACTGAATATAGGAAATGTGAAAGATCAGCTATAAGACATAGGCTGTGATTTTGAATATGGAGAAGGATTCAGAAGGAAGCAAAGTGACAGGTAAACTTTTTCAAGAAGGTACAACACTCTTGGTGTGTGATTCCTGAATTCATTCAGGAGAGAGATCACTATCAAGAAAGGGAGGTGTAAAAAGCTATCTGATAGGGGCAAGATGTACCATAATGCTAGCTGTGGAGGAGTTGAGAGTCTGAATAAGCAAAGCTCTTAAGTTGAGGAGTATGTCTATTGAAGCCAGTGTGCCTACTCCTACACTTAAAGTTAGACACTAAGTATTTAATTACCTTAATGATGAAACTTTTTGAAATTGAAAAAAGCACAACTATTTTTTTTCCTTTTCTTGTTTTTTTGCACTCTTTCCTTCTCTTAGACGGGGACTGCTTAGTTTAGAAAGGAGAGATACAAAATAATGAGTGATATAGAGAAGGTAAATCAGACACTCATACGGGCCTCTTATTATGCAAGAACAAGGTGGCATCCAATGAACTTGAAAGGCAACACATGTAAAATAGATAAATGAAAATTATTTTTTTGCACAAAACAATTAGCCTGTGGAATTTATTGCCACAAGATATCTTTAAGACAAAGAGGTGAATGGCTTTCAAAAAGGATTAGATACTTACATGGTTAATGAGAATTATTTTACAATGTACATGAACCCTCATGCTTCAGGTCATTAGGTAACCACTAACTTGTGGTGTTAGAAAGAAATTTCTCTTGCAAACATGTTATTCCAGCATTGTCCACCGTGGGACAATGGAGCATCTGGCAATGGTCATTATCAGAGACAAGTTTCAGAGTAGCAGCCACGTTAGTTTGTATCCGCAAAAAGAAAAGGAGGACTTGTGACACCTTAGAGACTAACAGATTTATTTGAGCATAAGCTTTCATGAGCTACAACTCACTTAATCGGATGCATCTGATGAAGTGAGCTGTAGCTCACGAAAGCTTATGTTCAAATAAATTTGTTAGACTCCAAGGTGCCACAAGTCCTCCTTATCAGAGACAAGATACTAGACTACATGGACTAATCTGATATTGCAATACTTACATTCCTAAATGGAACATGGCCATGCAGCATCCTTTTAGGAAGGAGACAACAGTATTGTTGTGTTTAAAGTAGGTTAATTCCCTTTATAACAGTCATTGTTCTGACAAAATGTTTAGGAATTGATCCTTTTTAGGAATTAGAGTTTCAATGTAACCGGGATACCAAACTACCAAACGGTTTACAGATTAGTGAGGCTAGGAGTGTTTACAAGACAAGGTTTGCAGAGTTCATTGGGCCAGCTTGTTCTCAGTTTAGGGCCCATCCTTCCTCAGAACTAGATGTAATCATTTCAGAGTGAGCATGGGTGAGTTACAGTTGCAAAACCAGCGAGGCCCCTCCAGTGACATCTACTGGTCAAAAGATTTGTTCAGTGAATCCCAACACTCAACATACTTTAAAAATTGTTCCATATGAAGGGCCTAAGTTTGATCTTATTTAGCTGCCTGCATACGTATCAAGCTTTCACTATAATATCTGTGCAAAATGTTGGATGTATTTTCAATTTGTTATTTTTATCTGTTGTACACATTTTCTAGGGGTATTTTTATTATATTATATACACATAGACTATGTTCTGTATCCATCACACTTTTATAGTCAATGTGCAATATTAGACATTAAATACAAAAATCCGATGGTAGATATACACACACTCTTACACTTTACATCTTGTTTTATGGGATTGGCTGGCTATAGAGATTGGTAGAGTAATATGTCACCAATTGATCCTCTAGTGACAAATTTTAGGATTCAATGGAAATGAGTCCTTGGTCCTAGTGGAACCATGTCCCTCATCCACTGTTTTAACTAGCACCTCTGTTGGCAGTAACAGAGAAGAAGCCAATTGAATGGGCAGGGAAATCACCTTCTCCCCCTTTTGTCACCTTTTGACTTGTTCCTTTCAGACCGGATATGAGGTGCATTGGTGAGGCAAGGTGGGGGAGCTAACATTGCCATTGCCTCTACCATAGCTGTGGATAAAAAGGACTTTTCTCTACAAGGAGTTTATCCAGCAACTTTCAGGAATGCTAAACAACTGAACATTTCAGCCAGTATTTTCAAAAGTGACTTCTAGTTTTGGGTTCCCAATCTGAGACACTGTGTCTCAAAGTGAGCACGCAAAATGATGGCAGCCAAAATTAGCAGACTCTTTTGAAAATGTTGACCTGTTCAATACTATATTCAACAAATTATTGTGGGAAGCTTACATGGCGTTATGTGTTGTATTTTAATAACAGATTTACTTTTCAAATTATTTTTGATTTTGGAGGGTTTTTAAAATGATTAATGCAGAAGGGCCAAATTCAGGCTGGCAGTGAACAAAACTTCCTTAAACATTGCAAATGTGGGTCATAAACCTGCGTACCTTGGCTCTGTCATCACTTGATAATCTCAGGTATAGTGTGGTAGTGCTTATGAGCCAAAAGTATGGTATGACTTCTAATGACTACTATAAACAGACCTGCTCCCCGAACAGCTTATTCATACCACAGACAAGAGAAGGAGCAAAACTATACATCAGGAATGTTTTAGAGGCTTTTATGTGTTGAACCTCCATTGGGCCCAAAGGGAGTGACTTCAGTAGAATGTAACCGAAAGGCGGGATGGGAGTGGTTGTGATTGGTGGGAATATGGTACGGACTGAGAGGTCAGTAAGGCTAGCATGCAGTTCCAGCATTAAAATTTATGCCTAAGGAACAAAGCTTATGAGTAATTCACTGCTTGAGGCCAGCATCCACCGATTTTTCCCTTCATCCCATCCCTTTTTGATAACACACCACCCTTACATAACAAGTGGAGATCCAGCAGCTTACTGCTTTCTACACAGGAGGACTGAAGTGTAGCTGTGCTTAAATGGGAGTCACTTTAAAATGGTTTTACATCTTAATTACTCTAACCCCATGTAGTAGAGTGAATCAGTCTGAAAGAGGAGGGGCTCATTAAGCTGTCAAGATGAGCTTGAGCACTAAAAAAGGAATCAGGCAAAATGTGATTTAGCCCAAAATGAATGGGTATTATTAGTTAATTAATGTAATTAGCAATAACTAATTATGGAATAATTATCCTTAGTCAGTGGAAGCATAGTCCTTTGATTTATTATGAAAGCCATAAAAGAAATAAAATAAAATAAACCATTTAAGCCAACCTAATTACTAGCAGGAAACAAACAAGGTTTTAACATCAATCAACAGACAGTACATTTTTTATATTATTTTTCCTGGAGTAATCTTTCCTTAATCCCTTGCACAGAGCTGAAGCTCTTGGAGTTATACAAACTACATGATACTGTACCCAATTTCTCTGCTTCCCTGGCACAATGCTGCATTGGAGCCAGCTTAACTGGCCACTGGAGAATTCCCCCATAGTGGAATCCTTGGGTGACGTAGACTCACCATAGTGGCTCCTGTAGTATTCTTTCCAGTACAGGGGGGCTAGCTAATGGAAAGGGGACATAGCTGGGTGTTCTTATGTTCAGCAATTCCTGGCTGACAAATAACCCCGGAGATCATTGGCAGCAAACATAAATTAGAGAAACCTTCAGGTTGCTCTGAGTTACTCTGGTATGAAATGCAGAGGTGTCACAAAGACCATCTTTGCACTTTCTTATGCTGACCAGTCCCTCAGGATCTGAGCCATTACTTCTAGCATAACTAGGGCTACCTGTAGAAGGTTCTGGATTGACAATCTTGGAGAATGAAGTCTTCTACTTATCCTTAGCCCAGGTAAAACAAAGGCAACAGGAGTGCAACCTTCCGTACCCCACTAAAATGCCTCAACCTTTTTCAAAAGGGACTACCAGAAATGCACTGTGAAGTACAGCGCAGTCTGAACACTATGTTCATGCAATTTTAGGTCATTCTCTTGAGTCTGCAGAAAGGTTGTCAGATAGTATTTAATAGGAACCAAATAGAAATGCTTTTCTTAATAACCTCAAAGGAAAATGTATCTTTTCTCCTTTGCCTGCATCTTTTATTTGCTCTCTCGTTGTTTATCCCCATAATTGTATTATTTAACTCTGCCATGGATTTTGGATTAAGTGTGATGCACCACAGTCACAAAATTTGTATCCTCATTCAAACTCTTATCTTTGGGATTTTCCTTGGATACATTAGACAGGTGGGGCCAGTTCAAATCTTGATTTGATTTGAATTTGGATTTGATTTTTCTAGCTACTTTTATGATCTCCATTACTGGAGTTTTCCTAAAGCCTGGAGCTGTTCAGAACCAAGGTCTTGGCTCAAACTCACCTCTCATACAAAATAAAGTTGTGCTGAACTAAGGCAAACTATTCTTACTGTTGGTTAATAAACCACCATCACATTAAATCCCTACTACTCTCAAATTGGAACTGATGTTTTAAGGCCTACTCCTACACACTCTTTACTATTGAATGTTGTCATTACTGCTGTGAATGGCCCCACTGACATCAATGCAGCTGCACAAAACAATAAGCACTATTATTGGTGGTAAGCATGTGTATCATCTAACCCACAATGATGAAAGTCTCCATTATTATCAGGGATCGTAGTTTTCCGTGATTAAAAAACAAAATTCTCCGATAAAAAAAACCCATAAAATCCACATTTTTCCACAATTAAAATGAAAGGCTTAACTTTAGTTTCCCTAGCCACAATATATATAGGTATCAGTTGAACACAATGTTTTATGGATATACAGTAGAACCTCATTTATCCAAGCCTCCATTATCTGGCTCTCAGTATTAACTGAGCCATCAGCAGTCCAGGACGAACAGTGACTGGGGCTTGGGAGGTCAGTCCCAGATGGCTGCGTAATGGAGGCTCAGATAAACAGGGTTCTACTGTACGTTTTTATTTTTTCACAAAATTGTAAAAACTAAAGATTCTCTTTAAAAATGCAAATTCCATGATTTTCCATGGCAAATGGATTTCTAGGATCCCTGTTTATTACCAATTTTCTGTGTCATTCAGTTTCCCGGAAGATTGTTTTAAAAGCATATGGAAGGAAAAAATAAAACAAAAAATATAAAGGCCATGAATTTTTTAAATGAATGCCTGAAGGCAGTGGGAGCTGCCAAGTGCTCAGAATTTTTGAAAATCAGGCAACTTATTTAGATGCCCAATTATGGATTTAGGAATCCAATTTTCAGGCACCCAATTTCGAAAATCTTGGCCAAAAACTGTACTAAATGCCACAGTAGTTAGCAGTAGACCGGGTGACAAAATAAAAATGTGCTGAAAAATGTCCAGTAGAAATGAACATGTTCAGGAAATGAACCGCAGAGTGGACAATGTAAAAAAAATACCATTGAAAGTGACAACCTATAAAGAAATAATTTGGTTGCTTTGTGCCTAACCCCTAGAATCATCTTATAATTCCCTTTTTCATAAAAAAAAAACAAATCAATTGGCTTACTATAGTTTTATAAAACAAAAACAAGTTAAGTGGCACCAGCAGAATGTGTAACTTTGTGTATTTATTGTAACATTGGCTGTTTATTTGGAAGCTGCACTGAATTAAATGTGGAGGACTTTTTCAAGCACAGAAAGGAACATGAACACTTTTAAATAGTTAGCGTTTCACATACACAGGACTAAAGTAAAGGGTCCCCACTGTTGGGGTGCATTTTTTAATTAAATGGGAAACATGCAACTGTTCAAGGGAAATTCAGATTTAATGTACATATACTTTGCATATGTGCGTGTAATAAAGACAGAGAATAACATGAAGTCAAGATACATAATTATATTTTAATAGTATTCTTTCATATTTAAAATTATTATTTATGATACAGTACACACTACATTTATATAAACAAATGCATACAATATAGGTAGAGTACTGCACCATATATTAGGAATTTAAATGAGAGAATACTATTTGAAGCTTAACTTTTGAGGGATCAATCCAATCTACACTGATTCCATAGAGTTTAATAGGAGTTTGATTGAGTCATTAGAAGTATAAATATACTTATTAAAACAGCTGAAACCTGGTGAAGGGAGAGAGCCTGAACGTCTATGCTGCTTTCATTAGCCCCACTGCGTAGGTCCCGCAAACCCAAGTCCAGGCTCAGACTTGCTGCTGTGGGGTTTGTTTGTTTATTTATTTGGTTTTGCTTTGCTATGTAGACTTACCGCTAAAGTACTTGGAAAAAAAGTTAAACTTTCAACCTTTCCTGGCTTCTGTTGGTTTGTATCACAAGCTTAATGTTATTCAAATGATGCTTTTGTAGGCCTATTTCCCTTGTTATTTCAAATAATACGGTCATTATTCTTAGTTCAGAGAACAACAGTTCACACCAAAACGAAAACGTTGCTCTAGATTTGCACTGGCAATCAAGAATGTGTTAGCAGCAATTGGATCTTCCCTTTTAGTGACTCCCTGGGAAACTGTTATGTTAGGACAAAGCATAGCATACAGGCTTCTAGAAACCAAGAAAAAAAACTGCTACTCACCAGTTTTTAAAGCAAATATTAAGTCATCAAACTCTTGTGATTCCTCGTCAGACACCAATGAGCTGTTACTAAATCCTCCAGAAGTGTTGAAGGCATGCCCATTTTGCGGGCTCTGCTTAAAAGCAGCACTGGCCTGACTAGCTGGCCGCAAGGATGCCCTCTCCCAGTCTGCTGGCACCTTAAATGAGTTTAAAAGTCTCAAAGCTGCAGTTATCATCAAAGCTATAGTACATGAATAGTTCTGTCTGTTTGTCTACATTCTTAACCAGCCCCTCATCACTGCCATATCTGAATAGTTTGAACCCATGACTATGCAGGATCAGGGGAGTCATAATGGGCTTTTTGGCACCTCTTCCAGGGGAAAGTCTAGCTCAATATTTTTCTTTTTAAAATGATTGTAATTGATTACAAGTAATTTGGCTTTGTGTTCATTATGAATGGTCTAGTTGGTTTAAAAAAGTTATCCAACTTTTCCCTATTTCTGAAGATTCTCCTCTGGTACAGAGAAGTTCTAACTGAAGTACTCTAAAATTCCATTGCAAATCTCTTTGTTTGTTCTTTCTTTGAATGTCAATGTGGTTGCCTTTCCCCATCTCCTGAGACCCTCCAAAACAGTCTGTCTTTCCTCTTCATACCATCTAAGATTTTCTTTCTTTCCACTTGATACGACCCTTCACTGGCACCCCACTCTTTCCCTCCCATCCCATGACAATCTTATTTATTTGTTTAAATAATTCATCTTCACAATATTATGTGCCTTTGAAAATGCTGGGGCAGAGCTTGGTAGTATATCCCATCAGCCACCTAATTCAAAACTAGAGCTGGCCAGAAAACAGAATTTCTGTCCCAGAAAAAAAATGAGTTTGAATTGTTTTTGTTTTACATAACTCAACATGTGACAAATCCAATTGTGACATCCATAAAGATCAGAGGTGAAAATCTGGCCCTACTGAAGTCAACAGGAGTTTTGCCATGGACTTCAATGGGGCCAGGATTCACCCCAGAATTACAGTAACTTGAAAAGTATTTTATGTTGACTGTGACCTACTTTTCAAATATGCAATCCATGGCCTTATAACAAAGCTAATAAGCAATGTAAAAAAAAAAAGGGGTGGGGTGGGATGGGCAGGGTGATCTATAGCTCTGATGTTACCAGAGAGCTGTAATTCACAGGAGCGCTACCATGCCTGAGAATAGCAACTTTTATTGTACAAGCTAACATCATTATCCCCTCCCTCAAATGCAGATATGAAGCATAAAAACAAAAATAATCCCACCCCAGCAATTCACAGGTGGTCATCTCACAGCTATGTATATCACTGTTTCCCCATTCAGCTTTACAGTAAGTATGATAATGATTATGAGGTATAGTATACAGGTACCTCTTCTATAGCACTGATCAGGTTCTGAGTAGACTTGCTGATCTCTCCTCCTGCTGGGGACATCCCACTGCCATGTGTGAAAAAGGCAGAGCCTGGGCTTGTATGTCCATTCATATCTATGGTGTAACTTGCTTTCACAGGACAACAAAGCTGGTTGTGTAGGATAAAATACACCACAAAGACATAAAGACCCTGGAGAAAAGGAAAGCATCAGTGAAATGAAGCAATCCTAGATTGGGAACACAGAGTCAGGACAAGATTCTACATGCCGTAGCAGATGCCTCCTTTTACTCCAACAGCCAATGGGTCATGTGATTGAGATATGAAACACTGAAGCATCCAATAAAATGAGCTGTAGCTCACGAAAGCTTATGCTCAAATAAATTTGTTAGTCTCTAAGGTGCCACAAGTACTCCTTTTCTTTTTGTGAATCACAAGAGCAGGTGTCATTATAAAACTCAGGTTTAGAAGTTAAACCTGATGTCCTGTAATGAAGTGTAGAAGCGTAATCTTATGTCCTGAGGCCCCCAGTAATGGGTCATTAAAAATGATTATCTGGTTAACCCACCCAGTTGTGAAGCCAAGATCAGAGCAAAAAACAAGTTTTGCAGCCATCACAACAGTGAGATAACAGGTTTAGGGACTGCTTTACAACAGAAACTGGCAACTGCTCACCACTTATTTTATTCTGCCAGCCACTATTTTTTGTTCTCCTATTGACCTGCTGGCTTCTTACATTCCTGCTTTAATATCAATCTCATGCAAGCTGCATTGCTTACCACCATTGATATCAAGCTGCAGTTTTAAAAGAAATTCTCCATGCTACTCCCTAATTGAACAGTGGCTTTCATTTATGATTTTTACAAGAGCCCTTCTGTGTGTGTCTCTGTGGCTCTTGTTTAAAACTTGCTAATTTTGACCTTTAAGTTGAGCCAACACAAAGTGTTAAAACTGTGTCTTTTGTCTGCACAAAAATCATATTTAACTTTTGGGACTGAAATCTGACTCTCTCTTTCTGGTCTGATTGTTAAATTATATGAATATTGAGTATGGGCAGGAGGGAACAACTTTTTAAATAAAGAAGGAGTTAATTCCGAGATCTGTAAAAAGGAGAATTCTAGAAGGCTTCCTTTTATTGAATTTGCTTTGTTTTAATGGCTCCCTCTGTTGCCAGGACTTATGAAAAAACTAAATAGGGCAAGTCGTTTGAAATGTACCCTACAGACATGAAATTTGTAATTGAGATTATAAATAGTAAGTGAGCTTTCATTTAGCCTCTTATTCTGAGGAATTTCTAAGGTTTGCAACTTTAAATATGAAACGAGACTGGGAACACGCAGTTTCTGCATACCTACGCAACAGACCGACTGAAACCACACTTTATCAGAGTCACAGATTCATAGATTTGAAGGCCAGAAGAGACCCTTATGATTATCAGGGCCAGATTAGAGACTTTTAGAGCCCTATGCACTATGGAAATTTGGGGGGGAGGGGTGCTACCTATCTTAGACTAGACAGAGAGGGCCCAAACCTGTGGGGTTGCTGTCCTCCCCATAAGAATGGGGGAGGGGAACTATACCCTGTATGCAGCCAGGAACCTGCTCCCAGTCCCACCTATTCCTGATCTTTAAACCAAAGGAACTATTGAACAGGAGCTAAAACATCCTCACACTCTAAAAACAAATCTAAGGACTTTTAGGTGGGTTGGACATAATGGGATCAGCAACTGAAACATTTTCTGTAAAAAATTTAAGTATAAATTAGGGCTGTCAAGCGATTAAAAAATTAATTGCAATTAATTACACTGTTAAACAATTAGAGAATACCGTTTATTTAAACATTTTGGATGTTTTCTACATTTTCAAATATATTGATTTCAATTATAACACAGAATACAAAGTGTACAGTGCTTACTCTATATATTTATTTTTGATTACAAGTATTTGTACTGCAAAAGAGAGTATTTTTCAGTTCACCTAATACAAGTACTGTAATGAAATCTCTTTGTCATGAAAGTTGAATTTACAAATCTAGAATTATGTACAAAAAACAACTGCATTCAAAAATAAAACAATGCCAAACTTTAGAGCCTACAAGTCCACTCAGTCCCATGTCAGCCAATTGCTCAGAAAAACAAGGTTTGTTTATATTTGCAGAAGATAATGCTGCCTACTTCTTGTTTACAATGCCACCTAAAAGTGAGAACAGGCGTTCTCATGGCACTGTTGTAGCTGGTGTCCCCACAAGATATTTACTTGCCAGATGTGCTAGAGATTCATATGTCCCTTAATGCTTCAACCACCATTCCAGAGGACATGCATCCATGCTGATGACAGGTTCTGCTTGATAACAATCCAAAGCAGTGCGGACCGACGCATGTTCATCATCATTTCAGGCCACCAGCAAAAGATTGATTTTCTTTTTTGGTTGTTTGGGTTCTTTAGTTTCTGCATTGGAGTGTTGCTCTTTTAAAACTTCTGAATGTATGCTCCACACCTCAACCCTCTCAGATTTTGGAAGGCACTTCAGATTATTAAACCTTGTTTATCATTTTTACAGTGCAAATATTTGTAATAAAAATAATATAAAGTGAGCAGTGTACACTTTGTATTGTATTGTAATTGAAGTCAATATATTTGAAAATGCAGAAAAACATCCAAAAATATTTAATACATTTCAACTGGTATTCTATTGTTTAACAATGCAACTAAAACTGCGATTAATAGCAATACATTTTTTATCATTATTAATTTTTTGATTTAATTGCATGAGATAACTGCGATTAATCGACACACCTAATATAAAGCATAAAAAGGTATGAATGATGATTGTTGTTGAAGCAATTCTAAGAAGAACTGATGATAGTGAAATCATTGCACTCTGGAGTTCAGACAGTCTCTAGAAATTCAGTCTCTAAGACCCCATTCATAAAAGTTGCACATATATTTTATGTACCATTTGCATTTTTCAAAAAGAATCTGCATGTTGAAAATGACTCAGGTCAAAACTATGCACTTCCTTCCCATCGAATTGCAAGGTTATAGGATTTTGCTGTGGAAGGCCAAATTCTTCCAGGACCTGCCATATGTCCTGGCAGTTGACACTCTGCCAGAAAAACTTGATATGATGCAAAGTACCACTGAGGATCGGCAGTCAGCTAGCGCTGCTGCAAAAGCAGATTGAACTGGTCAATGCGGGGGTATAATTAGGTAACTATGGCGTCCCTGTGAAAACTAAAGCTACATCCTATACAGAAATGTCAAGGGAAGACAGGTGGTGGTACTAGCCTGGGTAAATCATCTCAAATGAATCTGCTTGGAACATACTAGAGCAGGCAGTGCTAAAAGATGCCCTTTGCACTTCCTTCCCTCTTCCCTGTGCCAGCAAGAGTGAATCTGGCTTGAAACATTCAAAATTTTCCCTGGGCACCTCAAAGGGAGTGTGTGCTCTTCCAACAAGAAAGAAAAGATCAATTCAGAACATCTGCTATCCCTGAAGTAACTGGATGAATTAATTGGAGGCATAGGGAATCCCTGGTCACATCCCCTTTCTCCCACGTACACTCCATGCCAGAGTGAGATATGAGTTTCTAGAGTGGCTCCATACCACCAGAAGATATACCAATTTAGGCTGGAATCTGCCAGTGACGAGAGATCAAGCTCCATTACCAAACGCAAGAATCTGGAACAGAGGTTGTCTCTCTGCAATGCTAGTACATGAGAAGAAGGGTACCTTTAGAGGGTTTAAGGCGGGAGTACAGGCTGCAAACAACAGAAGGCAGTATGGTGGTTTTGTGCACAGAGCACTGCACTGCACAGCCCAATTCCAAAAGAGACATAATTATGACATAATTATGTGACTATGGAGCGCCAGAAGAGACTAAAGCTTCCCTCACTTATGTGGCAGGTGGCCGTTTGCTGCTCCTTGTCAGCCCAAACCTCCAGCTCAACTTATTCCACTATATTAATTCTATTATTAAACATTTAGATTGGAGAAGTACCTGGAGATCTTGATCTGGGATCAGTGCCCCATTGTGCTAAGCACTGTATGAATGAATAGAACAAAGACAAGTCCCTTTTCCAGATATCTCATAGTTAAGGCTAGCTGCAACAGGTGGATAAACCAAGAAGTGGATGTGAAGGACAAGGCAAAAAGATGGACATATATGCAAAAGTAAGTAGGTTCAGTGGTCATAGTGGGATATTATCCTAATCAGATTAGTAGCTACTATGGAGGTTTAATTTTGAGTGTATTTCAAACACTTGCAGTCCAGAGAAACCGTTATTATATTAGTCAAGGTTCAGAGAGATTGAGAGACCAACCAGTTTCATCTATACAATTCAGCTCTTAAAATAACCCTTCCTGGAGTTGCACAGTAGTGGGGAACACATAGCGACATAGTGACTAGGGAAAGCAACACTCCTTGCTATGCACCATTTACAAAAGCATTACTTTCATAGACTCATATATTGCAAGGCCAGAAGGGTCCATTGTGATAATCTAGTCTGTACTCCTGTATAACACAGGCCATAGAACTTCCCAAAATAATTCCTAGAGCAGATCATTTGCAATTTACTAGCAGCAGCTAGGCTTCAACCCCCCAGGCTCATGGCAACAAAGCATCATTATAGAAGAGCTCCAGCTCTGCTACACTTAAGGTCAAGACCAACTGCTGTTGGCTAGGTACATCTGCCTCATCTATAATTTCAGTACTTTTTTTTGTAAGTACACTCTTGGTCCAGAGGGGCTGCTATTAATCATAAAATAGTTTTAAGGTCAGCGACTTACAGTGTGTATTTCCTAATTTAAAATAGTCAGTTATTTTGCAAGAGCAGACACAGAGACAAACAGCAGAGATACTTCTCTCAGGACCTGGAAGTCTGTTCGTGTTCTTATGAGAGCTAAGCAGCAGTGGCAATCGTGATGGTTACTGTTGAAGGCTGGGGTGGAATTTCATTATGTGAGGTTCAGAGGGGCTTCCACATTTTAATACACACTTATGATGAAATTGCTAATCTGTGTTTTTCCATAATGTGTTTTTCCATACATAGATTACTCAGCCAGTGACTGCTTGTGTGCCCTTTGACTCGGAAAGGTTATCTAAGTCAGGTATTAGAAACATGAATCCTGTCTCTTAGGCCATGTCTATGCTATCGCTTATGTCAGCAAAATTTATGTTGCTCCTGGATGTGAAAAAAACCATCCCTGAGTGACATAAATTTCGCCAGCATAAGCAGTAGTGTACACCGCACTATGTTGGTGGGAGAACTTCTCCTGCCAAAATAGTTACCGCTGCTCATTGGAGTGGTTTAATTATGTCACCGACAGAGCTATCTCCCATCAGCATGGAGAAGCTATGGGGATCTTACAGTGGCACAGCTGCATTGGTATAGCTCTGCTGCTGTAAGCTCAACTATGTAGACATAGCCTTAGTTCTCTCACCCCTGTGCTCTCACTATTACAACACTGCCATCCAAGCAGAAGCTGAGAAAGCAACTTAAATTATGACTAGAGGAAAGCAACACTCCTTGCTATGCACCATTTACAAAAGCATTACTTTCATAGACTCATATATTGCAAGGCCAGAAGGGTCCATTGTGATAATCTAGTCTGTACTCCTGTATAACACAGGCCATAGAACTTCCCAAAATAATTCCTAGAGCAGATCATTTGGAAAAACATCCAGTGTTGATTTAAAAATGGTCAGTGATGGAGAATTTACCCTGACTCTTGGTAAATTGATCCAATGGTTAATTACTCTCACCATTAAAAACTCTGCAATTGTAGAGTTTAAACAACTCCCAGACCTTTGATTCCCAGCCTTTCTCTGCTAGATTGAAGAGACCATTATTAAATATTTTCTCCCATGTAGATACTTATAGACTGCAATCCAGTCACCACTTAACCTTCTCTTTGTTAAGCTAGAACGAGCTCCTGGAGTCTATCACTATAAAGGCATGCCTTCTCATCCTTTAATCATTCTTATGGCTCTTCTCTGAACCCTCTCCAATTTACCAACATCCTTCTTGAATTGTGGGCACCAGAAACGGACACGGTATTCCAGCAGTGGTCACATCACTGCCAAATATAGAGATAAAATAGTCCTAGTCCTACTCAAGATTCCCCTATTTATGCATTCCAGGATAGCTCTTTTGGCATTACATTGGGAGCTCATGTTCAGCTGATTATCCACCACAACCTCCAAATCTTTTTCAGAGTCACTGCTTCCCAGGATAGAGTCCTCCATTCTGTAAGTACGGCCTACAGTGTTTGTTCCCAGCTGTATAGATTTACATTTAGTTGTATTAAAATGCATATGGTTTGCTTGCAGCCAGGTTACCAAGCAATCTAAATTGCTCTGAATTAGTGACCCATCCTCTTCATTATTTATCACTCTCCCAATTTTTGGGTCATCTGCCAACTTCATCAGTGATGATTTTAAGTTTCTTCCAGGCGTCTAGTGCGGGAGGGAGGGGCATGGAGGGTCCAATGTGCCCCCAGCAGCCACCCAGGTGGAGAGAGGAAGGGGCGGGGACAGAGCCTTTCTGGCAGCTCATCAGCAGCGGCCTACAGCAGCTACCTAGGAGAGAGCCTGGCTGTGGTGGCAGTGGGCTGCCCCCCACCTAGGCTTGTCTTCTGTGGACAGCAGCTGAATGAACCGGAGACCCCACCCTGGCACATTCGGCCCATCTCCAGAAGCTGAGCCTGGGCATGGAGCAGGCTGCTGCCCCTCCCCAGCAAGGCTCTTTCCCAGGCAGCTGCTGTTGCACATGGGGGGGGGGGCGCTACTCTGGTTTGCTCAGTCCCTGTAGCCAAGCCTGGACAGGAAGCAGGTTGCTGCTGCCTTCGTCCCCAGCCAGGCTCTTTCCCAGCCAGCTGGCTATGCTGCACGGAGCAGTGACAAGGAGTGGCTTTGTCCCACTCCCTGGGTCTGGGTGCCAGGGAGGGCAGGGGGCAGCCAAACATGCCAGAGGAAGCCGGAGCAGCAGCAGGTAATGTGGGGTGTGGGAGAGATCATAATTTGGGGTTGGGGTGGGAGGGAGACACATGGGGAGGTCATGTATCCTCTGCTTTAGCTCATTTGGTCATTGATAAAAATGTTAAATAGCATAGGGCCAAGAACCAATCCATGTGGGACCCCAGTAGAAACAGACTCACTTGATGACAATTCCCCATTTACAGTTACATTTTAGGACCTATTAATTATCCCATTTTAATCTATTTAAGATGTGATGTGTTAATTTTATATCATTCTAGTTTTTTAATCAAAATGTCCTGCAGTACTAAATCAAACATCTTACAGAAGTCTAAGTACATTATGTCAACACTATTACCTTTATCAACCAAACCTGTAATCTCATAAAAAAAATCAATTTAGTTTGACAAGTTCTATTTTCCATAAACCCATGTTGATTTGCATTAATTGTATTATCCTTCTTTAGTTCTTTATGTTGCCGAAGACGAATTATAGACAGGCCTATAATTACCCAGGTCATCCCGTTCACCCTTTTTATAAATTGGCACTAATCAGCTTTCTTCCAGTCTTCTGGAACTTCCCCAGTGCTCCAAAACTTATTGAAAATCATCGTTAATGGTCCATAAGCTTCTCAGACAGCTCTTTCAAAACTCTTGGAAGCAAGTTATCTGGACATTCTGATTTAAAATGTCTAACTTAAGTAGCTTCTGTTAACATCCTCAAGATAGAATAGTGGAATGAAAATGAAATAGAGAAATGAAAACCATATGATGAGATTATATCATCTGTTTTTTTCTCCACATATAAAACAGAAATATTTGTTAAACACTTTTCTGAGTTTTTTAAATTATTATTGACAATTCTTCCATTTCCATCTAGCAATGGACCAATACCATTATTAGGATTCTTTCTGTTCCTAATATATTTTTTAAAATTCCTTCTTATTGTCTTTAACACTGTTGGCCAGAGATTTCTCTTTGTGCCCTTTGGCTTCACTTATCAATTTTCTGCAATTCCTATCTTCTGATATTCACTATTGTATTCACTAATATCAACGTCCCCTTTCTCCCATTTGTTGTATTTTTTGTTTTATTTAATTTATTTATTTATTATTTTATTTATTTTTTACACTTTTCCTCTAAACCAATTTGCTTTTCCACCAGCATGGCCTTCTTCCTCAATTGTGGGATTATGGCTTTTGGAGCATCTAGCAAGGTGTTCCTAAATGATTCCCAATTATCATTCAAAACTTTCTGATTAAATTCTTCCTTCCAGCTGATATGACTCATATTTATTTTCAGCTTTGTGAAACTGGCACTGTTAAAGCACCAAGTATATATATCTTTGGTCGGGACTCCATATTATAAAATATCAATCCATGATCACTTGTATCTAAGCTACCTGTTTTTAACAGACAGAAGAGTTTTGCTAACTGAAAAAAAGTGGATCCTTCTTTGACTCACTCCCCCAACTGACCCCTGTAAATCTGGAGTATATGCAGTACACAGATGAGTTAGGGCAGTGATGCTACTTGCTCTCATGTTGTTATGTATATATTCAAAGGGATCTTAAGTATACCCTCACTACACTTATTGACTGTTGCAAAATCTAAGTATACTCACTTTGCTTTTGTGCAATTATGTGGTTCTGAATATACAATGCTGAGTTCCAACAGCTGTGAAGACTGAAATGCCTTGCACCAGAGTACATTGACCTATGCCTATTTTAGCTAGAAGTCAATATTAGTAGCAACTGGTTGCTTTGAAAGAGCATTAGAAAAGTGCACACACCAGTGTTGTTTGTAGTGGCAACTTTCACAGTGTTATGGCTCTTTCTGAAAAGTACTCCTCAATGACTATGTAAATAAGGGGGTAGCAAAGCAATGGATTTTGCTCTTATGTTTGTTATTAATTGCTTTGATCAAGCTGATACTATTCTCAGTGACAATGAAGTCAATTTCCAGAAGCCAGGTACCCACCTTCTAGCCAGATGTCTAGAATTTCTTACATACTTTCAATCCAATATGTTTAGGGATATGTGGGGACATGGTCTTTGCTGAGGTGCTCACGGTGGAAAGGTTATGCTGATGGCACTACCAGACCTGCAGCATGATGGGGAAGAAAGAATCAAGTGAACTGGTAACAAAAGCACCAGTTCAGTGAGGCCAGCCAACTACTCCAGCAGGGCACAGGTAAGCAAGATATTTATAAAAAGAAAAGGAGTACCGGTGGCACCTTAGAGACTAACAAATTTATTAGAGCATAAGCTTTTGTGAGCTACAGCTCACTTCATCGGATGCATTTGGTGGAAAAAACAGAGGAGAGATTTATATACACACACACAGAGAACATGAAACAATGGGTTTATCATACACACTGTAAGGAGAGTGATCACTTAAGATAAGCCATCACCAGCAGCAGGGGGGGGAAAGGAGGAAAACCTTTCATGGTGACAAGCAAGGTAGGCTAATACCAGCAGTTAACAAGAATATCAGAGGAACAGTGGGGGGTGGGGTGGGAGGGAGAAATACCATGGGGAAATAGTTTTACTTTGTGTAATGACTCATCCATTCCCAGTCTCTATTCAAGCCTAAGTTAATTGTATCCAGTTTGCAAATTAATTCCAATTCAGCAGTCTCTCGTTGGAGTCTGTTTTTGAAGCTTTTTTGTTGAAGTATAGCCACTCTAAGATCTGTGATCACCTATAAGGTGGCTAGAAAGCTGGCTGATTGTCAGGCTCAATGGGTAGTGATCAATGGCTCCATGTCTAGTTGGCAACCAGTATCAAGTGGAGTGCCCCAAGGATCAGTCCTGTGGCCGGTTTTGTTCAATATCTTCATTAATGATCTGGAGGATGGCATGGACTTCACCCTCAGCAAGTTTGCAGATGACACTAAACTGGGAGAAGAGGTAGATACACTGGAGGGTAGGGATAGGATACAGAGGGCCCTAGACAAATTAGAGGATTGGGCCAAAAGAAATCTGATGAGGTTCAACAAGGACAAGTGCAGATTCCTGCACTTAGGAGGAAAGAATCCCATGCACCGCTACAGACTAGGGACCAAATGGCTAGGCAGCAGTTCTGCAGAAAAGGACCTAGGGGTTACAGTGGTTGAGAAGCTGGATATGAGTCAATAGTGTGCCCTTGTTGCCAAGAAGGCTAATGACATTTTGGGGCGTATAAGTAGGGGCATTGCCAGCAGATCGAGGGATGTGATTGTTCCCCTCTATTGGACATTGGTGAGGCCTCATCTGGAGTACTGTGTCCAGTTTTGGGCCCCACACTACAAGAAGGATGTGGAAAAATTGGAAAGCATCCAGCGGAGGGCCACAAAAATGATTAGGGGACTGGAACACATGAGAGGACAGGCTGAGAGAACTGGGATTGTTTAGTCTCCAGAAGAGAAGAATGAGGGGGGATTTGATAGCTGCTTTAAGCTACCTGAAAGGGGATTCTAAAGAGGATGGATCTAGACTGTTCTCAGTGGTAGCAGATGAAAGAAAGAGGAGTAATCGTCTCAAGTTGCAGTGGGGGAAGTTTAGGTTGGATATTAGGAAAAACTATTTCACTAGGAGGGTGGTGAAGCACTGGAATGGGTTACCTAGGGAGGTGGTAGAATCTCCTTTCTTTGAGGTTTTTAAGGTCAGGCTTGACAAAGCCCTGGCTGGTAAGATTTCGTTGGGGATTGGTCCTGCTTTGAGCATGGGATTGGACTAGATGACCTTCTGAGGTACCTTCCAACCCTGATATTCTATGATTCTATGCCAGGTCACTGTTCTCAGCCGACAAACATTACTACTATTTGTTGTTTCACCAGCCCCACTACAAGGAAGAATCAGCCCAAGGCAAATTTGTGCACTAGATAAAGAAGGAATTTGCCATTAGGGAAGGGAGACCTGGTTCAAGAGGAGAAAAACAACTGGCCTGAAATTTGAACTGAAGCTTATCTTTAAGAATTTTAACTTTCCAGTGCCTCTTAGCACTGCCTAACTCTCTTGACCTTATTGGAAGCAAGAAGTACCAGAAAACTCATCAGAGCCTGTTCTCATATGATTTCTAGCTCAGTTTTGCAAATTCAACACATTTTGATAAGCATCCAACTTTTTAGAGCTTTCTACAATCTAATTTTTTTGATGTTTGCCTGTTGCTAATGCGTTCCCCGCCCCCCCTTGCTTACTCATGCAGCTTGGCAATTTACCTGGTCACCTGTGTGCACTGGGTGCCTCTGTATCCAGATCGAACATGAATCTGCCAGTTATTTGGCTTGCAGAGCCTGTACTTTCTGTAGTAGTTAGGCTTGCAAGTTCCTTGCTCTGGAAGTATTCACCTTGTGGCTCCCTAAACTCATCAGTTCTTAATCTAGGTCTCTTAACCTCAGCAATAATTGAATGTTGCCATATTCTTTTGAATCTCTCCATGTAGAATAAACTGATCAAATCAAACTAAATCCCTGTGGAGTGTTGAAGCTGCTTAAAGCCCTATGGACCGAACTCTTTTGATCATATTAGGCTCAAGAAGTAGGACTTGATGCATTAGCATGAAGGTCACGCTGACGTCCTGAAGCCACAATTGCCTCATTGTGCCCCTGTTTAACAGGAGGCAACGGCCAAACTGTCACAGTCATGGTGCATTTATCTGCTCAGTCCCCACTCTCTTGGCTGCTCCTTCATCCCTGCAAAACCCTGCTGTGTAATCTGCATAAACTCCCCAAATCCTGTCCACTTCCCCTGCACAGTAGAAACAAACCAGTTTCACTACATCTGAGGACCTCTGCTGCCACAATGGGAAGGGTAGATTTGCCCAATACAGCAGATACCCAGAAAAAAATTAGCCATAGTAAATGTAGATCTGTATGGCATAGCTATTGTGATGGCATTGTCAGTACAACAGAATGACACTTTCTTAGTCCAGCTGGTATAAATGGGCCTGCCTCCATTGACTTCAGTGGGACTGAACAGATTGACATTAGCTGAGAATTTCTTGTAAATCTATAATACTAAAAGTATGTCCATTAGCAAAACTATACTTGTGTAATGATTCAGTAACGCAGCTGATTGCTGTTCAATTAAAATATGGACTAGGGTTTGCCACTGAAGGATGAGTTGGTTTTTTTGTGGCAGCTGATTAACATCCAGGAAGGGGATGATGACCAGGATTTGTTCAGGTAACATTTTTTTAACCAGGAGTTCTGCACAACTGCTTTTACTTCTATAAATACAAATACAAATTGCCTGGTTTGAAATCAGGCCTAATTTCAACCAGCATCACCTGTATCCAGTTCACTGTTGGAAAATAAATGGAGGCTTTGACATATCAGGGCATATCTGCTATGGCTGGTGATATATATCATGGTAGTGTTGTACGTGTGCCTTAAAGAAAGATGTAATGTCATAATGGGAAGTGTCATTTTCCATGAAAACAATAGTTCACTTTAAAAGCCCAACTTAAAATTATGGAAGGGAACAGCCTTCTTGGGTCTATTTTTGTGGAAAAACAACAGCAAAAAAGGGAGTTGTTGCCAATCTGTATTCTGGTCTGTTCTCTTACTTCACATTTTTATTAGTTGAGAGTTTTTCTTAAATCCCGACTGTAACAGAGCTCATAGCAGTAGCCACCCAGTGACACAGAACAGAGCAGAACCAAATGTCTCAGGGTGCAAAAACAAAACCAGTTTCTGTTGGATGTGTAATGGAGACCAATATAATGGATCAGCCCTCCAGATCTGAATACATTTGTGTGAGGATGTGCATGTATTCTGCGCTTCTGCTGAGAGCCAAGCAATGTCTGTACTGAAGTTGTTGACTGCTAGAACAGACGTAACAAGACAAAAACCAGAAGTTAATATTGGTACCCCTTGTTCATTGAAAACTGTGGAACTGTAGGCTACTGCAAAAACCAAGGAGAAAAGTGACAGGCATAGCAACACACACACAGACAAAGGCCCAGTGCAGTGCAGGCATGCCTCCATATGATTGTGGGCATCCATTACCAGTAGGTAGCATTTTCAGCTGCATACATTCTCCAGATGTAGGCGCATGGGCCCTGATCATCTTATCTGGCTGAGCTGTGCTCAGTGTAAGACCTAAGAGAGTGAGCAAGGGTGACTTTGTTTACTTTTGCAGATCTGTGATTCATAACGCTGCTGGAGGTAGGTTCAGGCCCTGGCATAATTTAGGGCAGATTCAGAGCTATTCTAACTTCATGAATTGAAATGGTCTCCAAGGACTATGCTCTCTGTATGCCACCTGAATATTCCTCAGGTAGCTGTATCTGCTGGGTTTCTGGCTGTTTTGCAGGTGAAGCAGTGCAAAGCAGCTGAGGTTGGGGGGATGGGTAAGACTGTGAAGATCTGGCCCATGTCGTACAAGTGTAGTTGCTGTGGTAGATTCACAAGACCTGATTGGCACCCCTGTATCGAATCATCTTAGTAAGAAACATTCTATTTAGTGTATGATGAGTATGCTCCAATACAGTCAAAAAAAACCCCAGGCTGCGCGGTCTGAGTTCAATATCACACCCACAATTTCCAGTGAATCACCACATGTGCAGAAGAAAAGTGGTGGCAGCAGGCCACCTGACACTGTCTGTCCTTCCTCACTTTCAGGTTATTCTACTCTTCTGCTGGTAGTAGTGCTGCTTTTCTGTTTTCAGGTACCAGTAGCAGCACCAGCACTTCTGTCCTTTAGTCCTCCCTTCTCTGCCACAGCCACTCTCAGTATGAAAAAAGCAACACCGGAGCAGCAGTGTTAGTACTAATCTCATCATGTAATCTTTTCATTCTAAGTTCAAGTAGTTTCAGCCTCACCCCCACACATCACAGAACTAACTTATGAGATATGGCCATAACTTTCTGAAGTTTGTACAGGACACTGGCTCTAGGCACAAAAGATGTAGAATGGTCTCGAGATCAGTGAGGCCAACCTTGTATTTATCAGAATTTTTTGAACTTCTGATAAAGATGGTATTAGGTGCATTGCTGGCACCTGAGCAGCATAAATATCTTGGTTTCAGAGTAGCAGCCGTGTTAGTCTGTATTCGCAAAAAGAAAAGGAGTACCGGTGGCACCTTAGAGACTAACAAATTTATTAGAGCATAAGCTTTCGTGAGCTACAGCTCACTTCATCGGATGCATTTGGTGGAAAAAACAGAGGAGAGATTTATATACACACACACAGAGAACATGAAACAATGGGTTTATCATACACACTGTAAGGAGAGTGATCACTTAAGATAAGCCATCACCAGCAGCAGGGGGGGGAAAGGAGGAAAACTTTTCATGGTGACAAGCAAGGTAGGCTAATACCAGCAGTTAACAAGAATATCAGAGGAACAGTGGGGGGTGGGGTGGGAGGGAGAAATACCATGGGGAAATAGTTTTACTTTGTGTAATGACTCATCCATTCCCAGTCTCTATTCAAGCCTAAGTTAATTGTATCCAGTTTGCAAATTAATTCCAATTCAGCAGTCTCTCCTTGGAGTCTGTTTTTGAAGCTTTTTTGTTGAAGTATAGCCACTCTAAGATCTGTGATCGAGTGACCAGAGAGATTGAAGTGTTCTCCAACTGGTTTTTGAATGTTATAATTCTTGACGTCTGATTTATGTCCATTCATTCTTTTACGTAGAGACTGTCCAGTTTGGCCAATGTACATGGCAGAGGGGCATTGCTGGCACATGATGGCATATATCACATTGGTAGATGCGCAGGTGAACGAGCCTCTGATAGTGTGGCTGATGTGTAGCCATCACCTTCAGCCCCCAACTAAAACCTCTCCAACGCATCATCAAGGATCTACAACCTATCCTGAAGGATGAGCCATCACTCTCACAGATCTTGGGAGACAGGCCAGTCCTTGCTTACAGACAGCCCCCCAATCTGAAGCAAATACTCACCAGCAACCACACACCACACAACAGAACCACTAACCCAGGAACCTATCCTTGCAACAAAGCCCGTTGCCAACTCTGTCCACATATCTATTCAGGGGATACCATCATAGGGCCTAATCACATCAGCCACCTTATAGTCCATTCATCCAGCCCATACTTCTTTAACTTGCTGGCAAGAATACTGCGGGAGACCATACCAAAAGCTTTGCTAAAGTCAAAGAATAACACATCCACTGTTTTCACCTCATGAATGCTCCATGATTTTTCCAGGGACTGACTGGCCTATAGTTCCCCGGATCCTCCTCCTTCTCTTTTTTAAAGATGGGCACTACATTAGCCTTTTTCCAGTCGTCTGGGACGTCCCCTGATCGCCATGAATTTTCAAAGATAATGGCCAATGGTTCTGCAATCACATCTGCCAACTCCTTTAGCACTCTTGGATGCAGCGCATCTGGCCCCATGGACTTGTGCTTGTCCAGCTTTTCTAAATAGTCCCGAACCATTTCTTTCTCCACAGAGGGCTGGTCACCTCCTCCCCATGCTGTGCTGCCCAGTGCAGCAGTCTGGGAGCTGACCTTGTTCATGAAGACAGAGGCAAAAAAAGCATTGAGTACATAAGCTTTTTCCACATCCTCTGTCTAAAGGTTGCCTCCCTCATTCAGTAAGGGCCCATACTTTCCTTGACTTTCTTCTTGGTTGGTCCATTGGTAAGCAGCAAGAAGTCACATGACAAAGAAGTCATCCACAAACCCAGCAGCAGCCTGGACTGGATTTAGATCAGTTTCTTCTTGTTCGCTTTTGGTACTAGTAGCTTTGTTAGTGTTAGGTTGCTAGTTTTATTTTTTAGAGGTTTGGGGGTTTATTGGTTAGTTTCACGTTTTTTTCAGTTATACCAATTTCAGATTCCATATAGCTTCTGGACACTTCTAGATTGCCCTTGGCAGCCAGCCCTCTTCCGTGCTTTGCTTGTCAACCTCATGGTGGGTGTTTGCATTACTCACTGCTTAGCACTCAGGTGGTCTTTCTTCTCCGCTGCCTGTGGTTTCTTTGGTGGCCGTCTCTGGGCACATATGCTGCTGCTGCTCTTCCTTGTGGTGACTTCTCAGTTAATATACTTTTTTTTAAGCTTAGTGCCTTAGCTGACTCTTTTGTGAACTTCCCTGGGGATTTTCACTGATTTACTGCCGGTCCTCATGTTGCTGCCCTCTGCTTTCCCTGCAGTTTTCCATCACTGTTGGACTACTGAAAGGCTGCTTTGAATAATCATTGCCTGTATGTAGCAGGTACAGACTGCTCCTATGGAAATTACTATTCCAATGGAACAGATCATTTGCATGTCTTATGTGCAGGAAGGTTGTAATCCACACAGGAACAAACAATTTACAATGAAAATGATAAAACTATTCAGAGAATCATCAGAAGATGTATTGTATAATGTATGACATGTTTTGATAATGGATGTTGCCAGTTGAAAACTCTTTTTGAAAATATCAGCCATGAAACTGCACATACAAATGCACAATTACTCATGCTAATCAGCTATTTGTGCATACAGATGGATAGTCAGATGCACATCTATCCAGTCGGCATGAATATTCAGAGTAACTGAAGGCACAACATTTTTGGGCACAAATATTTTAATATCAGGGCCTTCACAACCACTTTATTTTTCTGAAGATCTCTGAATATTTCACTTTTTCTGTCGGCAAGTTGTTGGTTGAGACTGAATAAAAGATCCTGAAGAGGTGTAATCATGGCAAAAGCAGGTAGGTTGCTTTCACTTGTATTTCAGTCATATAATGTAACAATCCCACTGATGCTTCCTCTGAAGTATTAACCTTTGAAATCTAAATCAGATCCTTCTATTTAAATACAGCTCTCTTCTTTAACATTCAGAGTCACTTTAATATGTCCTTGAAAAGCGCAGCTTTGTTAATTGAGGATCTTAATTAATGGATTGACTTTGGATCTAGTTTACATCGAGACTTTGACTGTTTTGTCTTCATTATGCATCAGTTTTGGTGTACCCATGACCACTGCCTGAACATCAACACTGTTATTTTTAGCCTCGGAATCCAAGCCCGAGTCAATTCACCTGGGCTCTGAGACTGTGTTGTGGGCTTTTAAATGCAATGTAGATGTGCCCTCACTTGCTGATGCTGAGAGAAGTAACAATGTAACTCACAGTTCTGGGAACCTCAGCAGATGTTCACACAGCAACATGATTTGGAGGAATTATGGGACTAAGAGGGTATTGGGGCCACTGAAAAAGAAACTGGGAAGTGGAAGTCGGGGTGTGGCCTGCATGCTGGTACGCTGGCTGTTGGTATCAGGGCTGAGAGTCAGAGCAGCAGAGCATTTAAGGCACCCACAGTTGCAGTGGAGGTGGTGACACAATGCTTTGTTACTCACGGTTGAACCCCAAAACATCACACCATTGTAGCTGAGCATTCTCTGTAAGTTAGAGTCAACCTTGTTGCTGAAGCAGTGTATGTTAGCAAGGAGCCTCTATAATAGCACTGAGCAGAGTTATAGTTAGTGCTGGATTTATATCTCACAACCTGACCAAGATCAGTTCTAATAAAATCATAGATCTCCTCATTAACATAAGAGCGGTTAATAAATTTTCACTTTTGGAGACTATTGTTCCACAGTAGCTGTTAAGAAGCTGAGTACACTTTACAAATCTCCATCCCATTTTTTGAGATACATCTGCTTGAAACCAAGAAGATGTATTTCTACACCAAGAGAAATCCTGCCCAAAATTAACCTGCTCTCTTCCTGTTACAGTGCCATAGAGTTTATCCACCAGAACTATGCAAACTTCAGTAGATTCATTTTGCAAATTTGTTCATATAGGTTCAAATCCCCAGAATTTCACTTTGGGTTTTCAAGTTCAAACAATCCTGAAACTCAGTCTACACTGCCAAGTTTCTCTTTATGTTGTGTCAAACCATGCAAAACCATTCAATCTTGCATAGTTTCCACTCAAAATCATAAACTGTTCTCTGGCACCTGACACTGAGCTCAAATTCATTCAAAACGTGGCCCAGGTTTACTTGAAAGATTCATAGACTTTGCCAAATCTTTAAGTAAATTTCTCCGAGGGTCAGGTTTCATTATGAACATATGCATAGCTCTCCACATTGCCTCATATTGACAATTGTCTCCATAAAACAGAATCTTTGTAGCTCTTGTGTTGCTACAGGAACTAGTGCAAAGGATTCTGAAGCACATCCAGGAATCAGAGGTGACAGATATACATGGCTGATCAGAATACATAATCACTGTTTATGAAGGGCAATTAGTACAGTAGAAGATCAGGTGAGTTCACAGGTTGGGTGGTTATGCTAAAAGAGATTAATAATAATTAATATAGTCCTTTTCACCAGTAGATCTCAAAGAACATCCGTATTATCCCAATTTTATAGATAGGGAAACTGAGGCACACGGATGTGAAATGACTTGTCCATGATCACACACCAGCAATCAGGACTAGAACCCAGATCTCCTAAGTCCCACTCCAGTGCCCTGTCCACTAAGCCACAATGCCTCTTCTTAATGTGATAAGGAGCCAAATAACAATAAACAAACCTGAACAGGTTCAGCAATTCAATTTGGAGAAGTACAGAAAATCTAGATTTTTTTTTTAAAAAAGCTTGTCAAATATGCAAAATTAGGCTATAAATCTTGTAAGCATGGGAGCACTAATAAGATTTCTACTACTTCCCACTTCTGGTCATGCTGGAAACACTGAGAGAGCCATCTTTTGGGGTTTCAGCATCCCTGGTTCCAGGTAGAAATAAGTGGTGAGGCATATAGTATGGTACAGATGCTGGGATGTGAATGAGCTGCAGAGAGCAAAGTTCATGAGGATGATGTGCAAAAGTGGCTTAAAATTCACCTTTGCATGCTCCTGATCCTGCAGCAACTTTGTATAGGGTTACTTGTCCTGTGCCATGTTATAGCAGACTGAGGACTACTCTGACTCCTGTCAATTGCAAATGGCCCAGGGGCTGAAAACAGAGCTGAGAGCTGGTAAAGGACAGTGAGTTCCCACCATGCCCCCTTTCCTCTGGCCACAAGCTCTTTTTTGTGTTATGTTAGCAGGGAGCGACATAAGGGTCTCCACACCACTGGAGGATCATCTTTGTACTGGGTGATCCTCCTTCAGCTGCTTTTGCCATCTTGAGGACCAGAATACAATGGTAAGGTGGCAGAAAGCAGCTAAACTGCCCATCAATGGAGATGGCCCTATTTCTCTACTGGTCAGACCTCAGAACATACTTTAAGAAAATATCAGACAGGCTGTTAGGTTATTTCCTTATACATATGTCAGCAATGTGTTTCTCTTATTTTTCCATTACTACACTGACTGCCTTTGTTGAGAGAATAAATAATGGATTTCATGATTTTACACCTTGTATCCTATAAACATTCAGCAAAGCCTTACTCCTACCCTTACTTGCTGTAGATACACATTTATAACCCTATATTTCACATCATACCTTGCAATCCAAGGATGATGCTCTATTAACTTCTCCCTAATACAGATTGGAGACGACAGGTGCTAGAGCCTTTGTCAGCTGTGCCCGCAGGCTAAGGAATTCCCTGACTACTAACATTAAATCAGTGAATTTTATAGCTATATTTGAAAGCAGGCTGAAAGCTGAAGTGAGCATCATACATTTATTTTTTTCTCAAGCAGTGCATTTGGATGCTCATCATCAAAAGTGTCTTTAAAAAGCAGATTGTATTGCACTGTTGTAAAGAAAAGTACATGCCAAAGGGGTCTTCGAGCCAAACCACTCTAGGCTGGGTCCTCACACATTTCATTCAGTGTAGAATGAACCCTATTCATTCAGTGTAGAAACTCCCTACCATCCACAGAAACATTTCTCTCTCCGTGCAACTGTTACAGAAACAACCTTGTGCGGCCACATGGCCAAGCAAAGATGATGCTCAAGAGTGGAGCCTTTCTGCCAGACCTTCAGATAGTTACTTCTGCTACAAACACGAGAAACTACCTTCTGAGACTGTCCCAACCTGAGAAGGAAGATCAGATTAGCCTTTAACCATATCCCTAGTTTAAAAAGGCAAGAAAGAATACTAGATTATTCCCTTTTTTGGAATGTTTTATAGAAAGTATTTTCTGTTCCTGTATATTAATGACAAACATAAAAAAGGCCTAACATTAAGAAACAGTAGCATGAAAAGCTTGTGTTGAAAGACAATGCTTTTAAAGGGATAAAGTAAATTTGTGGTTAGGGTTGAAGTCTTTTTCGTTGTGATTGAGATAATATTATAAGATTAAGAGCTATGCGACAGCTAAGAATCATTATTAGAATGGTGTGGAAATGAGGTTTCATCCTTAATTGTTTCCTTTTTTGTTAGTATTCCTAAAAATTTTGATTAAAAATCTCTATTGCCCACCCACTGTTACCTGTGTGTCATTTGTTATTCTGTGATACCATAATAGCTGAGAATTTGGGTAGGCTTTCATTTAGCAGCACTGCTTTGATCTGCCACAAAAGGAGCCAGATCCTTGAATGCTTTGTGCTGTTTCCATGGCACAAAGCAGCCAGAAATCCAGCATGGAATCCTTGGGTAATGAATAGACTTCAGAGTTCACCACCACCACCTCCCCAGTAGCTTCTGACACAGGAGGCATGTTGGAAGCAAGGCTGATGGGAATAGGACATGGATTCTTGTATTCTAGCAATCTCTGCCTGACAGAATAACTCCTTGGGGATAGTCAGGTACAATTTAGAGCAGTCCTGAGGCTACTTTAAATTATACTAGGCACTAAATAAATCCTGGACAGCTTCAGGATACTCTTAGCTACAGCTATTCCCATAAGGTATTAGTAAAGGGTGTAGGAAAGGCCCTGACAATACTCTCAGGGTGAAGAGTTTAGGGTTAGGGTTAGGGTTAGTTTCCTTTACAACAGTGCAATACAATCTGCTTTTTAAAGACACTTTTGATGATGAGCATCCAAATGCACTGCTTGAGAAAAAAATAAATGTGTTAGGATCTCTCATAATAGAGAGAAACTCTGCTCAGAGGGCTTTATCTTGAGAGACATTGAGCATCCCCTCTCCCACTGATTTTAATCAAAATTGTTGTGGGTGCACATTGCCTTTCTGCAGCATCAGAGGCAACAGAAGGCGAATCTTATTTATAAAGTAGATGGCTCACACTTTCTTGGTTAGGAGTGTTCCCCTCAGTAGGTGATGTGTGGGCAAAAGGGGGACAAGGAACAGATGCCCTTCCATTTTTGACGAGTAGGTGAATGTAAGCAGGTGGAGGTACAATAATATCTTTGGCTCCATCACTGAAACCATAACTCTCTGGCTTGATGTGGTGAGCTGATCCCACAAATAAACAAAACCAAACACACACACAAAACCAACAGCAAAAGCAATGGAGCGCAGGATAAAAAAAAAAGGAATAATCTGGGGAAGAGTTCATGGAATTTTCTCATAGAGAAGCTGTCACTCACAAACCTTGTTAAACATGAATATGACATCAAAGCCTTGTGTTTTAACTGGTTAAGTTAGTCTCCTGGAATTTTTAAAAGAAAATGCCATTTTAAGGCTCTCTCCAATTTTTTTCTTTCACAGTTTGCAACTTTTAACTTTTATTTCAAAATACATACATCAATGGCATCAAAACTTCACAACTTGGCTTTTTTAAATACAAAACATCAGCACATTTAAAACCTGGTACCAGTAAGCTCTAATGAGCCCAGCACCAGGAGATAAAGTGCTTATATACATTTAAAAAGTGAATTAAACAAATATAATGATAATTCCATTGATTAACGCTAGATAGATGACCATGAATTGCTTCTGAAAGGATCAGAGCCCTTTGGTGGAATAACTGCCTTTTTGTATTTATATGTTTATCTATTAAAAAAACCCTACAATATATACTGATGTAAGTAAGCACAAGCACAAATATATATATTTAAAGGCTCAATAATGGGAAAGTTTTAGTTTTAGTGCCTTGCTACACTCATTAAATTTACTGGAAATGCAGCTCACTCCAATGTCAACACCAGACACAGTAGGTCATGAAACACATATCAAACTGTTTACTTGGTTTCTACTTGGAAAAACAGACAAAGTTACTTTTCTTCTTGTTATTTTTTTCTGATGGATTAATGCCAAGCGTGACCTAAGAAATGCTTGCAGCATTGAACAGAAAAAATCTAATATGATTTGTTCTGTGATCTGCTTCTGCCATCTGTGGAGCATTTCTTAGGGGAAGAAATCAATAGGAGATGTTCAAGAATAGATGGCTCTCACATTTTAAAAAGCAAACAGCTTTCCTCCCCACCCCTATGCACAGAAACGGTGGCCTCTTGAGGTTTCACTCGTTGTGTGTGGGGCTGTGGATTGCTGTCCATACTTTACAGAAACGCTTGTCTGGCAGTAACCCTTGGCTGGCTCTACAGTATCATGTTTTCATTTTGCAAAACCACCCAAAGTGCTTGACAGAGCTGTCTTGGCTGCACAGTGAAGCCCACTGTAAAGCAAATGCAGAGAGCTGCCAAGTCCCAGCCAGAGAATGAGGTCGGCAAGGTGGTGTGGAGAGATAGTACAAGCCAAGAAGAAGGGCTGCTTTGCTTTCTCCTCCTTTTCTGCTTCCTGCCCTTATTCATAGATGACCCTTATTCTCCCTTGTTCTCCCTGACCAGGTGCTGGTGTGGAATAGCAATCTGCCTGCTTGTTCCTTTCCCTCAGTCAGACCAATCATCTGCCCTCCACGGTCTGCCTGAAAAGCAGGGCCAGCATGGGGAGCTGAGCAACACCAACCTGGGAGGCCGCTCATGTTAACTACGGTAAGGAACACTGCCCTGATTATGAGTTTGCTCCTTTCTCTGCTCACATATTTCAGAAGCGAGGGAGAAGAACAGATTGTTGAAGCACAGCAGAATGGCCCAAGCATGTAATTGTGGGGCTGACAAGATGTAAAAAGAATCCGCCCGGAGAGCTGTAGTAAAGTCCCAAATTTGGTCTACATATGTTAAATTCATGTTAAACAAAATAACATTAGGGTTACAAGACCCAAATGCCCTGGGCAAGGTTGTTCCCATTTGTACACAGGAAATTACTTTCCTTGTGCCTTACTTTTCCTTGTGCAAGGGGTGGAGCCAGTCACAGTTCTTGTGCTTCACTGAATGCAAAGACTCCCAAGTCTAGCATTGCCTGCAGTGCTAACTTCTCTGAGAGGATCCACTGGGGGAGTGGGTCCCTGCTCCAGACTGTAGCTTAAAGCCCCAATTTAGCTTTATATACAAAGAAGTATAACAAAGCTGCTGAACTTGCTCATCTAGCTTTCTCTCTGAACATGAGTGCTGCCAGGTCTCTCTCTTTAGGTATCTGCTTCTGCCCTGTTATATTTTTACTTCACTGGTAAAAGAATTTACCATTTTGGAAAGTACATCATAAGCAAAAAAAGCTGGCTTTTACATGAGGGACTTAGCCAACTTTTCTTGAGCTGGTTTCATATTACTCTGGAGTGTCTTAGAACTAATGTGCATTTTCTAGGTAACAAGCCTCAGCACACATTGGTTGGCAAGATTCTGAGGAATGTCTATCCTTAATATTTCCTATCAATGTAATCACTAAATATCAAGAAAATCACCAGGTAAGGCAACATTAACATCAAGAGCAACTTCCACCTTACACCAAATATCATAATACCCAAGCACACTCAGACACCTCAAATCCACAATCAACTATCCTTAAATTCAAACCAACCAAAGTGCATGTATTTAGTTGCTTGTAATTCCACTCACAGTGTTAACTCAGTCTTTAGCTACAGTACAGTATCTTACAGCTACACATAATTTTAGTGGCAAAGATTATATGATGTTCTTTCTCCATCAAGAGGAGAATTAAGGATGTATATTTGGTGAAGAGACAGAGCAATAGGATATGTGGACTGTCGATCATGTCTTTATTACCTGGTGTCAGAAATGGACTAAATCTTTTCAAAAACAGAGCAAATGGTTCCTTCAGTCTGGAAAAGAATTTAGCAGAACTGGCAGAGACAGTGGCAATGCTTCTAAACTTTCCTGGAAGCAAGTGGAATAGCAGAGAAATCAGAGAAGGTGAAATCCATCCAACTACTCAATGTAAAGGGACAAAGACATTACAGAGCTAAGGCATATCTACATGAGATAGTCACATTAATATAACTTAACATGTGACTTGTTAAACCAATGAAAAGAGCTGCAGGGGTCATTCTTATTTTGGTTTAAACCAGCCTTATTTTAGTTTAGTTTAAATCAAATCATAATCTATTTAAATTAAACTCAGAGTGTCTACACAGGGCACCCATTTAACAAAATCAGTTTAAAGTCAAACTTTAAGGTGAAACCGATTCAACATCTGTATGCAGGCAAAGCCCTACAATAAAAATCCACTGTGAGGCTGGGGGGACTGCAAACTGTTAGATTCATTCAGAAATGCCTACAAGATTCCTGCAAAAATGTCACCTGGGAAAGGCAATTTCTGTTTTAAAGCAAGAGGTCACCTAGTGGGTAAGATCATTGGCCATTATGTTACAAATCTATGTAACAAAGATGGCACACAAAAATGCTGGATTTCTTTGCCATCAAGCAATTTATATACTTACCTTAGCACTTTCATTATTCCTTATACTTATTATTCGGTGTACCTAAGGTAAGTAGCCAGGGTATGTAATTTATTTTGATTACACTTTATATTAAAGGTTCCACTTATAAATATCTTATAAATGATTAAAAGGTATTGCAAGCATTTACAGACATGAGTAGTGGTCGTAAACACACAAGTAGTGTTATAGATTGTTGAAAGCAATAATTATAAGCAACCTGTTGGACAATAACAATCTGTAATTGAGTAACCATTTATTAAAACTTCTATTGGTCATTTATTAAATCTTAATAAATTTTTGATAAATGGAACCTTAATATAAAATGTGACCCCATTTTTAAAGATGGTCACTGATAATGACACATTTTTAATGGCATCCCAAAAACTGCAATCAAACTTTGCTTTGAAAAATGTCCCGAAATTTCTTTGTAGAAAATTTAATGCATTTTTATGTCTGTGAAACACTAAACTTCAGGTACCACTTTTACATAAAGGATAGGTTTTCATACCTCTCTGGAAGGCAACTAGAGTGCAGGCTTTAATTTGGCTCAAGGGAATGGGCCAGATAGGCAGTGGAACCAGTCTAATTCCATTGTGCAAGGAAGGTAGGGTACAGGTAGCCTGCAAAGGGATGTTCACTGTGGGGATTCTTTATATGCTGCTAATGAGAGGGGTTGGGACAGCATGAGTCATGGCTGGGAGTTCAGGTCTGTGAATGCTCTGATTAACCCTCTGCTGCCACAGAAGGGGTGCAGGAGCAACTGCTCAGACTACTGCTCCGGTAGTGGCTACTATGGAAAGGCTCTATTACAATAGTGTGGGAGGAAGCATTCTGTCTCAAATGCCCACATCTGATCCCCACAATTTCCCCTTCCCTACCACCCCACACAAAGTCTATGGGCCGAATGCACAAAACAGAATTTTTTTTTCTTTAGAATTAAAAATGATTCACTTTTTAATGGGTCCTCAAGGTGCTTTTTCACAGAGTTACAGAGATACCGCAGACAGTACATCTAAATATGTATATGTGAGCAAAGCCAATTAAAATCTTTTAAAGTACACAAAATGATTGAATCTGCACTTCAGAGAGGTGTAGAAGCAATGTTTATAGCACAGGCCACCAAGTATGGAACTGGGCCTTTTTATTTTTGCATTGTTGGTATTCGTGCTGTACAAGGGGAAATTTAATGACAAGTGAAATATCCAACCCACTTAGATGTCATTCAGGTTACATTTATACGATATGCTATTCTCAGCACACAGTCTTAGGCCAGGTCTACACTACCACTTACTTCGGTATAATTTACGTCACTCCGGGGTGTGAATAAGCCACTCCCCTGAATGACTTAAGTTACACTGTACTAAGCAATGGTCTGGATAGTGCTATGTCGGTGGGAGAGCTTCTCCCGCCGTCGCTGATGACACAGCTACTGCCACTCATGGAGGTGGCTTTATTATGCCACCGACAGGAGAGCTCTCGCCCATTGGCATAGAGTGTCTTCACTAGACACACTACAATGTGGTGCAGCTGCATCAGTGCAGCTGCGCCGATGTAGCGCTTCTGGTATAGGCTAGCCTATATTCACTCTAGCCTTAATTGCACTAGAGCACAAATTGTGCTAGTGTGTAGCCACAGCAGAGGCAGCGGCAAATGACAGCACAGGCTAGCTGCCCCAAGTATGTACCAACAGGGGTGGTTTGTACTTGGAGCAGCTAGTCCATGCTGCCTCTAGCCATTGCCTGTGCTACTGTGGCTATGCTTCTATTTTGAGCTCACTAGCTCCATCAGAACTAGAGTCACATAGATGTAGCCTTAGTCTTAAATACTGCAGCCTTGTCACGAGGGCTAAGAGAGATGTATTTTCTACCTCGGGGTAACTAACATGCATTGAGCTGTCCCAAGGTAAAAATATAGTGAAGACCAGGCACTTTAGTTTTACTGAGAAGTAAACTCACTGAGGTCAGCCCCTGGAGAGGCATAGGGCTAAAACCAAAGCATCTGGTCTTCACTGTCTTTTTATCTCAGGATAGCTTATGCATGTTAGTTACCCTACGGTTAAAAAAAGGCATCTTTTTTAGCAGTCAAGACAAGATTTGTGGTATTTCTTGGAAGGGAACACTGTGGCAGGGCAGTTCAGCAATTGCAGATTGGCCTGGCAAAGAACTAAGCCAAGCACATTAGAAAAGTGACTAAACAGTATGTGTTAATGCTGTTTGCCAAGGGACAGGATTCCTGAAAGCAATCAAGAAAGACCTGTTTCAAGGAAGAGGAGCCTCTTTATTTAGATTTTGGAAATCACAGGTCCCACAACTCAATAACATTCCTTCCCATTAAAGAACATTAATGAACTATCAGTTCTATCTTTGGCTTTCATTATGAGAAGCCAATCCATTTTGGTGTATGGTGGCAGTGCGTGTTAATGGATTAGGTAGTGTGATTTAGCAGATTGAACACAGGACTGAAATAGAACAGCTACTGAATTCTCATCCGAGATCTGTGTGTGCTGCATGGCCCTGTTCAAGTCACTTACCATCTCTGTTTCACAGTCTGTCCATTTGTAAAATGGAAATGATAGTACTCACTGTATCTACCTCAAAGGGATACTTCTGAAGATTAACCAGTTCATGTTTATTCACCCTCTGGAGGTAAATTGCTATATTGAATCATACATTGAATCATAGAAATGTATGGCTGGAAGGAACCTTAAGAGGTCATCTAGTGAGTCCATCCCCCTACATTGTGAGAACTTGGGTGAGTTGTTTAATCTTTCTGTGTCTCAGCCCCCATTTGTAAAATGGACACAATAGGCTCCTGGTGTGCTGAGACCTCGGACTAACATACTGGCCAGCTTTGCCTGATTGTTTCCTTTTCTGCCTGACTGTAGCCATAAGCTCTTTGGGGCAGGGACCATCTGTTTATTCTATGCCTGTGTGGCATCTAGCACAATGGGGTCTTGTCTGTGACTAGTGCTCCTAAGTGCTATAGCAATACCAATAATATATAATAAATAATTCCCTACTCCCCTCCTGGGATATTTGTGAAGATAAATACATTAAAGATTGCAAAATGCTCAGACACTGCAGTGATGTGGCGTGATCAGTACCAGTGCAAGAACATTTCTTATAGATGTCAATGAGTGATGTTCCTGTGCAAGAACTGGATTGGACCTTTGGTTAACTAAACATGAAACATTTCCCATTATTAAGGGGGTGTATGAAATAGTTCAACACCCAATACAAACACTAATACTTTTATTAGTAATTTTTAAAAACAAAACACTATTTTTGACATTATGCTGAAGTACTATGGACTTAAACATTGCAATATTATACTAATGCATGAGAATCCAAAAGTGAAACTGACAGCTATTTAAAATTAGTATAAACGAATATTCCATTGGTCAATTTACTCCGAATCAGCCATCTTCCAATCTGAGTGAAATGCAAACATAAACAAACAAACAGCATAAATTATGATGATAAGAAAACTAGAAATTCATTGTTTAATTAGTAACATGATTAAGGAAGAATTGATGACCTTATGAACAGTGTTAGGCTACTGAACACAGCTAGTCATTAATCCTCCAAAAATGTCCTGTACTGCACTCATTATTAATATAACTTACAAATTAGAAAAGGGAATTAATATTTTTATGGCTGATGATATAGTTTCAACTAGTAAGAGTACAGTAGTTCTTATAAATTAATCACAGAATTCCAGGGTTGGAAGGGACCTCAGGAAGTCATCTAGTCCAACCCTCTGCTCAAAGCAGGACCAATCCCCAATTTTTGCTCTAGATCCCAAATGGCCCCCTAAAGGATTGAACTCACAACCCTGGGTTTAGCAAGCCAATGCTCAGACCACTGAGCTATCCCTCCCCCCAAATGTCCTGTACATTAACATCCCAGGATTGCTTTGCCACTCTCTTACTATCACATTTAATGCATAATTATATTCACTTGTTCACTTTCCATGAAAATCAATGAACCCATTTTTACCTAGATTCCACAAAATGAAAATAATTATGTCACTAAGAATGTACAGATATAGGAACCAGCATGCATGAAGCCAGGCGCTGACCTCTTACTAGAGCTAGGCGAATAACTGATTTTTGTTTCAGTGGCCAAACCAAAAAATTCAGAAAAAAATAATTTTGGGTTGCCTGGAAACTACAATTATTCAGTTTTTCTCCATGAAACAAACAAACAAAAACAAAAATGATTCAAACAAAAACATTTCACTTGATCTGAAATGAAACATTTCAGATTTCAGGGTGTGTTTTATGCTTTTTTGTGTGTTTTGGGGTTAAATATAGCCAACTGTCAAAACAAAATGCTTTCACTTTATCATAATTTGTTTTTCTCCATTGTTATTCAGTCAAAACTATTTGCAAGCCATTTGATCTGAATTTGCCAAAAAAATGTGCCCAGGTCTATTCTAAAGTCTTGGTGAGGGATTCTGAAAAGTCACGCTATTATGAGCAGTCACATAACATTGCTATTGTTAATGACACAGGCCCTTTATTCTGCCATCTCATCCATGAAAATGGATCCTTGTACCCTGCTCACTGACTTCAATTGAGACTTTTTACAGGCTTACGTGGCCACTGCCATGGATCGCATGGCAGGATCAAAGATGGAACCATAGTGCATAGTTTATTTTGTTAAGTGTTATTGTCTAACAGGATTTGGATAGTTAAATAAGTTATAATGAAAATATTAAAGTAGAACTGGAAATCAGTGGGGTCTAAAGAAAGAACCTTTACTTTCCTCCCACCTTTTCAAGTCTGCTAGGAATGGAAAAAAGGTCTTGTAAGAGCTTTTGGCTCCACATCATTCACTAAAAGTTCCAGCTTACTAAAATGCCTAACTTTCTGGTCCCTGCTGAAACTCTTAAGACACCAATCCTGCAGGGTGTTGAGGGCCTCTTGGGAACAACTAAACTGACTAACAAAGATTGAGGGTGGCTCAGCAACTTGCAGGATCAGTCCCATCATTTCCAGCTTGCTTTCCTGATGTTTTTTGAAACACAGTTACAATATTAGGAAGTCTCTCCTTCAACTACATGCACTCAATTACATTGCAAATCTTATTTATTTATACATGCATACATACATGTACACATGCAACAAAGAGGATATGCCAGCCGAAACTAAGTCTTTTTCCTCATCCTCCTTCCTGAAGACGTATAAAGAACAAAGAAAAAATGTCAAGGTGGTTAACATGCTAACAATTTATGATCTAATATGTCTCTGTCACTAAAACTTTCCATGACTCTGTTGTAACACCAAAGACTTCTGAAGATTTAAACCAATAATAAGCCAACAGTACAAGCTGATTTGGTGCTTTTTAAAATCCAATTGACCTTTGTTAAGGCAAAAGAGCAATACTTGACATTCTGCTCAGAATAAAGAAAACATAATTTAGCAATTTTCATCCAATTGTGGTTAGCTCCAGCTTTACAATTGCTCAGCTCTTTCCCGACATAAATGATTTGCAGATCTCGCATGTGTTGGAAAGGCAGTTTCTTGAGAGAATTTTTATTAAGTGGTTCTATTCAGATCTCAAGTTTAACTCCTCACATTTTCTTCTTTGAGGGAAAAAAATATCCCTTAAAAAATGTCAACGTGAATAGACAACTCTGGCGGTGTTAGAAATTAAAGAACGGATTTTCAAACAAAAGAGCTATATTTGTTATGTACCAAAATGCACCCACAATGCCACATCTAATTGGTGACCACTAAGGGCTCGATCCTAGGGCTATTGAGGTCAATAGCAATGTTCCCAATTACTTTAATGATGCAAGAACAGTGTCTAAGTGAGCATTTCTGCATATGAAAATTTAGGCTAGATAGCTAAATTGTGCATATAAATAGTGAATTTGAGAGTGCAGTTTTGGTAAAGTATTAATTGTGCACCTAACTTTGAAAATCAGGCCCTCACCTCCCCGTCCCCCTCACGCTATATCCTACCTGTTTGCACTGGAAAATGAAACTCTTTGTAACTGAACAGGTTGTATTGAATTAGTTTAAGATGAAGCAATTCAGTACCTCCTCACTAATCATGCTAACGTGGATAACGATTCTTGCAAATTTGCCCCACATCCACACTAGCACTATTCTAAACAGCTTCATTTGCAACCTCTCTGGGTACATATCCCATAGTTCCCAGCACATCGTTCAGGAACAGTATATTCTGGAAGATTTTGAAAGACCACCAGTGCATTGTGGGACAGTAGTGGGAGGACCAGTGTTCATTCTGTCACTAAATCAGTTCAGATTGAATCAGCTTTGACTGGTTCTTAACCCCGCTGAATATGTAGTCTATTCCAAACGGTTCTTCGAGCACTTGTAAACCATTTAAAGGTCTTTTCTGTGTGCTTGCAAAATGTTTTATAAGAGTTTAACCTGTTACACTGGTTCCTAGATCAGCAAATTTTCCCAGTGTAAGTAAGGCCTACATGTCCTATTCGTCTTTTGTTATATAAATGAGGCCCACACTGGCAAGTCTCTGATAATTTAAAATTAAAAATAAATTTTATCAGCTATTTTCCCAGTTTAGTGCCTGATACAGATACTGTTGCTTCCAATTCTTTTGTGCCTGTATTGTTTCTAACTCATGATTTTATCATAAGTCTTGCAATATTTGTTGTTTTTCTTAAAGCCCCACTTCCTAGGTTTTGATTATATGAGAATCTGCTTTTGGTTTTGGTTTTTTAGTCAACAAGTTTCTAGTCTTCCTGGTTGCAAAAAGCTTGAAAATATAAATTCTAAAGACTCCAACCGCACTTTTTTTTTAAATCTCACGAATTCTAAGCCAGCCTCGTTATTTCTGATTCATGATTTTTTTTGAATGCTTGACAATATTTATCTCCTAAGACAGTGGCTTTATAAAATGTACTAGGGAATTTTTAAATTGGAATTTTAGGACAAGCCACAGTCTGTTCTATGAAGTATGCTTTTACTGAATTATTCCAGTGATATAGGGTAGTTATTTGATCACCTGGGCTGTTAGTGTTTGTGGAAGTCATAATGCCTCCATTGTCCTTTGGAGCTTACTGTACAGTGCTCAGTGATAGAGCTTGTCATCCTCGCACCCCATATGCACCTGTTCTATCAACCAAATTATGGTTTGATCCCTAGGTTAGAGAAGGGTCCCTTTATAACCATTCCCCTCTAATGCACCCATACATATCCTGGCATAATTTAGCTCTTAGATCCTCTTAACATCCTGGTAAAAAATGTATTATGTATAGGAGAGAAATTGAGGCACAGAAAGATCAAATGATTAAGTTCACCCAGCAAGTTGGTGACACAGCAGGGGGAAAAAATTGAACACATGATCCCAAGTCATTTGCAGTGCAAATGTTCCCTTCCAATGTAATGACACATACTATTTTTGTTGTTAACATACTGTACAATACTTATTATTACTACTACTTCTCCAAAATGATAGGGAATTCCTGTGTTCTTTTGCACCCCTCACTCACGTTTAAGGCAGCTTTCCTAATGATGTATTACTGTACAATGCATCAGGAGGAGTTAAAGGTAGATTCTCAAGGCTGAAAAGCTAAAATGTAATTTAACAGCTGGATTTTTTTAAAAATTTATATTCCTTTTATTGTTACCCATTTACTGAATTCCTATAAGCATACATCTCTTTGAAATACCCAAAAGGTCTGGGTCTGTTTCCAACATTAAAAGAGAGAAGCAAAAAACGACAGACTTGTGCAATTGTGAATTTATTATGGTGAAGATACCTAGTACCTTGGGCTCATTGTTGTATATGAGTGAACAAATTGGATTTTTTTTTCAGTGTTTCAGCCTTTGTTTTTTTGGAAGAGAGTGATTTATTTTTAGGATCAGGAGAAGGATTGTAAAGGTGTAAGTTAAGTTTTAGACTTGTCAGCCTGGATTCAGTCCCTATAAATACACATTCCTATGTCCATTTTTTTGCAGGTGAATTATCTTTCACTAGTCTGTATGCTTTTACCTGTGATGCCTTCTGTGGCAGGGTTTCATATATGTAACACATCAAGTGCTCCTGCTTGGGTTGCCTCTTTTTCTAATGAAATGGTTGTTTGATTTATATCATTGTGTAGCATTCAATAAAAAAGACTGGTATAAGCAGTGTCAATAAAAAGTAATAAATCAAAATGTACTAAATGGGACCTTTAACCACTGAAGATTTCATTATTTATTCCAAAATCGTGATACACTGGAGCAGGAAAGAGCAAGCCAGTGTAACCCACAATGGGAGCTTTTCATGTACAACCTTTTTAAACAGTTAATATGCTCAACACTCCTCTCCTCATGCTCAAGAAAAAATAAATGGGTAATGGAATGTGCTGCAAAATTACTGTCTATAAAGGGTCTGCTCCTGTGAATGAAAGAGATATTACACAGTGATTCTCAAGAAAATAGAACAAAACCTTTCCATAGATAAACGTGCATTTTATTGAATGCAAAAGTCTATTAAATGTCAATAGATAAATAAATGAATCCTTTAACTACTCAATTATAGCTTAGAGGGCTCATACCTTTGCAAAAGACAAATATACTTGCCTGATGTCATGTCACATTTTCAATTTAAGAAGTTGCAAGATTGACTGACAGACTGAGTCTGTCTTTCTTTCTTTTTTATTTTTCCTTTCTCCATAAGTGCATAATGGACACAAGCAAGCCAATAGAAGCTTTTGACTGGGTAGAACTTATTCCTAACCTGACATTTTGTCTTTAGTTGAAAGTTTAAAAAAAAAAGAACATTTTAGTATTTCTTCCCCCACCCCAAGTGTTCAGAACTACAGTATATATTATTTTATTTATTTTCTTTATCATACAATCAGCCACAATAGTTTAGCTCATAGATATAAGCCATTCCCTTCTGACTCAGGTTCTAATATCAAATTTCTAAATCAACAAGACTACCATAGAAAAAGGCATAATCAGATCCCTTAACAATTCCCCTTCTGTTTACTTGATAGTGCCATACTTTCTTTGCTTCACACTAGGTAAGTGGTCAGTGTTAAAGAACATAAGAATTGCCATACTGGCTCAGAGCCAATGGTCCATCTAGCCCAGTATTCTATCTCTGACAGTGGCCAGTAACGGAGCTTCATGGGAGTGTACAGAATAGGGCATTTGGAGTGATTCACCTGTCCTCTCCTCACAGCTTCTGAGGAAGAGCACTGTGCAGACCTGAGAAGACCAGCTGAGGAAGAGCTGTGGGTTGCCCCAAGCATGAGATTGCATCCCTGACTATCTTGGCTAATAGCCACTCATGCATGTATCCTCCATTAACTTATCTAATTCTTTTTTTTTAAACCCAGTTATATGTTTGGCATCACAACCACCTATTGTAATGAGTTTGACAGGTAATTGTTCATTGTGTGAAAAAGTACTTTCTCCTATTTGTATTACACCTGCTGCCTATTAATTCATTGGATGTCCCTAGTTTTTGTAACATGTAGAAAAGTATAATACTTTCTATTCACTTTTTCCATACCATTCATGATTGTATAGACTTCTATCATATCCTCTCCTAGTCATCTCTTTTCTAAGATGGACAGCCCTTATCTTTTTAGTGTCTTCTCATATGGAAGCCACCCTTGATCATCTTTGATGCCCTTCTCTGAATACTGCATACCTTATCCCTATTGAAACTGGGAGACCAGAACTGGATGCAGTATTCAAAGTGTGGGCACACCATGGATTAATATAGAGGCATTATGATACTTGTATTTTCTATGCCTTTCCTAAATTCATAACATTCTGTTATCCTTTTTGACTGCTGTTGCACATTGAACTGAGGTTTTCAGAGAACCATCCACGTTGACAAGATCTTTTTCTTGAGTGGCAACAGCTAATTTAGAACCCATCACAGTTTATGCCTAGAGATTATTTTTTCCAAGATGCATTACTTTACACTTATCAACACTGAATTTCATCTGCCATTTTGTTGCCCAGTCACCCAGTTTTGTGACGCTTTGCAGTCAGCTTTGGACTTAACTATCTTGAACAATCTTATATCATCTGCAGACTTTGCCTCTTCACTGTTCACTCCCTTTTCCAGGTCATTAATGAATATGTTGAACAGCACAGGTCCCAGAACAAATCATTGGGGAATCCCACTGTTTACCTCTCTCCATTGTGAAAACTGACCATTTATTCCCACCCTTTGTTTCCTATCTTTTAACCAGTTACTGAGCCATGAGAGAACCTTCCCTCTTATCCCATGACAACTTAGTTTGCTTAAGAGCCTTTGGTGTGGGACCTTGTCAAAGCCCTTCTGAAAAATCCAAGTATACTATATTGACTGGCACAACCTTATCCACATGGCTGTTGACAAGCCTCAAAATATTCTAATAGACTGATGAGGCATAACTTCCCTTTACAAAAGCCATGTTATACTCTTCACCAACAAATCACATTTATCTATGTGTCTGATAAATCTGTTCTTTATTATAGTTTCTATCAATTTGCCCAGTACTGAAGTTAGGCTCATCAGCCTGTAGTTGCCAGGGTCACTTCTGGAGTCCTTTTTAAAAATCGGTGTTGCATTAGCTACTCTCCAGTCATTGAGTACAGGAGCTTGTTTTAGCGATACATTACAAACTATAGTTAGTAATTTCACAATTTCACACGAGTTCTTTCAGAACTCTTGGGTGACTATTATTAGTTTACCCTTTATGTAAGCATACTATCATATTATAACATCCCCTACTGGGAATGTCTGAGAAAGTGGAGAACTCTCCTTTCAGGAAATACTTGATAGGAGAAGACAGCATTTGTGATGGAAGAAATAAAATCTGAATGTTTCACCAAACTATCTTTTCATGTCTCAACACTGAGCATGGTTTTAGTAGTGGGACAATTGGTCACTTTCTGCTCAAATGGTTTCCCATCCTTGAACATACTGGTTGAACTTTTCACATGCACACATTACTGAAAGACATTTCTTTTCAATTTGGATGCATCTTTGTTCCATTGGTGCTTGTGACCTTAATGCAAAAGCATGGCTGTCCTTGTGATAGAAGTGAGGCTCCATGCCGTCTCACTGGCACCTTTCTTTGTCCACATAGTAGTATTTCAAGATGGGATACTTGGTCAGCAACTCCTTGATATATGTGATGGCTGCATCATGTTGAGGTTAATATGTCCATACTGCATCTTTTTTCAGTAGTTACCTCAGGAGTTCATGCAAATCTGAGAGGCTTGGAAGTAATTTTGTCAGATAGACTAATAGGATTTGTAAACTATGGATTGATTTAATATCTTTTATGTGAATACCTTCTGCACTGCTTTTAAATTTCTGGTATCAGACCATAGCCCATAGGTGGTCAGCAAGTATCCCATTATTATTATTTGTATTACCACAGTGCCTAGGGACATTATGCAGTGGCTAGCACAATGAGATTCTGGTCTAACAGAACAAAAAGACTGTCCCTACTGCAGTCAAACACAATTTCATTTTGTTTTAATTCAATTTTAGATTTACTTATCTGACTCTTTCTAGCAGATGGATGAGGTTGTGGTCATGATTTGTACCAGCTTCTGTCATACGTGCACACATTAGAATGTCATCAGCTATGATGCTGATCCCTATGACTCCTGTCAGTACCTCTTGCTGGTGGCACTGACACTCTTCTACAGCAGTTTTGACTCCAAATGGCAGTCTCAACTATCTGTATCTACCTGCTGGTTTCCAAAATGTGGTGAGGCAGCTGCTTATCAGTAACACTTGCCAATATCTGCCTTTGCAATCAAGTGCTGAGTATATTTTTGCTTTTGCCATGGCAGGTAATATTTCTCCACTTGCAGGGATTTGGTTGTGACATTTTTCTAGAGCTTTGTTTAAACTGCATAGGTCTATGTAAATGAACAATTTGCCTGGCTTCTCAATGGCTACCAGGCTACTTATCCAACTTGTGGGCTCTGTCACTTTCACAATGATACTTTCTTTTTCCATTTACTTTATTGCTTCCATTACTTTTTTCCTTTAGTATAATGGGCACTGTACAAAGCGGGTGTTCTACTGGCTAAATTGTTTAATCTATTTTTTGGTGAAATGTTGTAGAAGATACCCCAGTCCTTCAAAAACATGTTGGTAATTTTTAGCAGCTTTGCTGCCAGAATGCCACAGTGCATTATCTGCTCTGGATATATTTACTGTTTTGCTTATATGCCTATTGTGTGCAATATTTGTCCTGGGTTTAATGTCACTGGGTTCATGTATTCACTTGTTTTACCTGAGAGCACTGGCTTTTTGATGTGGACACAGTGGTAAAATGGGGACAGACACATGCATGGAATTAAGCATCAAGTCACAACTTATATTAAACTTTAACACAGGGAAGAGGCACTACCTGCCCATCACCCAGACTCTCCTACACCAGTCATTTAATTGGTTTCAGTGCTGGAGTTTCATTGCTCCTTACCATATAACCCATAACTAGCACAAAGGTTACAGGGTTCCTTACCAAATAACTCATAACTAGCACAAGGGCTACAGGGTTCCTTATCACATAACACATAATGTGGAGCAGGCTCTCCTCGGCCTACCCTTGAGGACTCAGATCTCTATGAGGCCTAACACCATCCTGTGAAGGGAACCTAGGATGCAGCTTGGAGGGGACCTTGGCCTGTAAACGTCTCAAGGTCTGACCTCAGCCCACAAAGGCCACAAGGTCTCATCCCATTCCATGAGTGCAAGGCCCATCAGCAAAATCCCAGCTCTTTTACCTCTTGGAACTGTTCATTTTACTCTCCTAGCCCACACTGGAAACTGCACGCAAGTTGTGATGAATAAACAGTTCCACCCAGTACTTCAGTTAGGTACTAAGGGCATTCCTGCTTAACTCATTGTGGCTTGAAGGTGCTGCAAGGATAGGCGCCAACTTCTCCTGGCACTGGTGGGTGCTCACGCTCTCCCCACCCCTACCCCACCCAAACTCCACCCCTACCCTACCCCTGCCTTGCCCCCATTGCTCCAACCCCTTCCCCAAAGTCCCCACCCCAACTCTGCCGCCTCCCTGCCACTATTGGATTCCTTCCCCAAATCTCCACCCCAGCCCCGCCTCTTCCCCTGAGTGTGCCACGTTCCCATTTCTCCCTCCCACAGCTGGTTATGCTGTGAAACAGCTGTTTTGCGGTGGCAAGCACTGGGAGGAGAAGCGGGGAAGGCGTGCTCAGGGGAGGAGGCGGAGGTGGAGAGGGAGCAAGGCAGGGAGTTGCCGGTGGGTGCTGAGCACCCACCAATTTTTCCCCATGGGTGCTCCAGCCCCGGACCACCCACTGAGTCTGCACCTATGGCTGCAAGGAAAGCAAAAAACTCCCTGGTCCCCTGGGAGAAAAAATTCCTGACTGACTCACTAAATGGGCGATTGACTACAGCCACAGCACCTATCAGGCTGGGTTCCCAATCCTAGTTCGAACAGAGCTGAAAGAGTTCTACATGGCCCCCACACAAGGTTAAATCCTGGGAGCTGGAGAATGCTGGCCAGTCAGCATCCCTCTCCCACATTGCAAGAGACTCCCAGGGCAGGAGCTACCTATTGTCCTGTGATGAGTGTCTCCTCCTGTGCTGCTAGGACTCTTCCCCTTTCACCACTGGCCTCATGAAGTTCTCCCACCAGTTAATGCGGGCAGGTGGCATTTTTCTTGATAGTACTACCAGAAATTTTGGCCTGTATACTTTTCCTTGGTATTCTGCTTATAACTTACATTGTCTTAGTGGTACAATGACCTCTGTTTTCGGGTAAAAAAAATGAATACATGAACCCAGTGACACTGTATAATTTTAGTTTGGCTTTGCTTGGTTGGAACTTCACTTACTTCTCTTGCATAATGCTGAGGAAATCTTTGTAGCCTAGCAGTCACTGAGGACCTCCTATCTATTTGGCATTTGACTTCCTGTTTGCTTGTGTGCTGCTGCCTTGTTTTTGTATCTGGTGCTAGACTAGTCTGAGCTTTAAAAAACATTTAGTTTTGGGGTTAGGACAGGCATTAAGTCACACATTGAAAAAAATCTCATCTTCTACTCATTGCTTGATTCCTCAATATGGTGCTTCCCCCCTCTACCCTACCCCTTTTTTCTGCAAGCTTTGGAATAATGATTTCTCTTGGTACAATTATTGCATATGACTGCATACGCAGGGCATTTTCCATCATCATGTTTTTCTCCACGGTATTCACAGGCTATCCTTTGTGTTTTGTTTGTCTCTTTGTGCATTTGCCTTGCCTAAATTTTGGCATTTTTTTTCTTATATTTTCATGATTTCCCTGTGCTGCTTGGCGTATTATTTTTGGGTGTGCACCACTTACGCTCTGTTTTTGGATATGAGCTTGTTCACTGGCTTTGCACATATCTTTAGCTCTTGGTAGAGTTAGGAATGGGTGCTGTGAGCATTCTTATTTGAGTTCTTGCATCTTTGTCCCTATTACCAATCTAACATGAATTACTTCATCTTTTACTCTTTGATAATCACATGATTCAGCCATTTTGCACAATTTGGCAATGAGCTGATTTCTCCAGGTTTTTCACTACACTTGTTGAAGAGACACCTTTTGCATGTGACATTTTTTGTGGGTGGAAAGCTTGAACACTGAACGAGCAGAGCCACTTAATCTGCAGTCTGTCTTCAGAGAAAACACCCATCATGATTTAATATGTTCAAGTTGCCACATGACATTAGCTATAATGCTCACAAAAACAATGGGATAGTTCCCAAATATTGACTTGCTTTACCATAAACAGACCCAGCCTGTTGACTATAGTAGGAATGGTATTGGGGCCAAAATGTTACAAGTAGACCGGTCTGGAATTTTCTGATGAAATGTATTTTCATTGAAACCTAACCTGTTTGCAGGAAAGGGTCAGTTTTGACAAATCGAACTCACACTACTGATTCATGGTGGTAGCAAAAATCTAAATTAAAGAAAAGGCAACAGGGTTCCTGGAAAATAAAACCCAGCTACAATAAATATTTTTTTTATGGTTAAGGACACTTTCATTTAAGGAGACGCTTTATAAATAGTCCTGCTTCTTTCTTGCTCTGCAGTCACTAAATATATAGAAGGGTCCCTCCCTACCTTACAAGCACACTGGGTGAGCAAGCAGCAACATTTTGTTTATTTGTGTGTTTATTTTGTTTGTTAAAGTGAGATCTGTCACTCTGAGGAAGCTAAAATTGACTGGCACTGGAGTGAATATTTATATCTATCCTAAAGTAGGATTAACCAGCTGTACCAGAAATACCATCCAGGTGGAAACTTTAATTGAGTCCCATCTTTTAAGACAGGGGTGGGCTGAGGGCCACAATGGGTTTCAAAAATTGTATGGAGGGCCAGTTAGGGGAGGCTGCAAATGTCTACACTGCAATTAAACAGCCCTTTAGCCCAAGCCCAAATTAGCTGACATGGGCCAACCCCAGGTTTTTAACTGCAGTGTAGACATATCCCTGGAGTCCACCAGAGTCATCTGAATCCCCTAGTAGATCTTAAATATAGTATGGGTGACAAAGGGTTTGCAAAGACTAGCTGGAAAGAAGGTGCCAGTGGAAAATTCATGGAGAAAGGAGGAAGTTAGGGTCTAAGAAGTTTCAGAGATAAAACAATGCACCTACTGGGAAGACAAGGAGTTAGCCTCTAAATACACTGAGGGCCTGATCCAAAGCCCATTGTAATCAATGAAAAGACTTCCACTGAACTTTGGATCAGATCCTATAATAGCACCTATAAACATTGAAAGCAACTAATCATGTATCCAAACAACCCCATTAATCATTTAAAAAACACAAGAATCATTTATATTACTGTAACTTGTGTGATCCCAACTCTTTCATTCGGTGACAAGCAATTTAAATACCAGATTAATTTCCCCTTCCTGACCCTGATGAACATATTATGAATAATTCTTCTTAGCCAATCAAATGCATAAAGAAGAGGCAAGTGTTCATTGCTGTGTTTTGCAACCAAAGAGAACAAGCAGCCAAGGCCTTTCACACGAGAACACAGGGATGTTTCTGTGTCACAGATGCTGCTCTAGCAGCAATCAAGAACATACAGCCAAGGAACTCAAAACATCAGATATTGTAAATATGCTCTTATCCATTTTCCTCTTTAGCTTTCCATATTTTGGTTTTCCGCTATTACATAAACATGCAGGATGACTAAAAGGATTGAATAAACCTTTTACAATTTTATTCTGGCCCTTATGCACAGAACTAATTTAGCTGTATTAACTTGCTGGGTTGTTGTTTATTCACTGACCACGTAAATCAGCAATTGTCCCCACGAATAAGACTTTGCGTGTTTATTCCAGCGATTGCAGGGAAAGGAGTAGCCTTCCTTTCCACTGTACATGAATAGTTCATACTGTATGCTCATCTCCAGTGGAAACGTGACATTTCATATTACTGTCAGTTGCTGCAAAGGGAGAGCAAAGGAAGTGCATGAAAATAATTTGTCCTGTAGAGCTAGTTATTTGTACCAAGTGTATTTCCCAAGAGCTGTTTATCATCAGAATAAATCAGCCAAGTTGGATAATAGACAATACCTTACCAACACCTACACTGAGCCCTTTTTGGAAACTAAACATGAAGTATTTTACGGAATAACTTATTTGTATGAGTGTTTCTAAATTCACTGTTATCTTTTGGTTTTTTAACACTGTTTTGTTAAGCACTGTGTATCTCTTCAACAACATGGAAGAAGGCCCTGTTTCTTTCGAGCCTTTGCATGCTCTTTTTCCTTTTGGGAAAAGGTTCTAAAAGAACAGAGTGTTTCTGTTTTTAAGCTGAAATTAAGTATAATGTATAACAACAATGTGGCACAAATAAATGATAAAGCAGCTTTTTATTTTAGAAATGCCTAACCTAGGTTTTAGTTGGTCAATTCACAGAGCAGTTGAAGATAAAGAATTTATGGGAATGAATTGAAATTTCAAAAACTGAGAGATAGCAAATTCCTCTTGGATTTGTTCTGAAATAATGTGGTCCACTAAGTGCCATTTCAATTTTCTGACTCCCTCCTCTGAAATAGTGGGGCTGAGATAAAAGCTTCAAAGAATGTGGATGAACTATGAGCTCAGGGAGGCTAGCACCTGTCCCGCCCCAGAGGTCACCCCCCCAACCACCAGGCCTCCCTTCCCCCTGAGTCCCAGAGCGTTGGCTGGCTCCACCATGTCCTGGAGTGCTGGGCAGGCAGCACACCCCACCCTTGGAACACCGGGAGGGCAGCGCACCCTGCCCCCCCCAACCCTGGAGCCAGGCAGCATGAGCACTGGCTCCAGCCACCCAGAGTCTCTGGCTGCAGACCGGCCCCAATTATCCCTAACTCCAGCCCCAGCCCAGGGCCCTGGCCACAGGGGATGAGCCACAGTCTGCGCCGGCAGGAAGCAGGATAGGTCTGGGGGCGGAGCGTGGACAAGGCCACACAGGGCTGTTTGAGGAGGTTTAGATTCCTCCGGCCTTTGATACCTGCCGCCCATGACTGTTGATATCATGCATAGGTTTCAGAGTAGCAGCCGTGTTAGTCTGTATTCGCAAAAAGAAAAGGAGTACTTGTGGCACCTTAGAGACTAACAAATTTATTAGAGCATAAGCTTTCGTGAGCTACAGCTCACTTCATCGGATGCATCCGATTATTACAATTATTTGATAACAGCATACACACACAAATTTCATCCTATGGGTTGTTTACAAGCTGTTCTTTTTGGCCAGTAACTCTTCATTATTCATGCTCAGTGATTGGTCACCTAAGTCACATGACATTCTTCTTCCTGAATAGATCACTGAAACTTTTTAAATTGGAGAATAAATAGGAGAATAAAACAGAAAATAATATATCGTGATTACACATCAAAAACATTTAAAACAAATCTCTATTAAACAAAAAATAATAAAACTATTAATGGGGAAAAAGAGCTTTTGTAGTTCTAACTCTTCTCCCAATGTGGCCAGCATTAGAAAATGTTTTGCCTTTCATATTTGATAGCTTTATATTTTAAAAGCCCTGTCTAAAGACTAATAGCAAAAAGTGTCAGATTCTGTTTTATTTTATGTATATAACATATATATTATGTTTAAAATATCCATCAAAGCATAACACATTCTTTTAAAAATGTGACATATGAAATTATTATGCTTTTCAAGAGGCTCAAAGGAAAATTTTTATTTACTGTGCAGCTCCTCCAGGGCTACACATTTTTATTTACCTTATCAACCCCGAAAAATATTGTTTATTTACATTTGAAATTTTAGAGTTACTTTCAATCTAGAGAAAAAATGGATTTTACACTTGTGTTAGAGAGCTCCTCCAGGTCTAGAATCAAGGAAAAAATAAAAATAATAAAAATTTGTGGAGAACTCTCTTTCCTGCATAGCTTTTTGTGTGCTATAAGAGGTTGATATTTCTATACTTTAAACAGAAATGTGGTGGAGCAGGTCTCTACTGTCTAGCTATTGTAGTGCAGTCTGCAGGCTACAAGCAGCCCACAGTGGTTCTCCTGTAACAGCCCTTCAAGCTTTAGGGTCAAATGTGAATCCCCTCCATTAGTGCATGAGATAGAATTACCACAGTTCTGAAGCAAATAAGGGGGCAAGTTGTTGGACTAGAAGTCTCTTGGATAATAGTAGGGACATTATCATGTGGTGGTTTTTTTCTCCTGGTTCCTGTACTTTTGTTCCTCCCAGAGCATCCCAATTTAGATGGCAGATATGGGGGATGTTTTGGTAAGAATCCAGTGGAGGGAGTGAGATTTATTTGATTGTACTCTGTGTTTCAGAAGACAGTAACATTTAGAGGAGGAATTTGGAAAAATAGAGAATTGGGAGATTCAGGGGAAAGGTTTATCTGACTGTTATGTGTTTGGCATGTGTTGCTCTGTTGTTTTAACATCCAAACCTTGATGAGGGAGTAGGTGATATGGTTTAAGCACCATGTCAGGGAATGAAAGTTCCCTCTCCACACTAGTATTTGTGGATGTTTGGTTTAGTAGTTGATTGTGCTAGAAGAGGGTAGTTTAGTCAACCGTTTTGTGAAGATTGGTATTCAGAAGGGGTCCGGGGGAAGTTTGGCATCTCTAGGGGTCAGATCTAAAGTTGCAGTATATGATCAGTGGTGTATGGGAATTGTAATGATAAGGCATGTGCCTATGTGTGAAGGAATAGAGAGTATGGTACTATTAAGTAGCTTAACTTCTCTTCTTGTTTTTGTGGGTTTGCATGAAGAATAGTGTGTGTATGTGCACCAACGACGACAGGACTGCCAAGTTAAAAAATCTCAGCCATAGCCAAAATTCAAAGATTTTAGAATTTATGGACAGACAGCAAACAGAAAAGACCAAGAAATTCAAAGGGAATAAAAACTAACATTTTCTGAAATTTCACAATTTGACCATCTACTGCAAGAAAATACAGGGATTTACGCCCAGTTTTAAGGTCTTTTTAGAACACAATCCTAACTATGGAGTCACTAGTAGGTGCTTCTGTAGTGTTGTTTACTATTTAAACAATTCTTGAGTCTTTAATGGCTTGGTCATGCTTTTGTATCCACCTTTTTCACATGGTTTCAAGGTCTTATTGCAGCTACAATGTAACAAGTCTTGTAAGGATCTTGTAAGGATCATGTGGGTAGATGTCTGGTATTGCTTGTATGCTTTTTCATATTTTGTGTCACGTATTGTAGCTTTTATAATGAGTGTCTTGATCCTTGAAAAATTAACAACAAAAATATATTTTCCCTCCTTTAAAAAGTTACAAAAATCTCCAGTAACATATTTTAGGTTACGTAAAGCAGATTAATTTGAAGTATTTTCTGGCAGTCATATAGAAGAGTCAACGTTTTGAAAATGCATCCGATGAAGTGAGCTGTAGCTCACAAAAGCTTATGCTCTAATAAATTTGTTAGTCTCTAAGGTGCCACAAGTACTCCTTTTCTTTTAACGTTTTGGACATGAATGACCTTTTCTCAAAGATGCTTACAGAGTAATCCTATCCACCTTTGCGAAATATCCACAGGCAGTGAAGTGAAGTGAGTGCGTTTTACCAGCCATACATGCACACTACTGTGCTGATGCAAGTGAAACCTACTGGCATGACATCATTCTTTGGAATCTCTATTATAATGAGTTGCCTTTTCCAACTATCTGTATCCATAATACATCTAGGTAACACAAGCCTATATTTGGCTCTATTAATAATTCAGTATATGAAGATAATAAACCAAGAATACAAAGAAACCATTGCATATCTATCATTTACATCAGTGATGCACTTCATTCAAAAGCCACAATGAAGTGGCACTGAAATTCTGTGGGTAGGTTATCTAAACAAACTTATCTGAACTGTGAATACCTGAATCTTTGAGTGATGGAGTTAAAGGAACAATTTGGATGTCATGAACTTTCAGACTTTAAATGAGACTTTTTGGCCTTGTCTATATTATAAAGTTTTAGAAAAAATAATGACACCGGTGCGCTTCTCAGTTTAGCTGCACTAATGGCATCCCTAGTGTAGACAGGCTCTAGCCACTTCCAGTGTTTTGACCATCAAGTCAATTACATTTGCTCATCAGGGAGCGCCAGTGGAAATATTTTATACTGTAGGCATGGCCCTTGAAACTAATAGGCTACAAAAGTTATGAAAAGCTGTGCATAAAACTTTATAGAAAAAAATAACTCCAGTCTAAGCAATTTCACACTTAGAAATTTCACTTCTAGTTAATTTTTCAGAAAGTGCACAGTTTCATATCAACACATGAAAAAATGAATTTAGCTGTTTCAGTTTTGAAAAAATCTATAGCTGAAAAAATTTAAAATTTTGGAAAGGATTTAGTGTCTTGCTTAAGGAAAAGTCCATTTTTGAGAAAAATGGTATTTTGGGGGGAAATTCTCAAAAAAATCAGTTTGTGAAATCAGACTATTTTCATAAATTCGCACATGATTAAGTTCAAGGATTTTGAATCTATATTCATCACATGTGACAGATGTTTATCATATTGCTTAGCACCCTACTGGAAGGGTCTCAGACACTACAGCGATGAGACCAGTGTAACAACCTATACAGAATAGAATAGAATTCTTCTCTATTTCTCAACATTTTGCTGTTTTTAAGAATTACAGGCATTTTCTCAATCTTGAGTCTCAATTCTGCAACATTTAATACTGAATCCATGGGAACAATGGAAAGGTGTGGAGGTACACATGTGCATAAGTGTTCGTAGGATCAGGGCCATTGGTAGCATTAACAGAAGTTACATGTAGTGCTATGTATCAAGATAAGAATACTAGTATATCTCATGTCTTTTTTTTTGGTGGTTTTTGTAACTCAAACACAACTTCTAGTCTGAAAAGATCTTATTTTATCTGTGTACACATAGCATGGGACAGGTTTCAATTTAAATATTAGTGTTTTGTTGCATATCATTTTAAACCTTTTCTATTTGATACTTACCTAGTTTTAAATGAAATTCTTCCCATTTTATTTTTGCAATTGCCTGTATTACTTTGTTAGACTTATTGCCACAGGATTATATTGTGTACAGAACAGGTGCTGTTTTCTCACCAATGTATTGATTATGAGATGAATTTCTGTGTAATTATTATTGTTGCTGTTGTTTTGGAATAACATACCAATTACTTGAATATGCATCCAATATATTAATTCTAAAATTAACCACATTTCTAGTGACCATTGCATAGTGGTAACCCACTGAGCCTTCTGTTTGCTTCTGGTTTCTAAACAACTTTTACAACTTGACATGTCAGATATTATGCACAATCGAGGCTTTCCCATTCTCCGTAATTGGACAGCAAGGAAAAGCTCTTACCTGCAGGCTGTTGAAGATAACAAAGAAGACTAACATCCAGAGGTGCCTGTAAGCCATGTGCAGTCCTCCCCAAAGCCATGTAATGGATATCAGGGCAAACAGGTATAAGACCAGTGGGATCTCTGGAAACCATAAACATAGTCTTTCAGTTGTTATGCCTTGTAAAAAACACTTTCAGCATTACCCATGTATAAAGAAGCTTTAGTTTTCAGATCTCTCTCACTACCCTTTGTGCACCTGAATATCTTGCTTTAAAGGACTAACATTGGAGTTCATGCTCCAGTGATGACCAGGTGCATTTCTGAAGTTGCCCACTCTTTGTCTTGTGGTCGTGGGTGGGGGCAGCGGGTGGTGGTAGGGATATGGATTTGTGTTGTCCCTCACCTAGAGCACCACCTGCTGGCTGATTTACCAAACAGATTTGAAAGCTGTTTGCGCAGATGCATAACTGATGGGGCCGAGGTTCAATGGGAGACAATCCAATTAAATGAGATAAATAAGGACTCTTGCTTTATGAGTGGGGAAGTGTACACGTGGCTTTGGTAAATATGTAAACTAAGTGGAGGAGTTCTCGATAAACACTGGAAGTTTAAAGGAAAAATAAGGAAGATTTACTTCCTAGAATGGTGGAAGGGTGCAGGGGGGAGGGAGAATCCAAAATATGAACAATACTAAAATCCTTTATGACTCTGACATTTTAAACTGAGAATATAGATTTATCACTGATTTGTTGTTACTTATGCTGCAAATTAAACAAGGGCATAGTACTGGTCCTGTAAAGACATGAGCATGTGAGTAACTTTATTTAACTATTTCCATTGTCTTCAAAGTTAGTATTTGCATGTTGAGTTTACTCACATGCAAAAGTGCTTGCAGAATCTGGCCTTAAGCACAAAACCCAGACAATATAAAGAGATGTTTTCAAAAACTTAAACTATACACTGCTTTCTGGATTGCCTAATATCCAGATATATTTTATACATGTTTGTCTTCCTATATTGCCTCATATCCAGATGTATTCATATCTCTTATTGTATTTGTAGTCCACAGGATCTAAGTAATGTTGAGGAAATGATACGGCAATACAGTACAAAGTTCACAAAAAGGGGAAGCAGAATACAGCATAAATAAATAAAATTATTTTCTTAGAGTTAAGTGATTCTGGATTGGCTTCTACTGTTGACAGTTCTCATGACAGATTTCAAAGTCCATATTTGCCCAGTTTTGTAAATTTCACTTTGCAGAGGTGTTCTGCAAAGCATTGCCCCTCTCCCTGTAATTAATGCTATGTCAGCAAATTTGACAGACAAGAGAGGGGTATTGAACAAAGGTAAATGGGAATACACAGGAGCATGTACAGCCTTCCTTGCCTATGTTTCCTATTGGTGTCAAGTATCAGGGGGTAGCCATGTTAGTCTGTATCCACAAAAATCACAAGGAGTCCAGTTGCACCTTAAAGACTAATCTTCCTGGACATTCTATAACAGATTTAAAAGAAGCTATACTGGAACAAAAAAACTTCAGAAACAGACTTCAAAGAGAAACTGCAGAACTAAAATTCATTTGCAAATTTAACACCATTAATTTGGGCTTGAATAGGGACTGGGAGTGGCTGGCTCATTACAAAAGCAACTTTGCCTCCTCCTCATCAATTATTGGGAGTGGACTACATCCACCCTGATTGAATTGGCCCTGTCAACACTGGTTCTCCACTTGTGAGGTAAATCCCTTCTCTTCATGTGTAGGTATAATAATGCCTGCATCTGTAATTTTCACTCCATGCATCTGAAGAAGTGGGTTTTTACCCATGAAAGCTTATGCCCAAATAAATCTGTTAGTCTTTAAGGTGCCACTGGGCTCCTTGTTGTTTTGTGTTTCCTATTATGTTGCAAGAGAAAAGTCACATGAACATAGCCATGGCATTGCTGCCTATCTTCCAGCAAGGCAGGGAATAATTACTTCAGGGAATTTATTATTATTTTGACAATTAATTTTGTTAAACGAATGTTTAAACTTTCACTGTGGGGGGAACTACTTGGAAAAAAGCACAGCATGAGCAGGTGCTGTATTTTGCAGGTTTCCCCACATAAGACCTGATCCTGCTCAATGAGAACTTTGATATTGACTTCAACATGGACAACACATTGTTTGACATTACCTCAGTCATGACTCTCAAATCACCTGCTGTACCTTTCCTGACCAGATTATGTCATGATTTTGTATTGCAGATGAAAATCTACACTATGTATGACAAATGGAAACCTAGGACTCCTGAGGTGAAAAGCTAAAGCAATAAAATAAAGGAACACTTAGCCCTCCAGAACAGTTAACAGGATACATTCCTTATTAGTGGAAGATACCACAACAAAGTCACTTCAGCCAATAGAGTCCTACGGCCTGAGCACAGAGCTGGGAACCAGAAAACTCCATTCTAATCCTGGTCTAGGTATTGACTTTCTCCTCTATGGCCAAGACAAGACATCAATCATCTCTTACTCCATTTGACCATCTGCAAAATGAGGCTAATAATGCCTATTTATCTCAGAGTGGTATTGTGAGGATAAGATAGGTCCCTGTGCTCCCTGCTGATGGATGGAGAGAAACACAATACTGCTAACTGAAGAAGGGAAATGTGACTATGCAACACGTTGCTCTCTTCATAGCTCTTCCATACCAAGGACCTAACCCACTGAGGTAAATGGAAAGATTCCCATTACTTTCAATGGACTTTGGAGCAGGCCTTAGCACAGTACATTTTGTTTAAGAGAAACCAGCATGCAAGGTTGTCCTGAGATGCATTAGGTTTGGTCATGATTTTTCCATTGCCGCTTCAGGGTCTTATGATCAGCTGGCTGCAGGGCCTACCCAGTTTTACTTCCACAGAACCAACCCCAGAGAGGAAAGCATGCAGCAAATTTGCAGAAAATGAACCTGCAAATGTTTTGGGGGACATATCAGCCATGGAAAGAAGTTACTCACCTTGTGCAGTAACTATGGTTCTTCGAGATACGTCTCTCTATGGGTGCTCCACAACTCACCCAGCTCCCCTCTACTTCAGAGTTCTCATAATAAACTCTGCAGTAGAAAAGGAACTCGTGGCAGAGCACATGCAGGGTGCAACATATGTGGGAGTCAAACGGACACTGCTACTAAAATTCTCCAATTAGCAGCACAGGGTCGCAGACACACCTACAGTGGAAGGCCCATAGAGACACTACTTGAAGAAGAATGGGAACATCCATGACATCACAGTGTCTATAATCTTCACTCCTATTGACTTCATAAAGCGTTCAAGTGTTTTAAGATGTAGAACACTTTAAAGAACTAAGTATTATGTAATGCTCTATTTCTTACTATAAGTGTTAAGTTTTTCTTTTCACACTATGTTGTATGCATCACTGAACCAGATCCTACAAACACTGATTAGATATTTGCTTTTCATATTTTTGAAAAGATAACATATAATTGGCAGTTCTATTTGCTAATATCTGAGAGTAATAAACAACTAATTCTTTAGTGAGAATTACCACATTTTTATTTTTAAACATAAAGTAAGGAATTGTTCCATTATCTACTTAACACTTTTCTATAAATAGAGAAATTCAGCAGTTACTAGTACAGCTATTCATTTATCTGTGTTCAAATGTTAATGAATAGAAATGCCATTTCTTTGTCTAAATCTCACAATCATTTACAGTACCTTTGTATTCCTTTAATTAACTTAGCTCATGCTTCCATGTAAAATGGAATTAATGCAATGTAGTGAAGAGCAGTAATGTACACACATTCTAAAACCCATAGTTGGGCCTAAGAAGTTAGCAGTGCAAAAAAAATTCCAAGTAAGTTCAAACAACTTCTTATAGTAGCTTTTTATTTTCATTTGCAATGTAGCTTTGCCACTGTAAAACTCGAGTGCTGATGTAACAAAATGAATTTGTGGAGCATGCCAAAAGCAGCATTTCTGCATGTGCAAGCCGGATTTTTGCATGTGCAATACTAACTTTAAGTAATTTTAGCCCCCCCCAAAATATATTCTGAAATCCATAATGACTTAACATATCTTAAGAGTAAAAGATGAAGAAATGGACTGATAAGCTCTCTCAATCTAAAGTACTTTTGAAGTATGGGGAGCATCATTCTAATGTCACTTCCCCACCAGCACTTATCAAGAAAAACACTAAACTCAACTGAATTAAACCAATGTAAAACCAGTTCAAGTAAAATCAGAATCAAGCCCAGTAAATCTAACAAGATCTCAAAGACTTCAACTGAGATGGTGAACTATAACTCTATAATAAATATAACCACAAGCTCTGGGATCTGCATATGTTGATTTAAAAAGATACAAAGTGTGTCTCATGCTTGCTGTGTGCCCAGTTTTGTTATAAGAACATCCTCAGCTTTATTATTCAGCAGTATTGTCAATAAGGAGATCATAGCCTATTAATATAATGCTGAAGCTCAGCCAGTATTTATAGTTCAAAAGCTGTCTGAGTTCACTTCATTGACATTTTGTTCTGACAACTGGGTATATTTTGATCAAACAATGCCTCAAGAACTAGGACAACTAAACCTGCTAAGCAACTGTAAAATATCTGGTTTTAAATAGTTTGCAAAAATAGGTACAGGGTAAGAAAAGAAAGTATCAGTAAATAGGTCAGAATTCAATAGCGCTTGGAGTTGAAGAGACTAAATGTCTGTGGTTTCTTTATGGAAAAAAATTGTGCTTTCAGACAAATTCTTTTCTCTTATAGTTGTTTAAGTCTAAAACCAAACCACGATCAAATAAGGAGCAACCACCCACCTACATATTCCCTCAATAAACCTCAAGTAATACAGAATAGAAAGCTGTGGTGGAACAGTAAAGTCAGCGGCAGTACAGTGTGGGTGAGACATGTTGCAACACAGCTTTGGTGTGCATTATATACTGTAACTTGAACTGTATTTGGTCCCTACCCATGGCAAAACTACATATCACCCATTGTTTAGCAGTTTAGTAGATGGAGAATTTCATTTAAGTTACTGTCAGTCCATCCATTTCCTGAAAATGTATATTACCACCCTGATTGGGCATACCTATTTCTGAGAGATCCATTTCTTTTTCATAGTTACAAGACTTTTGTTCATTGTCTTAATTATGGAATTCCCTCCTCTCAAATCATTACTGTCCCAAACTTTGGATTAAATTTTTGTCCAGTTTTACATATACAACTGGGTTGTGCATTGTCTTAGGGAAAGAGTCAAATTATGCCCAATGTGGTTGAATGGCTTTAACTGTGAGATTCAGATCAGATCATGACACTCATGCATTGTGAAAAGCTCTCTGATTCCCATAAAGAAATGCTGGAATATGCAGCATTGGGGCATAACCATTACCTACTGAGTCACCAGACCTCTCAACTGTATTGTGTTACATGGTACTTCATATTTTAGTACCACTTCTCACTCCCTGAGATGGTGTACTCCATATGAGATGAGACACACAGAAGAGTGCCTATCAGGAAGGTGGAATGGAGGAAAGAGTGGGAGTGCCTGTATGTGGTGGAGTCCTTGCATGTGTGTAGTGATACCTCACCATATACAGGCACTGAAAGGCACAGGGAGGAGTTGTGAGCGCCTGCTGCTAGCACCACCACTTTCTTCCTGGCAAATCCAGGAGCCGCTGCCTCTGTACATTCCAAAGCAATTGAAAGGTCTGTAAATGAGAGGGCAGAAACAGGCAGAAAGCAAAGATGAGAGCAAATATGGGGAGAAGAAGAGGAGTAAACGACAGAAGAAAACTGAGGAGGGAACAAAGGGAGCAAACAAGGGGTGAGCAAAGGAGGAGGAGCAAACCGGTGTTCCCCATTTTGGTCCGTGTCACACGTTTTGATGACTCATGTCACATATTGGCAAGTCTGAGTTAAGGTGAATCCAGAATTCCCAATCCACTTTAATATTGTGCAGTTTTCTTTGTTTTAGACTTGTATATATATTTACTATAATATGATGTTTGACATTGCCAGTCATAACTGACTTTGTAAGGGAGAGCAGAAGTACTGGGTACTTGTTTGCACAATTTGAAATACTGTGTGGACTGTACATTAATTAATCCCTTCATCAAAAATGCCATTTATATGAATGCCCCACACTTTGCTGTTGTTAAATCTAGTGACTGTGAAGGTAAGCAATGAACGTTAAGGAGAAGCACATTCCCAGTCTAAGAGTTTAGGGAACCAGGAGCTCTTCTCTAACAATGAATTCATAATAGCAATAATTAACATACCCTACAAACTCGACTTCAGGCTAAGATTCAAGTCACGGGAACAGAAGATTATAAAAATATGTCAGAATATCATCATCAGAAGTAATTTATGTGAACAGATGATTCGAAAAACATCCCACTGCTTCACAGAACACCAACAGAGCAACCTCTGTGTGATCACATTACAATCACACATGAACAATCAGCCAGCAGAATTTTGAATAAGTTGCAACTTCAGGCAAAGCAGCAGGAAAACCTATAAAAGGCAAATTACCAGAATGCAGCTGAAAAGTGGCAAAAGACACAAACAAGAAACAATTGCTTTATTGGGCTGGTGAGTTTTAGGCAATTAAGATGTAATAGTAAAACTGGATGATAAAGAGTTGTTACAGCCCTAGCTGAGCTCCCCCTTTGCAGACAATCACCAAGCTTCTGGACCCAAAGCCTTGAATCCCATGTGCTCTTAAGCTTACTGAGTCTGAGCAGCATCCAGACACTGGCTCTATATCCAGCCTTTCATGCACACTCCTGGAATACAGACTCCAATGCTGGTACCCCTTTCTAGAATGTGGGGCCCTGCAGCTCAACTGCCTTAGGCCCCCAAGACAAGTATGGATTTAAGTCTCCCCAGTAACTTTTGTATGCCCTCTCCATAGCTCCACCCTGATGGGCACTCTGGATTAAAACTTCACCCTTTCGGGACTTCGTGACAGTTACAGCAAGTAACACAGAGACTTTGCAAAGGCACCTTTAAACCAATCCCGGGTTACTGAAAGACAACGAACAAGAGATATACAGATCTATGGAAAGATAAGCACTTGTCTCATTTTCCACATCCCTCCTCAAAGTTTTTTGTGTCTTAGTCTTCTTCCAGGGAGTCAAGGATTCTTCTGCACCCTCACTCCTCTTTCTGGTTTTGGTCTGCCCACCTTGAAAGAGTCTCCCTTTTATGAAGTTTGTTAGGTGAACCCCACTGCGTGGCTTCAAGTTTATTGCCAGCTGATTCGTTGCTTAGCTCCAGCCCACCTGAAGTGCACATTGGGAAAACTGGTTCCCCCTGGGCTGCAGCAAGCTCATTGTTCTTGGGTGCTTCCATTTGATTGCTCTCCATTATTAGCCCTCCCACATGCAAGGATTTCCCGTGACACTTCCCAGGTGTCACTTCACTCCTCAAGATGGAGGCTATAGTGCCAAAGTGAAGGCATAGTATGGTTTAACAATTAATATGCCCATTCACAAAATAGAAGACATATAGAAACATATACTAATCTATCTCAAGGGTATCAAGGGAAAGCCCTACTGATAAATTCAGCTCTTAAATAAGAAAAAAAATACAATGAATTTGGTATACATAGTACACTTGATTTTGAAACTGCTAGTTGCTAGAATGTTAATGGCCAATTTTCTTTTTCTTCTGTTTGTAAACATGATATATTATATTTAGAAGTTCCTTTGTTATTTGTGCAACAAAAATAGCCTAACTTTATCTGATAACTGTTCCCTGAATTTATTATTTAAATCTGACTCATCACAAAGAAGAACTGCCAAATGGACCAACACCCTTTGGGACACTTACCCTGAGGTTGAGCCAGAACAGTAGGAAAAATGTGAATTAAATGAAATGAATTAATAAACTGGAAATGGAGTATGTGCCTTTTTATGCAGAATATGCTTTTTTTTGGCTTGTGGAACATAAGGAATATCCTGTTATGAAAAACAAATAAAAAAAGAAGAACTAGGTGCACACTCACAAGCACTCCTAAATGTTTGTAGTTTTGCTATTCTGTTGCCTATATTTCCTCTTCCTGCAGTGTTTACAGTTTTTATAACAATGGAAAAGTCAATAAAAAGAATGATTAAAACCATTACTTGTTGTGCTTTCCCCCCTTTAGGTTGTTGAACTGGCAGTGAGATTCTAATTTCTCTTAATTGTTCTTGGTTAGAGTTGAAGACCCATTGCAGAATCTGGATTAAGTTTTCAGATACTCTATTCCTAGGTGGTCTGGAGGGACAGTGGTATTCACACACTGTGAATTTCATTGGCTAACTAGAGACCCAAGTTCAGTAAAAACTGCAAAGACTTTTGCTTAGCAAGCCATGAAGAGCTGTATGTTTAAAGTGAATATGTAGAGCTGGGTGAATACTGAAAAACATTTTCAGATAGTAGAAATTCAAACGAATGAGCTTCAACTGTGCCCATATCATCTTTGTGTTCACTTTCCACAAATATTCTTGAAAATAAGTTTGTTGGCAAGAATTGTCACAGAAAAACAAGGAAATAAAGGTATTGGGGAATATTTGTGGAAAGAGAATGTTAAATTTGTAATCATGTCCAGTTTCAGTTTCCCTATCACTAGTATATCCTAATTATGGACCCAGTTCTGCTCCCACGACACCTGACTTTAATGTCAGCAGGTTCACACACTTTAAACCTCAATATTAAATTCTCCTGAGGGCCGTTTATCACTGTATGCTTTCTATTTGGTTCCTGTCAGAGATGCTCTGTATATATAAAATTTCTCATAGTCAACAGAACATTTTTGCAGTAGGGCTGGACACACTGGTTTGAAAATAATCTGAATCAGTCCAAACTTTAATTCTCCTTTCTAGGCAAACCAAATTTACATCTTCAAAAAGTTTTTTTGCTTAGATAACAAATACATTCTTGTAAACTAGCCTTTTCCTTCATAGCATTCTCCTTTTCATGACTAGTTCAGACACTCATTCTTCCCCAAAATAATAAAAATTTGACCCTCCTGTGCCTCCTCTCTCCTTGACCTGATGCTAGCTACCTCCCATGCAATGTGATACAACATATGGCAATGTAGATGCTATCATGTAGCGAAAAAGCTTAGTGTTCATATCTTCATTTTGCAAGTAGGAGGATGACAATCAATTCCAGTCCTCCTTTGCCCCCTAGAAAAACCGTAAGGTGGGAAGAGAGCAATGATCTCTACATGTTGCTTTGTGCCTTTGAAAAAAGCAATGCCTCCAAAATCAGTGAAACAGGAGTGTGAATCCATGTCTTGCCTTGCTCTGGTGACCTGTGATGCTGGCACAAGGATGTAGGAGAACTCAAACATGCCCAAAGATTGCAGAATTTACCCAATTGACAGTAAAAATAGACATTGAAGAAAAATAAATGGAAAGATAAAAATCTGAATGTTTAATTTGAAAACAACCTGTTATTTCCTATCACAGTTGGGAAATAGCCTAAAGAACTATTCCTATTTCTGGTTTCAGAGTAGCAGCCGTGTTAGTCTGTATTCGCAAAAAGAAAAGGAGGACTTGTGGCACCTTAGAGACTAACAAATTTATTTGAGCATAAGCTTTCGTGAGCTACAGCTCACTTCAAATTCCTATTTCTAACTGTCTAAGGAATTCATTCATGTGAAAACATGTCATCCCTGAAACTGACTTAGGGTGAAATTTTCCTCTGAGATCCATATGATAATATCCAATGTTGTTATTCTGTGCTCACTACTCAGAACATGTGGGAACCCCTTTTGGCATTGATAATAATTTATCCACACCTACACTGAAGTACAATACTTCCATTCATATCTAAGGGAGAATTTTGCCCTTTCAGGGAGACGTGGGCTGATATGCTGTGAAAGAGAAAGTTGCACAAGTTAAAGTTCCTTTAAAAGTTATGCTTCCAAATCTCTGGGAAAAGACACTATGTGAAATTTTTTTGGACTCACATTTCTAGCTTAGGTTAGCCACCTAGAGCTCTGATTATTTTGAAAGTTTCCAGTGGTGTAAATGGTATTTTGGGACAAATTTTGCCATTCCTACTTCATTCAGCAACACTCCTATTGAAGTTGATGAAAGTTCTGTTCAAGAAAAGACCATAGAATCCAGCACGTTAGGGATAAACCCATTGTAGTTTAAAGAATAAAGTAGAGCTTTTCCATAAACTACACTTAGATCCAAAGAGAGTAGATGAGGCAAAAGTTAGACAAGAAGTGCTCTCAAAACAAATAAATAATTCAGCAAATTGTGTGAAAAATATTTAGCCTGTGGATTGTTTGTGAAACAATTGCTGTGAATATTCGTTTTTCATTATTCACATTGGTAATTGGTCTATATCAATAGACATGTTATATTTACAACTTTCTAACTGGATGATTCCCAAACAACTTTCAAGATGACCACATAAACAGTTCTGCGAGTGTATTTTTATATGAATATTTGTGTGCAAATGCTTATATAAATGAGAATTTGTGACACTTTTGCTTTCTGCAAACATTCTTTGCTCACTGGAATCAACATGAAAAGAAGAGTTCACAAATACCAGCAAAGTGAATCATCAATTTTTATATCCTAGTATATTTGCAAATACTTTTCTTCTGTATTTGCACAGTTCTATTCTTTAAATTTGATCAGGAATCATGATGTCACTCACACCACTTTGTACCCTCTTCATAGAGAAGACTACTTAGAGACATCAAACAGTTCTTTTAAAATAATCAGATCCTTCATTCACTTTTTGATTATGCAAAAGTAAAATAAAATACAGTGGAAAGTCACGTTTTAAATAAAAGTATAGTAGGCCTTAAAACACAGTGTATATTCCCATGATAAGGTTCAGTGATCTACCACTTCTCATGTGACAGTAAATAAATATTTGACAAGACAGTCAAAAAGCCTATTGTTTATTATGTATATGGTGCCATATGTGTTCAGTGCATTTCACAGACAAGTGAGATGACAGGTCCCCTATCTCGAGGAGCTTACATTTTGAATATACTAATAATTAGATATTACCCTTGTAAAAGCTATAAATACTGCCAACCATACCAGAAAGCAACTTGCGTGTAATATTTTCCTTGGGGAATGGGTCTGCTTGCAGAAGTCCTAAGATAATTAAAGGCCAATTTCCCTGGATGATATATGACGACTGGAAGGTTCACCCCTCTTTTCCTGATAAAAAGAAGCTCTTATTGACATTTCATTTAGCCTGTGCTTTCTTCACAACTTCATTTTCTCCAGACACGTCACAATGCCCTTTCCACTCTGCTTTTGTACTGGCTTACAACAAAGCACTGACAACCCATACTAAGTTAACTATGTCTTTGTTCACATCTACTAGTTCATGCCTTTGATTCACCCAGGCATGGTTACCGTTAATATTTTCTACCATCCTCCTTGCTGACTTTATGTACGTTATTGCCTAAGTATTGTCTTTCGTTAATGACACCTAGACATTGGATAGGACTGACTCCACTAGTTCTGTACAAACAGGATTGAAAGTTATAGTAGTTAAGTAGGCCAGTGAGTTCTACATCTGATATGGTTTTCCCATCTTACATGAATGAACCAAATGTTTTACACTTCATTTCAAAATGCAACAGATTAGTAATTCTAATATTACAAATACAAAATTAAAATTCACAAGAACAGATGGAAAAAGATTAATGATCAGACTTTCATCTCAAAGCTGTAGATCTGAATCCAGGTTCAGTACACAGTGACAAAGAACCCAATCCCACAATATGCTCTGCAAGGGTGAATCTTTGTGCCTGCACAGATTTTATTACAGATCTGGGCCTAAATGTCATTACACCTGACAATTCAATGAGTGGTCTGTGTGAAAACTGGGGATCTCAGCCCACTTCCTAGAGAATTAGTGTCTACATCACAAAACCTATCATTACTGAGACTGGCAGCAAGGATGCTAGTTAAAAGATTAAGGATGAAGTGCATGTAGAGGCTGAACTTCCAGTTCTGGCCTACATTGAGATTCATGAGCTGGTCAGAGTAGGGAAGCATGCATTACTTGTGAATGTGTTGTACTTTGCTTTCTAATTAGACAAAAGACTAAAGCCTCCAGGGCTTTCATGTACAGGAGATTCACCAAACATCTTCATACACAACCCATGGAAGATGGTGGATCAAAATATCTTTGAAATATGAAAAAGGATTCCTTGTAACTGAACTTACAGTATTATTCACCACTGAATAAATGAATCATTCTTTGTCACACAGTGTGCTATGCCACTTTTAGGTAGGCTGCAGGCGTTGCCTTTTCTATCTCTGGAGGGTAAGTAGAGAACAAAGTGCAAACAAGCCATGTAATGTTAAGTACAGATGAAACAAACTGTTATGTTTTGTCATTTGGATCTTATACAAACATATATTCCTGTTAGCTAATTTGGTACTTTACCAGTGAAGGACAAATTCAACTTTGGGGAAATTCCCAGACCCCATATACTTGATATTTTATTTTTGCACTGCAAGAGATATATTTCGAATGGATGGCGTGACATGCCGGCACATATACAATACATATTATAATATTTATCTAATTAGTAAATAGTTGTTTATTTAGTTAAGGTTTTAAAACTATATCACTGCAGTTTTTAGTACTGGAATCTAACAAAGGTTCCTTTTATATACTGTATTTGCATAGTGTCATATCCTGGACTTGTGAAATGAATTTGGTAGTGACTCACTTCCTCTTTTTTATTCAACTTATTTTTTTCTATAGATAGATGAAATTCTCTTTACATATAAAAACTGATTCAAGAACCATTTCAGAGTTTATAAAACTTAATAGCCAAATTCAGCCTTGGCCTATGGAATTGCACCTCTTTACACCATAGCTAAATTTGATCCAAAGACACTATGAAAAGAAAACAGTTCCTTTTACAAGTCATTTTACAAGTCTATTATTAAAGTGTTGGCCTAAATTACTGAAGATGACATTAGAATTTGGTTTAGTGAACACTATTTTATTAATAACCATTCTAACAGGAAAGACCAATCAATACCCATCCCTTCTGTGCTTGAGACGGATTTTTTTTTTTAACTAAGCATGTTTCTTATGTGCAGAACTTTTATTCATTTACTTGGGACTAGTACCTGAAATTTCAAAACAAGGAGTAACTCTAAACCATAAACAAACACAATCAACTCCTTATTCCTAAAGGATGATGTTCACTTTAGTGCAGAGACCCCACACAATATCCTATATTTTGCTCAAGACCAAATTAAAAGTTGAAGTAGTGCAATGGCCTTTGTCTCTAATTCAGCAAGATACAAAGCATATGCATAACTTTAATCATGGAAGTATAGTTCACTGACTTCAAAGGAAAAGGAGTACTTGTGGCACCTTAGAGACTAACACATTTATTTGAGCATGAGCTTTCGTGAGCTACAGTTCACTTGCATCCAATGAAGTGAGCTGTAGCTCACGAAAGCTTATGCTCAAATAAATTTGTTAGTCTCTAAGGTGCCACAAGTCCTCCTTTTCTTTTTGCGAATACAAGCTGCTACTCTGAAACTTGACTTCAAAGGGACTACTAATGTGCATAAGAACTTAACTGAATCAGGATTTCTATACAGGTACTCTGCACTAGATCTTTAGGTTAGAATTGCCTTCAATGTTTTTATTTGCCTTCATGGAATCCTCCCATGTCTCCTACCTGCAGCATTGGTTCTTCCTCTGAAAATATCATCATATGCTTTCCACTGGGGAGTCACTTGGTAGGCATGGATGAATACCACAAATACCACCACCAAGCACATTAATGGTACGAGAGCAGCAGTGAAGAGGGCAGCATAGACATTTGGAATAAAGCATCTGAAAGAAAAGAAAAAGCATCCACCATTTATAAACATTACAAACAACTTGGACAGTTACATAAATGAACTTTCTAATACAAAGACAGTAGAACCTCAGAGTTATGAGCACCTCAAAAATGGAGGTTGTTCATAACTCTGAAACGTTTGTAACTCTGAACGAAACGTTATGGTTGTTCTTTCAAAAGTTTACAACTGAACATTGACCTAATACAGCTTTGAAACTTTACTATGCAGAAGAAAAATGCTGCTTTTAACATCTTAATGGTTAATTAAAATGAAACAAGCACAGAATTTCCTTACCTTGTGAAATCTTTTTTTTATTTCTTTAACTTTCGCTTTATTTTTTTTTTTGTCGTTTACACTTAACAAGTACAGTATTGTATTTGGTTGTTTGTTTTGTTGTTGTTTTTTTCTCCATTGCAGCCTGATTGTGTACTTCTCGTTACAAATGAGGTCTGTGGTTGACAAGTCAGTTCTTAATTCCTGTGTTCGTAAATCATGTCTTACTAGAGTTCTTTGAAGGGGTCAACAAAGATGTGGGACAAGGGGGATCCAGTGGACATAGTGTACTTAGATTTCCAGAAAGCCTTTAACAAAGTTCCTCATCAAAGGCTCTTATGTAAATTAAGTTGTCATGGGATAAGAGGGAAGATCCTCTCATGGATTGAGAACTGGTTAAAAGACAGGGAACAAAGTGTAGGACTAAATGGTAAATTTTCAGAATGGAGAGGGGTAACTAGTGGTGTTCCCCAAGGGTCAGTCCTAGGACCAATCCTATTCAACTTGTGCATAAATGATCTGGAGAAAGAAAGAACTAGATAAACAGTGAGATAGCAAAGTTTGCAAATAATGCTAAACTGCTCAAGATTGTTAAGAGCAAAACAGACTGTGAAGAACTTCAAAAAGATCTCAAAAAACTAAGTGATTAGGCAACAAAATGGCAAATGAAATTTAAAGTGGATAAATGTAAAGTAATGCACATTGGAAAAAATAACCCCAACTATACATACAATATGATAGGGGCTAATTTAACTACAACTAATCAGGAGAAAGATCTTGGAGTCATTGTGGATAGTTCTCTGAAGACATCCACGCAGTGTGCAGCTGCAGTCAAAAAAGCAAATGGGATGTTAGGAATCATTAAAAAAGGGATAGAGAATAAAAGACGGAGAATATCTTATTGTCCTTATATAAATCCATGGTACACCCACATCTTGAATACAGTGTACAGATGTGGTCTCCTCATCTCAGAAAAGATATACTGGCATTAGAAATGGTTCAGAGAAGAGCAACTAAAATGGTTAGGGGTTTGGAACGGGTCCCATATGAGGAGAGATTAAAGAGGCTAGGACTTTTCAGCTTGGAAGAGAGGAGACTAAGGAGGGATATGATAGAGGTATATAAAATCATGAGTGATGTGGAGAAAGTGAATAAGGAAAGTTAGTGATTTGTTCACATAATATAAGAACTAGAGGCCACCAAATGAAATTAATGGGCAGCAGATTTAAAACAAATAAAAGGAAGTTCTTCTTCACACAGTGCACAGTCAACCTGTGGAACACCTTGCCTGAGGAGGTTGTGAAGGCTAGGATTATAACAAGGTTTTAAAGAGAACTAGATAAATTAATGGAGGTTAAGTCCATTAATGGCTATTAGCCAGGATGGGAAAGGAATGGTGTCCCTAGCCTCTGTTTGTCAGAGGATGGAGATGGATGGCAGGAGAGAGATCACTTGATCATTGCCTGTTAGGTTCACTCCCTCTGGGGAACTTGGCATTGGCCACTGTCGGTAGACAAGATACTGGGCTGGATGGACCTTTGGTCTAACCCAGTATGGCCATTCTTATGTTCTCCGAGGTTCTACTGTACTTTTGATTGAGAATATGGTTTACAAACCACACATGCTTCATTACCTACCTAAAGTAATATCACCTGACAGTGCACAATTGGCCACATGTATTCTGGTTTGGTGGTGTTTTGTTTGTTTTCCACCTTCCTCTGAAGCATCAGAAATTGGCCACACGAGGAGATGGGACATCAGACAGGGAGGACCAGTGCTCTGAAGTGATACATAGAACCCTTTCTAGATGGCTGGTTGGTGTGTCTTGCTCATTTGCTCAGTGCCTAACTGATCACCAGGTTTGAGGTCAAGAAGGAATTTTCTTCCAGGTCTGACTGGCAAGGACCTTGGGGTTTATCACCTTCCTCTGAAGCAGAAGATGTGGTTTGCCTGTTGGGATCATCTGGGCATATCTCACCTAGTCAATTCCCTGCCATTGTATGGGAGTCAGGCTCTGGTGTCAGCTTGGTCTCCCTCCTGTTCTCTGCCTGTGGCACATAGCTTGGATTGCTAAAGACTGAAATGTGGTCTAACTAAAGACTTTGGTCTTAATATAGGAGTATCTGGGGGAAGTTTAATGGCTTGTGATACACAGGAGATCAGATAGATGATCTAATAGCCCTTTCTGGTCTTAAACTCTGTGAACTGTGTTACGCTCTGTGATTTTCCTTATGAATCAAATTAATTTCCCCTCCTAAAATGTTTTCCTGTTTAATTTAAATCCACATTAAAAATACAGGCAGACTGCTATTATATATATTGCTTTTAGATTTTATTGAAAAGAAAAAATGTCTTGGTGCAGATATATTGTCTCCTGTGAAGTCATATTTATGCTCTGAAACCTCTACCCTTTTCTATTTAATTACATGAATCACACATACTCATAGCAGGCTGAGAAAGGGGCACATTCCTCTGTGCTCTGTTAGTGGAAACCAGTTCATGCAAGTAGATCATTCTTGCTAATGTCCTTATGTGCTAGCTCTAAATTTACTCTATCAATTACATGGGCAAAGGATATACAGAAACCTTTTTAATGAGGCCTAAAAGTTCAAAGCTCACTTTTGACTGTTTTTTAAAGAATATATTCAATCAATGGGGTGAAAAAAGCCAGTGTTTTCTATGAAATGTACAAGGTGGATCAGATATCTTTTATTGGATCAACTTCTGTTGGTGAAAGAGACCAGCTTTTAAGCTGCACAGAGTTGAAGAGCTCTCTGTAGCTCGGAAGCTTGTCTCTCCAACAGAAATTGGTCCAATAAAAGATATTACTTCACCCACACTGTCCCTCCCATATCCAGGACCAATAAGGCTGTAACAATAATGCAAACAGTGTTTCCTGGGTATTTTATTGCAAACCAAGCCCTCCGTGTGTTGAACTATGTTTCATGTCTTGCATACCGAAAAAAATATATGGTATAGGATTTCAGACAACAATCAGAAAATATGTTTATGCCAGATGCTCACATTTATTTATTAATGTTCCATTTGGCACCTTGAACTGTGTTATGCTCCATCTCTTTATTGTTTGATGGGAATGAATGCAAAATATTCCTAATCCCCAAATAAACTATGATATAAAGAAAAACTATAGACACTGGTCATGCATTCTGGAATAAACTATATGCTGATTAGCTTTCTAATCACCAAAATTGTTTGTTTAGATAAACATTACCTCCTGCAGCATTTTAATCAACATTCCCGACTACATTTTGTAAGTGAAGACTTTAATTCATGCGAGCGCAGAGCCAATCTGTATAAGTAAGGTGTTTTGTACTTATACCTCCTTCTGTCAGTTACTGACTGATACTGCAAATATAATCAAATGGGAGCAGAGTGTACCATACTGATCCAGTAAGGATATTGGCAGGAAACACCCAACAGTTATATCATCACAGATCTTCAGATTAATAATTAGGTTCTGCGTTTGACTTTGTTTTTAAATTAGGGTCCTGAATGACTTCCAAAAAGTATGGATCTTGGAGCATGCTCACCTCTAGTAGATTCAGGCAGCATTTTGTACAGCAAAGAGTGGTAGGAAAGATCAATCATATTTAGATTCTTCAGGCAACAATCTAGTCACACAGTTTTTAGCACCATCTTAGACCATCGAAGACTCACAAAGCTGCCTTTTTGCTCCTAATCTGTCTCCTTGAACAAACCTGCATTTCTGCAAGTCTGATATCTCTTAGATGTCTTGTTAGCTTAAATTTACATTTTGGCCATGTTAACTCCTTAACGTTCCTTTTAGGCCTTCCCCACTCTTGCCCTTCTCTGCCACTTTTGACACCACCACCACCATCCTCCCTGTCACTCAGTCCCATAATCTGGAGGTCAACTTTGACTCTCCTCCCTCTCCTTTGCCCCACACATTCAGAACACATTCAAACAACACTGCTTCTTCCTCCATAACATTCCAAAGTCTGACCTTTTCTATTGGTCCACACTGCTAAAATACTTGTTGAGGCTCTTATCAGTTACGTTTTGATTACTTTAACCTCCTCTTGTCTGCTCTCCCCGACACCAACTTTCCTTACTCTCATATTACCTCTCCCTTCACTAGCTCTCCCTTCTCCACCACATCAAGTTAAAGTTGCTTCCTCTCCCTTTCAAGATTCTTCAAGACACCCTCCCATTGCACCAGTCTATCTGTGCTGCCAGCCTTCAACATCCATCTGCCTGATATTTTCACAAACATCTCTACACCTTTATCTGTGAAGCCCATAGCTCAAGGAATGCCCTCCCTAAGCTAATAGGAAAGACCAACTCCCTCCTTCTCTGCATCTCTTTAGAAGATCCATTTTTTCTGTGACACCTATGAGAAATCAGGGATAATTTTGTAAATGCCTTTCTCAAATAGTACATAATGATTTAAATTCCATTTGGGGATAGCTAAAAAAAATTCAACTTTCCCCACTATGATAATTATTATAGACTTTTGTCCTCTAACACCAAACAGTCAATAAAGAAGGCTCTTTAAATAATTGGGTAACCAAGACTAGAAATGGCATAAAATATAGAAATGTTTGTCTACTATGGTAAACGGTATTACAGAAAGCCCATACCATTTTTGTTTAAAAAAGATTGCTTTAACAGGACTAACAGCACACAGTGCCTGTGTGATAAAGGTCAACAAGAAAAATTATTATTTTTCATTTGAAAAAGAGGACATTATATTAGCTGTCTGTATTGTACTTAAATTAAAACAATTTCACCTACTGGTCAACTGGGACCAGGACTCTTACCTCCACACCCATTTTTCCAACTTATATAAAACAAGGTTAGCACCCTTCCAGGGACAAGCAGACTTATTCATCCCTATGTTTTCCTAAATTCCTCTGTATTCTTAGTGTAGGTTTATGTCTTTTCTGGAAATCCCAATGTGACCCAATATTCTTACCCCAAAAATGTAGAGACTTATTTAAATGAAATAAGCCAAAGGAGGAAAACAATCTGTACATGAAGCTAAACGTTGGTACAATTATTTAATTCGTTTTTAAAAGAAAAAAATAAGAACAAAAAAGCCTTAATTCAGTAATTCTAGGAAGCACTCCATAATAGGAGTGACACTCAGTGATCCCTTTAAGGAAAGGGACTTCGATCAGCACATTTGGAAAGAGACAGAGTTTTCTCCTCTCTGTTGTCACAACTAGGACAGTCTCTTAGGCAGAGCGTCCAAATGTGAAAAGTTAGATTTTCTGAAAAACTGCAAGTCTTCTGGATCATCAAACAATCAGAATCCACTTTTAGGGACAAAGATGGTTGGCAGGTAACTACACCCCTGGCTGAATTAATTTTTTTGTCACTGTCTCACTGAACTTTTTCCCTTGTTATTGTTATTTCATCACCTCTAGAGAGATATGGTTGTGTACTTTAGTATGGTACTAATAATAATGGCCTAACCCAAGCTAAAAAGTGAGATGAACGTTATTCAGGGGTGTGAAAAATCTACACCACTGAGTGATGGCGCCAGGTTGACTAAAAAATTTTTCCATTGACCTAGCTACCAACGATGAGAGGGGTTCTCCCATTGGCATAGGTAGTGTCTATGGTGAAGTGCTGCAATTGTACCACTGTGGCATTTCAAGCATAGACAAGCCCAATCTAAAACCAAATCCTTACAGGCCCAAGGCAAGTCAAATAATGGGAAAATTTGTTCACAAATAATTACTTGCTGAAAAAACTGTCAAAATTGTCAAATAGGATTTGCAACAAATTATGTGTCTGTCAGCTGTATCTAGGCAACATATTGCAAATTAAAATCACATTTTTGCTATTTTAACTCATCTTGGATGATGATGTTTACTACCAGCTTCTGATGTTTCAGGTCGCTTATCTGATAGTCTGAGGATTCAAATCTCTCCTGAAAACATTCCAGTTTTCTTTATTTGTTGGGGCCCCAAGCTTTTAGCTGCAACCTGCTCTGCTAATACAGTTTTCTGAGACTATTTGATCTCACTAATAAACCTCCCCACATTTCTCCACAGGGTCAGTGACTTCCTCCTCTGCAAAATGATTGTTCACAACTTCAGTAGACATATTGCATGAGTGTGAGGGTGCTCTTTTCCTGAGCCTCGTGGAAGCCATTCGTTCGTTTAAGGTTGTTTGCCCCTGGTTTTCAAAAGCATTTCCGTCTGTTTTAGAATCCTGCAGGTGCTTTTTTTTTTTTCAGTTTATGGCAGGTCACCAAAGCTAACCTATTCTGTGCCATTTTGTTCCCACCCTTATGCACAGTAGCACTGTTGTGAAGAGTGGAGATCTCACAGTGCCTATCCACAACAGCATGCCAGGTTTCAAACAAACCTACTCCAAAAGTAACATATACTGGAAAAACCCATGCCACTCATAACAAAACCCCTAATAAAGAGACCAACTCGGCCATCCGGTAGCTAAGTCAATGCCACCTATTAAGATATTGGGCCCAATCCTGCATTTCTGACTCAGACTAACCTCCCAGTGATATCTGAGAAGAGAATAATGACATTTCATTAGTAAAGAGATATAGAGTTTAAGGCCAAGAGGGACCACTAGATCACCTAGTCTGACCTCCTGTTTATCACAAGCCACTAAATCCCACCCAGTTACCGGCACTGCGCCCAATAACCGGGATCAGACTAAAGCAAGGGTAGTCATAAGCAGACCATGGGCCAAATCGAGACTGCCAGATGCTTTTGAACAGACCCTGAAATCTTTTAACTTATTATTATCATTATTATTTCATTATTTTCTCTGGAGTCTGGACCTTGACTATACCTTGACCAAAAAATTTGGACCTTGACAAAAAAAATAATTGACTACCTCTGGACTAAAGTATCACAGCCCTCAGGAGACTAAATTATTGTGTGCCACAGGTTGAGAATAGGAGGAACTGAGGTGCACCAATGACCAACACCTCTTCAATAGCAGAAAATTGATTTGGTGAGACATACCCAGATGAACCTAGCAAGTGCAGGTTCAGGCCCATTATGTGTGTCCAAACAGTAGGAAATACTTTTTCTTCACTTGTGAAACAAATCATCCGCTCTGCTTGAGCCAATGTTTTATCTTAAGAATTCATTTTTGTCAACAGGATGTTCCTGTCATTGTCAACTCCTCTAATCTTAAAAAGTACTTCATGGCAATGAACGAGAATCCAACATAGAACTATCTGTTCTTTGGGGATGCACACAAATGCATGAAATAAGCCAAGTAATTCAGCTTTTGTTTTTATTTTGCACAGGGCAACACCCACATTGGCATTTTAAATCACTTCCCCATTTCTGAGTGGTAGCCGTGTTAGTCTGTATTGGCAAAAACAACGAGAAGTCCTTGTGACACCTTAGAGACTAACAAATTTATTTGGGCATAAGCTTATTTGTTAGTCTCTAAGGTGCCACAAGGACTCCTCATTGTTTTTCCCCATTTCTAGTGAACAAGGTAAATAAAGCAACTATATTGGTTGATTTTACATATAGTTCATCTCCCTAGTTTTCTTTCTGTATTACCAGACACACCAATTACATGCAGACTTCCATTGTGCTTTACTCTATTTCTTTTTAAGGAGAAAATCCACCTGGCACAGATTAGGATGTTATTTCTTTCTAATATGTCAAGAAATGGATAAGAATACATTGTGCCTGTGAGAGGACGTGACATGTCTTCACTTGATTGATAACATAATTCACTTTATTATAAGGATAATAATAAAATAAAATAATAAAAACAGGGAAACTCATTAGCTTTCTTACACCCACATGACATGTGTGGATTTATCTACAGTCCAAGCTCTGTGACTTATTGCTTTCGTGTCCAAGCCTGTATCCCTCCCAAGGTATTTTAGAAACACAAATCTAATATAAGGCCTATAACATCTACATTATACCTTGATTCAGCAAGGTACTTTGATCTGTGCATAACTTTGAGCATGAGTGGTTCTAACAGTGATATCACTGGGACTGCACATGTGCTTAAATTTATGCATGCGCTCAAGTACATTGCTGAATTGAGGCCTAGGTAAAGAGAAATCTAGTGTCATGAGCACAGCATTGGATCCAGGAAAGGAAAAAATGTGTCCTCTTGCTTACACTGATGGCTATCTGTGTACTGAGGCAAGTCAAAACCTCTCTTCCTTACTTTTTGAAATAGGGGGAACAATCAGGGTACTCGCAAAAAGAAAAGGAGTACTTGTGGCACCTTAGAGACTAACAAATTTGTTAGAGCATAAGCTTTTGTGAGCTACAGCTCACTTCATCGGATGCATTTGATGGGAAAAACGCATCCGACGAAGTGAGCTGAAGCTCACGAAAGCTTATGCTCTAATAAATTTGTTAGTCTCTAAGGTGCCACAAGTACTCCTTTTTTTTTTTTGCGAATACAGACTAACACGGCTGCTACTCTGAAACCTGTCATTAATCAGGGTACTGTGAGGATTAGTCAATGTCTTTAAAGCACTTTGAACAACCGTGCTAAGTGTTAATAATCATTATTACCTAGCAGTGTCTTTGATGTGTACCTGACAAATTCTAGCTTTAGCCTGGGCTAGATTCTGAGAGGATCCAGCACTAAGCTGGTACACCTCCAGGAATGGGCAGAACTGACTAGAAAAGGGCAAGACAAAGGCATTCCCTAGGCAGCCTCTGCTATCACTGCTTTTGTATAATATGGCACCAAACATATACATTAAAAGAACATCATTAATGTTGCAGAATCAAGCCCTTAAAAGTTAGAAAATGCCAGAAGCTTGCTTATGTGTATTCACTGTGACGCAGTCTTTAATAATACAGTCAGATTATATTTTTTCCACAGGACCCTTGTCTTATACAGTGAATGGGAAGTTATTCAATATTTCTTTATATCCTTCTGATTCAATATGTGGCTCTTGATTTTATGTATCACAAACTAGGCAAATCTGCATCAAATACAGAATTGTTCATTTCCACCTTGTTCTCTATTGTGCTCTCACCATTGTATCTAAGGGCTTCACAGATATAATTAATTTATTTTCACATCATCTCTGTGAGGTGAGTTGTTACCATCCTCATTTTACAGTTGGGGAACTGAGCACAGAGACCAAAATTGTCAGAAGTGTCCACTAATTTTGTGTGCCCTAGGGCATGATTTCTCAGAGTATTTAGGAGTACTTGTGGCACCTTAGAGACTAACAAATTTATTTGAGCATATTTAAGCGAATGCATCTGATGAAGTGAGCTGTAGCTCACGAAAGCTTATCCTCAAATAAATTTGTTAGTCTCTAAGGTGCCACAAGTACTCCTTTTCTTTTTGTGAATACAGACCAACACGGCTATTACTCTGAAACCTGTCAGAGTATTTAGTCATTTTACAGCACTTTATGTGTTCAAACACAGCTCCAGCCAACTTCAGTTGCAATTATGAACTTTCAGCACTTCTGCAAGTCTGATCCCGGGTGTCTTAAAAACAAGACACCCAGAAAATGAACGTACAACTAGTGGCCAACTGGGAACATTATTGTTTCAGTGACTTGTCAAAAATCACATAAAACACTGTGGCAATGGCAGGGATAGAATCCATTTCTCCAGAGTGGCCTTCAACTTGCAAAATCATAAGACCATCATTTCTTTTCCTGCAATCCCTTCCTGATTCATTATAAACTTAATTTCTGCAACCAATGGGGCTCTACAGACAGCTGCCTTCTGCATTACACAACTCTAATTCATTCCCTGAGCATTGTCCATCCTGTGCACTAAATGAGGGAGGGGTCCTATAGAAAAAATAGTAGGTGATCATATAATTAAAGACTGCATTATAATGCATATACACAATGGGGCCAAATTAAGGTTGCACAGGCAACTTTAATTCTGGCATTTTCTAATTTTTCAGTGTTTGACTTTGCAACTTTAATGTTCTTTTAACATAGCAGGTTTTTTTTCTTTTTTAGGGGTGGGGAAGTACAGTTTCCTTATTAAAAATAGAACCCCCCCCAATAAATTACATCATGTGGAACCATACTGACCACTAACTTGGTCATCAGCTGAATTCAGACATTGATATCTACACCATCAACTTCTACAGGTTGAACTAACGGAGTAACTGGTAGCAATAGGCCATTATCTCTTACGTGGCCCAGCTACTAGGGGGATGACACACAAATTGTGCTAGTGGGTTTCACAGATGTTTGTTGATAGTAAAGATATATAAAGGTCAGGATTTCTCTTCAGTTCCAGGTTCTGGAGGGGAATGTGCTCTGGTAGTTATAAATTCTTCTTCTCCTGTGCTTCCAGCCTGTTTGTGTTCCCCTCTGCTCCTATCAACCACTCTGACTCCTGCCCCCTCCTCTCCTATCCAGTCTTGGCTCTTACCCTCCATCACTCCTGTCTAACCTCTGCACTAGTTCTTGTGCTCTAGTCCCTGTCCCCCCATGCTTCCTTTCATCTGATCCTCCCCACCCTCTGGGTCCTGCAGCACTACCATTTGTCTTTCTCTGTATTCCAGTCAAGCTATTTCTTCCTCCTTCTCGATTCTTCATGGGCTCCAGTGAGCACTGCATGTACAGGAGAGACAGTCTCTTCGCTTTCAGTTCCTGCACCTGGGTCCACAGCGGTGCCTGGTGATAAAGAGGGCCAATATACACTGCTTATCCCCTACAGCTCCAGAATGAAGCATGCTCAGTATAGACAGAATATTTGGAGAATTTAGCTGCCAAACACGTCTCCACTGAGTACATGTGAATTGAGATATTTTTATATATATATATATATATATATATATATATATATATATATATATATATATATATATATATTTATATATATATAAAATAACTTGGCCAGGTTGGAGAAGATTCTCATAACAGCAGCAAAAGGCATATCTCTGACACTGGGCAAATCCTTCTGCCAAATTTCAAGTCTCTGCTTCACCATGAATTATTTTATATTGTAGCTGAAACTTCTCTTCGCTTTCCTTCCCCCCACCTAATCCTGCAAAAAATCAGCCTGGAACAGAAATTTAGCATGGAAATTTACAGCCCAAACAGTTAAAGTTTGGCAGAATCATACATAACTGAAAAAAGGGTTTTATATTGGAAGTGCTAAGCTACTTTAAATATAGGCAGTACGGTCAGCTCTGCTTACAGTACAGTGACCCTCAGTGGAACCCCTGAGGGAGGACAGTAGTATAGATATTGCTTGCTCTTCCCATGAATGCTCCCCAGAATAATCTGCACATCTCGTGTCCGGTCAGGGGAATCAAACCCAGAAACTGGAAATAAACCAGTTCAATTTTCCACTTTTCTCTGCAGCTCAGTTTTTATTCTCATTCACCATCATGGTGAATGTCTGAAAATATACATTTTGTTCTACAGAGTCAGAGATGTGAAATGTAAGAACTGAACTGAAGTACTAATCGGAACATTTTGAAGTAAGATATAAATTGTAGCTCTACAGGAAATGACTTCGCCACACAGACTATTTCCCTTAACTGCTGCCTTTGCAATCGGTGTAATCCAGCCCAGTGCACATGCATAGAAAGATACTAGCATGCGCACAGAAAATACTCATGACACTAATTTACATCCTATTTCATATTAGACTGAAGTTGCCAGCCTACACCCTTGAGCATAAGCAAACTTATCCCTATCCTTGATCAAGAAACATATGACACAATCTAAACTGTTTAATAAAGTTTCTTGGAAAAGCAAGATCCCAGAGATAGAAGGGGGAAAAAACACACTTCCAGCTGCAGGCTGGAGTGGAAATGTTTACATTAGCTTCCAGTCCTGAACAGCTTTTACCAAAAGTTTCAATACTAATGTGTCTTGTACAAGTGATATGGGTTAGGAAGTCTTTACTAAAGTTGTGCAGACCATGTGAAGATGAGATTGCAATTAAAATGATTTTGGTTGCATGGATTAAATTTATCTTTTTAAATGTCCAAGCATATATTAAAAAAAGAAGACTGTGCACACATGAACACACCCAAACTGTTCAATTTATTCCAAGAGCTCAGAAAACATCTGCAAGCTTGAAGTGCATTCTTGGTACTAATGACATTCATCCCAGTTTCATGTTCAAAGGTCTTCACACATATTAATAGTGAAAGTATAACCACCCCAAATTTACAGATTAAAAAGGAAAATGAGTCAGAGGGGACATGCTCAAGGCTGCAGAGGGAGTAAGTGTTGGGTGTGGGATTAGAGACTTTAGGAGTTTCTGGCTACTGACCTCCGCTCACACAGTAAGACCTCCCTCTCTCTAAGGGCTTGTTTACTTAGGAGTACACAAGTTTTGTGTGCTCAGTTTTAGCAGTCACTTTCAAAAAAGAGACCTTCTCACCTTAAGTTGAAGCGCAACATACTTGTCTAGTATGAAGATTAAAAAAGAATCTAGGGAGAAATCCTGGCTCCACTGAAGTCAGTGACAGAACCCATAGACTTCAATGGAGCCAGTATATCCATTTAAGATATCACATTGCAGTCTTTGTCATAACTTTTGGGGAAACTTGAACATCCAGCTAAATACTATAGGCCAAGATTTTCAAAAGTGAAAGGTGATATTGGGTGCCTCAAAAGTGACTAGTGATATTGGGTGCTTAATTTGGAGGTCCAAATTAAGGCATCTTAAGGAAGTGCAATTTTTAGAAGCTGGGTGCACAATGATTTTTGAAAAATCAGGCCCCTGTAATGACTCTCAAGATGGGCCCTTAAAGGTTGAGATACCCAAAATCACCTAAAAGTTTTGAAAATATCTGCTTAAATCAATAAGAGCAGCCACCACAGGAAAGGCATTATTACTGAGATACAGCAGATAGCCTCTTAAAGACAACTAAGCCATTCTGAAAAAAAAAAAAAAATCTGTCAACCATTCCTTTTCACCACCCCAATCACATTTTAATGTAACAAATATAATAATCCACTAGTTGATTTTATAAGAGGTGTCAACTGAAATATACTGAGAAGAAACAATGTTTTATTTCACCAACCACACATTAACCTTACAACAGGCATACATGGCTGAAATAAGGAAAACAAAGGCAGATCTAAACACAAAGATGAACTCTTGGCAAGTTTGGATCTGTCATCCTTTCCAAACCAGTGATAATAAGTGCCTATGCTGTTTCAGAGACTGTGTGTTCAATGTTTGAGCATGTCTGTCTAAAATAGATAACATCAGCCACTGAAATAGGACATGAGATTAATATATACGAGTATAGCTTTGATTAAATGAAACATTATTTTTCTTTCCTTCAGTATATTTTAGGGGATATCCTTAAATAATACTAATTTATTATTACATACTTATTTGATTTACTCAATACCAAGTACTGTTTCAAGAGAAAGACTTTTCTTAAAAAGATCTAGTATAAACTTCAGGATTTTACAGCATCATGGGCCACGCAAGGCCAAGGATGCCTTGATTTAAAAAAATAATTAAAAGCCCAATGCCACAGAAGCTTTCTTGAACCTGAATGTTAATGCTCACACGCACTTTCCATTTCAAACAAGCCATCATGCATAATGACCCTGGTACCCACACTGAGATTTAAAACGGAGCAGCACAAAACTCATGTGTACTGGATACATTGGTGTATGAAGCTTAGCATTGCAAAGTAAATGCAACAATACCAAGTCTCAGGTAAAGGTAGATTATGTGCCCTTTCATAATTAAAGCGTTTAGAAATAATTTAATGTTGTGATGCGATAGACATTCTGGGCTAGATCTTTCATTCCAGCCAAACTACACTTGCCAAAGGGACTGAGCTGGAGGGTGAGAAAGTGGCTCAAAGTCACCTTTATGCTCTCTTGGTTCTGAAACCAGCGAAGGCCTAGTCAGTCCCAGGACAAATAAGAGCAGCCTCAAGGTTACTCTAAATTACACCTGACAGCCCACATCCTAAAGGAGCTATTCTGGCAATGGGGTGAAGGGATGCCTGCACCAGGAGCTGTGGGCAGGGGTGGCACAGGAGCTGCTATGGAGTCTCTCCAACACCTGAGGATTTCTCCACTCCAGGGAGAACTAATGCTCAGGGAACTGGATTCACCAATTTTCTGTCTGCTTAATACTACTGGAGTAGCACACAGCAGCCAGGGCAGGGGGCCATCTTATTTACCTGATGCAAGTAGGCCTAACTCTGCTAACGTAATTACACAATGTAAAATTAACACAAGTTTGGAATCAGGGCCAAAGGGAGTTTTCAAAGGGGGCCTAATTGAGGCCTTGTCTACACTACCAAATTTTGTCACCAAAAACTGCCTTTTGGCGAAAAAACAACAAGAGCCTACTTTTGTCGCGAAAAATGCCCAGTTTTGGTGACAAAAAACTTCCACCCCTACAAGAGACTTTTGTCTTTTCCCCTCCCTTTATTGTCAACAAAGAGCCAGTGTAGACACTGCTGATTGTTCTGTCCACAGAACTGGCTTCCACCAGTGTCCCACAATGCCTGCCCTGATTGCTCTGCTCAGTGTTTTGATCTCTGCTGCCCTGCAGGCATGCACCCCTCCCCTTTCAAAGCTCCAGGAAGTATCTGATAGCTGAGTGTGCTGCTCCATTTGGGGAGCAAACAAAGAGCAAATCATTGGAATGCTCTTGTTCTGCCCTGCACTAGGAACACAGCAGCAAGCAGACTGCTGCTGCAGGGGGAAGGGGACACACTGCTGTGCTGCTTTGCCATTCCTCAACATGAAGAGCTCACAGAGCTACTCATGATGCTGCTCTCGACAGCTGAGGGGGCTGTGGGAGAATTCGGAGAGAATCCCAAGATGTGCAGTGTTCCTTCCCACAACACTGCACTGTGGGATACATACCCACGGTGCATTGCTCACCCTGTCGATGATGACAGGTTTCAGAGTAGCAGCCGTGTTAGTCTGTATTCGCAAAAAGAAAAGGAGTACCCGTGGCACCTTAGAGACTAACAAATTTATTAGAGCATAAGCTTTCGTGAGCTACAGCTCACTTCATGTGGATGTGATCTGTTGACAGAGGGAGCAAGTGTGAACACCCTTTGGCGATTTTTGTTTTGTCGCCTTTTGGGTGTCGACATACGTTTTGTCAACAAAACTTGGTACTGTAGACAAGCTCTAAGTTAGGCACCAAACTGCCATTGACTTTCAGTGGGGTTGGGCCTCCAACTCCCTTCCACCCCTTTGAAAATCCCAGCTAAAAACAGCTTAACAGGCTGCAGATGAACTGTATGATAAGCACAGGTTGGACAAGTAACATAAGCTATGCTGAATTACAGACTGAGCTCAAGTTCTCCCCAGTAAAATCAATTTACAAAAGTATTGTAAAATGGCTAAATTTCATGCATTAGTGTTAAAAGGTTCTTGAAATTGTATTCATTGCACAAATTTGGAAATTTGCATCTAGATCATTTGAGGATTTCCACATGAATGTTAGAGATGTGTGTGTTTTAATTGTGAGTGTGTCTGGTCAATTTTATGAAGTACAAGTCTGTTCTAAAGCTCCTTGAAATCAAAGGCTTTGGACCAGGTGCTAAATAAATGGCGTGAGACCCTGGCCCTACTGAAATCAATGAGAATGTTCCCACTGACTTCAGTATGACCAAGATTTCAAGATTTTAAATCTCTTGGTTCTAAAAAATTAAATCACCTTGACTTACATATTACCAAAAAAAATTCTTTTACACACTCATGGATTTTTGACTCAAAGAATAATGTGTTATATAATGAGGTGATGCTTGTAAAAAATACAGAAGTTAGGTAATTGCTGTGGCAGACTGTGACAATTCTATCATCATCAAATTATACTTCTCTTTCTAAATGCTGAAACTATCTATGTAAAAGTAGGTTTCAGAGTAGCAGCCGTGTTAGTCTGTATTCGCAAAAAGAAAAGGAGTACTTGTGGCACCTTAGAGACTAACAAATTTATTAGAGCATAAGCTTTCGTGAGCTACAGCTCACTTCATCGGATGCATTTGGTGGAAAAAACAGAGGAGAGATTTATATACACACACACAGAGAACATGAAACAATGGGTTTATCATACACACTGTAAGGAGAGTGATCACTTAAGATAAGCCATCACCAACAGCAGGGGGGGGAAGGAGGAAAACCTTTCATGGTGACAAGCAGGTAGGATAATTCCAGCAGTTAACAAGAATATCAGAGGAACAGTGGGGGGTGGGGTGGGAGGGAGAAATACCATGGGGAAATAGTTTTACTTTGTGTAATGACTCATCCATTCCCAGTCTCTATTCAAGCCTAAGTTAATTGTATCCAGTTTGCAAATTAATTCCAATTCAGCAGTCTCTCGTTGGAGTCGGTTTTTGAAGCTTTTTTGTTGAAGTATAGCCACTCTTAGGTCTGTGATCGAGTGACCAGAGAGATTGAAGTGTTCTCCAACTGGTTTTTGAATGTTATAATTCTTGACGTCTGATTTGTGTCCATTCATTCTTTTACGTAGAGACTGTCCAGTTTGGCCAATGTACATGGCAGAGGGGCATTGCTGGCACATGATGGCATATATCACATTGGTAGATGCGCAGGTGAACGAGCCTCTGATAGTGTGGCTGATGTGATTAGGTCCTATGATGGTATCCCCTGAATAGATATGTGGACAGAGTTGGCAACGGGCTTTGTTGCAAGGATAGGTTCCTGGGTTAGTGGTTCTGTTGTGTGGTGTGTGGTTGCTGGTGAGTATTTGCTTCAGATTGGGGGGCTGTCTGTAAGCAAGGACTGGTCTGTCTCCCAAGATCTGAGAGAGCGATGGCTCGTCCTTCAGGATAGGTTGTAGATCCTTGATGATGCGTTGGAGAGGTTTTAGTTGGGGGCTGAAGGTGATGGCTAGTGGCGTTCCGTTATTTTCTTTGTTGGGCCTGTCCTGTAGTAGGTGACTTCTGGGTACTCTTCTGGCTCTGTCAATCTGTTTCTTCACTTCAGCAGGTGGGTATTGTAGTTGTAGGAATGCATGATAGAGATCTTGTAGGTGTTTGTCTCTGTCTGAGGGGTTGGAGCAAATGCGGTTATATCGTAGCGCTTGGCTGTAGACAATGGATCGAGTGGTATGATCTGGATGAAAGCTAGAGGCATGTAGGTAGGAATAGCGGTCAGTAGGTTTCCGATATAGGGTGGTGTTTATGTGACCATCGCTTATTAGCACCGTAGTGTCCAGGAAGTGGATCTCTTGTGTGGACTGGTCCAGGCTGAGGTTGATGGTGGGATGGAAATTGTTGAAATCATGGTGGAATTCCTCAAGAGCTTCTTTTCCGTGGGTCCAGATGATGAAGATGTCATCAATGTAGCGCAAGTAGAGTAGGGGCATTAGGGGACGAGAGCTGAGGAAGCGTTGTTCTAAGTCAGCCATAAATGTAAAATGTAAAATGTAAATGTAAATGTAAAAGTAGACAGATAATTCCAGTTACTATAGTATCTAGGTATTGAAACTATTGAATTACTTAAAAAAAACCAATTAGCAAAATGGAGGAAATTTCAGGTAAAATAAGTTAGGAATAAAAATAATTAAACAAAAACAGGAGCTATAAACTTTTTTTAAAAATTTCTTTGGACTTCAAACAAATGCAAAAGTTTGTTTGCTGAAGCTCTACTACAGACTTGCATAATGACAGGTTTCAGAGTAGCAGCCCTGTTAGTATGTATTCGCAAAAAGAAAAGGAGGACTTGTGGCACCTCAGAGACTAACAAATTTATTTGAGCATAAGCTTTCGTGAGCTACAGCTTTGATGAAATGAGCTGTAGCTCACGAAAGTTTATGCTCAAATAAATTCGTTAGTCTCTGAGGTGCCACAAGTATTCCTTTTCTTTTTGTGAATACAGCCTAACATGGCTGCTGCTACTCTGAAACCTGTCATTATGCAAGGCACTGAATTTAGCCGTATGGAGTAGAGGAATGCATCCGATGAAGTGAGCTGTAGTTCACGAAAGCTTATGCTCAAATAAATTTGTTAGTCTCTAAGGGTTCCACAAGTACTCCTTTTCTTTTTACTACAGACTTGTTTCAAGTGCAAATGTTCTTGCTGATAGTGTGTACAGGCTGCTGTTACTGACTTTAGGGTTTTTTTTTTTAAACTTTGTCTCCTAGATCTCATCTCTGAAGAATTCCTCAGGAGACCCCCAACTTTTTAATACTCAGTTCCTGACAGTAGCTTTATACTGTATGTAGGGTTTTTTGTTTTTAAACAGCCCACGTTATTTTTTGTGCATGTAGGATACAGTATAGAACAGAAACCAACAGCACATTACAACAGAGGAAGTACCTGTTTGTTCTGGTGCAAATAGTCTGAATCTACATTTGAAAGACTGGAGCAGATAGTTTGAACCTTAGTGCCTCTTATCAAAAGAGCTGCATCTGGCTTTCCCAGATGGTGAACAGGAAATTACAGATACACACTGAACTACAGTATATGTAAAACAACAGAACAAAGCTTTCCTATTGGCTTCTTGAGCCTCACGCTGTTGCTGAGCAAACATTAATACAAATGCTTGACGTTACCATTGGCTCAAACTATAGCTTCTTTGTTGGGAGACAGGCAGACAACAAATGCAGTTTACTTTTAAGATTCAACACACAGCACATCATCAACATATGCAGCACAGCATCAGTCCCTTTCCGCCCTCTGCAGTAGAAAGAAAACAAGTGTGTATGGTAACACCCGTTGTTTCATGTTCTCGATGTATATAAATCTTCCCACTGTATTTTCCACTGAATGCATCCGATGAAGTGAGCTGTAGCTCATGAAAGCTTATGCTCTAATAAATTTGTTAGTCTCTAAGCTGCCACAAGTACTCCTTTTCTTTTTAATCACCACTGTGACTGCATCTCTGAGATCCACCGGGTAGCCCCGGGTAGGACATCACAGGCTGAGAGAACTATACTCTTTTTGTGGTAAACCTCACTCACCACATAATGTATAATGATTTTCCACAAACATTAGCTGTCACACAGGTTATTTTATGTGAGGACATGATCCCTACACACAAAGCAACAGCAGCAAGGACATGAACTGAGATGTGCATCTCAGTGTCTAAGTTAACAAGCCCTAGCATTCAATTTATCCTATTACAAAAGAAAAAATATTAAAGAAAAACAAAACCTGCATACAATATCTATTTAAATCATCCCATAATGCCACAAAACCAAATCTTTTGTTCTGAAAAAGAACTTCCCATAAAACTGTCACATTAATTTTGTAAAAAGTTGGGACTTTCTCTAAATCCAACTTTTGCTTAGTAAAAGTACCTACTTGTTTCTTTGGTTTTGGTTTTCACTTAACCACTTGTACCCAACAGCAAGTTTAGCCAATAGCTATACAGTATGGATAGGGGATTTTCTCTGGAGTGCATACTGCTTGGGTGTGCCAACAGTTTATGGGTCAAAGTAAACAGATTTCAGATGAATCATAAAAGTTGCCCACAAATCTCCAGTCTAAAACAGCTGTGGAATATGTAACCCTCTTTACTCAACTACATTTTGAGACTTCTGTAATCTAACACTGCTTCCCAGAATGCAACTCATTTACAGTTAAAAGAAAAGGAGAACTTGTGGCACCTTAGAGACTAACACATTTATTTGAGCATAAGCTTTCATGAACTACAGCTCATTTCATCGGATGCATTCCTCACGAAAGCTTATGCTCAAATAAATGTGTTAGTCTCTAAGGTGCCACAAGTCCTCCTTTTCTTTTTGTGGATACAGACTAACAGGGCTGCTACTCTGAAACCTGTCATTTACATTTGCCTCATTTGGTTCAGAACTGTAAGAGTAATCTGATTCAAGTAACTTTCCTCTAATCACCATGATAAAAAAATTGATGTAAAAGAGCCTGATTCCTCTCTCATTTATATTTTACAAATTGCTATTAACTAAATTTTACTATTAATTACATTGGAAGTTACCCTGGCATTTGGTGGAGTTAGACGAGTTTAAAATGAGCATAAATGAGATCAGAGGCAGGCCCCCAAGCATTTTTCACTCTAATTTGCAAAGCAGCAGGGCAATTAACTCCTTAAGTATAATAATAGCAGACAACACCCTGGATCCAAGACTAAAGTGTGACCCTTAATTGTAAAGTGTTTTACAATTGCATTTTTCCTGGACTACATGCAATGGGAATAACCCACTTACCCATTACCCAGTTTTATTTTATTTCGGTTTCTTTTAATGAACAAAAAAGCTAAGAAAAAAATATCAAACAAACAAAACAAAAAAGTAAATACTCCTGGAGCAGTCTAAATGAAAAGGTAAGAACAAGAAAGGGATATCTTATCCCTTATCCACAGGTGGATCAAACCAAAATCTTCAGTTTAATAATCATACTTTTCATAACTTTTTAAGCAAAAATCCCTATTTATGTCAATGGGGGTTTCTTCTAAAAATTGGATGGTGTGCTTTGGCCTGTATCATGGGCTATATATTGCCACATTTACATTAAGCAGTGCATTACTCCTCTAATAGCCCCATGTTAATCCAGGGGGCTAACTCACAGAGAAAATTACTACTCAATATTACTACCTGAAGAAGAGCTCTGTGCAGCTCAAAAGCTTGTCTCTCTCACCAACAGAAGTTGGTCCAGTAAAAAACAACACTGCACCACCTTATCTACTCAATATGAGAAAGGTAGAAGAATCTGAAACACAGAAAATAGAAACAAATGAAGTAAAGAACAAGGATATTGCTTTGAAATGTTAAAAAACAGGCTTCTTAGAAGATTCATTTTGACTAAGTATTCACACGAACATCCTTGTCAATAAGTCAGTCGTTCTATTGTGCCACAAGGGAAAAAGCAAGTTTCCTTGTTTACCTCTACCATAGATGCTGTTTATGTACAGATCAACTGCAAGAGGGGAAAAAAACCCCAACAACTTAAGAATGCTCTGCTTTTCCCTAAGGAGTCAGATCCCAAATCCTCAGCTAGGGTATGACAACTCAGCCCTCTGTATTTCAATCTTCTCATTATATCACCTACAAAACCTTTCACTAATGCATTTTACATTGAGAGTTTTCTTTGAAACAAAATATCAAGAAGGCATCAACACAATATGGGTATTAGAGACCCACTGTCCAAAGAAAATAAAAGATTCTTTATTTACACACATACTCATGCACTTTAGCCCTGTACTGGGAAACTTTCCAGTGAACAGCAATTATGGGAAAATATTACCCAAGGAAAAACACAAACACAGAACAGTGCTTTTGAAAGACTGCTGTTGGCATTTTCATTAATCTCTTTTGTACTGCCTTGATCTCATTTTCCGAGTAATGAACGTATCTATCCAAGAAGCAACCCTTGTATATACACATTTTCATTTGTGTCCTGAAACATGTTAGAAAGGGAAAGTTATAAAATTAAATTAGAATTTTAATGAATGATACTACTGTTGTTGGCATCTACTGTTCTTTCCTCACCCATGTCATTAATTAGAAATAGCTATGAAACGAAGAGATATTATTTAAGGTTATTTTTTGTGATATTTCTTAATTTTGTTTTCCTTACACGATCCCATGTTCAAGAAAATTGTTCCCTGCTGCTGTCTTTTATGACAGACACATTTGTCTTTTGATTACAGCACTGCTATCTATCTGCTCTTCACATGGAGCATTTTAATATAAGCATAGGCTGGAAAAGGACACGTTTCCATATGCAAACTGTTAAACATTAAATCAAGCTCACCTTCACTGTCTGCAACCAAAAAGGAATTTAAATTAAAAAAAAAGAAAAGAGGAATTATCAGGCCACAGGGCTCTGGTAGCATTTTTCTCCAACACTGAACTTAGCACCTTCACTTTTGTTATTTGAATGTTTTGTCTCACTTGCTAAGCTCTCTGTTGGCTGTAGTATTATAAATGCTAGAAAAGTGTGCTGAAAACTATTGCTTTGCAATACTTATGTTGAACATGGTGACCCTGTCTATACTCTCCTAACTCTTACAACTGCTTGTGAAAGCCAGTTTGATAAAGCTGTGTTCCTTTTTTAGAGGTGTCATGACTGTGGTAGGGTTTTAAATGTCTGGTTTTGTCAAAAAAACAGGACGTATACAGGGCTGTGTCTGAGCCCTTGGAATCAGGTTCCCAAAAGTGCAGCTGGCTGTAGTGATAAACACAGCCTGTGCCCATATGCTTCCTGTAACCGAAGGGAGGGGGCAAAACTGACCTGCTGTAGAATATGGTAATATGCTGTGGTGGTAGAGCTCAAGCACAAGCAATCTCTAGGAGTCCTTTCAGGGAGACAAGTACAGAAAATACATGTATTTATACACACTGCTCTGGCTCATAGCACATTGCCAGTACAGATGTCACAATCGAAGACTTTGAATATACCTTCCCTATAGGTCAAGTTGACTCGATGGTTCAAACACTAAGGGAAAATCAAGTTCAATTACTTGCTTCGCCATAGATCTCCTGTGTGATCTTGGGTAAATCACACAGCATCTCTGTGCCTCAGTTCCCAGCTGTAAAATGGGGACAATAGCACAGCCGAACCTCACAAGGGAGTTGTGAGGATAAATACATTAAAGATTGTGACGTGCTTCGAGATCTACTGAAAAGCATTATGTCATTATTACTGTAAGTCCACTTCACCACACCAAGTGAGGACCATTCCTAATGGGTTGGTTCTCTTTCAGAGAATAGGTTGGACTTTTGGAGTGCATTTGTGCAATCCTATTTCAACCCAGTTTAAGCCTGTGTGGTGGCAACAGGTTTTCTTCTGCTAATTCTCGTTCACAAGTTAGCAGAGACTATTCTGTTTATTTCTCTGGTCACTAGAATGGGAACTGAATATAAATTATACGTGAAAACAAAGCATATGTCTACACTGCATTATAATTCCAGGTTGTGGGACCTGGGCTTGTGGAATCAGTGTTCCCAAGCCTGCGCTTGATTGTCCACACTGCATTGTGAACCTGGGGGGTCTCACAGCTATGGTAACGCATCCATACTGCACTATACTGACCTTCTGACTTGGATCTGCGGCTTGAGCTGTGCCCACGCTGCAAAATGACAGGGCTTGGACCTGAGTTTCAGTGGGACTCCTGTACTGACTCATCATGGGGGGAGGGATAGCTCAGTGGTTTGAGCATTGGCCTGTTAAACTCAGGGTTGTGAGTTCAATCCTTGAGGGGGCCATTTAGGGGTCTAGGGCAAAAATTGGGGATTGGTCCTGCTTTGAGCAAGGGGTTGGACAAGATGACCTGAGGTCCCTTCCAACCCTGATATTCTATGATTCATCCCCCTACCAGGGCCCTAGGATCCCATCCTGAGTGTTTCCTGACCCTCGACAGACTGATTTGTGCGGGGATTGGGCTCAAATCTGAGTCAGAACCCAGGCTTAATGTGTAGTGAAGACATAACCTAAGAAGCCCCCGCAGTGTGTACTGGCCCCACCTCCTGCAACATTTTTTATGCGGGTTGATCCCTGGTCTAGCAAAATCCCCAATGAAGTCAATGGGTCTCTGCATGGGTGCAGGGATCCAGAGAGAGGCTCAGTCAGATATGGAGTCATGACATAATTCAGGGTAAAACCACTATCCATAAAGATCTTATATTACAACCTTTCAAAATTAAATGTTGTGTCTTATTCAGTATCTAAACTAAGTGGGGCTTTCACCCTTTAAAAATATCCTTTTCTCCATTTGTGCTCTTCAAAATTCCATTACCACAATAAGCTAACTTTGTCAAAACACACTAGGGGCACAACCCACTGATTTATGCCTGTTTCTGATGTGCTAACATTTCCTTAGCATGAACAGTAAATATTAACAAAAATATAAAAAGCTCTCAGAAAGAATTAATTTTTCTTCATTGAAAACATACACTAGTAATGAAGGAATAAATAAAAGATAATTAAAATGGTCACATTTAGCAGATATCTTTACATCAGCCTTAGCAGTGGATAGCAGAACATACAACTTTAATGAAGATACTGGAGGAATTAAGACAATAGTACACAAACAACTGTACATAGCTGGCAAGATTCTGTCCTCTGTTAACAGATGCTCTGAGGGGGAACACAGGGTAGAATTTGGCCCAGGAATATTAGACATTGACTGTCAAGAGTTAAACACACACTGATTCATGCAAATATAGCTATTACATTTTGACATATATTTGGCACTATATAATTTACAGATGTGAAGTCATATCTGTGAATTACAAGAAATCAAATAAGAATTACAGATTTCCTTTCACTACTGTTTCAACCTCAGCAGCTCATCTGGCACTTGGCTTTAGAATCAGAAACTTGGGTGTTGCTCAGTTGTGCGAGCAACACTTGCATGAACAGCGCTTCAGCTGCTCCAATGGCAATTTGAAGAGAAAGAAGAGCAACAATGGAAGAAGGTGGGACAAAAGGAGCAAAAGGAAGAGGAAATAAAAGAGGGAATATGCTCTGGAGAAGGATGCAGATAAATGTACCATATAAAATAAAGGACAGACATTTTGAGTAGGAGAATTATAAGTCCATTTGTGGGTTTGGTGACTATATAAACCGTAGAAGTTTTCCTCTTTATACGTCTGTCACCACAACACTGATTGAGTAGAGCCCCAGAATTGTTTCCTTCTATGCATTCTACTGAACGCTACCAAGAACTAGATGGACTCACAGGCTCCCTGTACTTACATTCTGGAGCTATGCACTTGACCCACTACTGAGGCAGTTCCTAGAACTTTGTTGAGGACTCTCTTCTTCACAGATAACAGCACAATTAGCCTTGCATGCTATACACTATGGGGGATACCCCATATCCTGTGTCAGGCCTAAGTATAGGGACTCGGATCAGAGGAAATCTATGGAGGTTAAGAGGAGGAATCTTTCCTCTAGACCACTGTTTCTCAACATTTTTGATACCAGAGACAGGCTTGCTGCCTTCCTAAACTATATCAGAGAAATCTCAGGGACCGAGAAGGAGGCTGCCATGGACGGGCACTGGCATCGGTCCAAGGACCGACCGGTCATTGTGAAACACTTTTCTGGACAACAGAACAGAAGGACAGCCACTCTGTTCCTGCCCCTGTATGCTCAGAGCTCTAACAGCCTCTGTACTGCTTGTGGCCTTCCCTGTCTGTGAGGGAAGAATAGCCACTGGGTCTGCAGAGCCATAGATCCATCAACCTGCCCCCAAAATTTCTGCTGTGGTATGGGCCCTCAGTGACTATGGGCGAGAGGGCAGTATTCTCCCTTAAAAGAGGAATTTTAGTTGGCAATTTTGTATAGAGCTTACTTTTATCATTATTTATATTGTGGTAGCATCTAGAGCCCCATTCATACACTGTTGTACAAACACAGAACAGAAAGATGATCTCTGCTACCACGAAGCTTACATATTAGTTAAGAAAAAAAAAACAAAAAAAAACAACTTTGCTCTTAAGGTCTTGCATTGTTCACTACCTCATATGGTCAAAAATATAATATAATAAATCCTTCACTCTCTATACTCCACACATCAATCCTTACATGCTTGTCTAAATCTCTCCTAGATATGGCAATTCAATAGCTTGTAGTGAGGAGAGACTGGAGGAAAACCCATGACAGAGGGCAAATCCAGCAGCAGAAACAAGAAGTGAGAGTGTCATCTACAATGAAGAAGAAATATACTGTAATAAGAGAAGAGACAGACAGCTTCCCAGAGCAGGAGTAAACAGGTGAGACGCTAAGGAATGTTGTGTGTGTAATTTGCTGTGTTAGCAGAAATAGCAGTTATGATGGAAGGTGAAAAAATACAGAAATATTTTCATGTACTCCTGCTGAACTGGAAAAAAAGACTTCTTATTCCCAGCTCTTCTAGGATAATGCAGTCTAATAAACAAATAATGCCAATTTGCATGTATACAGCAACTCTCCTCTGAGGATCTTGAAGCAATTTACAAATAAATATAAATATATATTTCTTAAACTTCAATGATGCTAGCCTGATTCAATGTGAGAAAAGTAAGTATAATACAGCTATTTCTTATAGCTCAGACCCAGAAAGATTACAGTACTATCAGCCTTATATCTGAAACAGACTGGTACAGTGGATGCTTAACATACCTGGCACATGTTAACTTTTCATTGATTTCAGAACAAGGTGAAAATGGCTAGGTGTCAACAAAGTTGTTGGTTCTAGCTCAAATTCTTCATGGTTTGAGACCGATGACTCTGAGACACCAACTCTCTCTTCATGTTATACCATGACACCAAGAGCACGTGAACCGCCCAAGCTGAAGTTGAAGTCACAGAGATTAGTGTCATAAGTGCTCAGCAACGCAAGAGCTGTGCACTTGGGCCAATACTGTCTCCTTCTAAAAACAACCACCACCCAAGCGTAGTCATCATTTTTACTGAGGAAATGAGTGCACGTGTAGTGTTGCAAGTTACTTCCATGTGTCTCCATTCTTTCAGGTATTCCATGCAAATATCCATTCTCCCTGACCCCATGAACATGTCAGTAAGACTTCTTATGTGAGCTACATGAAAAGGGGCACTTGAGGAAATGAAAGGGATCAAACACAGTTTAAAAAAAAAAAAAAAGATTCACTTGATTTTTTTTTTAAAACAATTTCAGGATACGGTGTCTGTATGTAAGTAAAAGAAATACTAGTGGGTATATTTGCCAAATTTTAGCATGTTGTGAATTAGAACTGATCCAAAAGCCAAATTGATAACATTAGTGACAAAAGTTCCTGATGGAAAGGTATAACTTTTTTTACACCAGCTAGGAAGCAAGTGAATATATTTGTATTATATATATATATATATATATATATATATATATATATATAAACTATATTTGCTAGTTTTCCCTCCTGCATGTACATTGTGGTAGAGGCTTGGGCCTGTTGTTTTTAATCCTATCATGAGCCCTCCATTCCCTGGAGGCTTGGAAGTCTGTGTTGATTTGCATTGTCTGCTGACCTACTGGCAAGCCATGCTGGCTTGTGTAATTATTGGGGTACCTCTATTTTCACTGGGGTGGCAGGAAAGGTTACAAATACCTTCAGTACAGAGGCTTAAACAGTTGCAGTTCAAAGTAAGCAGTAATAGTTCCTGGGTCCCTGGCAGTCCAATTGAGAGGCAGGGCTTTTCCTGCCTAGTGCCTGGAGTGCCCTCTTCAGTCCAGTCTTCACTCAAGCAAATAAGCATTTGTGGGTTTCCAAGCCAGGCTCAGTAAGTGTCTCTCACTGGTGCCCCTTTGCACTGGTTCCCTGCCCAGCTGCTGCTGCTTCCCCATAGGTCCCACATAGACCTGCACCCAGCTGTGATATCCGGCAGTCACAGCATCATGTCCCACACAAAACTTTGTTCATAGTTCCTGGGGCTTCTCTCCAGCTCCCTGTTCCCACATGGCTCACTCCCAAACAGAGTCTGGCCACTTCCTGGTTCAGGATCTTTCTTCTTTTCCCTTTATCTGTAGACCCCTGCTTTGTAGATCCATCACACTTGCTTGTTGCACACGCCTGCTTCAATCCCTTAGATTCAGGGATATGAGAAAAGATGACACATTATATATATATATATATATATATATATATAAAAGATTATATTTGTGGAAAGATCCAGCTGGGTCCTTCTCCTATATCAAGATGTTACCATTGTGCTATCACTGAAACTACCTTAAATGGTACTTGTGCTCCTAACTCACTTTGGGAGTGTTTGAAAATCTCACCCATTGTCTACAATGCTAGCAGTCAGTGTCTCAGTGTCACACACCAACTCTCTAGCACCTGTACTCACTGGTCTAAAGGAAATCTTTAGAAAGAAATCTAGAGGATTTGGAAATAAAAAAAACCCCTTCAAACTCATATTTAGCAAAACCAGTTCTTATTCATAACTGTTACTTTGGGCACTGATCCTCTGAGCAGGCGGGTGAGTGCCGAACCCTGTGCCTGCATGGAGTTTCACTGACTTCACTGGGACCCTTTGCAGGACAAGAGCCCACAGTTTTGCAGCTACTTGAGATAGGGTTTTTATGTTTTACCATAAGAAATTACTAGAGAAATTTATTGGCAGGGGAACAGCATTATAAATAGGGTTTATTTATTTATTTGTGTACAAGGGAGAGAGGTGGTGAGAAAATAGCTGCTTCACTCTCAGATGCCTGGTCTGAGATGCCGTGTGAACTCTTTTTGATAAACTAATTAGGTGTTTGGTTATTTCCTTTTTCAGCCAAAATGACAAAACAGAACTTCCTATATAAAGAACTGATTAGTTTCCAGTCCCAAGTCATTTGTCAGTTTGTGGTTTTATAACTGTACCTGTTGCGGTTTCCAAACTGAGAGCTGCTTGGAGCCAGTAAAATCCTGTGATGTAAACCCTCTAAATATAAACACTGAATAAGCACATCTGACTTTATTCCTTGGAATAACCACTAGTGTATTTGGGAGGTAGGGGTGCAGACAACCAGAATAAATTTTCTCTTCTGCTTTGTCTCTCTTCTCATCCCCGCCTACATCTGTGGTTTTGCGCCTCTCCTTGCAGTCCCTCTATTTAGATTGCATTGTTCTAAAGCGTCTTCCTATAGATTTCCCTGCTTCTGATGCTATAAACTTTGTTAATTGGAACTATACAATTCTGGAGACACACACCAAAAATATGTCAATGGATTTAATTGGAGTTAGGTACCTATACACTTTTGAAAATTCCACAAGGCGACTATCTGCCTAAATACCTTTGAAAATCTGACCCTAAAATAGTTGCTAAAGATCACATAGAAAGTCAGTGGCAGAGGGAGAAACTGAACCCAGTTGTCTCAAATCATCAGCTAGTACCCTGACCACTGGACCATATTTCCTCTCTAGGATATAAGTGTTCTGTGGACAAGGACAGACATATTAGAAATTGAAACAAAAATATTATTGGAAACATTCACATGGATAGACTTAGCATTTCTCTACCAAGGACCTACAAAAGCAAAGAGATAGGCTAGATGGCCTGACAGAAATGTGGAGGCAGCTGACCCTGCATCAGAGGGAGATATCTGCACATTGAGGACTAACGGGGAGGAACTGGTAGTGAATCTGAAGGTGGAAGGCAATTTGGGTGCAAGTGATCTTAAAAAAAGATAGATTTCATGATTCTAAAGAAAGGAAGGCATGAAAGCAGCAGAATAAGGACAATGGACTTCAAAAAAGCAGACATTAAACTCAGGGAACTGGTAGGTAAAGTCCCATGGGAAGAAAACTAAGGTGAAAAGGAGTTCAGGAGAGCTGGCAGTTTCTCACAGAGACAATATTAAAGGTGCAACAGCAAACTATCCTAACGTAAAGTAAAGATGGGAAGAATAGTTAGAGGCTAATATGGCTACATCAGGAGCTCTTTAAATGACCTGAAAATCAAAATGAATCCTACAAATAGTGGAAACATGGACAAATGGCTAAGGAGGAGTACAAAAGAATAGCAAAAGCATGTACAGACAAAATCAGAAAGGCCAAGGCGCAAAATAGTTACACCTTGCAAAAAGGCAAGAAGAAGAGGTTCTATAAATAGATTAGGAGCAAGAGAAGATAAAGTAAAGCATAGGTCCTCTACTTAGCAGGGAAGCAGAGCTAACAACTGATGACACCAAGAAAGGGTGAGGTGTTTAATACCTATTTTGCTTCAGTCTTCACTAAAAAGATTAAGGGTGACCAGATATTCAACATAATCAATATTAACAAACATGAGGGAAGGAACACAAGATAAAATCGGAAAAGAACAGGTTAAATAATATTTAGATAAGTTAGATATATTCAAATTGGGAAGGTCTGATGAAATTCATTCCAGCTGAAGCAATCTTGGGACTGTTAGTGATTATCTTTGAGAATTCATGGAGAATGGGTGAGGATCCATAGGATTGCAGAAGGGCAAACAAAGGCGACTCAGGAAACTATAAAATAATCAGCCTAACTTCAATACCTGGAAATTATTAAACCATCAATTTGCAACCACCTAGAAACCACCTAATTTCCTTCTTTGACTGGGTTACTGGCCTAGTGCAATAGGGGGAAAACAGTAGACACTATACATTTGGGTTTTAATAAGGCTTTTGATACAGTCCTACATGACAGTCTCATAAGCAAACTACAGAAATATGGTCTAGATGAAATTACTACACTGTGGGTGCACAGTTGATTGAAAAACCATACTCAAAGTGCAGTTATTAATGATCACTGTCAAACTGGAGGGGGGGGGGAGTATCTAATGGAGTACCATGGGGTCGATCCTGGGCCTGGTACTATTCAATATTTTCATTAATGACTTGGATAATGAGAGTATACTTATAAAATTTACAACCCTTCAATTTGACATATGCCAGTAAACAAACCTTCCCTCTGCCTTCAACTAGCATACAACCTCCTTCCCATTTGACCAATCTCTCTGCAAGTTCATCCATAAGACCCCCCCTCACATTGCCCTCACCAGCTGTTAAAGCCTCTCTCGACTTCCTGACAAGTACCCGATCTTCTGCTGTACTACATTTCCCCTGTTTAAAAATAGAGAGGATATCATATTTACTTATACTATAGTGAACACTAGCACACCACTACATATGTAACCATCTTCTTCTCTTTTCTTATCCATGGGAAGAGTTCAATATTGCATACTGTATATCTGATCCATGAGATCATATACACAGAAAATATCCTTTTGTCACCTTCTGCATGCAGTAGGTTACCGTATCAATGAACAATGTCTGTTACTGTATTTGAGATAGGGTGTCATTTAAAATATACATATTTGTGTGTGTGTGTAGATTGTAATACAAGGAAGGGGCCACACTCCTATTATCTCATATGAATTACTACATCCACATATTAATGTTTGGGCATTAAACATAGGTTCCCTCCATGTAACCACTCGACTGCTCATTAATCAACATTAATCAAGCCAATGACACTCTTGTTAAGAATAATGGAGCTCTTTCGTCATTGCAGTAACCCAGTTCCCTTTAGAGTTGAGGGTCCTGAAGGAGCGATCACTTAGAAGAGAGCTAAGATACAGACTCTGTTACTTTTATTATTTTAACCAATCTTCCAGTTCTCATGGGAAATTAGCTTATTAGAGCAGAGCACTGGAGCCATATTGTATTTCTGTCACTGATGCTGGAGTTATTATGTAATGACCCTGGCTTTGGAAAAGTCATCATTTTATCCTCTTCTACATTCTGGTTCAAAGTAAACAAATTAAATTACATATCTCATCCCAGCCCCCTTCCTTCTTTCTGGCCTTGAGAGGCTTCTTTATATAAAGTAACAACAACAACCACCTTTAAAATAATTTATGAGTGTAATATTTAAGTGCAGTATTTATGAAAAATCTTCTCAGATACCCCTCCACAACACTAAAAACATTAGCTAAGCCAGAATACCCCTCATAGTCACTGTAGGCTTAGCATGTTAGCAGAGAAATCCTTCAGACCTACCTTGACTCAGTGAGCTTCTAGGGTATTCACAAAACTACATATATTCTACAACAGAAAAATAAAAAGGGCTTCTTAAGAAACCTTGGGGTAATAATTCTGTCATTATGACCTAGGTAAGGTCATAAAAGGCTAAAACCCTTACTTTTCTTCATGAAGATTTGCTTGTTGTAATTGCATCTATATGTGCAGCCTCTATTTGTGACGGGTGCAGTCAGAACCTTGTCTGGCTCATTTAATTACTTCTCTGCTTGTATTTTGGCAGTGGGTTTGGGGAAATCTGTTAATTTGCTATATTAAGAGTATCCCATCCCATTAGAGTGTCCATGAGTTTCAAATTCATTTCCTGGAAGAATCTATGTAGGTACAACTAACTCCACTGAATGTTCATAGAAAAAAAAAAGTCCAAAATTTGAAGCAAATTCATTTTTAAATTCTGATGAATACTTGCAGAACATCCTCCCCAGCATTTGCCCAGCTCTAGTAACATGCTGGAAAAGATCTTTAGGTTACATTTGGAACAAACATGCGAGTAATTCAGCTTCATTTACTTATTCAGCCTTTCATAGTAGCAGCCGTGTTAGTCTGTATTCGCAAAAAGAAAAGGAGTACTTGTGGCACCTTAGAGACTAACAAATTTATTCGAGCATAAGCTTTCGTATGAAGAGAGCTGTAGCTCACGAAAGCTTATGCTCTAATAAATTTGTTAGTCTCTAAGGTGCCACAAGTACTCCTTTTCTTTTTATTCAGCCTTGGGTTTCTTCTTGTTTTTGAGGGAATTGTGACTGCTTACCTAAAGACAGACACATGAAACAATGTTTCACAGCATGAGTTGCCACCACTCCATAGTCTGACCACAATTACCAGTACAACTACCCAATTCTGATGCATAGTGGGCCTCCTGTGCCCACTGAGAAGGGTGGAGCATTTGGCCACAAAGGAACAATTCTCTGCAATGCAGAACCATATTTATTATATTCCTAAACCGCTTGTTATCATTTTATCTAAGTGCCAATACACACAACAAAAGAGAGGAGTCCAATGCTAACATCCAGTTAAATTTCTCACTGTAATCTTTGTTTTCAAAATAAAAAGTCACTTTGAGAGATGCTCAGTTATTACGAATGGCTACATTTCCAACCAACCTATGCATTTTGCTGCATTGCAACTGAGTGGAACGCAATGTACGGTTAGTATCTTTCTCTTGTACAGAAGATGGATGTGCTCTTATGTTTTCTTTCCTCCTTTGACCTAACCTCAGAACTGTACATAAAGAGTCTGCTTTTCAGTAACCCTGAATGGGATCATCACTCATATGTCAAGAAATGGCATTCGTATTTGAGACACTGTACCAAGAGTTGTGGTGGGTTACAGCAGAACAGAGAAACTAGCACATTCCCTGTATTATTCTAAGAAGCAGCTGTGTATTTATGCCTTCTTATGCAATAAGCATGCAATTATGGCATGTAGTGAGTAAGCACCTGAGGAAGGCCTGGTATTTCACAATAACTTCACATCCTGAAATAGCTTACTAAAAAATATGGTTTGGCTTTGAAAAAATAATATTTCACCCTTCTGTCATCACCTTTGGGGGACAGACATTTTGAGTCTTATGAGTAAGTGTTGTTTTAATTAAGATCATTTTGCTGAGGTTAAATACAGTTCTGAGACAGTCTATATTAGCTTAGTGTCCACAGCAGTGCTCAAACTGTGAATACTCCAGATTTTAGAGTAGTTACCAACGTATTACAGACCCACAAATATAGACATGTTAGAAAATATATTTGACACCCTGGTTATGATAATCTCACCTCCTAAGAAGGAATAGTTTTAGTAATCTGAGGAAGAAAAATATTTTAAAGGTGAAGGAGAAGAAATGTGCAGACCTCCTCTTTTCCTGCCCAGTAGACATTATCACCACCACACCCTTCGCAATGGAACTGAAGAGGCTCTGCTGATGAGGGAACTCCACAGGCATGTGAGTGAGTAACGGATTTACCCATAAGGTTATGAGACTGTCTATATTTAAAGAAAATATAGTAAAAATACACATCTTTTCATCAACTGATGTTTTTTTGAAGAAAAACTTACAGATCGCCATAGACCAGGCCATATATCTGTGCCATGCTCTGATGATAGACCCCTCGCAGGATAATTAATAGCAGAATCACAACGAAAGCTGGAAGGCCCCAACTCAAAAGGAAGAAAATCAGATAGCGCCGCTGTGTGTGTTCATCATTCATCACCAGGACATACCAGAAATTAATAGCCTAAGGAATAACACAGATCATTAAATCAGCAGGGTTTAGAGAATAATTAACCTTTCCATCAAATAAAACATTCAGAAAGGCAGACTATACACTTTTGAATCCATATCTATGTTTTCCTCAGCATCAATATTTGTTCCCCTTTTCCCCCCTCAAATAACCAGAAGAGGTTGGTTGCCCAGGAAGTAGGGTTACTTTTGTGGTTCGGTTAAGCTTGAGATTAGCCTGCCGGAAGGAAATACATCCAAGTTAGCCCAACATAAAGCCAGTTTCTGCACTGAAAAAACCTGGTTTTCCTGAGCTTCTACAGACTCACCTGGAACACTGACACACAATTTTGCAAAATCTGATCTCTCCTGAGCTGTGTCTCTGTATCTTTTTACAGGATATGCAGCAAGCTGCTTCTACAGTTCTGCTTATGAACTTGATAAGGAAGTGTCATTCAAATTGTATTTTAATGTAATGTACACAGTGACAGTGAAGAAATTCAGATCACAGATACTGCACAGATGACAGAAAGAGTGCCATGAAGCAAAACAGAGACACATGGTCTACGTGTAGACTATTCTGGACTCTAGAAGAATCGTGATTTCTGCAAAGGTATCAGTTGGTCTGAGGACTGAATAATTTTTCTTTGGTTGTAAATAGTTAACCTGGCCCATTCACTTTTCAGATGAACTGGGAGGAAACTTCATGAGGAGAATCTCACTGAGTTTTCTTTTCCTTTGGCTTACTCTGATAGTCTTTCCACATGTTGGGGTAATGCGGGTCACTGTTCTTTGTTTGGGGTAAAGAAATATAGAAAGCATGCTTGGTATTTGTGAACAGGTTCCCTTTTCCTCTGCTTCTTCACCAAACATAGTGGAGATGAATTTTTACTGTTTGAGAAAGCAAATGCTTGACCATTCTCTTCCAGTTGGATTAATGGAACTGGTGAAATCCGCATACATCTAGGCAGACATATGTAAGGATTCTGGGTTATATGAACTATTGAGGAAAACTCATGGGAGGAAAACTCAAAAAAAAAAAAAGGAAGAATGCAATTAGTATAAAAAGTTGAGAAACAGAATGCAAATAAATAAATAAACTGAAGCATGTGTTCACATCAATCATTCAGGTAATCATTCAGGTTTTTTTAAAGTTCAGCTCATTATAATCAAACAAAATAATCCAGGGACATACAAAATCTCTCTGACCTAAAATGATCGAGTAGCATACTAGAGGTCTTCTGAGAATACAGCTAAAATGAGACATTAAACACCTCAAACAAACCGCTAAAATTTTGCAGCATGCAAAAGTACAATAGCGTAGAAGATATTTTCCAACACCAACCACTTTGTTTTACTTTCATAGGGAAGATAGTGCAAATTAGCCAGGATGTGAAATTAAATAGCTATCCTTCACTCCCCAGGTGGAGAATCTTATCATTTACTAAGGCTATGTCTACACTACGAAATTAGGTCGAATTTATGGAAGTCGGTTTTGTAGAAAGCATTTTTATACAGTCGATTGTGTGTGTCCCCACACAAATGCTCTAAGTGCATGTAGTCGGCAGAGTGTGTCCACAGTACCAAGGCAACCTTGACTTCCGGAGCATTGCACTATGAGTAGCTATCCCACAGTTCCCGCAGTCTCCGCCGCCCATTTGAATTCTGGATAGAAATCCCAGTGCCTGATGGGGCTAAAACATTGTCACATGTGGTGACCCAGTGGTTCTGGGTACATATCGTCAGGCCCCCCCTTCCCTCCGTGAAAGCAAGGGCAGACAATTGTTTTGCGCCTTTTTTCTGGAGTTACCTGTGCAGATGCCATACCACGGCAAGCATGGAGCTCGCTCAGCTAACTGTTACCTTATGTCTCCTGGGTGCTGGCAGACGCGGCAATGCATTGCTACACAGCAATAGTTTATTGCCTTTTGGCAGCAGACAGTGCAGTATGATTGGTAGCCATCGTTGACGTAGTCCAGGGTGCTCTTTTAACCAACCTCGATGAGGTGGGGGTGCCTGGGAAAACATGGGAGCGATTCAGCCAAGTCATTTCCCTTTTAAGTTTTGTTTCATGGCGATTCAGTCGTACCAGCAGTGCACTGTCTTTTAATCTGCAGCCAGCAGAAGACGATGGCCAGCAGTCATACTGCACCGTCTTCTGCCAAGCACCCAGGAGAGGATGATGGCTAGTGGTTGTACTGCACAGTCTGCTGCCAGCAAGATGTATAAAGATAGATGAAGTGGATCAAAACAAGAAATAGACCAGATTTGTTTTGTATTTATTTTCTCCTCCCTCCCTCCTTGAAATCAACAGCCTGCTAAACCCAGTTTTGAGTTCTAACCTTGAGGTTTTGAGTTCTATCCTTGAGGGGGCCATTCTATTTCTTGCAAAGCCACCCCCTTTGTTGATTTTAATTCCTTGTAAGCCAACCCTGTAAGCCATGTCATCAGTCACCCCTTCCTCCATCAGAGCAATGGCAGACAATCGTTCCGCGCCTTTTTTCTGTGCAGACGCCATGCCATGGCAAGCCTGGAGCCCGCTCAGATCACTTAGCAATTAGGAGCACATTAAACACTACACGCATTATCCAGCAGTATATGGAGCACTAGAACCTGGCAAAGCGAAACCGGGCGAGTAGGTGACATCAGTGCGGTGACAAGAGTGATGAGGACAGGGACACAGACTTCTCTCAAAGCATGGGCCCTGGCAACGCGAGCATCATGGTGCTAATGGGGCAAGTTCATGCGGTGGAACGTTGATTCTGGGCTCGGGATACAAGCACAGACTGGTGGGACCGCATAGTGTTGTGGGTCTGGGATGATTCCCAGTGGCTGTGAAACTTACGCATGCGTAAGGGCACTTTCATGGAACTTTGTGACTTGCTTTCCCTGCCCTGAGGCGCAAGAATACCAAGATGAGAGCAGCCCTCACAGGTGAGAAGCGAGTGGCAACAGCCCTGTGGAAGCTTGCAATGCAAGACAGTTACCGGTCAGTCGGGAATCAATTTGAAGTGGGCAAATCTACTATAGGGGCTGCTATGATGCAAGTAGCCAACACAATCAAAGATCTGCCAATATCAAGGGTAGCGACCCTGGGAAATGTGCAGGTCATAGTGGATGGCTTTGCTGAAATGGGATTCCCTAATTGTGGTGGGGCCATGATGGAACCCATATCCCTATCTTGGCACCAGAGCACCAAGCCAGAGAGTACATAAACCGCAAGGGGTACTTTTCAAGAGTGCTGCAAGCACTGGTGGATCATAAGGGACGTTTCACAAACATCAACGTGGGATGGCCGGGAAAGGTACATGACACTCGCACCTTCAGGAACTCTGGTCTGTTTCAAAAGCTGCAGGAAGGGACTTTCTTTCCAGACCAGAAACTAACCGTTGGGGATGTTGAAATGCCTATAGTTATCCTTGGGGACCCAGCCTACCCCTTAATTCCATCGCTCATGAAGCAGTACACAAGCAGCCTGGACAGTAGTCAGGAGCTGTTCAACTACAGGCTGAGCAAGTGCAGAATGGTGATTGAATGTGCATTTGGACATTTAAAAGCACGCTGGTGCAGTTTACTGACTCCATTAGACCTCAGCGAAACCAATATTCCCATTGTTATTACTGCTTGCTGTGCGCTCCACAATATCTGTAAGAGTAAGGGGGAGACGTTTATGTCAGGGTGGGAGGTTGAGGCAAATCGCCTGGCCGCTGGTTACGCACAGCCAGACACCAGGGTGGTTAGAAGAGCACAGGAGGGCACAGTGCGCATCAGAGAAGCTTTGAAAACCAGTTTCATGACTGGCCAGGCTACGGTGTGAAAGGTCTCTGTTTCTCCTTGATGAAACCCCCCGCCCCTTGGTTCACTCTACTTCCCTGTAAGCTAACCACCCTCCCCTCCTCCCTTTGATCACCACTTGCAGAGGCAATAAAGTCATTATTGCTTCACATTCATGCATTCTTTATTAATTCAATCACACAAATAGGGGGATAACTACCAAGGTAGTCCAGGAGGGTGGTGGAGGAGAGAAGCACGAGGAGGGGTGGTGGAGGAGTGAAGGACAAGGCCACACAGCACTTTAAAAGTTTAAAACTTTAAAACTTATTGAATGCCAGCCTTCTGTTGCTTGGGCAATCCTCCAGGGTGGAGTGGCTGGGTGGCCGGAGGCCCCCCCACTGCATTCTTAGGCGTCTGGGTGAGGAGGCTATGGAACTTGGGGAGGAGGGCGGTTGGTTACAGAGGGGCTGTAGCGGTGGTCTGTGCTCCAGCTGCCTTTCCTGCAGCTCAACCATATGCTGGAGCATATTAGTTTGATCCTCCAGCAGCCTCAGCATTGAATCTTGCCTTTTCTCATCACGCTGCCACCTTTCAGCTTTAGCCCTCTCTTCAACCCACCACTTACTCTCCTCAGCCCGCTACCTCTCCTCCCAGTCATAGAATCATAGAATCATAGAATATCAGGGTTGGAAGGGACCCCAGAAGGTCATCTAGTCCAACCCCCTGCTCAAAGCAGGACCAAGTCCCAGTTAAATCATCCCAGCTAGGGCTTTGTCAAGCCTGACCTTAAAAACCTCTAAGGAAGGAGATTCTACCACCTCCCTAGGTAACGCATTCCAGTGTTTCACCACCCTCTTAGTGAAAAAGTTTTTCCTAATATCCAATCTAAACCTCCCCCATTGCAACTTGAGACCATTACTCCTCGTTCTGTCATCTGCTACCATTGAGAACAGTCTAGAGCCATCCTCTTTGAAACCCCCTTTCAGGTAGTTGAAAGCAGCTATCAAATCCCCCCTCATTCTTCTCTTCTGCAGACTAAACAATCCCAGCTCCCTCAGCCTCTCCTCATAAGTCATGTGCTCTAGACCCCTAATCATTTTCGTTGCCCTTCGTTGTACTCTTTCCAATTTATCCACATCCTTCCTGTAGTGTGGGGCCCAAAACTGGACACAGTACTCCAGATGAGGCCTCACCAGTGTCGAATAGAGGGGAACGATCACGTCCCTCGATCTGCTCGCTATGCCCCTACTTATACAACCCAAAATGCCATTGGCCTTCTTGGCAACAAGGGCACACTGCTGACTCATATCCAGCTTCTCGTCCACTGTCACCCCTAGGTCCTTTTCCGCAGAACTGCTGCCGAGCCATTCGGTCCCTAGTCTGTAGCGGTGCATTGGATTCTTCCATCCTAAGTGCAGGACCCTGCATTTATCCTTATTGAACCTCATTAGATTTCTTTTGGCCCATCCTCCAATTTGTCTAGGTCCTTCTGTATCCTATCCCTCCCCTCCAGCGTATCTACCACTCCTCCCAGTTTAGTATCATCCGCAAATTTGCTGAGAGTGCAATCCACACCATCCTCCAGATCATTTATGAAGATATTGAACAAAACGGGCCCCAGGACCGACCCCTGGGGCACTCCACTTGACACCGGCTGCCAACTAGACATGGAGCCATTGATCACTACCCGTTGAGCCCGACAATCTAGCCAGCTTTCTACCCACCTTATAGTGCATTCATCCAGCCCATACTTCCTTAACTTGCTGACAAGAATGCTGTGGGAGACCGTGTCAAAAGCTTTGCTAAAGTCAAGAAACAATACATCCACTGCTTTCCCTTCATCCACAGAACCAGTAATCTCATCATAAAAGGCGATTAGATTAGTCAGGCATGACCTTCCCTTGGTGAATCCATGCTGACTGTTCCTGATCACTTTCCTCTCCTCTAAGTGCTTCAGGATTGATTCTTTGAGGACCTGCTCCATGATTTTTCCAGGGACTGAGGTGAGGCTGACCGGCCTGTAGTTCCCAGGATCCTCCTTCTTCCCTTTTTTAAAGATGGGCACTACATTAGCCTTTTTCCAGTCATCCGGGACTTCCCCCGTTCGCCACGAGTTTTCAAAGATAATGGCCAAGGGCTCTGCAATCACAGCCGCCAATTCCCTCAGCACTCTCGGATGCAATTCGTCCGGCCCCATGGACTTGTGCACGTCCAGCTTTTCTAAATAGTCCCTAACCACCTCTATCTCTACAGAGGGCTGGCCATCTCTTCCCCATTTTGTGTTGCCCAGCACAGCAGTCTGGGAGCTGACCTTGTTAGTGAAAACAGAGGCAAAAAAAGCATTGAGTACATTAGCTTTTTCCACATCCTCTGTCACTAGCTTGCCTCCCTCATTCAGTAAGGGGCCCACACTTTCCTTGGCTTTCTTCTTGTTGCCAACATACCTGAAGAAACCCTTCTTGTTACTCTTGACATCTCTTGCTAGCTGCAGCTCCAGGTGCGATTTGGCCCTCCTGATATCTTTCCTACATGCCCGAGCAATATTTTTATACTCTTCCCTGGTCATATGTCCAAGCTTCCACTTCTTGTAAGCTTCTTTTTTATGTTTAAGATCCGCTAGGATTTCACCATTAAGCCAAGCTGGTCGCCTGCCATATTTACTATTCTTTCGACTCATCGGGATGGTTTGTCCCTGTAACCTCAACAGGGATTCCTTGAAATACAGCCAGCTCTCCTGGACTCCCTTCCCTTTCATGTTAGTCCCCCAGGGGATCCTGGCCATCTGTTCCCTGAGGGAGTCAAAGTCTGCTTTCCTGAAGTCCAGGGTCCGTATCCTGCTGCTTACCTTTCTTCCCTGCGTCAGGATCCTGAACTCAACCAACTCATGGTCACTGCCTCCCAGATTCCCATCCACTTTTGCTTCCCCCACTAATTCTACCCGGTTTGTGAGCAGCAGGTCAAGAAAAGCGCTCCCCCTAGTTGGCTCCCCTAGCACTTGCACCAGGAAATTGTCCCCTACGCTTTCCAAAAACTTCCTGGATTGTCTATGCACCGCTGTATTGCTCTCCCAGCAGATATCAGGAAAATTAAAGTCACCCATGAGAATCAGGGCATGCGATCTAGTAGCTTCCGTGAGTTGCCGGAAGAAAGCCTCATCCACCTCATCCCCCTGGTCCGGTGGTCTATAGCAGACTCCCACCATGACATCACTCTTGTTGCACACACTTCTAAACTTAATCCAGAGACACTCAGGTTTTTCCACAGTTTCGTACCGGAGCTCTGAGCAGTCATACTGCTCCCTTACATACAGTGCTACTCCCCCACCTTTTCTGCCCTGCCTGTCCTTCCTGAACAGTTTATAACCATCCATGACTGTACTCCAGTCATGTGAGTTATCCCACCAAGTCTCTGTTATTCCAATCACGTCATAATTCCTTGACATCACCAGGACCTCCAGTTCTCCCTGCTTGTTTCCAAGGCTTTGTGCATTTGTATATAAGCACTTGAGATAACCTGTTGATCGCCCCTCATTCCCAGTATGAGGCAGGAGCCCTCCCCTCACAGACCTTCCTGCCTGTGCTTCCTCCCGGTATCCCGCTTTCCCACTTACCTCAGGGCTTTGGTCTCCTTCCCCCGGTGAACCTAGTTTAAAGCCCTCCTCACTAGGTTAGCCAGCCTGCTGGCAAAGATGTTCTTCCCTCTCTTCGTAAGATGGAGCCCGTCTCTGCCCAGCACTCCTCCTTCATGGAACACCATCCCATGGTCAAAGAATCCAAAGCCTTCTCTCCGACACCACCTGCGTAGCCATTCGTTGACCTCCACGATTCGACGGTCCCTACCCAGGCCTTTTCCTTCCACGGGGAGGATGGACGAGAACACCACTTGCGCCTCCAACTCCTTTATCCTTCTTCCCAGAGCCACATAGTCCGCAGTGATCCGCTCAAGGTCATTCTTGGCAGTATCATTGGTGCCCACGTGGAGAAGCAGGAAGGGGTAGCGATCCGAGGGCTTGATGAGTCTCGGCAGTCTCTCCGTCACATCACGAATCTTAGCCCCTGGCAAGCAGCAGACTTCTCGGTTTTCCCGGTCAGGGCGGCAGATAGATGACTCAGTCATTTTGTGCTTTCCTGCAGTCTGACATTGTCTGCCTCCACGCATTCATCTGTGCTCTGTCAGTGTGGGAGGACAGCAAGAGCTCAGAGAACATTTCATTGCAAGTACTTTTTTTCGCCTTTTAATCTTCGCTAGCCTCTGGGAAGGAGAAGATCCTGTGATCCTTGAAACACATGCAGCTGGTGGAGAAAAAAAAGGGACGGGTATTTAAAATGACACATTTTATAGAACAATACACTCTTTCATGGTAAACCTTGCTGTTAACATTACATACATAGCACATGTGCTTTCGTTCCAAGGTCGCATTTTGCCTCCCCCCACCGCGTGGCTAGCCCCTCATCCCTCCCCCCTCCCCGTGGCTAACGGCAGGGAACATTTCTGTTCAGCTACAGGCAAACAGCCCAGCAGGAATGGGCACCTCTGAATGGCCTCTTAAAAAAAGCACCCTATTTCAACCAGGTGACCATGAAGGATATCACTCTCCTGAGGATAACACAGAGAGATAAAGAATGGATGTTGTTTGAACACCAGCAAACATACGCTGCAATGTTTTGTTCTACAATGATTCCCGAGTACGTGCTACGGGCCTGGAGTGGTAAAGTGTCCTACCATGGTGGACGGAATAAGGCTGCCCTCCCTAGAAACCTTTTGCAAAGGCTTTGGGAGTACACCCAGGAGAGCCACGAATGCCAGGGCAAATCAATCATTAAACATGCTTGCTTTTAAACCATGTATAATATTTTAAAAAGGTACACTCACCAGAGGTCCCTTCTCTGCCTGGCGCGTCCGGGAGGCAGCCTTGGGTGGGTTTGGGGGTTACTGGCTCCAGGGTAAGAAACAGTTCCTGGCTATCGGGAAAACTGGTTTCTCCACTTGCTTGCTGTGAGCTATCTACAATCTCATCATCATCATCATCATCCTCATCATCATCCTCGTCCCCAAAACCTGCTTCTGTGTTGCCTCCATCTCCATTGAAGGAGTCAAACAACATGGCTGAGATAGTGGTGGCTGAACCCCCTAAAATGGCATGCAGCTCATCATAGAAGCGGCATGTTTTGGGCTCTGACCCGGAGAGGCCGTTCGCCTCTCTGGTTTTCTGTTAGGCTTGCCTCAGCTCCTTAAGTTTCACACAGCACTGCTTCGGGTTCCTGTTATGGCCTCTGTCCTTGGGAGATTTTGACATGCCTTGGGAGATTTTGACAAATGTTTTGGCATTTCGAAAACTGGAATGGAGTTCTGAAAGCACGGATTCCTCTCCCCATACAGCGATCAGATCCCATATGTCCCATTCGGTCCATGCTGGAGCTCTTTTGCGATTCTGGGACTCCATCACGGTCACCTCTGCTGATGAGCTCTGCATGGTCACCTGCAGCTTGCCACGGTGGCCAAACAGGAAATTGAAATTCAAAAGTTCGCAGGCCTTTTCTTGTCTACCTGGCCAGTACATATGAGTTGAGAGTGCTGTCCAGAGCAGTCACAATGGAGCACTCTGGGATAGCTCCCAGTGGCCAATACTGTCTAATTGTGTCCACAATACCCCAAATTCGACCCGGCAAGGCCGATTTCAGCACTAATCCCCTTGTTGGGGGTGGAGTAGGGAAACCGATTTCAAGAGCCCTTTAAGTCTAAAAAAAAGGGCTTCGTCGTATGGATGGGTGCAGGGTTAAATCGATTGAATGTTGCTAAATTCAACCTCAACTCCTAATGTAGACCAAGGCTTAGAGTACTTTTGTGCAGCAATTAGATACTAGTGACAGCTGACTCAGGCTGGAGCCTGGGCTCTAGGACTCTGCAAGGTAGGAGGGTCCCAGAGCTCAGGCTGCAACCTGAGCCCCGGAAGTCTACACTGCAATGAAACAGCCCCGCAGCCTCAGCCCCAGGAGCCTAAGCCAGCTGGCACGGACCAGCCCTGGGTTTTTATTGCAGTGTAGATATACCCTTAGTGCAGAATCAAAGAATCCACATGAGAGTTGGCACAAAATAAATAGATATTCTGCACTAGTTATTCCAGGCTTTTTCTTCATGTAGACAAGCCCTTTATAAGGCCCTTATGCTATCCATATAGGTAGTCTTCTGTGTTGCGCATTTGGTGATCTATTTCTTTGCTTCATCTCAAATACTATACGAACTAGAGTTGGGCAAATAATTGATACAATGATTTTGGCCATTTTTTGGTTTACAGATGGTCTGTTAAGAGATTGCAAAATTTTGCAAAAAATGGATTTGTTGTTCAAAAATATTTGTGAATTTCTTCAGCCAAATTCTTGGCTTTCAGTTCATCCAAGTGGCTAACTGTGAATTCTACTATCAAATTTTCAATTTGTGCTGAGTGGGTTAGTTAAGTAAGTATTGTTAGTTAGTTATTTGGTATTGTTTCTGGTCTTACATATCTAATCGATGAAGAACGAATCTTGATTACATAATTCAAAATTATCACTTTGATTATTAGCAATTTGTTGTATGATCAGGGCACAAAAGAAAAAGTGTATGAATTTCATTAAAGGACAAAACAAAAATTACTACTTGTAAATTCAATTAAATGTTCTCCAAAAGGAAATGCTAAATGACTGAAAATGGATTTGAATATTTGTGCAAAGATTTTTCTATTTGCTGAGTTTTGTAATAACTCTTTCCCTCCCATTTTACTGCATTCAGTAGCTATACTCGATCCTTCTCTTTTTCCATCATATACAAAGGAAATTTCCTTGTTCTTAAAGGAAAGAGGGACTTCTTTATTCCATGAAATTAAAAGAACAGTAATATAGAACTGTTCTGTATAAATCTTCAAATTGTGTGGTTTTCTGGTCTTACTTAAGCCATGCTTCAGTACTAGTACGCTGAGAGTGTACTGATTTATTCCATTATATTTAGTTAGGGATCACTGATCCTGTTAATTCTGACTATTAGTTCAATTGTTCTCAGTCATGCAATTCAGATTGTTTTCTAAGAAGTCCTACCATATGTCCTTCCCATCCTTTGCTGTATTTGTTTAATCGTAGTTACCCATCTTATCTCATTTATCACATGGATGACACAAGTCCAGTGGTCTTTCCAAAGCTTTAAGAGAGACTGGCCAATTCACCATTTCCTGTGCAGTGACATTTTTATCTTGATAATTATAAACCTCTTGTCTTCAACTCCTTTTGGTGTACCAAAATTAAATCAATGAAGTACAAATAGTGGAGCTAATTTTAGCAAATCCTTTCCTGTTGCTATGCTATAACAATAACTAGTCCTCGAGAGGAATAAAATGTCCAGTCCATTTCTCAGTTGAAGAAACTAATGCAAGAACTATGAATGTTCTGAGGTGCAATACAAAACCATTATGCAGGAATAGAAAATCTTAATGAAACAATCCTAAACTTATGGAGGTTTTTCTTTTGCAATGAAACAAGCAATTGAAGCTACCTTTCAAGACTTAGACACATTTTATGTATGGATTTTTTTTTTAATGGGGTTATATGTGGGACTGTAGTCAGCAGGTACAGCTTATCAGGAAGGAGGCATTAGATATAGGCTTGCCAGTTTGGTGCACATAGCTTTATTTCCCTCAGCCCCCGCCCTGTTTTGGAACGGATGCATACATCTATATGAATGACTTTTGGCCTACTCACATGATTAAAAGTTAGGCATGTGCTTAAGTACCTTGCTGAAGCAGGACCTTGACTGCAAGTGGATTTATGGAAAAACAACCAGGCACAAATATGGCCAAAAAAATAAAAAGGAGAAACCCAAATACTACATTCATCTTGCTCCCACTGGTTTTACTCCACTGTAACTGCATTCTGTGGAGTTGCTCCAGATTTGCATTAGTTGAAATGTGATGAGAAGCAGGGCTTTGTATCATACATTTTCCCCACAATTCTCCAACTAGGAATTGGCTGTTATTTAGCTGATACAGATGAGAATTACAACATCTTAAACTAGTTTTAAAAAGTGTACAACTAAGTTACCAAAGGGGCAGCTTCTAATACATTATTCTTAATAAGATTTCTTATGGTAAAGCTTGAACAGGCACACTTTTACTTGTATGTGTCTGTCATACACAGGAACTGCTACCAAGGATTTGCCATGATCTACTGAGTGCCCTGGAACAAATACAGTACAGAACAACATGTCTAACGTATACTCATCAACCTACGCTCTGTTATCCCAAAGAACAAGCCACCCAACACACGTTGGCTCTTAAAATGCATACTGGTGGGTGTCAGTGGGTGGTGGCAGGATACACTAGTATGGCTTAAAACTTCTGTATATTAGGCAGCTATATGACTCAAAACACTTGGCCAAATTCACCCCCATTAATATATGGAGGAGGTTAGAGAGACAAGGTGGGTGAGGTAATATCTTTTATTGGACTAACTTCTGTTGGTGAGAGAGACAAGCTTTCGAGCTACATGGAGATCTTCCTCAGGTCTGTGGAGATGGTGTAATTTGCACCTGCCACTCTACCTCAGCCCTTTACACTCAAATAGGGCTCAGCCCTAAGAGTTTCCACCACCCTGTGACATATTTCCGTTCTTCCAGGAGCTCCACAGAAGTCCTGAGAACAGAAGCTGCTGAGGGTGTGTTCAATCAGAAACCCGAGCTGCTCTACCTACAATCCTGTTCTCAGGCCAGTACTGAAATATTAGGCTTTGCTTTGCAATATCAATAGTTTGGGGGAGTAACCCTTTAAATCCGAAAGTCTGACTCCTTCATCCTGTGTTTTCTAATGTTTTGAAAACTGTAGATTAACAAATGTAGATTATGTTCCAGATCTTCAGTTGGTGTAAATTGGTGTAGCTTCATTAAAGTAATGTGGATTATTAGCACAGCCTGCCTGGGCTACTGTCCACTAGTTTCAACAATTCATATCTGTATTTTAATGAACAGAAAAGTTTAAGGAAATACTCCTTTCTAAGATCTGAGCATTTAAACATATTGAATAATTATGTTTCAAAACTTGGCTCTTCCTTTACACTTCCCTAAATGCTGAACATTAGTAATGGCAACTGGTTCACACAAAAATAAAAAAATGTTTCAATATGTTAAAGAATTTCTGACTTCTTGTGAGAAAACAGATGGATAGAATTAAATAAAATAAAAGCAACTTAAACTATTCACCATTATGTACTTCATAGATATCATGGACCATATGCCCTCCCATAGATACATGCACACAAAAGCATACACGGCTATGAGAAGCTAGAGTAGTGAAAACTTATCTCACACTCTGTTAGGGATGCACGTGTGAGTGGCGGGTCTCCATTTCTCATTGGATACGATTTATTAATACTCTCACCTAGGCAGAAAGGGACAGAAACATGCCCACATAAGTTCCATGTATGACTCCACTGCTTTCCAGAAGACAATGACGTGCAGCAGCAGGAGTAAATCTCACTCTTTCCCAGAGACTGCAGCCTTAACTCATAGCAGGACAGTACAACCCCATCATGCTAACTGTTAATTTGTACTCATTACACCTTCTGGCATTTAGGGAAGCGACCATCTCCTGTCTGTTTCTGGCAAGTCTTTCAATGGTTCCCCAGCTGTGCCCCAGGTTTTTCAGCTCAGTTTCCACAGTTCTTCACCATGTTGTTTTCAGGCAGCCTCGTTTTCGCTTGTTTTCAGGTGTCTATATTATTGCTACTCTGGTGATGGAATCAGTTTCCATCCAAAGATACATGGCCAATCCATCTCCAATGCCTACTGGTAATGATGGTGCTCATATCTTCTAGGCTGTGCTGTGTAAACAGGTCTTGGTTTGAGACTGTTCTGGGCCAAAAGATAGAGGATTTTTCTGAGGCAGCTTGTAAGAAATGAAAACAGTTTGGGCATGTCACACTTTGTCATTCCCCAGCATTCTGCCCTATAAAGTAGTGTTGAAAGTATGCAGCTCTGAAAAATCTTGTTTGGTTTTAGTGTTGTAGTTTGGTGATTTCCAGACTGTATTTAAGCTCTGAAAGGTGTTCCTGGCTTTACTGATTCTGTTCCAGATGTCCTGGCTTGTTCCACCATCCTGCTATGCTAACTATTGCATACACGCAAATGGGACATGGAAATCTGGCAAGTATATAAAGAAACAACCAAAACATCTAGGAATGATGTAATAAAGCACTTCTATAGTAGCTTGCACTGCTTATGATTTGTTGTGACATGATACTGTGGCTTGTGCTCATGTTAGGAATGAGCAGGGCACACAACAAGTCTTAATCCATGTAAGAGCAAACTAAATTGCACAGGAAAGGTCTACGCTTGTATATCTTGATGAGTGCAGCGGTCATGCACTAGAGCAGACCAATTTTTTTTAAAAATGATAATTTTGATTAAATTTGGAATTGAAACATTTTAATGGAAATTAAAAGAAACCTTTAAATGTCCCTCCTCCCCATTTTTTTCCCCCAACTAGCTCTAATCTTCACACATTTATGCTTAAAGTATTAAGAGGACTGAGGCACATCATGACTACAGATGCAAAGTCCTAATCACTACCATTTGGTTCCAGTTCTTTTTGTAGCCTTGCCCATTTTGTAGCACATAGGATCTGGCATTCACCGATATAAAAATAAGTTCATTTTCCATGTACAAAAGACCCGTCAGTAATACTAAGGTATTTTGTACCCACTAAAGGATAAAACAGAAATTACAGCTGGATTTAAGAAGGTACAGGCTGAGATCAAAAAGGTTAATTCAGTTAAAAATCAACAAAGTATTAAACCAAGAAGTTAAATAAAAATAGACATAGTTAAAATAAAAACTACACATTATCTATATAAAAAGGCAAGAAGCTAAAAATACAGGTGAATTAGAATGGATGAGGATTTTGACATTATAGGCATTTACTGAACTTTGGTAGAATGATAACAAGCAATGTGATAGTATAATATTTGACTACACAAGACCAAACAGATTAGATTGAAGAGGTGAGGAAGTAGGGCTGTATCTGCAAGATTCCATTGAGAAAGAGAAATTCGGAGTGGACTGGACTATACAACTGAACTTGCAGGATACAAATATAGTGTTAGGTTTATATTACAGGCCTCCAAATGAGGTAGCAGATATTGAGTATGTAACTGTCAAGAGAGATCAAAGAGCCAAAAGTCTAATAAAATACATATACATCGGCCAAAGGTTACAAATATTTAGAGAGGTAAATGATTGCTTTTTGGAATGACTAGCCTGAGAACATACAAGAGGAGAAGCTAATTTCAATGTAGTTCTACACAAAAGTCAGGAGTTTTCTCACAAAGATGAAGCCCTATAAGAGACTGAGGTGTGAAAAGAAGAGGTGCTGGAACAAACTGATAAATTTAAAAGCATGAATTCACCAGGCTCAGATGATTGACATCCAAGAGATCTGAAGGATTTTAAGAATGAAATGACTGAGCTACTAGGAAGAAAAAAATGCACTCTCATTAAAATCAGCTTCTACATATACCAGAGGACTGGAAGGTAACAAATGTAGGACCTACACTTTAAAAAGGCTGGACAGGTGATCTGGGGAATTACAAACCAATAAGCCTTATTTCAGTACTTGATCAAGCTGATAATTAAAAATAAAATTATAAAACACCTAAAAAAATGATGTAACATGATCTAATGAGCATGGGCTTTTGCCAAAGAAAACTGTGCCTAATGTAGAAAAATAATGGATAAGGAAGAACTAGAAGATATAATTTGCTATAAGATGAGTGAAACCTGGTTATGGGACAAGTTAAAACCTTGCTGAGACTGATGGGTGTGAACTCACCCTTCAATTAACATAACAGTGAGGATAAATTAATCACAAGCCCTGACTGAAGACAAAAGGGTTATGTAAACCCACAGGAGTTTTGGACTGAATAGGCAGAGGGCTTTTGCTGAGTATTGTTTGTGTGTGAGAGTGTTTGAGGGAAGCAGGACACAGAGAAACTGAGAAGAACTGGAGACACACAATCAGAGGCAAAAAGCCAAGCAGTAGCCTGTGAGTATAGTATGACGCCGGGGAAAGCTAGAAAAAGCTTGTGGGTTTATTGGCAAAAAAGGCTGGGGGCTGTATAGTGAGGACTTGTCTACAACTACCAAGTTTTGTTGACAAAACTTATGTCGACACCCAAAAGGCGACAAAACAAAAATTGCAAAAGGGTGTCCACGCTTGCTCCCTCTGTCAACAGATCACGTCCACATTGGGGATGCCATCATCGACAGGGTGAGCAATGCACCGTATATTCCACAGTGCAGTGTTGTGGGAAGGAAGAGCTGATCGCTGCGCATCTTGGGATTCTCTCCAAGTTCTCCCACCATTCCCTCAGCTGCCGGGAGCAGCATCATGAGCAGCTCTGTGAGCTCTCCGTGCTGAGGAATGGCAAAGCAGCACAGCAGTGTGTCCTCCTCTGACTGCTACTGTGTTCCTAGTGCAGGGCAGAGTAGGATCATTCCAATGATTTGCCCTTTGTTTGTTCCCCAAACCGAGCAGCAGACACTGGATACTTCCCAGAGCTTTGAAAGGGGAAGGGCACATGCCTGCAGGGCATTGTGGGATACTGGTGGAAGCCAGTTCTGTCGACAAAACAATCAGCAGTGTCTACATTGGCTTTTTGTCAACAATAAAGGGAGGGGAAAAGACAAAAAAGTCTCTTGTAGGGGAGGACTTTTTTGTTGCCCAAGCTGGACTTTTTCACAACGAAAGTTCCATTGTAGTGTGTACGCTCTTGCTGTTTTGTCACCAAAAGGCAGTTTTTAACAAAACTTGCCAGTGTAGACAAACTAAGAAACTGCTCCTGTTGCTCTTGGTTCCTCCAGCATTCGGAAAAGTGGGACTTTGTACATTCCTTGTCAATAAACAAGATGCATCAAAGAAACACCTCTCACTAATTTCTCCTCTTAACCAAAAAAAACTCTGAAGGCTCTGAACTTTAATTAGCTGATTGGAGCAAAAAAAGTTACAAGAGTACTTCCCAAAAGTCTGACAAAATTTTTCATAAAAGGCTACTATAACAGTGGTGGACAACCAGCGAACCGCATGCGGCCCATCAGGGTAATCTGATCGCGGGCCGCAAGATATTTTGCTGATGTTGACCATCTACAGGCACGGCCCCCGCAGCTCCTAGTGGCCATGGTTCTCCGTTTCCAGCCAATGGGAGCTGCGGGAAGCAGCGGCCAGCATGTCCCTGCAGTCTGCTGCTTCCAACAGCTCCCATTGGCCGGGAACAGGGGACTGTGCCTGTGGATAGTCAATGTCAGCAAAATGTGTCTCAGCCCGCAATCAGATTACCCTGATGGGCCACATTCGGGCCATGGGCCGCATGTTGTCCAACACTGTACTATAAAGAATTCAGTAGTTATGGTCTGAAAGGTACAGCACTTTCATAAGCCAGAAACTGGATAAAAGACAGAAAACAAAGAGTAGGAATAAATAGCCAGTTATCCAGTCAAGGGTTACCAGTGGGGTGTCAAAGTTCCATACTGAAACATGTGATGTTTAATATATTGATCAATTATCTGGAAGTGAGATAGACAGTGAGATGGTGAAATCTGAAAATGACAAAATTATTTAGGTTAGTCAAGACCAGTAAAAAAAATGCATGAAACTTCAGAGATTGCGAACCAAACCAGGTGAATGGGCATATCAGCAGAAGTAGTTCAGTATTGACAAATGGAAAGCAATGTATATTCAAGGGAATAATTTGAATTACTCATACATTTTATTGGGTTCTAATTGTATCAACTCAGGAAAAAAAAAAAATCTAGGCTTCACTATGTATAGCTCAAGGAAGATCTCTGCTCAGTCTTCAGCAGTGTTCAGAAAAGGTGATTCTATGTTTAGGCTGACTATGTGTTTCTTTTCCTCAAAATTACTGCTATTTTAAGGCTAACAGACACAGTAAGCTTGGGACCCAAGGTAGAGGGCTGCCTTTTGTTTTTGTTCCATGCTTATGTTAGCCTCTTGACAAAGCACAAGGAAGTGAAGAATTTTTTTTGATGTCTTTCCGTTACTAAGGACAAAGCAGCACAGTTACAGCATAATTGATCTCTGCTGAATTTTGTCCTTACATAGGGCCCAATCCTGTATGCTGGACAGTGTGCGAGACAAAATAAAGCAATCTGAGTGAAGGTGCTGCAAATATGACATTGTCTACTATAAACATGACGCACCCAAATCCTGTCAATACTGTAAGCACATATGCGCAGAGGTGCATGTGGTGCTAAATACAAATCTGCAGAGGGGCATGATGGACCCTCCTCTGCTTTATCTCACAGCTGCTTTGACCAATTTACATCACACGTTTCCACAACTTTGATAGATTTGGACTAGAGATTTCCACAAGCATTTTACCTGCTTATATCATATTGAATTAAGCCTTCTGTCTCAGAATTCTGGGCATGTCTGCGATGCGTGTACTTTTTCAGTAGATCTGATGCAGCGTTTTGGCCTTATAATAGCTTTTCTCTATGCTATACATCTCAACTTGAATTAAGAAGTAGATTTTTCATTTTACATGGGTCTAAAGTGCAAACTGACATTGACTTTGATGACCAATGTAATTTGTAACTAGTACTTCAACTTGAAGAGACTTTTTCAGAACAATGTAATGAAGATGCATTTAGAAACACCATTAGCTCTCACCATTAGCTTCTTCAGTTTTGATAATGTACTTCCTACTGGGTACATTTTCAAACTGGGATATGGAAAGATTTAGTGCACAATGGCCATGGATGTTAATGGGACTTAGTGGAATACATCTCCAAACAGATCTGAAAATGTATTTCTAGATCTTTCACTCTAGGGTTAGTAGGGGTTATTTAAGTTCTTTGCCTCTTCAGGATCACTGGAATGTGATGACAGACATTAAGAAATGACATAAATGCAGTACAAGTGTCAGCTGCCCTTAAGCAGATTTTTGGGAGTGAGAGAGAAAGAAAGATACTAACCTGAATGAGCATCCAGCTAAACTGGCAAAGGTAAAGGTAATGTGTAATAGATCCCAGGGCAGAGCAGCTTTCCTCCGAGAGCTTTTGACTTATGTAAGCTGAGGCAAGAAACGAAATCTGTGAGAGACAAATGTATACATATTGGAACCAATCAACATTTAATAATATTAAGTAAATCTGCAAGTTTAATTTCAGTTGGGATGAAAGCCAGAACGATTTACAATAATTTACCAGAAACTAATTAGTAAGGGAATGTGATGATTTGGGATAAATGTATTTAATGTTCATCCTGAGGTGAAATTCTAGCTCAACTGAAATCAACAGAACTCCCATTGATTCAGCATCACAAGTCTGACCTGTTTTGTAAGCATGTTAATGGACTTTTGTCGTTTCTTGACTTGCATGTTATATCACATTTGTAGAAAACCCTGACAATGAAAAATGTCTCAGAGTGGTTCTGTTTACAACGGATTTGAACTTTATATAGTTGGAACCCTGCCTCATTTCCTGCCAGCTCACCATATAAAGTTCAAATCCGTTGTAAACACAACAATTTTGTGATATAACATCCATCAAATATATTTGCATTTCACTTCCCTGCTGAAAATGTCTAGATAACATACTCTGCACATTTCATCATGTTATCTTTTATATTCTCATAGCAGCACATGAAATGTATTTATAAACCTAACTTACAGTATGCTCACTTCCCCCTCTTGCCTCAAAAGCATTTGTTATGAAATCTGGACACAAGGAAAAATCATGTCCTGTACTGTGCTGTTGCATTAGTGGGTGAAAAGGGTGTCAAGTAGGACAAGATTGCAACCTAGAGCTCAAAACAGCAGTAGGTTGGGTATCAGCTATACCACCCTACCAAGTGCACCAAGGCTCAAAGGAGTAGTATGCTGGCCTGAAAAATAATCAGCTTTTTGCCTATATGTTGCAGTGTGTAACAGGTGTTAGGGTGAGTTATAAGCTACTTTTACGGAACAGTAAGCTGTGCTCTCCCATGCTGTTCTGAGGCATCCTATCCTAGACACCAGATGGCTATGCTTCCTTTCCCACTCTGGCATGACTCTTTAACAGAGGCATTATTATTCTTAAAAACAAATAATGGAAAATAAAAGTTCTAAGTACTAGCACCGCAAAACCAAACCAAAAAAATCTAAGAGAAAAAAAATCATGTTAAAATGCGAGTTGGATCTCAGTAAGTTCAGAACTGGCTCCTGTAAATCCCACTACAGATAAAATACTTCTACTAAACACATTATCTAAAAAGATTGAATCATTCACAAATAATGCGGAATAGGCTAAATCTACCATTTATGCAGTTAACCAACTGAATTTGTGAAGTGAAAAAGGTATGTTTTTATTTGAAAAGAAAGCTGTCTTTGGAAAATAAGAGGTACTACTGATGAGATGACTTAATATAAATTTGTGTACATACACGTGATATAAAGTCTGTCTCAAAATAAAATAAATTAATATAAGTTATAATGTAGTTAAGGGTAGATAGTGGTTTTGTGTTTGACACCTCTCGGAAAAAAATGCTCATAAGTTTGACAATATGTTACTGGACAACTCCTACTTAGTCTCATTACTGAAAAAAATATAGCCCTTTTACTTTACTTTGGACAAAGTCATCCAGACAAGTACATCACAGTATTGCATTACAGTTGATCTATACTTCGCATATGGACATTGCCATTTCATAATGAAAAACAGGTAGTCACTAGACCAAAATTTAATTGTAAGGTGCCATATGTTGCTTCAGAAAAATAAAGCATTTTTCAGACAACTTTGTTACATTTTGTATCCTGTGCAGACTGCATGAAGGCTCTGTTGGAATATAACCATAGAAAGCCATTGGTTATGTTGTTAACACTGAACATAGGTGATATTTTGAAACAGAGAAAAATATACTCTATATACTATACTCTATCAAATGCTGGCAATACTGGAATATGTAGCTTTCTCTATTTGTAACATAATAAGATGTCTTTAAAAGAGAGCACAGACCTCTTCCTCCTACAAGCCTACTACTTCTGAAGCAAATAAGAGAAGAACACTAAAACCCAGCTTTGCCTCCCACCCCGCATCCAATATCATTCCTTAGGGCATGCTACCTTATGCATTCTGTGCTGTGCTCATTTTTTAAAACAGATAAAATGGGCAACCTTTGTAACAATGAACCCATTACTCTAAAAAGCCAAAGGTGTACAATGTATTGGAATAATGTCCAGACTGTGTCTCTTTTATGGCATTTTTTAAAATTCGTACTGAATATATCCCATATGATTCCCATAGCCTCAGTTTTCTTTAGGGATAATCCAGTTTTAAATCTCCATTTGGGAATAGATTTTGCTTTTTACCCCAATAGTTCCAAAATTCTTTTCAGTAACACACACTCCACTGTGGAGCAGTTCTGTTTGTGAATGGACTTGGAACTCTAATCTGCAGACTTGTTCTATGAATATTAAAAACTACAGCAGTGCATGCTTCTCCACCAGGCCCCATCAAGGCCACCGTGCCCTGTCAAGGCCATCCGGTTTGGCCTGAAACAGCTTGATTTAAGGTTAACTAGTGACTCAAAAGGAAAAGCTGCAAATTGCACCAATTTGTGTGTGATATTTTTTGTGCCATACAGGGGATGAAGCAGAATGCTCATGAGAACATATAACTCAAAAAGGGATCAGGACACTTACAAAATTTTTCTGATATACGGACAAAATAAAAGTAAAAAATATATTCAAATCTTTACTTATTGATGTTGAAGAGAAACAGATCTCTGTCAGGATCCCTGCTTGACTGTCATTTTCTTATGTAACAATTGTTTGAACTGATTAACCAAAAATGGTGGTGATGAAATATCACAATATTAAGAAAAATGACCTGGTGATTAAATACAAGGAAATTAGAACCTACTCATTCCAGCTCAAAACCTTCATCAGTGTCAAAATACAAAATTAATAAAATCAGACACTTCATACAACTGTTCATTTAAAGAGAGACAGACCATTACCCCCTCCCGCATGAAGGAGTTTTCCTGATGCATTATTCATACATTAAAAATAATTTTAAAAACAAATCTGAACATTGCATGAGTACAAAAAAAGCACACAGACACACACAAACAGCCCATGTAAATTCAAAGTTAAGGTACAGAATAAGGATTTTTGAATTGTAAAACTATATATAGTGTACCAATAATTGTTTCCAAAGCTGAATGCGGTGGGCGAGTTGATAATCTGTAACCATATC